>NC_092742.1:134440127-135040127 GCF_047496795.1 Chiloscyllium punctatum
GTGAACCAGACAGAGCAGTCAGTGGCTGCATAAAGCAGGACGGCGTGGATATTACACACAGGGACGGAGAACATCAGGAAATAAAACTGTTCCCAATAAACAATGGGAATGTGTCTCAGGATCAGGTCGAGGATAATGACCAGGAGATCCGCCGCTGCCATGGCCCCCAGGTAACTTTTGACACATGGAGACAATCCACAATCTTTATAAAGCAGGACGTAGATGGTCACGACGTTAACTGTGAGGAAGGAAAACAAACCCATTATCCATCAGCCTGGAGGCAAAGGGACCAGTTTGATAGGGGACGCAGTGATATTTACAAATATGTCCCTGTATTCCGGGATTTATTAAAATAATTGGAGCTGGAATAACAAATGGGATGGTCTGAATTACTGACAAAAATGTGACATAAACCACAAGAAATCCTCCCTCCCCAAACACACAGAGACACATCCATAAGGACAGATGGTTTCTAGGACATTCCCACACACTCGATCACTCGAGAGCAGACACAGGTCACTCCTTCCCAGTTCCTAATACGGAGGGTGGGAACGTTGCTGTCCTGAAGGATTCTCTCCCAGTTTCCTGCAGACAAACGGAGTTTGGGAATTTCTGTATTTTGGTCTAAATTGTGGTCGATCCTGTGTCGTGGAGAAATGTAAACGCAGGGAAAACGTATTCACCCCTTTAACTGCCTGAGGGTCCTTGGGAACAGTGTCTCCTTCTCCCTGGAACGGGATCTCTTCCCTCGGGATCTTATCGTTTGTTCAATTCACTGACGTCCGGCCGTTCACAAACAATGTCGGGGACAGAACGTTCCGGGGAATGTCAATTATAGAATGTCGGGGACAGAACGTTCCAGGGAACCCCTTGACCTGTCCATCACCTTTCCCCCCTATCCACTCCACCAACATGATGTCCTGTGCCTGGACACACTGTAACATTAATGGGGTGAGAGACAGAGGGTCCAATCACAGGAATGGGAACTAAAGGCATTGCCAGATCAGCTGAAATGGTTAGATATACCACATTCTCAATCCACCTCACAGAACCAGCCCAGACACCATACACCCACAGGAGATATCTGTTCACCGTGGAACAAGGTGCACACCAGGCCAGTGTCCTGCTCAGTACAACCCAGCAATCTGTGCAGATTCATCCATTACACTGGTCAATACAATCCAGCAATCTGTCCAGAGTGGAACACTGTGGAGATCATGTCAGGGCACTTATCTTCAAACGCAGATGAGACATGTGTATACTATGGAAAACTGGGACAGAGACAGAAAAGCTGCAGATGCTGGAATCCAAAGAAGACAGGCAGGAAGCTTGGAGAACACAGCAAGCCACGCTGTGAGGTGGAGAAGTCGACGTTTCAGGTGTATCCCTTCTGCAAGAATTCTGACGGAGGTCTACACCGAAACATCAAATTCCACTCCTCCTGACACTGCCTGGCTTGCTGTGTTCCGCCATCAAGTATTCAGCATGGGAAACAGTGCAGAACACACCCGTGCATTGATCTATAAACGCGGACTAGATATCTGTCCAGCATGGGGAGCTATGCAGACCACAACAGTGCATTCATCAATAAACCTCAAACAGATATTCTGACCAGAACAGCGAACTATGCCATGATTACTCTTAAATTAATCTGTAAACCAGGAGCTATGACCCTCCCAGCATGTAGGACTGTGTACACAACCCCAGTGCATTGATCTGTAACCCAGGAGCAGAAACCCTCCCAGCATGTAGGACTGTGTACACCACCCCAGGGCATTCATCTGTAACCCAGGAGCAGTTACCCTCCCAGAAGATAGGACTGTGTACACCACCCCAGTGCATTGATCTGTAACCCAGGAGCAGAAACCCTCCCAGCATGGAGAACTGTGTACACCACCCCAGGGCATTGATCTGTAACCCAGGAGCAGTTACCCTCCCAGAAGATAGGACTGTGTACACCACCCCAGTGCATTGATCTGTAAACCAGGAGCAGTTACCCTCCCAGCATGGAGGACTGTGTACACCACCCCAGTGCATTCATCTGTAACCCAGGAGCAGTTACCCTCCCAGCATGTAGGACTGTGTACACCACCCCAGTGCATTGATCGGTAAACCAGGAGCAGATGCCCTCCCAGCATGTAGGACAGTGTACACCACCCCAGCACATTGTTCTGTAACCCAGGGGCAGTTACTCTGCCAGCATGTAGGGCTGTGTACACCACCATGGTGCATTGATCTGTAAACCAGGAGCAGATACCTTCCCAGCATGGAGGACTGTGTACACCACCCCAGTGCATTGATCTGTAACCCAGGAGCAGTTATCCTCCCGGCATGTAGGACTGTGTGCCCCTCCCCAGTGCATTGATCTGTATCCCAGGAGCAGTTACCCCCCCGGGAAATGTAGGACTGTGTACCCCACCCCAGTGCATTGATTTGTGACCCAGGAGCTGTTACCCTCCCAACATGTAGGACTGTGGACATCAGCCCAGTACATTGATCTGTAAAACAGGAGCATTTACCCTCCCAGCATGTAGGAATGTGTACACCACCCCAGTACATTGATCTGTAACCCAGGAGCAGTTACCCTTCCAGCATGTAGGACTGTGTACATCTCCCCAGTGCATTGATCTGAGAGCCAGGAGCAGTTACCCACCTAGCATGTAGGACTGTGTACACCACCCTGGTACATTGATCAGTAACCCAGGTGCAGCTACACACCCCCCTCCCAGCATGTAGGACTGTGCACAACACACCAGTAAATTGATCTGTAAACCAGGAGAAGTTCCCCTCCCAGCCTTTAGGACTGTGTACACCACCACAATACATTGATCAGTAACTGAGTAGCAGTTACCCTCCCAGCATGTAGGACTGTGGACACCACCCCAGTACATTGATCCGTAACCCAGGAGCAGTTACCCTCCCAGCATGTAGGACTGTGCACATCTCCCCAGTGCATTGATGAGTAACCGAGGTACAGTTACTCTCCCAGCATGTAGGACTGTCTACACCATCCCAGTACATTGATGTGTAACCCAGGTGCAGTTACCCTCCCAGCATGTAGGACTGTGTACCGTGCCCTCGTGCATTGATTAGTAAGCCAGGAGCAGTTACCCTCCTAGCATGTAGGACTGTGTTCATCTCCCCAGTGCATTGATCTGTAACCCAGGAGCAGTTACCCTCCCAGCATGTAGGACTTTGTACCCCACCCCAGTGCAGTGATCTGTAACCCAGGAGCAGTTACACTCCCAACATGTAGGACTGTGTACACCACCCCAGTGCATTGATCTGTAGAAAAGGAGCAGTTACCTTCGCAACATCTAGGACTTTGTATATTGATCTGTAACCCAGGAGCAGTTACCCTCCCAGCATGCACGACTGTGCACAACTCCCCAGTGCATTGATCAGTAACCGAGGAGCAGTTATCCTCCCAGCATGTAGGACTGTGTTCACCTCCCCGGTACATTGATCTGTAACCCAGGAGCAGTTAACTTCCCAGCATGTAGGACTGTGTATCCCACACAAATTGAATTGATCTTTAACACAGGAGCAGTTACCCTCCAAGCATGTAGGGCTGTATACACCAGCCCAGCGCATTGATGTGTAACCCAGGAGCAGTTACAGTCCCAGCATGTAGGACTGTGTACACCACCCCGGTAAATTGATCTGTAACACAGGAGCAGTTATAGACCCAGCATGTAGGACTCTGTACACCACCCCGGTACATTGATCTGTAACACAGGAGCAGTTACAGTCCCAGCATGTAGGACTGTGTATCCCACAACAGTGCATTGATCTGTAACCCAGGAGCAGTTACCCTCCCAGCATCTAGGACTGCGTACACCACCCCAGGTCATTGATCTGCAACCCAGGAGAAGTTACCCTCCCAGTATGTAGGACTGTGCACACCACCCCAGTACATTGTTCTGTAGACGAGGAGCAGTTACCGACCCAACATCTAGGACTTTGTATCTCACACCAATTCATTGATCTGTAACCCAGAATCAGTTACCCTCCCAGCATGTAGGACTGTGTACCCCACCCCAGTGCATTGATCTGTAACCCAGGAGTAGTTACCCTCCCAGCATGTAGGGCTGTGTCCATCACCCGAGTACATTGATGTGTAAAAGAGGAGCATTTCACCTCCCAGCATGTAGGACTTTGTGCCCCACCCCAGGTGCATTGATCTGTAAACCAGGAGCAGTTACCTCCCAGCATGTAGGACTGTGTACACCACCCAGGTACACTGATCTGTAACCCAGGAGCAGTTAGCCTCCAAGCATGTACGACTGTGCATACCACCCCAGTCCATTGATCTGTAAACCAGGAGCAGTTCCTCTCCCAGCATGTACGACTGTGTACCCCACCGCAGTGCATTGATCTGTAACACAGCAGCAGTTACCCTCCTGGCATGTAGGCTGTGTACCCCACCACAGTGCATTGATCTGTAACGCAGGATCGCTTACCCTCCCAGCATGAAGGACTGTGTATATTACCCCAGTACATTGATCTGTAAAACAGGAGCAGTTACCGTCGCAGCATGTAGGACTGTGTACCCCACCCCAGTGCATTGATCTGTAACCCAGGAGTAGTAACCCTCCCAGCATGTAGGACTGCGTTCATCACCCCAGTGCATTGATCTGTAACCCAGGAGCAGTTCCCTGCCCAGCATGTAGGACTGTGTACATCACCCAGGTACATTGATCTGTAACTGAGGAGCAGTTACCCACCTCCTCCCCCCCAGCATGTAGGACTGTGTACACCACCAGAGTGCATTGATCTGAAACCCAGGAGCAGTTACCCTCCCAGCATGTAGGACTGTGTACACCACCAGAGTGCATTGATCTGAAACCCAGGAGCAGTTACCCTTCCAGCATGTAGGACTGTGTACCCCACCCCAGTGCATTGATCTGTAACCCAGGAGCAGTTACCCTCCCAGAATGTAGGACT
Organism: Chiloscyllium punctatum; assembly: GCF_047496795.1. Lineage (NCBI taxonomy): Eukaryota > Metazoa > Chordata > Chondrichthyes > Orectolobiformes > Hemiscylliidae > Chiloscyllium > Chiloscyllium punctatum. The sequence goes on from NC_092742.1 coordinate 134,445,075, forward strand.
GTGCACACCACCCCAGTGCATCGGTCTGGAACCCAGGAGCAATTACCCTCCCAGCATGTAGGACTGTGCACCCCACCCCAGTTCATTGATCTGTAACCCAGGAGCAGTTACCCTCCCAGCATGTAGGACTGCGTACAGTGCCCCAGTGCATTGATCTGTAACTCAGGAGCAGTTACCCTCCCAGAATGTAGGACTGTGTACACCACCCCAGTCCATTGATATGTAACCCAGGAATAGTTACCCCCCCCCCCCAGTATGTAGGACTGTGTACCCCACCCCAGTGCAGTGATGTGTAACCCAGGAGCACTTGCCCTCCCAGCATGTTGGACTGTGCACATCTCCCCAGTGCATTTATCAGTAACCGAGGAGCAGTTACCTCCCAGCATGTAGGACGGTGTACACCATCCCGGTATATTGATCTGTAACCCAGGAGCAGTTACCCTCCCAGCATGTCGGACTGTGTAGCCCAGCCCAGTGCATTGATCTTTAATCCAGGTGTAGTTACCCTCCCAGCATGGAGGACTGTATACACCACCGCAGTGCATTGATCTATAACCCAGGAGCAGTTACACTCCCAACATGTAGGACTGTGTACACCACCCCGGTACATTGATCTGTAACCCAGGAGCAGTTACCGCCCTCCCCTCCCCACCCCCCCCCCCCCCCCCACCCCCGCCAGCATTTTGGACTGTGTCCACCATCCCGGTACATTGATCTGTAACCCAGGAGCAGTTACCCTCCCAGCATGTAGGACTGTTTACCCCACCCCCGTGCATTGATCTTTAATCCAGGAGCAGTTACCCTCACAGCATGTAGGACTGTGTACACCACCCCAGTGCATTGATCTATAACCCAGGAGCAGTTACACTCCCAACATGTAGGACTGCGTTCATCTCCCAAGTGCATTGATCTGTAACCCAGGAGCAGTTATACTCCCAGCATGTAGGAAATGTGAACCCCATCCCTGTGCATTGATCTGTAAACCAGGCGCAGTTACCCTCCCAGCATGGAGGACTGTGCACCCCACCCCAGTACATTGATCTGTAACCCAGGAGCAGTTACCCTCCCAGCCCGTCGGACTGTGTTCACCACCCCAGTACATTGATCTGTAACCCAGGAGCAGTTACTCTCCCAGCATGTAGGACTGTGTACACCACCCCAGTGCATTGATCTGTAGAAAAGGAGCAGTTACCTTCGCAACATCTAGGACTTTGTATATTGATCTGTAACCCAGGAGCAGTTACCCTCCCAGCATGCACGACTGTGCACAACTCCCCAGTGCATTGATCAGTAACCGAGGAGCAGTTATACTCCCAGCATGTAGGACTGTGTTCACCTCCCCGGTACATTGATCTGTAACACAGGAGCAGTTACAGACCCAGCATGTAGGACTCTGTACACCACCCCGGTAAATTGATCAGTAACCGAGGAGCAGTTACAGTCCCAGCATGTAGGACTGTGTACACCACCCCGGTAAATTGATCTGTAACACAGGAGCAGTTACAGACCCAGCATGTAGGACTCTGTACACCACCCCGGTAAATTGATCTGTAACACAGGAGCAGTTACAGACCCAGCATGTAGGACTGTGTATACCACCCCGGTACATTGATCTGTAACACAGGAGCAGTTACAGTCCCAGCATGTAGGACTGTGTATCCCACAACAGTGCATTGATCTTTAACCCAGGAGCAGTTACCCTCCCAGCATGTAGGACTGCGTACACCACCCCAGGTCATTGATCTGCAACCCAGGAGAAGTTACCCTCCCAGCATGTAGGACTGTGTACACCACCCCAGTACATTGTTCTGTAGACGAGGAGCAGTTACCGACCCAACATCTAGGACTTTGTATCTCACACCAATTCATTGATCTGTAACCCAGAATCAGTTACCCTCCCAGCATGTAGGACTGTGTACCCCACCCCAGTGCATTGATCTGTAACCCAGGAGTAGTTACCCTCCCAGCATGTAGGGCTGTGTCCATCACCCGAGTACATTGATGTGTAAAAGAGGAGCATTTCGCCTCCCAGCATGTAGGACTTTGTGCCCCACCCCAGGTGCATTGATCTGTAAACCAGGAGCAGTTACCTCCCAGCATGTAGGACTGTGTACACCACCCAGGTACACTGATCTGTAACCCAGGAGCAGTTAGCCTCCAAGCATGTACGACTGTGCATTCCACCCCAGTCCATTGATCTGTAAACCAGGAGCAGTTCCTCTCCCAGCATGTACGACTGTGTACCCCACCGCAGTGCATTGATCTGTAACACAGCAGCAGTTACCCTCCTGGCATGTAGGCTGTGTACCCCACCACAGTGCATTGATCTGTAACCCAGGATCGCTTACCCTCCCAGCATGAAGGACTGTGTATATTACCCCAGTACATTGATCTGTAAAACAGGAGCAGTTACCGTCGCAGCATGTAGGACTGTGTAGCCCACCCCAGTGCATTGATCTTTAATCCAGGAGTAGTTACCCTCCCAGCATGGAGGACTGTATACACCACCGCAGTGCATTGATCTATAACCCAGGAGCAGTTACACTCCCAACATGTAGGACTGTGTACACCACCCCGGTACATTTATCAGTAACCGAGGAGCAGTTACCCTCCCAGCATGTCGGACTGTGTAGCCCACCCCAGTGCATTGATCTGTAAACCAGGCGCAGTTACCCTCCCAGCATGGAGGACTGTGTACATCACCCCAGTACATTGATCTGTAAAAGAGGAGCAGTTAGCCTCCCAGCATGTCGGACTGTTTGCCCCACCCCAGTGCATTGATCTTTAATCCAGGAGTAGTTACCCTCACAGCATGTAGGACTGTGTACACCACCCCAGTGCATTGATCTATAACCCAGGAGCAGTTACACTCCCAACATGTAGGACTGCGTTCATCTCCCAAGTGCATTGATCTGTAACCCAGGAGCAGTTATACTCCCAGCATGTAGGAAATGTGAACCCCACCCCTGTGCATTGATCTGTAAACCAGGCGCAGTTACCCTCCCAGCATGGAGGACTGTGTACATCACCCCAGTACATTGATCTGTAAAAGAGGAGCAGTTAGCCTCCCAGCATGTCGGACTGTTTGCCCCACCCCAGTGCATTGATCTGTAACCCAGGAGCAGTTACCTCCCAGCATATAGGACTGTGTACACCACCCAGGTACACTGATCTGTCACCCAGGAGCAGTTAGCCTCCAAGCATGTACGACTGTGTATACCACCCCAGTACATTGATCTGTAACCCAGGATCGATTACCCTCCCAGCATGTAGGACTGTGTATATTACTCCAGTACATTGATCTTTAAAACAGTGGTAGTTACCCTCGTAGCATGGAGGACTGTGTACACCACCCCAGTGCATCAATTTGTAACCCAGGAGCAGTTACCCTCCCAGCATGGAGGACTGTGCACCCCACCCCAGTACATTGATCTGTAACCCAGGAGCAGTTACCCTCCCAGCCCGTCGGACTGTGTTCACCACCCCAGTACATTGATCTGTAACCCAGGAGCAGTTAACCTCCCAGCATGTAGTACTGCGTACACCACCCCAGTGCATTGATCTGTAACCTAGGAGCAGTTACCATCCCAGCAGGTAGGACTGCGTACACCAACCCACTACATTGATCTGCAACCAAGGAGCAGTTACCCTCCCAGAATGTAGGACTGTGTACACCACCCCAGTACATTTTTCTGTAACCCAGGAGCAGTGACCCTACCAGCGTGTAGGACAGTGTACACCACCCCAATGCATTGATCAGTAAACCAGGAGCAATTACACTACCAGCTTGTAGGACTGTGTACACCACCCCAGTGCATTGATCTGTAGACCAGGAGCAGTTACCTTCCCAACATCTAGGACTTTGTATCTCACCCAAGTGCATTGATCTGTAAACCATGAGCAGTTATACTCCCAGCATGTAGGACTGTGAACCACACCCCAGTGCATTGATCTGTAACCTAGAATCAGTTACCGTCCCAGCATGTAGGACTGTGTACACAACCCAGGTACACTGATCTGTAACCCAGGAGCAGTTAGCCTCCAAGCATGTACGACTGTGTATACCACCCCAGTACATTGATCTGTAAACCAGGAGCTGTTACCCTCCAAGCATGTACGACTGTGTACCCCACCCCATTGCATTTATCTGTAACCCAGGAGCAGTTACCCTCCCGGCATGTAGGCTGTGTACCCCACCACAGTGCATTGATCTTTAACCCAGGATCGATTACCCTCCCAGCATGTAGGACTGTGTATATTACTCCAGTACATTGATCTGTAAAACAGTGGCAGTTACCCTCGTAGCATGGAGGACTGTGTACCCCACCCCAGTGCATTGATCTGTAACCCAGGAGTAGTTAAACTCCCAGCATGTAGGACTGTGTCCCCCACCCCGGTACATTGATCTGTAACCCAGGAGCAGTTACCCCCCCCCACCCCCCCCCCCCCCCCAGCATGTAGGACTGTGTACACCACCCCAGTGCATGGATCTGTAACCCAGGAGCAGTTACCCTCCCAGCATGTAGGACTGTGCACCCCACCCCAGTACATTGAACTGTAACCCAGGAGCAATTACGCTCCCAGCATGTAGGACTGTGTACACCACCCCAGTGCATTGATCTGTAACCCAGGAGCAGTTACCCTCCCAGCATGTAGGACTGTGTACACCACCCCAGTACATTGATCTGTAACCCATGAGCATTTACCCTCCCAGCCTGTAGGACTGTGTACATCAGCACAGTACATTGATCTTTTACCCAGGAGCAGTTACCCTCCCAGCATGTTGGACTGTGCACTTCTCCCCAGTGCATTGATCAGTAACCGAGGAGCAGTTACCCTCCCAGCATGTTCGACTGTGTACACCACCCCAGTACATTGATCTGTAACCCAGGAGCAGTTTCCCCCCCAGCATGTCGGACTGTCTACCCCACCCCAGTGCATTGATCTTTTACCCAGGAGCAGTTACCCTCCCAGCATGTTGGACTGTGCACTTCTCCACGGTGCATTGATCAGTAACCGAGGAGCAGTTACCCTCCCAGCACGTAGGACTGTGTACACCATCCCGGTACATTGATCTGTAACCCAGGAGCAGTTACCCTCCCAGCATGTGGAATGTTTACAACACCCCAGTGCAGTGATCTGTAACGCAGGAGCAGTTACCCTCCCAGCATGTAGGACTGTGTACACCACCCCAGTGCATTGATCTGTTACCCAGGAGCAGTTACCCTCCCAGCATGTGGAATGTGTACAACACCCCAGTGCAGTGATCTGTAACGCAGGAGCAGTTACACTCCCAACATGTAGGACTGTGTACACCACCCCGGTACATTGATCTGTAACGCATGAGCAGTTGCCCCCCACCCCCAGCATGTTTGACTGTGTACACCACGCCAGTGCATTGATCTGTAACCCAGGAGCAGTTACCCTCCCAGCATGTAGGACTGCGTACACCATCCCAGTGCATTGATCTGTAACCCAGGAGCAGTTACCCTCCCAGCATGTAGAACTGTGTACCCCACCCCAGTGCATTGATCTGTTACACAGGAGCAGTTCCCCCCCCCCCATCATGTAGGACTGTGTACACCACCCCAGTTCATTGATCTGTAACACAGGAGAAGTTATCCTTCCAGCATGTAGGACTGTGTACCCCCCACCCCAGTGCATTGATCTGTTACACAGGTGCAGTTACCCTCCCATCATGTAGGACTGTGTATACCACCCCAGTACATTGATCTGTAACCCAGGAGCAGTTACCCTCCCAGCATATAGGACTGTGTATACCACCCAAGTACATTGATCTGTAACCAAGGCGCAGTTACCCTCCCAGCATGTAGGACTGTGTACACCACCCCAGTGCATTTATGTGTAACCCAGGAGCAGTTACCCTCCCAGCATGTAGGACTGTGTACCCCACGCCAGTGCATTGCTCAGTAACACTGTGTTAGATCCCTGCCCAGCGTGGGAAATCTGGTAGCCGATGCTGGAAGTGACAGGATGTGCAGCTCCCATCCATTTACAGCTCCATATCTCCATTGTGCCCTGACAAGGGGCTGATGTTGGTGAGAACATCACTGCCAGAGAGAGATGGCAGGGGATTCAGTTTAATATCATCACATGGGAGGAGTTTGGGGTATAGACTGAGAGGGGGAGACTGAGAGATAGTGTCATTGAAAGGTGTGTTCCGAGGTTTCAGAATGTTGAAATGTATACACTTCGATTGCATCCTGTATTATGAGTCAGTCTTCCCAGGTAAAATGGGAAAAAGGGATATCGGTGTGAAGTCAGTTGATCATTTGTTCTGTGCATTTGTAACTGGGAGTAGGGTCAGTATAGTCTTCAACTCATTGGTCTGAATCATACAATAATTTGTCTCAGTGCCATTTTCTTTGTGTGTGGCAGAGGGATTGTCTGTACGAGGCTGAGCTAGTTTCCTGGTGCTATCTTATCGAACTCACCTCATTAACTACCCACTCCACCTCATGGTCTTCCTCTCATTCAATACTTGCCCGATTCTCCCACCCATTATTTTCCAATGTACTTTCAGGAAGTGAATCTCCCGTGCTTTCCTGGACTGGCCTCAAAGTGACTCCAGAAACATAGACATGTGATAAACTCTGCAATAGTCTCTGAAATGGCAAAGCAAGATCCTCAATTGTATCAAACTGTTCCGATGTCTTCAAGGATAAAACCAGACAGAACACCCAGCACCAGTTTCGGTATCGGAAAAGGGAATGGTAAACACAATTCTGTTGCCCCTGCAGAGACCTCCTTCCTTACTTCTGAGAGTTTGTGACAATTTTCCCACAGACTACACACAAACACCGGTAAAGAAGGAGAAACACCCACAGAAGAATCCATACACTAAACAAACAGTTCTTCCTAGCCATATCGGAAAATAAAGACAGTAAGTACCAAAAACTTTCATGTACTTACTCCCACACTCTGGGTTCCTCAACTGTTCCAGAAATGGACCCAAAGAAGGAGGTCATACAACATATTGAGCCTCCCCCATTCTAGTTCATGTTCAAACATCTCCTCAATGCACTTATCACACTAAATGAATATATCCGTTAATGTGAGTAACCTTGGAAAATTATAAATAGGAAGTACAGTCGTCCCTTTGGCCCATCGAGTTTGCTCCCCAATTCAGTATAATGATGGCTGGCCTTTCATTTCCACACTGTAATCTTGCTGTCACCTCATCCGTTTACTGCCTCTAAATCCTTATTTAAATTCAGTGCCTTGGCTTCTAGGTGTGAGCGAATTCCCCAGGTGCCCCAATCTCTGAGTGCAGATATTTATTCTCATCTCAATGCACAGAGTCCTGCCTGTACCCTTGTTTTAGACATATCAGCCAGGGGAATTATCATCCCTGATTCAATACAGTCACACCCTGTTAGAGTTTTATATATCTCACTGAGATCACCACTCATTTTCATAAAGTCCATGGAATACAGACCCAGTCGCCCCAAACTCTTCTCCCACAACAAGCCTGTCTTCCCAGAGAATCAGTCTGGTTATCCTTTGCTGCTCTCCCTCAATGTCAGGTTTGTCCTTGATTAGGTAAGGAGACCAAAACTGCACACAACACTGCACAGTGTTCAAGATGGGGTCCCAACTAAGCCCTGTACAGCTGCAGTAAGTCACCCTTACTCCTGGGCTGAAATCCTGAAGTGAAGGTCAATGCATCGTTTATCTTCCTAACTGCTTTCTGTTTCTACAATATTGCTTTCAGTGACTGGTGTACAAGGCGATTCAGATCCTTTTCCATTCTAGTTCATGTTCAAACATCTCCTCAATGCACTTATCACACTAAATGAATATATCCGTTAATGTGAGTAACCTTGGAAAATTATAAATAGGAAGTACAGTCGTCCCTTTGGCCCATCGAGTTTGCTCCCCAATTCAGTATAATGATGGCTGGCCTTTCATTTCCACACTGTAATCTTGCTGTCACCTCATCCGTTTACTGCCTCTAAATCCTTATTTAAATTCAGTGCCTTGGCTTCTAGGTGTGAGCAAATTCCCCAGGTGCCCCAATCTCTGAGTGCAGATATTTATTCTCATCTCAATGCACAGAGTCCTGCCTGTACCCTTGTTTTAGACATATCAGCCAGGGGAATTATCATCCCTGATTCAATACAGTCACACCCTGTTCGAGTTTTATATATCTCACTGAGATCACCACTCATTTTCATAAAGTCCATGGAATACAGACCCAGTCGCCCCAAACTCTTCTCCCACAACAAGCCTGTCTTCCCAGAGAATCAGTCTGGTTATCCTTTGCTGCTCTCCCTCAATGTCAGGTTTGTCCTTGATTAGGTAAGGAGACCAAAACTGCACACAACACTGCACAGTGTTCAAGATGGGGTCCCAACTAAGCCCTGTACAGCTGCAGTAAGTCACCCTTACTCCTGGGCTGAAATCCTGAAGTGAAGGTCAATGCATCGTTTATCTTCCTAACTGCTTTCTGTTTCTACAATATTGCTTTCAGTGACTGGTGTACAAGGCGATTCAGATCCTTTTCCATGTTACAGCCCCCCCCCCCCCCCTTGGAGGGTCTATGTACACTGGTCAGCATGACAATGCCATTCCCAGTATTGACCTCTGGGTTGAGAACTCTCTGCGCCTCAGGGACCTTGGAGCGCTGCTCAGAAGGAAACAACAAAAAGGAGCATACATCACTTTTTAGAGCAACATGTTTCAAATATAAGCTGACAATCTATTCTTCCCACCAAAGGGCACACCGTCACCTCTACCCACCTTGTTCTCCATCTGCTACGTATTTGCCCATTCACTCCACTTGTCTCAGTTACCTTGGCACTTTTTAACATCCTCCCCACCCACTCACAATCCCACATCCTTTAGTGCTTTCAACAGGCTGGGATATATTGTATTTGATTCCTGCAATCAAATGTTTAATTGGCATTGCGAACAGCTGGGGCCTGAGCACCGATCCCTGCGATATCTCAGCAACCTTCCTGTTAATTTTATTTTTCCAAATTATTTATTTCGTCAATCTGGGTGTCACTGTCTGGGCCAGAATTTATTTCCTGTCCCTAGTTCCCCTTGATGAGCTGTCTTGTTGAATTGCTGCAGTCCACTTGCTGTGGATGACTGGTAACTGAATTGCTGAGGACCACTGGAGGAGGCTGAGATGGATCATCCACTCAGCATTTCTGACTGAAGATTGTTACGAATGAATCAGCCTTATCTTACACACTGAAGTGCTGGGCTCTTCCATCATGGAGGAGGGGGTTATTTGTGGAATCTCTTCATCCAGTGAATTGTTTAATTGTCCCCAGCGTTTCTCGACGAGAAGTGGAAGGACTGCAGAGATTACATCTGATCCGTTGCTTGTAGGATCACTTAGCTCTGTCTATCACTTATTACTTCTGCTCTTTGGCACACATGTAGTCCTGTTTCTTCTTCACCAGGCTGACATCTCAATGTCAAGTGTGCCCGGTGCTGTTCCTGCCCTCCTGCACACTCTATTGAACCAAGGTTGATCCTCTGGCTTGATGGCAATTGTTGTGAGGGGGACATGCCAGGCCATGCCGTTGTGTGGGAGTACAATTCTGCTGCTACTGATGACCCACAATACCTTATGGAAACCCAGACTTGAGCTGCTCGATCTGTTCGAAGTCTGTCTTGTTTAGCACGTGGATAATACCACTCAAACTGATGGAGGTTATTCTCAATGTGAAGGTGTGACTTGTCTCCACAATGACTATGCGGTAGTCACTCTTACCAATATTGTCATGGGCAGATACTTCTGCAATTGGCTGAATAAGGATGTGGTCAAGTATGTATTTTCCTCTCGTTGGTTCCTTCAGCGCCTGCCACCGACCTAGTCTAGCTGTTATATCTTTTAGGACCCGGCCCGCTCGATCAGTAATGCTGTAGCTGAGATACTCTTGGAGGTGGACATTGGAATCCCCCACCCAGAGTACATCTTGCATCCTTATCAGCGTCAGTGTTTCCTCCAAGTATTGTTCAGCATGGAGGAATATTGATTCTTCAGTTGAGAGAGGCTGGCATATGGTTATCATCAGGAGGTTTCCTTTCCCATGTCTAAACTACACCGTGAGACTTCATGGGATACAGAGTCACTATTGAGGACTGTATCTCACTCTGCCGTCACATCTGCTGTGTCTGTCCTGCTTGTGAGACAGGAGATCTCCGGGGAAGGTGATGGGGTGTCTGGGACAGAGTCATACTCACAGAATCATACCTTAAATACAATGTCAGGCTGTTGCTTCACAAGTCTGTTTATTTCTATTCACTGTTTCCTGCCAGCTGTCGCATTCTAGAAACATGGCCATATATTAGCCCCAATCCACTAAGATTTAATTTTGCAAACTAGGCTTGGCGCTTTACCAAAGTTTTTTTCTGAAAATCGAAATGTATTACATCCATTGTTTCTCTTTCATTTGTCTTCCTGTCTGTTTCACAATCATAATTCCCATTTCTTAAATCTATGTTAAAGTTGTCTATGACCATTATTTTCAGTCCCAATAATTTCTCCTAATCCATTTACTTTCTATGTTCTCTGTTCCGTGTACTATGTCATTTTCCCACACCAGACTTGGTTTTCCTAGTATTGTTAGAAAGTTCTGTGAAGACAGAACTGAAGTAGTGACTTCATCGTTCTGCCATTTCCCTGTTTCCCATTGCCTATTCTCTGGTTTCAGGAAGCTGCACTTACTTTCTCATACCTCTCACATTGACATGATTAAACAAGCTATTACAGTTCACTTTTCAGAAACCGATCAATTCGTGCATTCAGCTGCTCAATAATTGACCTTGCACACCATACACTCTCAGTACTATAGACTATGTGCCAACAGAAATACAGCACGATCTATATTAGTCCCATTTTCCAACATCAGGTCCATAGCTGGGAATGCCATGACCCTTCCAAGTTCTCGTCCAAGCACTTTTTAACGGTTGTGAGGTTACCCATGATAACTCCCCTTTCAGCAAGCGCATTCCAGACCACAACACCTTCTGGGTGAGAAAAAAAATTAAATTCTCTCTGTACCCCAAATTCCTCACTGTAAAATTGTGCTCCCTTGTTCTTGACCCTCTGACTAAAAGAAACAACTGTTGTCTATCCACCCTGTCCATGTCCCTCATTATCTTATCCTTCGGAATCACATCCCCCTCAGCCTTCTCTGCTCCAACGTAAACAACCCGAGCTTATCCAGTCTCTCTCCACATCCTGGTGAATCTCCTCTGCACACCCTCCAGTACAATCACATCCTTCCTGTAATGTTGCTCCCAGAACTCCACACAGTATTCCATCTTGGCCTAACGAAAGCCCTGTATAGCTCTTATAATCTACACACTGATTAATAAATGCTGCACCCAAGGTCCAATTCTTAACTAGCCCATTATCCTGTCCAGTCACATTCAGGGATGTGTGGAGGTGCATAGTCTAAGCTTCTCGTGCGCTGCCATTCATTGAGTACTCTCCTGTCTGGTTCCTACTTCCAAAGTGCATCTCCTCATATTTACCAGGTTTACATTCTATCTGTCAATGATCCAACCGTCTGACCATTCCTTCTGTATCTTCCTGCAACATAAAGCCTTCCTCCTCACTGCCAACCACCCGGCCAATCATTGTATCAAACGCAAACTTACTTATCACAATTCCCACCTCCTCTACCCACCTCCCTGCAGATTCACATCTACACCATTTATGAGTACCACAAAAAATAAGGGACACAGCACTGATCCCTGTGGTACACCAGGGGACACTGGTCTCCAGTCACACAAACAGCCTTCTCCCACCACCCTCTGTCTCCTGACACTACGACAACTTTTGTTATAACTTGTCAAGTTATTCTTGATACTGTGAGAATACTTTATTTGTCAGTTTCGCATGTGGAACTTTGTCAAAGGCCTTGCTACAAAACTAAATAAGCGATTTCCTCAAACTAATTCAATCAAATTCATTAAATGTGACTTCCCTCTGATAAAGTCATGATGATTATCGCTGATCACCCTTGCCACTCTGATTAGAGCTCGATTTTTTTCCTTCCCTGTTTTCTCCAGTAATTTTCCTATCAATGATCTAATGCTCACTTGTCTATAGTTCCCTGATCTATCTCTCCCACCCTTACCATGAAGTGGAATCACATTAGCTGTTCTCCAGTCCTCTGGCACCTCCCCTATGGTCAGATTCTAATTACAATTTTCAGTCAGGGTCTTTCCTCTTTTGACCCTGACAGCAGCCTGTGATACAACTCATCCAGACCGGGGATTGGTCCAATTTTATACCGGTCAAAGCCTCAAATTCCTGCTCGTATTTTACATCGATCTGTTCGAGAGCTTTTCAGTCCATCTTCTCGAATTCTCTACCTGACTCCTCCTTCTCCCAAGTAAAACAGATGCGAAGGTCTCATGTAACAACCTATCAATGCTCACCAGCTTCTCACACAGATTGCCCCCCTTTGGTTTCTAATGGATACTAACTGTTGGCTGATTATTCTATTCTACTTGTACATGTAGAATATCGTGGGATTCTCGCTAATCTCGCCTGTTTGCACTTCTCCATGTCCCTCTGTTATTCAGTCCCCTCGATATTGCTAAGTTTCACTGTAATCAAATTACGAAAAGCAAGATCACAAGGTGAGTATCCCCATCAGACAATCTTGCAATTTTATGGATTAATCTGGATAATACCTTTTGCAGTTCCTCTGTAGTCAGTATATTATATCTTAGATTGGGACTCCAAACGGTACACAATACTTTAAGTTTAGTCTCACTAACACTCTATGCAACTGGTGCACGACATGTTCTACATTGCAATTACATTCACATGAATGTAAACCTAATTTTAACTGTCCCGTTTGCATATATCTTTCCCAATACCTTGCGCTTTATTTTTTCTTATGAGTTTGCTGTGTGAGTTCTCAAAGAATTGCTCCTGAATATCCAATTATACGTTATCCTTTGGTTCCTCATTGCTTATGTCTACAAGAATCATCTTTCAAACCATTCGAAAAAGTGTTTGTTACTTATGGCTTTCAGTTCATCGATGAGTTATCATACTTCCCGGTTTTGCCATTACCTTCTATATATCTAGCAGCACGTTCTTTGTAATTGAGTCCAACAGACGCCCGACCGCAGATGACAAGTTAACTGGTCTGTAGTTCACCGCTCTCTATCTTCATCCTTTCTTAAACTGTCGGATAATATTTATAAACTTCACCTTATTCAGATTAGCTAAATGCCTTTCAGTAATGTGTAGGAAAATAACATGAAAATCCGCAATGCAATCAATATGTCCATTGCTGCTTCATTTGAAATACTTGTATGTACTACATCTGGTCTGTCAGATTTATCAATACTCAATCTGGCTGTCTGTTCAATGAAGACCTCATCACTGATATGAATGATCTTTGACTTTACTTACACAAATCCCATGGTCTCTTGGTATTTCTGGGAGAATTTCTGGATATTCTTCCTTGAAGATGGACACAATAATAACTGTTTCATTTCCCTGTGATTTTTCTGTTCTCTACAATAAATGATCCTGTCTGCACACTCACTGTCCCACATTTGAGCGTGTTTTTGATTTTGTTTCATACATTGACAGAAGCTTTTTAGCAGGCTTTTGCTTTTCTTTCGTTTGCATGCTTTACGTTTTTGATTTTCTTCTCAGTTTCTTGGCCAACCTTTACTGGGCCTTACATTTCTCTGAATCCACTGGCCTACTACAACACTTGGCATTTTCCTAAGCTGCCTCCTTTGATCTAATAAGTAGATGAAGATGGGGCTGATGAGATGGCAGGTGGACACATAGGAACGTTCAAAATAGCGGTGCTGAGTTGCAAGTTTGGACTGGGATAAGATGGGGTTTGAGGAAGTGGGGAAACTGGTGAAATCCACCATGATCCCTTGTGGTTGGAGGATCCCAAGTCGGAAGATGAGGCTTTCTTCCTCCAGGCTTCTGGTGGTTAGGGAGTGGCGATGGAGCAGGCCCAGAACCCTCATGTCCTTGGCAGAGTGGGAAGGGGAGTTAAAGTGTTCAGCCACAAGACGGTGGAGTTGTTCAATGTGGCTGTCCCAGTGATATTCTCTGAAATGATCCACAAGTTGGCGTCCTGACTCTCCAATGTAGGGAAGACTACATTGGGTGCAATGGATGCAGTCGATTAGGCTTTTTGTCTCCGTTCATCACCTATCAATTCCAACCCCACGTTCATCTTCCTATAGCATTCCCAGCTACCTCCCTTTTGCCACCCCCACTTCTCATTTATCCCTCAGCCCCCTTGGCCCACAAGCCTCATTCCTGATGAAAGGATTATGGTCAAACATCTATACTCCTGCTCCTAGTATGCTGCCTGTCTATGCTTTTCCAGCACCATACTCTTCTACTCAGATCTCCAGCATCTGTAGTCCCCACTTCCTCCTCACACCTTCATGGCTTGCATGACTCAGATTTATAACGGTTACTTCAAATAAAACAAAAATTGTCGTGGACTCAAACATCATAAACGAAAACCAATGCATTATTGTCACTGGTGCCAAAAGGTCATTTACAGCAAAGTTTTCAATTAGCTCTTCTGATCATCCAACTCCAATTCCTAAGTAACCTGATCTCGAGCTCGGTGCTAGACATAATATTAATGCAAGCCATCTCAAACATGCTCATGAAATCCATTTTTCTCAGAATTAGCATTCAGTTTGGTTAATGCAGCTTAGATCTAATTTGCAGTACATTATTCCTGCAGTAGCCACAAACGTGTATATCTCATTTTCCTATTTTAAAACATACCCAGTATTTGTATTGCAGCTTTCACTTTGATATATAATTCCCATCAATGTTTGCTCCTCCTTGCTGTTTCTGAGCTCCACCTTATTAGATTCTGTAGAACCTGAGCGAAGTGGACTCTGGGTAAATTAATGTTGGAGATCGTCTCGCCACATCATTTATGCTCTTCTTCAGATCTCCTGTTATGCTGGTGGGGTAGAGAAGGACAATGATCTTTCAACAATGCTGTGTATTTGCCCAGCCAGCTGAAACTGCTGTAACCTGGGTGGGGACCTTACAGCAGGCTTGTAAAGTGTTGCTGCTGCTGAACAGGGTCTTAGTGAGATCACATCTGGAGTAGTGTGTACAGATTTAATCTCCTCAATGACGAACGGATATTGTTACATTCGAAGCAGCTCAGAGATAGTTCCCTCAATTGATTCCTGTTATGAAGTGTTAAACTATAAGGAAAGGATGATCAGGTTGTGTTTAGAAGACCGAAAGATGACCGTATTTTTACGTCGGACACCGGAAGGAGTCAGCAATCGAAGTCAATTACACAATAAATGGAGGAATCCATTCCACTTCTCCAGCTTGTTGCACAGGATCAGCAGAAGGATATTCATACCTTCGACCCTTTTACACCAGAACATGACAAGGGTATTCAGTCCCGGAGCCTGATACAAGGTTACAGGAGGAGGCCAATCAGCCCCTCGAGTCAAAACACTGGACCCAGAGTAGGCCACGCTGCACCAGTATCCTGTTACACAGCAACAGGATCAGTCCATTCAGCATCTTCAAGTCTGTAACACAGGAACTGGAAGAGGCCACACAATGACTGGAGATTTGCTACACTGAGATAACAGGAGGACAGTCAGCCCCTCCGATCCTTTGTAGGGGAATTGGATAAGGATACAAAGTATCAGATACTTTTTTTTAGTAAGAAAGTTGGAGGTAATTCAGACAAGTGTCTGTTGTATGAGAACAGGAGAAGACCAATCACTCCCTCAGTCCCATCTCAGGGATACATCAGGAGACTGTTCAGTATCTCCAGCCTGTTATGGAAGAAAAAGAGAAGACCCATCATCCCCTCAAAATGTTACACAGCAACAGGAAGATTCCATAATACCCCAACCCTCTAACGCATCAACAGGAGGAGGTCATTCTGGCCATAGAGATTAGAATATCATAAAACCAGAAAGACGTCAGCCCATCGATTGTGTACACCACCAGGATGATGAATCCATGCAACCACACATACCTCTTACACATCAATTGGAGCACATCCTTTAAAAACGTTTGCACGTTAAACAGGAATTCAAAGAAAACGTAAAGGTTTTCAAAAGGGAAGAACTTACAATAACTGTATACATTACATTAAAACATATCGATAAAACTACCGCAATTTACCGCAAATTATTAGAATCCGTTGTTGAGGACATTTGCAAAGTCAAACCACAATCCATCAGAGTCAACACGGTTTTACGAAGGATCAACTGAGTATGAATTGTTTGCGTGAGTTACTTAAGGATGTAGCAAGCAAGTTAGATAGTAGGATTCTTGGATATGGAATGTATCCGGTCTTCCTGAAGGCATCGGATATGTTGCTTATCCAAAGAGTAAGTGGTAAGATCAGAGAACATGGGTTTAGGAGTAAATTATTAGTTTGGATGGAAGATTGGTTAACCAACAAAATGCAGTCAGATGAAATAAATGCGTCATTTTCTTTTGGCAAATGCAATTTGCTGGTTGTTGTGGTTCTGTTCGCCGAGCTGGGAATTTGTGTTGCAGATGTTTCGTCCCATGTCTAGGAGACATTCTCAGTGCTTGGGAGCCTCCTGTGAAGCGCTTCTGTGATCTTTCCTCCGGCATTTGTAGTGGTTTGAATCTGCCGCTTCCGGTTGTCAGTTCCAGCTGTCCGTTGTCATGATTGGTATATTGGGTCCAGGTGGATGTTCTTATTGATTGAATCTGTGATGAGTACAATGCCCCTAGGAATTCCCTGGCTGTTTTTTGTTTGGCTTGTCCTATAATATTAGTGTTGCCCCATTCGAACACCAACTAGCCTCGAAACGACACGACCAACTATCCTTAGGAGCCACACACGCAGATGACAAGCAACATGAGTTCGAATGGGACAACAGATTCAATCAATAAGCATATCACAGAAGTGCTTCACAGGAGGCTCCCAAGCCCTGAGGATGTCACCTAGACAGAGGACGAAACGTCTGCGAAACAAATTCCCAGCTCGTCGAACAGAATCACAACAGAGGACACTAACATTGGTGGGAAATTACTTTGGAATGAAGATGGAAGAGATATCAAAATAAACATGGATTGTTTGGTTGAATGGGCCATAATTTGGCAATGAAAATTAAATTGGATAAGTATGGGTTATTCAAGTTGGCCAGCATCATCGGAAGGAAAATTATTAGCAACATGTACAGAAACTTCAAAGTGGTTAGGAGCAGAGGGATATCGATGTCCACTTGCATTTCAGAGAAACCCTGCATGCAGGTACTGCAAGCAATGAGAAATACAAGCATAATTTCAAAGTTTATTTGGACAATGCCAGACTAGAAGGTTAGGATGTGTGACTGTAGCTATGCAAGGCATTCGCGAGGCTGCAAATGGAGTACAGTTTAGATGCCCAGTCTTGTGGAAGAATCCACTTATATTGGAGTTAATTCAGAAGAGGTTCATGAGATTGATTCCAGAGATGAAACGGTTGTCTAATGAAGAGAAATTCTGCAGTTAAGGACGATATTCTTAAGTTTATAAGAATGAAAGAAGATCTCATTGAGATCTGCAAAATGTTAAGACTAATTGAAAGTGTAGATGTGGAATGGATACTTTTTTTCATGTGGCGCAATCTACAGCAAGAGCCCAGCGTTTTAGGATTGAGAGATGACAGTAAAGTGGAACAGAGGCCGCAATGACACCTGCCATGCTTCTATTCAATGGTGGAGCAGAGAGGACATCAGCCATGATTGTATTCAGTGGTGGAGCAGAGATGACATCAGCCATTATTGTATTCAATGGTGGAGCAGGGATGACATCAGCCATTATTGTATTTAATGGTGGAGCAGGAATGACATCAGCCGTTATTGTATTCAATGGTGGAGCAGGAATGACATCAGCCGTTATTGTATTCAATGGTGGAGCAGGGATGACATCAGCTATTATTGTATTCAATGGTGGAGCAGGGATGACATCAGCCGTTATTGAATTCAATGGTGGAGCAGGGATGACATCAGCCATGATTGTATTCAATGGTGGAGCAGTGATGACATCAGCCATGATTGTATTCAATGGTGGAGAAGGGATGACATCACCCATTATTGTATTCAATAGCGGAGCAGGATCGAGGGGGTAAATAGACGACTGATGCTCCTTGTTCTTATTCAGCCCTTCGAATGTGTTACACAGGAATGGGGGAGGACTGGCTATCAAACAGGAAACAGGCACGCCGGATAAATACGTCTGAATCAGTTGGACTGATCATAAAATGTTGAGTCATATAGCGACCACCATTGGGTCCTCAACTATTTACAATCCATATCAACGATCAGTGGGATTGAATAGATATACTGGGACTGAGTTTGGCGATGTCGTGGTGATAAGGAAGAAATTACATTATCAAGAGAGGATGGAGAGCCTGCAAATAGATACAGAGTGGTAAAAACAATGGATAATCATTTGGCAGGTGGAATACAACTTAATATAACCTGTCATTTCATTTACAGGACTAATGGAAGGTAGTATGTTACTGAAATGAAGAGGGATTACAGGACTTAATGATACTGTATAGTGGGGGGTTCACTCAGATCCGTTCAGACGTGGAAGCCTTTGCTCCATCCCTGATCGTCTGCTCCTTGACGCTCCAAGTGACGCCATTGCTCTCCGTACACATGTTGTGGTTGGTTAGTGGTGGGATGATCTTTTGAAATGTGTATCAAGGGGACAGCCTTTATCCAAGATAAATTCATTCCTTTCTTCATGGAGACCAGAAGACAATGGGAATGGCTGCCTGCCTTTGAATGAAGGAACTGTGGCTGCTGTCAGGACATGATATACTGTGCATGGACACACGGTAACATTAACAGAGAGAGAACTCCTTAAGTTCCTCTACCTCTCCCCATTGATATGGGTACTCTGAAGATGCCATGTACACCATCGGGAATCCCACTATACTGGGAAAATAAGGATACTCTCGATAGCTCCCTGCTGTGGGAGAAACAATCTATTTACCTCATCCACCATATACATCCTCCGGCACCGAATGGTGACATTGATATTGAGATAGTGGCGAATGATGGAAATGTCACCAGCTCATGCCTGGAAAGTTCCGGATCATAGAAGCTGAATGAAACTGTAACCCTAACAGCGACTGGCAGGACTGCCCTACCCCCTGGAATGAAGCTTCAGGTCGTGTTGAAGGAGGTGACACCACTCTGTGACCAGCTGTTTGTTCAGTCAGGATCCCCTCACGCGTTGCTCCTCCCATAAATGGAGCTTGGGATGCTGTTCCTGGAAAACCCGGGGTGGATACAGTAGTTCCCTTTCCCTACACACACTCACTGCATGGTTTGAGAGCTTCCCCTCTCTGCAGCCTCTGCTCCATTTGTGGGTCATGATACAGACCCAGATGCTGTAACTACAGCGCCCATGCTCCATCCAGAGTTGGGTCACCAAATCCTCAGGTCTCCCTGAATGTCTGAGGCAACTTACCCCACAACCTCCAGCAAACCATCCCCAGCTTCATCACTAAATTTTCAATTACAGGAGTCAGTCACAAACCCCTCGGCTACAAGTGTTGTTGACCAGACCAAATCCCTGCAAAATATTTTAAGAAGGCCACTTAGACCTAAACCTTTCCTTATTTTGAATATAGATGGGAAGTGTGTGTTCCAGATATGTTGTGACTGGACAAACCACTCGACATTAAGCAAAATATAATCTATTCAAATGCTTTAGTTGAAATACAATCAAAGAAAATACTATTTTTGGATAGCTTATATATTGGAATACTCGCACAAACAATAGATACCGTATCTTCTTGGTTTACACCGCTTGGCATAAAGATATATTCAAATACGGATCCTTACAGCAGTTTTCCAATCCAGGGGGAAACAACATCAACAGAGATCTCAGTGAGAAAAGCAGCTGGGGATCATGTATTGAATCTTCCAAACCTTCTGGGATCCCCAGCAGCTTCTGAATGCTGCAGCTAAAAGCAAAACGAGGAAACCAGGTCTTGGAGAGCTGGCCACTGCCCTTCCATTGTTACCACCGTTTTAATTAAAACTAAAGCCTTTTTCTGTTTTTTGCTTAAACAGTTTTCAGACGGGAGTTCTGCACCTCTGTCTTTAAAACCTCTCTTCAAAATAAATCGAAGAGAAAATAACCTTTATACAGTGATAGTATCCTGAGACTCCATCTATAATAAAATAATCCATCAATATACAAGGGTGAATTCATTTTAGACGTCCTAGTCTTCCTCTGTTAGTAGTCTGCAAAGCATATATATATTTCATTGACTGAGCATACAATTGTTCACAACCAGTTTCGATTTCAGTCATTTTACTCCTGCCACAAAATACCTTTGTCTTTCTTCATTCAAGTCTCCACAACATGTTAAAACTTAGGTTTTCTCGCCCTGTAACCTGTATAATTTCAAATTGAATGGCAGAAATAATAAGCTCAATCGGAACAGACTGGTATTTCTCTCCCTAAGCTTCTCCAAAAACATTAAGGGGTCACGATCAGTGAAAAAGACTCGGCTCATGTATGTTATTTGCAATTTAAGTGCTGAAATGTTGCAACACCAAGCTCAAGGCCTCCTTCCCCATTGTGGAATAAATCTGTTGGTGTTTCCACTGGACACTCCAACCACACGTTACATAATGGAGCACTTCTCATCTCTCCAATAGTCCCTCTGAATGGCATAGCTCCTCATGTCTCAGCATAAAAGAATTACATGCACCTGTACCTCTTAATGCTATAACCTATTCACCTGATACTCCTGGCCTATGCCAGTAAACCTTACTTTCATAGATATATGATTTAAGAAGATCTCACACATTCTTCTCAATCTCTCACAGAAACCAGCCTTTGATTTCTGAACTCAATCATCATCATCATCAGCCATTTCAGCTTCGAATCTTGCCATTGTTTCTCTCTGCTCTTCCACACGAGTTCTCACGACTGCAGGAAGTGAATTGTTGAGCTTCTCCAAAATAAGAATCTCTCGAACAGTGTCATAGGTTTGCTCTGTTTTTAATACCCTTACCCACCTTTCAAAATTACTTTGTTTGATCCTTTCAAACTCAATGTGCGTTTAACCAGGGACCCTTCTTTAGATTCCTGAAACACTGTCTGTCGGCTTCTGACACAACGTCATATATACTTCAGATGGCTTTCTTTGTCTCCTCATACTGGCCAGATACCTCCTCCAATAAGGATGCAAATACCTATCAGCTTGGTTTGGATCAACTAAATCCACATGGTCACTGAGCAGTACATTTGTTTAGCCACTTCCTCAAATGAAAGTCAAAAGGTTTCCCCATCCTTCTCATCAAAATTAGATAATACCTGGATGTATTTAAACAGAACCCCATTAGGCATTTGGCTACTACAGGGTTGTTCAACCTCACTATCCTCCTTATCCAGCCTACCATCTAACTTCATCTCCGCCTTCTATGCCAACTTTCCTCTCTAATTGCTAACTTTTTAAGTTGAAACTCTCTGCTTTTCTTCTGTCTTTTTCTCTGTTTCGTCTTCACTTGCTTTTCTTTTATTTCTACTTTTCATTAAATTCAAACTGTTTCAATTCTTTCTTATGTTCAAAGTGCCTCATTTGAAATTGAATTCTAGCCATTTCCAAAGAGTCTGATGGTGGTTCAACAAAATGTAATTGCCGAACTATAGCTGTAATTATCTCTCATTTTCTCACAGACAATCACAACCCCAACTCCAGCTTGTCGGTCAATTCCTACAGCTTTGCCTACATTCCCTTTTGTAAAACTGCAAAATTCACTTCTTCCTCACCCAGAGAACTCTTAGTGACTGAAATAATCTTTATACACAAAACACGGTTTAAACCAACCGAATTCAACATCCGGAACAAGAGGCACTAACAGCTACCATACACGACCTTTGAACCCAATAGTCTCCCAGTGCATAATCTCCAGTGTCTGCATGATCTTATTCTGGATTCCCTGGTTTCCTCCCACAATACAAAAATGTGCATGTCAGCTGAATTGGCCATGCTAAATTGTTTGTAGTTTCCATGGATGTATGGGTTAGGAGCCTTTGTCGGGATAAATGTGTAATAATAGGGTAGAGGATTGGGTCTGGGTAGGTTACTCCTCGGAGTGTCAGTGTGGACTTGTTGGGTCGAATGGCCTGTTTGTACAATGTAGGGATTGAAATTCTAAACCCAATTTAGTATTATCGATTTGGAACCAGACATGACTCGTCAATTTGTAATAGACCAACTAGACTGCCTCAAACTATTTTAGGAGGGTAGCCAGGATACACACCTTTTCTTATTTTAAAGGATAGATGTGAAACGGTTGTTCCAGATGTGATGTTACTCGTCAAACTATTCACCATTAAGTAAAACACAATATATTTAAACCCTCTAATGAAAATCCATACACAGTGAAGAGGAATTTAGAATAATTTAACTATTGGAATCCTTTCCCGAATAATGGATACAGGATCTTCTACAAATGAACTGTTCCAATATACTAACATCCCATAAACAAACCCCTTGGCAAAAAGGAACATTCAGACATACATTCTTGCATACAGTTCTCCAATCCAGGAGGAAGCAGCATCAAGTCAGGTTTCAGAGAGATTAGCAACTGGGGATAAGTTACTAGGCCGTTGTTACGACGATTTATTATGAACCCTAAAAGCGTCGTAAGTTATTTACTTGAGCCGTTTTCAGTCGGCAGTTTTGCCTTCAAGATCACTTATTTAAAGAAAGGAGAACTTTTTTTTAAAAAGTGACTGCATTGGCACACAATTCAGATGCCTGGTCCTTTACTTAAGGGGCTTCCTCGTGTTACTGATCGCAAGGTCACCCGAGAGGGACAAATACAGGTACAGACCAAGTTACAAGGATGTGTCTCATACCTTCTGAAACACCCCTGTCCATAGACCATCTCATGGGACATACCAGGAAGTGAACAACAGCCTGACACACACCATTTCACTGTTTCTGACCTTCTCAATGCCAGCACTCGATACACTAGGGAGCTAAAAGCTAAGCCCAGGGAAAGATACAGAGGAACAGAAAGATTCGCATCAAAGACAGAAACAGACAGTTAATTAATTGAAAAATCTTGTGGAAATATGGGGAAACAGACAGGACAGTGGGACTAACTGGAGAAGTGAAATCTTCGAGAGTAAACTTACAAGAATGAAAACGTTGAATAAAGGCATTGTCAGATCAGCTGAAATGGTTTGTTACATCAAATTCTGAATCTGCTTCACAGAACACCACAAACAACATAAACTGGGACAAGATGACAGCCCAGCATGGAGAGCTGTGCAGACCCTGCTAGTGTGTTGCTCAGTAAACTGCACGATCTGCCCAGCAAAGAGAGTATTGCAAACTTTACTATCACATGCAAACTATATTCGCATCAGATTACTGTCTATAATGGGAAGATTTGATGCATGTGTGTTTGTGCGTGCATGTTCATCAGAAACTGAGAGAGAGTGCGTGTTTGTGCGCGATTGGCGTGTTTGAATGTGAAACTTATTGTTTAAGAAGGAACGCACATGGAGGAACTATTTTAAATAAGAACAACTAGCAGGCTTTTTGTTAGTCGACAGAGAGAGAACGAGAGAAATTGCATGGACAGATGAGGTAAAGTGTTTGAGAATGTTAAAATAAAGGCATTGCCAGACACAATAACAATATACATCGGCGTGCACATGAATGACAGATGGATGGGAGTTTGGTGTGAGTTCGAATCAGATTTGCTTCGGCAGGTTTGGAGCCGGGAGTGTCAGCAGCAGATTATTGGCTTCATTAAGACAGTATTTCATAGCTCAAGGTTCAAACAGCAGATGGAATAAACCAGTGAGATATATTCTGGAGTGGTGAGCATTTCAAGTTAGAAGTGGTCAGGGCATGGTGTCAGGAATCAGCTCATTGTCAAAGGGACCTCGCACAGTGGTGACTTGTCTGCTTCAGCCGCAGATATTGGCCAGGAATGGGATGGAAACAGTGGAAGGAAGTGGAGTTTGTAACCAGAACAGTCGAGAGTGACCTCCCTGCTCTTAATATTTAAATAACAAAGGCAATGATACAGTAAGTTGTAGTTCGCAGCTGGAACTGATGAGGTCAACAAGAGAAGAATGAGGAACAATGCCAGTGCTGAAAGGGAGACAATAATTGAACACATTCATTGATGTCGTTAGTCATGGTCTGTAGAGTGAATATATGGATTGAGAGTTTCAACAGGAAAATAATAGTGACAAGAAGGATAGAATATAAGAAAGAAACGTAATACAGTCATAACCGGTTAATAGAAAAAAAAAAATCTGGACAGTGACACTTGCCAGGAACACCAACGATAGCCAGGAAAGGTAAATAAAAATATTGAATAATGAGAATAGTGTAATAAATCATCAATGATAATGACCACCAACACAATGCAGAAAGATACCAAACATAATTGGATAAACTCCAGTTCCCAGATTCTGATACATTTTTGGACCAGTCTAATGTCCTCTGGTTCTGATCAATTGTTGGAACATTCCAGTCTAATGTTCTCAGATTCTGATCTCTCCTCCCCCTCTCTCTGGATCTGCTGATCCCTGTCAGTGCTGTCGGTGATGCTCCCGCTCATGTTAAGGGATAATACATTGAACAGCGCCCATTTATCTTTAAAAGATGGAAACGCTCCACTGGAATAATTAGAATCCATGGAGATTGGCATTGATCACAGTCACTGTACAAATACTGGGAATCCGAGCAAAGGCTACGGCACCGCACAATAATCAACAGACAGGAGGGTTCCCTCCAAGTTCTGGAACACTTCAGTGGTCAAGGACCGTCAACCTTGGACCTACGGGTGACCAGCCTCCAAGGCGGACTTCAGGACAGGCAGCAGCGAAAAGTGGCCGAGCAGAGGCTGATAGCTAATTTCTGTACCCAAAGGGAGGACCTCAAATGGGACCTTGGTTTAATGTCACAATACAGGTGACCACCATTGCACGATACACACATACACATACACGCACATACAGGCACTCATCTACATACACATACACACGGACACACATGTAGACAGACACGCACACAGACACTAACACACACCCTTACAGACACACACACTCTCACACACACATGGACAATCTCTCAGAGACTTAGAGCACTCTACACTCATGCACACACATGTACAGTCCCTCATTGGCACTCAAAATCCCCCACCACAGACACGCACACACACTCCCACACTCACACATGCACACCCTCACAGACTATACGTCATTACACACACATATACATTCTCTCTCACACTCGCAACACCCCAACCCAGACACACACACAAACACACGCACACAGAAAAAGACCCACGCACACATATATTTTGTGGGGTGAATTTGCACTTGCAGACTTTCATTGTACATTGCTCAAAACTGCATGAATTCATGTAAAACTCTGAACTCAAAAATTTCATGGATTCATGTAAATCTCACTGTTATCTCACTTTTCAGATTAGAATCAATCTAAACATTATGGCATAGACAGAGAACACAGGGGGCTAACACTTTCAGCATATTGTCTAGCTAACACACTGTTACAGCTAACCTGAGAATGCAAGATTTTTTTAAAATGTTCTGTGATTTACACATGAAAGAAGTGAAACTATAATGGTATTAGAACAGATAAAAAATCAACAGACAATCAATGTATTTTTCAATGTATAATTTCAGTTACATCACACTGTAAATGTTTGATATAAATTCTGTGCCTTAGAAGTGTGTCCTCCACTATCACCTGATGAAGGAGCGGCGCTCCGAAAGCTAGTCTGCTTCCAATTAAATCTGTTGGACTATAACCTGGTGTTGTGTGATTTTTAACTTTGTACACCCCAGTCCAACACCGGCATCTCCAAATCATGACTATACAAACAGGCTCAGTTAACCAGTTCCACACCTCACTTTTCATATCACTATAAAAGAGAACAATTACTGGGTTTGGATGGAATGGATGAGGATTGCTCAGGGATGGACTAATCTTAAATCTTTTTTTTATCTTGTATATGAGAGTATTAGCAGAACACTGCAGGAGTCTATATATGTTCCACTCTGTTTATGAAAGGAGGCAGTTATAGAATAACAGATCGGCTGCATAAAGAAAAGTTGGGTGGGCAAGTTTCTAGATAACTCAATACAAAGTACGGTAATTATTGACCAGTGTGAGGCTACTCCTGGTTTTAAGTGCCCTACTAGCAAATCCTTTCATAACCTAGAGACAGAGCATTGAGACTGCTGCTCAGCAACAGGCCGAAATAATTCTGTCCCTATGGGCCTCTTACAGAGGGATAAGAGAAGGCCATTCATCCCATATTAGCTTGTTGTTACTTGAAAAGGTGGAAATCTAGAATATTGGCGTATTTTGCCAACAGAATCATCCAAAACAAAGAGATGTGTCACTGCAGTTGTATGAGGTGTTACTGAAAGGGCACCTGTAGTGCACCTGGTTGTGTTTCTGAAACTGAGAAGGGATGGACCCCCATTAGATACAGTTTAACGGCTGCTCGTAATCCACGGTTTGCTGTGTCATTTAATGTCTCGGGTCTGTTACACAAGGACAGGAGGAGGCCATGCAGCCTCTCGAGTGTGTTATAGAGGAAGAGGAGGAGGCAATTAAGCCTCTTGAGTCTATTACAGAGGGACATGAGGAGGCCATTCAGCCTCTCGAGCTTGTCACAGAAGGGCAAGAAGTGTTTATTTAACATTCAAGTCTGTTACGCATAAATATTAGTTTTAAATTAGTTTTGGAATAGGAAAGACCTGATGTAAGCATTAATGTTCTAACTTTGAACAAGGCCAATTTTGAAAGTGTTAGGCGAGCCCTGTGAAAGGTTGATTGGAATACCCTATTCACAGGGAAAGGGATGGTTGGAAAATGCAAGGCCATCAAAACTTGGTTTCAGAGAGTCCAGAGCCAACGTGTTCCTATTAGTGAGAGGGGCAAGGCTGGTGGGTGCAGGGAGTGCTGGGTGGCCAGATATATTGATGCTCTGGTCAAGGTAAGGAAGGAGGCATATGTCCGGTAAACAGAGCTGAGATCAAGTGAATCCCCAGAGGTGTATAAGGGCAGCAAGTGTACAGTCAATGGGGAAATCGGGCCAGAAAAATGTGGACAGGAGATGGCTTTAAAATAGGGTTAACGAGGCATTGAAGAAATTCTACAAATCCTTTAATGGTAAACGATTAACTAGGGAGAGAATAAGGCGCGTTAAAGATCAGTAAGGTTACCTATGTGTGGAACCACAGGAGATTGGAGGGATTAGAAACAACAATTTCACCTCAGTATTTAATGTGGAGGACATTACAAGAGCGAGAGAATGAATAAATATACAGTGAAACATTGAAAAGTATCTATATCACAAGGAGGTGTTTGACATTTTCAAACACATAAAGGTGAACAAATCCCTGAGACCTGATCAGTTGTATCCCAGATGTTTGTGGGAAGCTAGGAAAGAGATTGGTCAGCATTTTGCTGATATATTTGTTTCATTGATTTCCACAGGTGAGGTGTCAAAAGACTGAAGGTCTGCTAACATAGTGTAATTATTTGAGAAAGTAAGGAAAACCCAGGTAACTATAGATCACTGAGCCTGACGTCAATGGTGACTAATTTGTTGGAGGGAACTTTGATGGAAAGGATGTGCATGCATTTGAAAATACAAGGACTGCAGAGGGCTTTGTACATTAGAGTTCACATCTCAGGACTCAATGTAATCTTTAGAGGAAGTGATGAAGATGATTGCTAAAGGCAGGCTAGTGGATGTTGTCTTTATGGAATTCAGTAAGAAAACCAAAATGTTCTACATGGTAGACTGGTTAACAAGGTTCGACTGCCTGGGATCCAGGGAGAGCTCAGCATTTAGATCCAAAATGTTCTTGAATATTGGAGACATGGCGTGACAGTGGACATTTGTTCAATAAACTTGGAGTCATGTGACCAGTGGCGTGTCGCAAAGATCAAAAGTGGGTCCACTGCCTTTTGTCACTTGTACAAATCATTTACATTTGAGTATTGGTTTGGCCACTTCTGTAAAATTGCTTTTAATTATGGTTACCCTCCTGTCAGAAAAATGTCAAACTTGAAAGGGTACAGAAGAGATGCGAAAGAATGTTGCAGGTGTTGGAGGATTAGAGTTACAGGGAGAGTTTGAATAGGGTGGGGCTATTTTCAAGTGTTGAGGCTGAGGGGGGACCTTACAGAGGTTTATAAAATCATGAGGGGAATAGATAAGGTAAACAGTCAACGTCTTTTACCAAGGATAGGCGAGTCCAAAATTAGAAGACAAAGGTTTAAGGTGAGGTGGAAAGATTTAAATAGGGACATGAGGGATATCATTTTCACACAGAGACTGCTGTGTGTATGGATTGAACAGCCAAAAGACGTGGTGGAGGCAGGTACAGTTACACCATTTAAAAGGCATTTGGATGGATACATGCATGGGAGGTATTTAGAAGGAGATGGGCCAACTGCTGGCAAGGGGGACGAGATTAATTTCGGATATTTGGTCGGCATGAACGACTGAACTGAAGGATCTTTTTCTGTGCTGTACATCTCTGATCATCTATTGCTTCTTGAGTGTATAACACAGGAACAGGAGGAAGCTATTCAGCTTCTGAATTCTGTCAGTCAGTTTGTTTGCTCAATTACTGAGAGTAAAATACAAAAATACATCATTCAGATTTTGATGGTGTTTTACAGAAGCAGGAGAATTGCTTTTAGTCAATGCTGTAAGAAAAGCTGGAAGGAATGTGAAGAGGCCATTCGGTCCCTCAACTCCATTCCACAGGAGCAGCAGGTGAGCACAGAGCTATTGGAGCCTGTTACTCTGGAGCAGGAGGAGGACATCTACTTTCACAAACTTGGGATCAGGAAGCAGTCATTCAACTGCTTGAGACTTGAACACAGGTTCAGGAGGCAGTCACTCAACTGCTCGAAACTGGGCCACAGGGAAATCTGTAAGCTAGTGAGTTTCCATGGTCCTGTTATGCAGGAATAGGAGGAGGTACCTCACTCCCCACCAGTATGGGACACTGGGAGAGAAGGGGAGTTTGCTTGGAAAAAGAAATAAATACATGAATAAGTTGCATTCGTGGTCCATACAATCCTGCCCCAACATTCACTAAGACCACGGCTGATCTGATTGTGATTCCTTATTCCATTTTACGGAGACTGTCCTCTCTGCAGCCTCTGCTCCGTTTCTTGGTCATGTTGCAGACTCAGAAGCTGTAACAACAATCACCATCACTCATCCAGAGGGTCAGGTCTAAGGATGAGTCAGGATTTCAAGGGTCCAATCACAAGAATGAAAACACAAAATAAAGGTATTGCCAGATTTTTTGTTCTCTCACATTCGCAAACTCCCATAACCAGATCATCCACAATACATTCAGGATGGAGCACTGTGTAGATATGGCTAGCGTACTGCTGAATACAACCCAGCAGTATCCAGAATGGAACTCTGTGCAGCCCACACCAATACTTGATCCACAATCCTGGGATAAATGTCCAGTGTGCGGAGATGTGCAGACCGCACTGGTTCATTCATATATAAACACAGGTTGTTGCATTGTTCGGTAACAATGTGTTAGATCACTGCCCAGTGTGGGGAAACTTGCAGCCCATGATGGAAGTGACAGGATATGCAGCTGCCATCCAGTTACAACTCCATATCTCCAATGTACCTTGAAAAGGGATGCTGCGGATGTGAAAATCATTGCAAATGGAAACAGTTGATATGCCAATATTCTGATCAAGGCGAGTATCACACAAGTATTTAAAGATGAAATAACTGAGATAATATCCGATGAGCTTTTGTGAATGTGCAAGGAAGAAAGGGGGGATGGTGATGTTATAGTGGTTGCACTATAAGCCTCCAAATAAACAATGGGAATTGAAGGAACAAAGAAGCAGGGAAACTGGTGAGAGTAGAAGGAGCAATTAGATTGTCATAAGAGATTTTAAATTTCCTAACATAAACTGGGACATCCAGATGGTTAAGAACTTCAATGGAACGTAATTTCTT
This sequence comes from Chiloscyllium punctatum, assembly GCF_047496795.1. NCBI lineage: Eukaryota > Metazoa > Chordata > Chondrichthyes > Orectolobiformes > Hemiscylliidae > Chiloscyllium > Chiloscyllium punctatum. Next base: position 134,475,147 of record NC_092742.1, read on the forward strand.
AAGTTTGTTCACGAAAGTTTCCCCAAGCAGTATATAAAGGGTCCTACACGGGAATGGACACACTCGACCTACTGTTGGGAAATAGGGATGAATAGGTGACGGTGGTAAAGTGGGGGAGTATTTTGGGAAAAGTGACTAGCGCTGTATTAATTTTAAAATAGTTATGGGAGGGACAAAATTGGTCCACAGATTCAAGTCTAAATTGGAGCAAGGCATATTTTGCTGGAATTAGACAGGAGATTGCAGGGGTTAATTGGAGTAGTTTGTTTTCAGGTTAAAGGATGTCAGGCAGGAGGGAGGGGTGTAAAAGTGAGATAGCTCGAGTTCAAGGTTTATATATTCCTGTGAGGGTGAAGGGAAAGTGAGGTTGGAAGAGAAAACCCTGGATGACAAGAGATATTGAGGCTCTGACCAGCAAAAAAAGGAGGCGTGCCCATGTGCAAGCAGCTGGAATCAAGGGAATCCTTGGAGGTACACGGGAGATATTGGAGTTTAATGAGGAAGGAAATCAGCAAGGCGAAAAGGGAGTATGAGATAGCCTTGGCTGAGAGGATGAGGGTGAATCCAAAATCACTATAGTAAAGAAAAAGAACAACTTGAGAGAGAATAGGACGCCTTGAAAACCAAAATGGGCACGTATGTGTACAACTTCAAGAGGTGGCTGAGGTCCTCAATTTCCCCTATGTGTTTATCATGTAGAAAGACATGAAGACCTGTGACCTTTGGAAGTTTAGTTGAGATATTTTAGTACTGTCCATATCACAGTAGAGCTGTTGTTGGACATATGAGAATGCACAATGTCAGATAAATCTCTTGGTCCTGACTCGATATATCCAAGAGCACTGCAAGAGGCGAGATAAGACTGTTAAGAGTCCAAGGTCCTGGAAGACTGGGCAGTAGCAAACGTAGTGCCCTTCTTCAAGAAGGGCTGAAAATAAATGCCTGGGAAATATAGACCAGTAAGCTTCACATCTGTTTTCGGTAAACCACTTGAGAAGGTTCTGAGAAATAAGATATGCATGAATTTGGAAAGACAAAGTTTGACTTGGAGCAGTCAGCAGAGCTTTGTGCGTGGCAGATCATGCCTTACAAATTTTGTTCGAGTTTTTGGCAGAAGTGACCAGGAACATTGACGAGGGCAGGACAGTGGACATAGTCTATATGGATTTCAGTAAGGCCTTTGATAAGGTTCCACATGGAAGGCCGCTCGAGAAGGTTAGATCGCATGGACTCCAAAGTAAACTGGCAATTTGGCGACACAATTGATTTGACATTATGAAGCAACTGGCTATGGTGGAGGTATGCTTGTTGGACTGGAGACCTGTGAGTAGTCGAGTGCTTCAGGGGTCGGTTCTGTCCCCATTTCTGTTTGTTATCTATATCAATGATTTGGATGAGAGTGCACATGCAAGGTTAGTAAGTTTGCAGATGACACTAAAATGGGAGGCATTGTTCACAGTGAGGAAGGTTATCAGAAATTGCAGCAGTACTTTGATCAGCTGGGGAAGTGGGCTGAGAAATAGCAAATGCAAGTGTGATGTCTTGCATGTTGGAAAGTCAAATTCAGGTGGGAGGTTAATGGTGAATGAGAGGGCTTTAAGGAGTGTAGTGGAACAAAAGGATGTTGGAAATCAGGTGCACGATTGTCTGAATTTGAGTCGCAGATACACAGGACAGTGAAGAAGGCTGTTGGCACACTGGCCTTCATCAGGGCATTAAGTATCGAAGTTGGGACGTTATGTTGCAGTTGTACGGGATGTTGTTAAAGTTGCATTTGGAGTATTGTTCTGAGTTTTGTTCACCTTGCCCTAGAAAGGATATAATTGTACTACAATGAATGTAGAACAAATTTACAAAGATGTTTCCTGGGCTAAAGGGTCTGAGTTATAGGGAGAATTTGTACAAGTTAGAATATGCATAGGCGTGAATATTTAATTTTTTTTGCAAGGTTGGGGAACCAAGGACTAGAGGACAAATGTTCATGTTTGGAGAGGACAAAAATAAAAAGGAACCTGAGGGTCAACTTTTTTACACAGAGTGTGGTTTGCATATGGACTGAGCTGCCAGTGGAAGTGGTTGAGGTGGGTACAATAGCAACGTTGAAAAGGTATTTGGCAAAATACATGGATAGGAAAGGAACAAGGGCAGGGAAATGGGCTGAGTGTGGATGTACATTTTGGTCGGCATGGAACAGCTAGGCCTAAGGGCTTGTTTCCATACAGTAGAAATGTATGACTGTAAATATGCGCGTTTGGGGATAGAGACAGAGAGGAACAGAGTGAGAAAACATGTCATGGAAAGATATGTTCACAAGTTTCAGAATGCTGATATGAAGACATTTCGATAGTATCATGCAACATGAGTGAATGGAATATTGCTGTGAGTTCAGGCGATGGAGAGTTTTGAGTGAGCATTTGTTCTGCAGCTTTGTAACTGGGAGTGAGGACAGCAGAGTCTTCGGCTCATTGAACTGTATAAAACAGGAATATGTCTCAGTGTCATTTTCATTGAGTGTGACAGAGGGATTGTCTGTACGAAGCTGAGCTCATTTCCTGGTGCTATCTTATCGAACTCACCACATTAAATACCACCCACCTCTCATTGAATTCCAGCCCGATTCTGCCACCCATTAGGATTGGAGGTACTCACAGTCGCCAGGATTTCCCTAGATATTCCGTGTTCCCTGGCACTGGTGCCATCTTTAAAAGGCCAAGGGGCACACGGCTGAGCTTTTTCAGTTTGGAGCTGCCCTGCAGTTTACCCCGAGCATGGCAGATAAGCGCCAATTATACCACAGTTTGTTGACGCTGCATGGTGTGCAGAGTGGATGGGCTAGTACAGAGGGGGACCATTGCCTTCCCAGAGGGGGCCTTACCACCAGACCCACTGAGCATGGTCTGTGCTCCCCACCCAGCTCGGTGCAGTATCTGTGGTCTGAAGAAATGTCCAGCAATACAGGACAAGCATCAATAACCTTCCCCGCTCTGTCAGGGTAAGGTTCACCGTATTCTCTCTGCTCCCTCACGCTCACTGTATATCTGTTATAGCACGAACAAGGCTCATGCTCCACCACTCTCACTGTCGCATGCAGCAGCTTCGCTCTCTCTCTCTCTCTCACACACACACACCTTTGCAATATCCCCCACACAGTTAGAGAATATTCCGGAGAATACCAATTATGGAATGTTCCACACAGTGTTCCAAATAATGCCCAGTTTCAGGAAAATGCAGTGCTCCAGTGTGTAACCACATAAGAAGAAGGAGTAGGGATGCACTTTTTCCAAATCACACACATTTCAAATCCTGTTGAGGCCATTCAGCCCTTCAAACGTGCTCTAGCATTTAATCGGTCCCGGCTGATCTGATGCTTTTCTCAGCTCCATGTTACAGAAACTTTCAGTCATTCAACCCCTTGGGTTCCTGTCACTGTCCAGACGGCACTCAGGCACTTTTACCCCAGTTTTCTTCAAGCGCCTGTTTGAGGGCTTTTCCCATGGAACGCACTCTCCTAACAGTATATTCCATTAATTATATACTTCCATGCAATGGTCAGCATGCTTTACACAGACCAAACAAAAATATACACTTATTTTATAGTTATAGATATCCAATCACACTGTGTAATTCTGGTTATTTCACTTGACTCACCTTAAATATTAAACCAAAAACAGCTTCTAAACACTTCTTGTTATAAAATACAATTTCGAGCAGAGAACGTTTTTACCCTCAGCCGTTATCTTGACCGTTATCTGAACTGTACCACTTTCCTTGTTATGAAAGTTTCTCTTGCCCTTTGTCTGTGACTGTTTGTGTGTGTAACAGTTACACTGTCTCCCACTCAGTTGGCAGGACGGCAGGTTTGTGATACAGAGGGAGGCCAACAGTTCAGGGTCAGTTCCTCACACTGACAGAGGTTACCATGAAGGGGATGCTCTCTCAACCTCACCCCATCACCCGAGGTGTGGTGACGCTCAGGTTAAACCACCACGAGTGGTCTCTCTAATGAGAGTTCTTTGAGACTCTATTCTATCAATGTTAGCATTTTATTATTTTTAAAAATATCTTTATTGAAAAATGGATTTTTAATATTATAATAAACCAATAGCAACACAACTCAAATAACTGATCAAAATTACACCCATGTGCATGTACATACAAAACAAGTTAAAAACACTAAACGGACAGAAGAAAAACAAAAATAAGCAATAAATAATGAATAAATAATGCAGCTCAGCGTAACAAAATGATAGCTCTCGTTCTTCAAGAGCATTAACTGATATCCATTTTTCTCTTCATTATTCTTCCTCTCTGGATATAAGAGTCATTAGATAATATCGTCAGGGCTGTATAAAAGCCCTTCTGAGAGTGCCAAATAAGCCTGTATCATGGTAATCCAAGAAGGTCTGCAATGTCCTATATAAATCTCTGTTTTTTGGTGCACCATGCTAGTGAAAATGTCCAAAGGGATATTCTTCATGAAGAGCTTACGTTGATCCGGGGGTGGGTTTCAGACATCCAACATAACAGAATGCTTTTCCTAGCACAGAAAGTAAGGATTTATTTCACATGTGCATCTGTGTAAAGTACCTTGTGCAGGCCCAGGAAAAGAGAAACCAGGTCCATCTCCAATTCAGTCCCCTCGACCCACTCTACCACACCTAACACAGTGCTCCAATATATACGAAGCCTGCAGCAGGACCACATGCAATGAGTAAGAGTGTCAGTAGTCATTCTGCATTTAGGACATGCTGAAGATAATCCCACTTTGAATTTTAGGAGATAATCTAGGGTCAGATAGACCCTTTTAAGAATTTTCAACTGCATGGAATGGATCCTATTGCAGAAGAAATTCTTCGAGTATTTTCACAAATATCCTCCCATGTTTCCGAAGTGGCCTGAAGCCCCAACTCTCTCTTGCAGACATCACAAAGCTGCACAGTCTCGCCTGAGGGGACACTATCCAACTCATGATAAAGTGTACTGACAGAGAGTGAATTCTAAGAAATAAGCACCCTCTTCTGTCTCTTGGATCTGTAAGAGTCTGTTACAAGTGTGTTTTTTTTTTAAATCAAATCTCTGATCTGGAAAAGATTGAGAAGAGGTCTCTACTAGCCAGTCCATATGTACGAGTTATTTGATCAAATGACATCATTGTTTCTCCCTCAAATAACACTTGGTGGATCGGTGGTGAGCATTGCTGCCTCACAACAGCAGGGTCCCGGCTTTGGTTCCGGCCTTGGATGCCTGGCTGCGTGGAGTTAACATATTGACGCCGTGTCTGTGTGGGTTTCCTCCCACAGTCCAAAGATGTGCAGGTTAGATGAATTGATCATTGATAAATCACCCATAGTGTTCAGTGATGAGTAGGTTGGGTCATTAGTCAGGGTCAATATAGGATGGTAGGGGAATGGGTCTGGGTGCGCTACTCTTCAGAGGTTCAAAGTGGATTTGCTGGGCACAAGGGCTTGTATCCGCACTGAAAGGATTCTACTAATTCTAAATCACTCAAGCAAGGCACACCCTTTGCTGCCCACAGTTTAAACCTGGAATCCATTATCCCAGGATCAAAACCCGGTATACCAATTATAGGGGTAAGAAACATGGTTTTGGCTGTATTGCCCTCGATCTGACGCATTGTGATTCAAGCTATAACAGTATTGATAATTATTGGGTTATGACAATACTCCATAAGTGTTGTCATTTTGTCTAAGACCAGCAGACTAATAAGGGTTCACTTTGTCTGAGAGGGTTCAATATCTAATCCTATGGACGCCGAGTCCTCAGCGGCCCAGACACTAGCATAGGATAAAAAAGACCTGAATTCATAGCTTTTAATCTGGGAGATCTACTCCCCACAATCTGCGGGGTAGTTAAAATTTGGTTAGCTTGATAGAGAATCGCTTATGGCCCCAAATGAAATAGCTAAACCAGCCATAAAGTCTCCTAAATGTCTGTCTGGGAAACATCAAAGGAAGCATTCACACAGGGAATAGTAAATGAGGAAGAACATTCATTTTAAGAACAGCTATCCGACCTAGCCAGGATATTGGAGGTGCCTCCCTTCTTTGAATGACTTGTTTAATTTTTCAAACAAATGGACATAGTTCACGTTAAATAAATGATCAAAAACGGATGTAATGAATATACTGAAATAGAGCTACCTCCCCCACCTCCCCGTCCATTTAAAAGGAAAACAGGATTTACCCTCAAAATCAGGTATTTCCCTAAGACCTCCTATAGGCATGGACTCCAATTTTGTAAAATTAATCTTAAAGCTCAAAAAGGCCACAAGCAAATTAATGAATTGCATCACGTGAGCTTCCGAAATTGCGTGATTTGACAAAAATATAAGACCTTCATCTGCAAACAACATAATCTTATGTGACTTCTATCCCACTTCTGGGGCAGGTATGTTGGGATAATATTCCCAATTGTGCAGAATGCTAACGAATCTAAGATTGTTGCAGGGATGGGGAAGAGATCAACCCTCATGTGCCATTTATGCGGGTCCAAGAAGAAAATAAAATCTCTACTTGTGAGGTAGATCTGCCTCCAGACATCCACCAGCTCTGATTCTGCACACAAATCCACTAATTACGTACATTATAACGAGGGTAATGGGGACCTTTGGACATTCTGTCCATTGTGGGGTGCATAAGACAGTTGAAATATCCTTCTACAATAATGTGCCACGATGCAAGATAACTTAATTTGGGAAATGCATCTACCAGGATTTTAATAGGGTGCATTGGGTGGCAATAAACATCCAAAATACTGTTTTAATTCCCATAGTTCAAGGCTTTGAGGATTATGATCGTTCCATGAGTATTTAATGCGATTTAATAATTTAAATGGAAGATTTTTACTATCCATTATGACTTTTCACCTATTCCAAGTATTAAAAGACGTGAAATAAACCCGAATAAAGCCGCCCTGCTGTCACGTCAAATGTTTCTTGTCATCACGGTGCCTCTCCTGCAATGGAGGAACATCCACCCACTTTTTATTTAAGTCGAGAAATTACATTTTTCCTCTTGACTGGCAGATCACTGCTGTTAATGTTTCGGGTAAACGATTTTAAGCACATAATAATCCATAACACACTGCCGCAACATTTGAATTCGACAGAGTTAAACATCGAATTACACATCGCTGAGCATTAATGATAAAAGACTCAGCGACCCTAAAAACTATACAAACTAAAACTAGTACAACTAATAAGCTCACAAAACTTTCCAAAGCTAAACACATTAAAAAACAATGAATGAAACAAAATCCCAAGTGCTAATGACACTTTATAGGGGAATTATCCCCCTCCCATTGGGGACGCTTACATATCCCAAAACTTTATCTTCTGCCCGCTGCCAATATGGCATTCAGGGCAATTAATAACAAAAACCAGGCTTCAACTGTCCTTCGGTCGGCAGTTTGTCATCACAACTACCTTTGTAACTCCCTCCAGCTTGAGGCACACCTCCGACACAAGCAAAGAAAGAGAAAACGAGTAGAAATACTAATGAAGAAGATAAAAGTGTGAACTCTACCCACCCCCGACCTTAATTTAACACTGGTTAATACCAGAAAAATCCAACAACATTTCTTTAAGGGAGAAACATGATTATCTAAACATCCAGATACTTTAAAATGTCCACAAAGTTTTCGCTTTCTCTGGAGAGTCAGTCGAGTTCATTGATCCATTCAAAGCAATACGGAGCACGACTGGGAACCATAAGGAATACTGAATCCCGAGTTCCCTTACACTACTCTTGATATCATCAAAAGATTTTTTTCCTGAATCACTGATGCTGAAAAGTCCTGAAAGAACATAATCCTGGAGCTCTCGTGAATTAAAGCCATTGGAAACCACACTGAGCTTCCATCAGTCTTTGTTTATCCCTGTAACTATGTAAGGACAGGGCAAAGGTGTTGGTCTGAGTCTAACCGCCGCGCCATAACCCGATGAACTGTCTTTACCCATCCCTCTTCAGCTTCGAAGTGAAGGAATCACAGCAGCCAGATCTCGAAAACCTCACGAGCTGACCACCTGCTGTCTGGCCCAGCAGATCGACGATGTGAACATTCTTCATCCTGCCCCTGTTCTCGAGGAGGTAATCTTGTTCAGTTAAGGTATGGACCTGTATTTCAAGGGGAAGGATCCTCTCCTGAGAGGAATTGATCGCAGTCTCAGTCAATGCATTTTGTCACTTGACATTGTATGTTCTGTTTCCAAGGCTGTCTAGTTGCTGCTCATGTTTTTGGAGCACGTCTGAGAGCGCTTCTAGCCACAGCTGAACTTTTGTTCAGTTATGCCATCAATCATTTCACTTACGTTGGTGAACTCAGTGACCAAGGCCTGGTGAGTAACTGGGTCTATTGAACGAGCGGATTTGGGTTGCAGCTACAGGCTCAGGCTGTCGATGCTTCTGACGGGTGCACCACGTGTTGGGACTTACTCAATCCTTTCCCATGCTTTGTCATTTCCACTTGACAAATCGGGATTAGTAAAGATTCGATCGCTCTTTTTAGTGTTGAATGTTAAGTAATTGGCTGGTATGGGGTGGGTTAGAGAACCACTTAGCCTGTATTGTGATGCAGACCCCAGTAAAACAGACCTTCCAGATTGCCGCCATTTGAGCTTCCCCCTTAACATTTTATCGATATTACCATTTCGTTTTGAATTATATTCCTGGATGTTCTGGAGCAGTGTCATTTGGTACCACTGTCGACATTTACCCCCATACCGCACATTTCTGCCAATCCCCGATAATCCTTGACTCCGTTGTTATTTATGAACCTTCTGTCTATGCCTCAAAATTATTCAATATCTCTGCCTATAATGCTCTGTGAGGAAGAGAGTTACAAAGAACCTCAACACTGAGAAAACAAAAATAAAACGCAAGATCTGAGTGTGAGATTATTTTTTCTTTGTCTCCTTATCTGAGAAAGAATATAATTACAATGGAAGCAGTTCGGAGATGTTTCACTTCACGCATTCCTTATATGATGAAGGATTTAACAGATCACTCTTGGAAAGAGAGATGATCTTATTGAAACGTACAAGACCTAGACGAGAGTGGATCAGATAGACACCCACTGGGTATAGTCTAAATTTCTTGTCATTTTCACAGAATCTCTACAGTGTGTAAGCAGGACATCCCATCCAGCAACTCCACACTGACCCGCCAAACAGCATCCACCGGACCTGTCCCCCTACCCTATCCAAGTAACCCTGCATTTCCCATGACTAACCTACCTAACCTACACATCCCTGGGCATGATGGGCAATTTAGCATGGCCAATCCACTCTAAGCTGCGGATCTTTGGACTGTTGGAGCATTGGGAGAAAACCCACACAGAAATCTGCAGAGAAAATGCTCAAACTCCACACATAGCGTCGCCTGAGGTTATATTGAAAGCAGCTCCTTGATGATGGGAGGTAGCAGTGCTAACCAGATATCCATCATGCACATCCGTCACTTCTATTAGTTATTTGTGGCTGACTAAAGAAATCTGCCTGACTTGTTCCTGTCACTGAACCTGACAAGTCTGATAACTTTATGATCGGCCATATCACCAACCTGGTTACATTTAAAGTTTACGAGGAGAATAGTTCATCAACTTTACTAACACCTTCCATCCGACCTCAAATTTACCTGGACGGTCTCAGACACCTCCCTCCCCTTCCTAGACCTCTCCATTTCTATCTTGGACGACCGACTCAACACGAATGTTTACTATAAACCGAATGACTCCCACAGCTACCTAGATTACACCTCCTCCCACCCTGCCCCCTGTAAAAATGCCATCGCATGTTCCTAATTCCTTCGCATCCGCTGCATCTGCTCCCAGGCGGACCAATTCCAATACTGAACAACCCAGATGGCCTCCTTCTTCAAAGACCGCAATTTCCCCTCAGACGTGGTTGACGATGCTCTCCACCGCATCTCCTCCACTTCCCGCTCCTCCGCCCGTGAACCCCGTCCCTCCAATCACCAAAAGGACAGAACCCCACTGGTCCTCACCTACCACCCCACCAACCTCCATGTCCAACGTATCATCCTTCGCCATTTCTGCCACCTCCAAACAGACCCCACCACCAAGGATATATTTCCATCCCCACTCCAATCAGTGTTCCGGAAAGACCACTCCCTCCGCGACTCCCTCGTCAGATCCACACCCCCCACCAACCCAACCACCACTCCCGGCACCTTCCCGTGTAACTGCAAGAAATGCAAAACATGCGCCCACACCTCCCCCCTCACTTCCCTCCAAGGCCCCAAGGGATTCTTCCATATCCGTCAGAAATTCACCTGCACCTCCACACACATCATTTACTGCATCCGCTGCACCCAATGTGGCCTCCTCTAAATTGGGGAGACAGGCCGCCAAATTGCAGAATGTTTCACAGAAAACTTCTGGGACTCCCGCACCAACCAACCCAACCGCACTGTGGCTGAACACTTTAACTACCCCTTTCACTCTGCCAAAGACATGCAGGTCCTTGGCGTCCTCCATCGCAAGACGGTGGCTACACGACGCCTGGAGGAAGAGCAGCTCATCTTCCGCCTAGGAACCTTCCAACCACAAGGGATGAATGCAGATTTTTCCAGCTTCTTCATTTCCCCTCCCCCCACCTTTTCTCAGTCCCTCAGACTCAGCACGGCCTTCTTGAGCTACAATCATCTTCCCGACCTCTCCGACCCACCCCTCTCCGGCCTATCACCTTCACTTTAACCTCCTTCCACCTATCGTATTCCCAACGCCCCTCCCCACAAGTCCCTCCTCCCTACCTTTTATCGTAGCCTGCTTGGCACACCCTCCTCGTTGCTGAAGCAGGGCATATGCTGGAAATGTCCATTCTGCTCCTTTGATGCTACCTGACCTGCTGCGCTTTTCCAGCAACACATTTTTAAGCTAAATTGTTAATTTGTTGGGAGCAGTGGAGGAGTGGGATAAAAATGAAACAGTGACACCCTCCAACCTCAGTCAGAGCAGGAATTCGGGGAAATTCACCAAGTGGGAATTTATTCCAGTGGAAATCCTCTTTCCCGGAAGTTTGGGATGGCTGAATCTTTATACTATATCGAGGCTGGCTTTGATATAATATAAAATGATTTTCCGCAAACAGGTGCATCAGGGATAATGGTGCATCGGGAGCAAAGTGCAGCTGGGAACACAATGAGATGAACCACAATCTTATTTACTGGTGGAGACGTGTCAATGGGCTGAATGGCCCACTCAGGTCCCTCAGCGCCATGTTCTGATGTTACGTTCAAAACTTCGGACCTGCTACACAAAGGCAAATCGAGGCCACTCCGATGGTTAGGCTCCCTCCTTCAGGCTGTCAGTATAGATTGCAATAACTGATGCCATCGGACTGATATGTGTGGTGCTCCAGCAGATACACCTTTATCATAAAGATCCATTAATCCTGACTGTCCGATTTCTATGTGTTAACAAATCATCATCGTATGTTAATACATTATCTGTCATCCTACAAGCTTCTGGCTTGAGTAAGGTCTTTTATTTTGTAATACCCTGCGGAAAATCTCTGAAAAGCCTCTTGTCTACCAGATTCCCTTTATCTGGTATATTTCCAGGCATCTCCATAAATCTTTGCATGATCTTACAGGGCAAAATATAATTTCCTTTTCACAAACCCACATTTACACTGCATGAAGCTGTTCTTAATGTCCATGCTGGCCAGGTTTTCCAATCTAAACTAGCCCCATCTGCTTTCATTTGGCTCATAGGCCTCTAAATGTTTCCCAATCGTATGTTTGTCCAAATGTGTTTGAAATGTTATAGCTGTATTGGCATCTACCACTCTTCCTCTGAAAGCTCATTCTATACCCGTACCACTCTGTATAAAAACACTGCCCCTGCTTCCCTTTTAAATCGTCCCCCTTTCACCTTAAACCTATGCCTTCTATGGTTGAACTCTCCCCTCCTGTGGAAAAGCCCTTGGCTACTCACCCGATCCATACCTCTCATGATTTCATAAACTTCTATAATGTCAGCCCACAACGTTCTATACTCCATCTGACACTAACTTCAAGAACAAACATTTAAAGATAAGCGCTCCAAATTTGAAAGTATATTAAACATGACAGTAAAACAATACTCAGTCAAAACTTCATAGTATTATTTGTTTTTCTCCTTATTACAATACTGAGGCAGCATGATACGCTTATTTAGTGCCAATAACAAGTCACGCACCTGAATTTATTTGTCTAACGGGGGTGATGATCTCGACAATGAAAACGTATCTATGGCCAGATCTATATAATACCATATAGTCAACATTCCCCCACCTGGCCTCCCAATGATCTTCTGTGCTTGTGTCTTCCTTATCTTGCACTCAATAGAGAGAACCCCTTTCCCCATCGCATCTTAATTTAAACTCATTTCACAGAATCTTCTTTTATCTTTTGCCACACCCTCTTTCCCCTCTCACCCATTCCCCAACTCTGGCTCGGGATTTAAAGCACATTTTCCAATCATTTTGAGTTCTGAAGAAGTGTTACACTAGACTTGAAACACTAATCCTGCTTCTCTGTCCCTGCAGATGCTGACAGACCTGCTGAGTTTCTCCAGAAATGAATAGCGGCACAGAACATATTTTCAATTATAAAATAACGATCGATACTGGAAATAAAAATACCAAAAATTGCTAGAGAAACCGGGAGCTTTTTAGAGGGTTCACTGGACCTGTAAGATTATATCTGCATTCACTCCAGAAGATGCTGCAACATCTTCAGCAATTTCTTCAGCAATTTCTGTTTTTGAACAATTTCCAACGACGAATGTCAAAGATGCTCAAACAGCCTGTCGAACATGGAGCACCGTACACTGGGAACTGAACGATAACGCATGGTGACAAGTTCCTTGACTCTGGAACGACATAAGGCTAGCATCACTGATACTGCAGAGCTCTGAATTACGGTCAGCGAGAAAAACAGAAGGAAACACATTCACTTCAAATACAGAAGATGGCATTACTGAAAGGAAAAGATTTAGATTCGTACCTTAAATTGATTGAGTTAAAGTAACATATTGGAGGCGTGATACCAAGGAAAGAATTTCAGCAGAATGAGAATATGAAAATGGAAGCGTTACCGCATGAGAAACCAGAGTAGGGCTGTTGGGTGAATGGGTCTCGGTGTGAACTGGGGGACAGTCAGTAGGATTGAATTGTAGATATTTCAGCTAAAACTGGGTTATCATCTGATGCTGTAGGTCACAGCAGCAACAGCAGAAGCAGAATTGTATTCAATGACAATCTGTAACCTTTCCCTCAGGATAATGTCTCAGTCCACCATTACCCTCAAGCCGATCTATAGTTCAGTGACGAGTGTGGGTGAACATGCCAGGGTCAGTACCATGTGTACCTTTATATGATGAAAACCCATTAAAGCTACCGCAATTGGCTGGTTTCTCTCGAAACAGCAGAACTAATATCTGGTACAGAGGCAGAAATTATATCACGAGTAACAAATCAGATCTAAGCACTGTCATCCTGCCAAATCCAAGCATGAATGTCGACGGACCATTAAACAACTTACTGGGGGAGAGGACTCCACAAATATCCCCATCCTAAATAATGGAACAGTCCTGTACATCAGTGTAAAAGTCAAGTATGTGGTGTCTGCACTATCCTCAGCCAGACGTGTTGAGTGGATGTTCCAACTTACCGTATCATGATGCCCACAGAATCACAGATAGCAGTCTTCAACCAATTCGATCCGCTGCCCGTGACATGAAGAAACCGCTGAACACAGTAGATACGACAAAGGCAATGGGCCCCGACCCCATTCCTGCAATAGGACTGAAGACTTGTGCGGTATAATAAGCCGTGTCACTGGGGAAGCTGTTTCATTCCAGCTCCAACTCTGACATCTCCCTGGCAATGTGGAAAATTACTCAGCTATGTCCAGTTTCCTTAGAGGGGAATAAATACAATCTGACCAATTACCACCCCATCAGTCCCATCACGACAGTCAAATTGGTGGGAGTTCTATTTGACAGATCTGTCAAGTAGCACAGAAATAACCAGTTCAGTGTGGTTGCAGATAGGTCTCCATGTGGAGATGGTGCGGTCGTGGAATTGTCATTGGATTACTAATACAGACCAGGATCATGCTTGGGCAGCTGTTTGAAGATAAAAACAATTATTAACATATCAAGATCTAAAATCTGGTTCAGTAATAGTGATCTTGAGTCCATCGATCTCCTTACCCAATGTACGTTTAGGAAGTGAATCTCCATGTTTTCCTGGTCTGTCCTAACAGTGACTCCAGACACACAGCCATGTGATAAACTCTTCAATAGTCTCTAAAACGGCCAAGCAAGAGACTCAATTGTATCAACTGCTCCGAGCTCTTAAAGGATATGCCTGGAGAGAACACCTGGTTCCAACCTTGGTGTCGGAAAAGGGAACGGGAAATATAGTCCTGTTGACCCTGCAGAGACCTCCTTCCTAACATCTGACGGTTTGTGATAACATTTACTGAGCTTTCCCACAAACTGTACAGGAACATCGGGAAATGAGTACGTCACACAACACATTGAGCTTTCTCTGTGCTAGTTAATGGTCGAACATCTCCTTCATGCAGTTTTACCCATACAATATTCATATCCCTTAATATGTTTAAACATTGTGAAATATAAAATGAGAACTGCTGTAGTCCCTTCAGCCCATCAATTTTGCTCTTCCATTCAATATACAGGCAGTTCTCAGATAACGCGTGTTGATTAAATACAATTTGGCTGCAATGAACCTTTTTCCATAAAGTGAATTCCCGTTCACTGTGAAGCAATTCCTTGCCGGGAACCAACTGAACAGCAAAGCCCAGCCTCAGGATCCTCTGACTGCAAAATGTACAATCAATGTGTTCAGCTAAAACAGGAATGTAATCCGCTCTGGAAGCCTTGAAACTGAGCCTGAAACGGGGAATTGTAGTATCCACTTAGAAAGAACTTTATTTCAAACTGTGGGGAGATTCTTGAGGAGAACTGGAATCTCCCCATCGACATGACGTGGTCAGTCAGCCCCACGCGCTTTCTGGTGAAGAGTGTGATGAAAGGTACACTGCTGTAGTCAGTGACCTGTATTTTGAAAGTGTTACATTTACAGCACTGTTTTATTACAATATGTGACTTAAAGTTTTATTTCGACTTTGCTAGTATGTGTGTTAGACTAAATTGAATTTTTGGCTTTACTAATATTTTTGGGGGTTCTCCCCTTACCCTCTTTTTCCCATAGACCCCATTATTAATATTGCACGATTTTGCACAACACGATGTTTTGCACAGGAACACAGCTACTGAGTTATTGGAGAATAACCTGGATTGATAGCTGATCTTCTATCTTCACACGATACTCCACTATCCTTTTAATTTCCAGAAATTCTTATTTATATTCAGTGCCTAGGTTTCCACAGCCCGAGCTGGGAGAGAGTACTCCTTGTTCGTCAGTCACTGAGTGAAGACATTTATTCTCATCTCAATGCAAAGTGGCCTCTGTGTACTTAATGCTGTGGTCCCTTGTCTGAGGCATCCAAGCCAGCTTCCAATCTGTCGTGCCCTGTCAGAGTTTTGTATATTTCACTGTGATCACCACTCATTTTCCTAAATCCCATGGAATACAGGTCCAGTCGCCCAAAACTCTGCTCCCACAACAAGCCTGTCATCCCAGAGATCAGTGTGGTCATCCTTCGCTGCTCTCCCTCAATGTCAGGTTTGTCCTTTATTGGGTAGGGAGCCCAAAACTGCACACAATACTGTACAATGTTCGAGATGGGGTCTCACCAAGGCCCTGTACAGCTGCAGTAGGATACTCTTACTCCTGCACTCAATTCCCCTGAAATGAAGGTGAAATACATCATTTATCTGTCTACCTGCTTTCTGCTCCTGCAATATTGCTTTAGTGACTGGTACAAGGTCATCCTTCAATGTTACAGCTCCCCACTTGCTGGGTCTATATGCACTGGTCAGCGTGTCAATGCCATTCCCAGTATTGACTTCTGGCTTCAGACTCACTGTCCTGCATGTACTCAGAGGGCTGTGCAGAAATAAACGAAAATGCAGCTTAAGTTCCTTTGTAGAACAACATTTTTCAACCATTCCCTTTTCAAATGAGAGGCTGCCATTCTATTGTTCCCATCAAAGTACACAACATCACATCTCTCCCATTGCTCTCCATCTGCCACGTATTATGCAAGTAATTTCACTTGTCTCAGTCACTTTGGAGCATTTTTACATCTTCGTCACCAACTCACATGCTGACATTGTTTAGTGCTGTCAGCAGACTTGGGAATATTGCATTTGAGCCCGTCAACCAAATATATGATGTGTATTGGGAATAGCTGGGGCCCAAGACACGATCCTTGCTATATCCTCCTAGCCTTCCATTTAAAAAAAAATGTTGTTTTATTCCTGCGCACTGTTTCCTGCCAGCTCTCCCATTCTGAAACCATGACCATCCGTTAGACCCAGTCCCACAGGATTCGAATTTGCACAATAGGCTTGGAGCTTTATCAAAATCTTTCTGAGATTCCACTCGTATTACATTGATACCTTCTCCATAATGTTGCTAAAAGGCACTTTCTCAAATATGATTCCCATTTCATAAATCTCTGTTGACTTTGTCTACGCCCATTAATTTCATTCCGATACTTTCTCTAAACTGTTTAGTTGCTAATTTCATTCTATTCCCTTTTTCTCACCAGACTAAGGATCCCTAGTATTGCTTGGAAGTTTTCTTTTTTATTTTGTTTTCCTCTGTGAAGGCATGACTGAAACATTTGTTCCATAATTCTTCCATTTCCCGGTCCTCAATTATCTGACATCAAACTATAAGAAAGCTGCACATTTCTTTCTCTTAATTTTGCTATTAACATATTTTCAGAAAATACCACAGGCCCTGTCTTATAAACTTTGTTAAGACATTCTTCAGAAACCTATCAATTCCAATTTTAAGGTACTTACTGATTGGCCTTCTGCAGCCATACAATCACAGAAGCAAAGACTCTATCAGAAATACAGCATGATCTACATAAGGCCCACTTTCCGACACAATACACCTAGCCGTGAATCTTTAGGCACTTCAAGTGCACAACTGTGTATTTTCGAATGATTTTGAGTTTGCCATGACATCTCCTCTTTCAAGAAGAGTACTTCTGACCCCAATACACACTGGCTGAAAAGCAATCCTCAAATCCTCACTAAATCACAAACTCTTCGCTTTAATAGTGTGCCCCTTTGACTAAAAGGAACAGCTGCTGTCCATCCACTCTGTCCATGCTCCTCGTAATCCTATGCTTTTGAATACGTCCCCCTCAGCCTCCTCTTCTCCAAACTAAACAACTCAAGTTTATCCAGCTTCTCTCTATAGCTGATATGCTCAATCCCAGGGAACATCCTGGTGAATCTCCTCTTCAAACCCTCCCATGCAGTCACATCCTTCCTGTAATATGGTTCCCAAAACTACACACAGTATTCCATCTTGGCCTCATCAAAGTTCCGCATAGCTCTTATAATCTGAGCCTCAATGAATCAAGTTTATATTCACAGTCCTCTATGCTTTCCCAAATTGTGTATGCACCTGTCCACTCACATTCAGGGATGTGTGGAGAAGCACCCTCTGAACTTCCTAGTGTGCTCCCATTCATTGAGTCCTCTCCTTCTTCCAAAGTGTATCACCTCATATTTATCAGGGTTACATTCCATTTGCCATTGATCTGTCCATCTGACCATTTCATCTGTATCTTCCCATAACTTAAGGCCTGCCTCCTCACTGCCAGCCAACGGCCAATCTGTGTATCAAACACAACCTTACTTATCACACTCCCCACACCTCGTCCATATTCACAGCTACATCATTTATGAGTACCACAAATATTAAAGTGGAAAATCACACAACATCAGGTTAGAGTCCAACAGGTTTATTCGGAGGCACTAGCTTTCCAAGCGCTACTTCTTCATCAGGTGATTGTGCGCTTTGATGAAGAAGCAGCACTTCGAAAGGTAGTGCCGCAAAATTAACCTGTTGGACTCTAACCTGGTGTTATGAGATTTACAGCATTGTACACCCAGTCCAACACCAGCACCTCCGAATCACAAATGATAAGAGATACAGCACTGATCCCTGTGGTATACCATTGGACACTGGCCTCGAGTCACACAACTAGTCAACCACCACCTTGTGTCTCCTACCACTAAACTTCATTTGGATGCCATTTGGCAAGTCACTAATGAGACCTACCTGTTCCCTGGTTATTCTGTTCCGCTGGACACACTCCTACAATAATTGGGAATTCTCCCTA
Organism: Chiloscyllium punctatum; assembly: GCF_047496795.1. Taxonomy (NCBI): domain Eukaryota; kingdom Metazoa; phylum Chordata; class Chondrichthyes; order Orectolobiformes; family Hemiscylliidae; genus Chiloscyllium; species Chiloscyllium punctatum. The sequence continues at coordinate 134,493,473 of NC_092742.1, forward strand.
ATCTTGCCCTGCCAGTAGGTTTCCATGCCCCTGTGTTAGTTAGTCCCCTACGCGTGCAGAATTTCCGTCTTATTGCAGCCTTACATGGTCTGTCCTTTATCCTGCCATTATTTCCCGTGATTATGTATTAGGCAGCCGGAGAAACATCCTGTTAATTTTCAACTTGTCACGTGTTTTGTGAATTTTATACATTTCACAGTGACCTATCTCTCATTCTTTGAAACTCTAGAGAACACAGGTCGAGTTTCCTCATCACGCAATCTCGCCAATTGAGGGATTAATCTGGAGAATGTCCATTGAACTTCCTCTGTGGTCAGTATATTCTTTCTCAGATTTGGTGACCAAAACTGTCCTCAATATTCCAGGTACAGTCTCACCAACATGCTGTTAAACTGCTTCAACATGTCTTTACATCTATATTCTGACTCCCTTAAAGCAATGCAATCCAAACTTTAACTTACCACTTGCATATATTCCTCCAAATACCCTTCACATTCATTGCATTTACGAACTCATTGTGTGAGTTCTTATAGAAAGCCTTCTGATAATCTAAAATATGCCAATTCTCCTGGATCCCCATTATCGATGCTGTAAGAATCAACTTCAAACAATTCCAAAGCTTGTCAAGTATGATTTCCCTTTCAGAAATACAGACTGATTCTCTCCAATGTTGCTGTTCATTTCTCAATAACGAATATCACATCCTATATAATAGATTCCAACAGTTTCCCACAAATGTCAAGTTAATTGGTCTGCAGTTCTCCACACTATCTCTTCTTCCCTTTGTAGATGCTTGGATCACTACCGTACATCCATAGTGCTTGGTTCCAGACTATGCAGAATGCACTGAGTAACAGAAGACAGTCATCGACAGTGCAATTAATCCTTCAATTAGTGGTTTATTTCTGAAGATTTTGATATGAAGTACATCTAGTTTGTCAAGGTTAGCAATGCTCAATCCAGCTGCATGTTCAAGTAGAGCCTTGTTACTGATATAAATTGACTTTATGTCTTTCGATCCACAAGTCCTATATAATGACGTTGTATTTCTGGGTGATTTTCTGGATCTTCCTCCATGAAGAGAGATAGAAAGTAACTGGTTATTTGCTTGGCCATTTCCCTGTTATCCATAATAAGCTCGTCTCTCCTGATTGCAGATTTCCACATTTGACTTTGCTTTTCGCTTTCCTTTGAGATATATATCATAGATGTATGCAGTCTTTGTGTTCCGGTTTGTCTGCATGCATGTTCGCTTTTTGATTTCTTTACCCGTTTCATGGTACTTCTTTTCTGGATCTTAATTTTCTGAGAATTCTCAGGATTCCACAATGTCTGGAATTCTTCTGAAGGTACTTCCTGTGATTCGTGTCATCTTTAATTTATTATGCTAATCATTGTTAACTCACTTTCTCACTCTTGGGTGTTTTACCTGAAATAAATAGACATATTTTTCAGACTTTGTAGTATTTCTTTCAATCTCCTGGTCCTGAACATATATATTCAGGAACACTGCAGGAGGACAGGAAAGAAATAGCAGGGGCCCTGTTTGGTACTTTTGCATCATCGGTCATCAATGGGTGAGGTCCTGGAGGACTGGAGGGTAGTGAATGCTGTGCTGTTGTTCAAGAAGGGCTACAAATAAAAACCGGGGAACTATAGACCAGTAAACCTAAAATAGCAGGTAAGTTACTTGACAATATTCTGAGGGAGAAGATATACGTGCATTTGGAAAGACAGGGCCTTGTGAATGGAGGATTATGGCTCACAAGTTTGTTAGACTGCATTGATGAAGTGACCAGTAACTTTGGCAAGGGCGTGGTTGTATATATAGATTTCAGTAAAGCCTTCAATAAGGTTCCACATGGTACGCTGCTCTGGAAGGTTAGATCACATGTAATTGAGGGGGAGTTGGCAAATGAGGTCCAAAATTAGCTTGATGATAGGAAGAAGAGGGTAATCGTGGAAGGATGCTTGTCAGACTAGAGGCCTGTGACGAGTGGAATGCCTCAGGGGTCGGTGCTGGGACCATATATTCATATATTACACATATCTATGATTTAGATGAGAATGTACAGGTATAATTTGAAAGTTTCAAGGTGACACTAAAATACGTGGTATCGTGGACAGTCAGGAAGGTTATCAGAAATCTCAGAAATTACAGAAGTAACTTGATCAGGTGGAGAATTGGGCCGAGAAATGGCAAATTGAGTTTAATTCAGATAAGGGTATGTTCTTGAATTTTAGAAAGCTGGAGTTTCATGGCGAATGACAAGGCTTTAAGGAGTGCAGTGGAACAGAGTGACCTTGGGAATTCAGGTGCACGATTTTCTGTAAGTGGAGTCCCAGGTAGACAAGGCACTGAAAAAGGCTTTTGACTCACTGCCCTTCATCAGTTAGAGCACTGAGTATCGAAATTAGGGAGTTATGTTGCAGTTATACAAGATGTTGGCGAGTCCATACTTGTAGCGTCATGTTCAATTTTGTTCACTTTGCTCGTGAAAGGATGTTATTAAACTGGAAAGAGTGCAGAAGAAATTTACAAGGATGTTGCCAAGACTCAATGGTCTGAGTTATAGTGAGAGGTTGAACAAGCTAGGAGTTTTTACTTTAGAATGTATGAGGCTGAGGGGGATCTGATAGTCGTGTATAAGGTCACGGGAGGCATGGATAGAGTCTTTTTTCCCCAGGATTGGACAGTCACGGACTAGAGGGCATCAATTTAATGTCAGAGGGGAAAGAGTAAAAGGGAACTTGAGGGGCAATTTCTTTTACACACAGGGTGGTATGCATATGGGATGAGCTGAAGTAGTTGAGGCGGGTACATTCACAAAATTTAAAATACATTTGGACAAATACACAGGTAGGAAAGGATTAGAAGGATAAAGGGAAATGGCAGGGAAATGGGGTTAGTGTGAATGGATATTTTGTTCGGAATGGACCAGTTTGGGCCGAATGGCCAGTCTCTGTGCTGTAAGACTATATGGGTCTAACAATCATTGTTCTCCTACTGAATGTTATATTGTATTTTCCCAATTCACTGGAGCGAACTTGACCCTCTAACCTCTGGGCTTCAATGATGATTGACCAGAATGTTCAAACATTCCACATTGAATGCAGACGCCGTGTAAAATACAACATATTAATGTCACTATTCCTCCAAAGCTGCTTCAGAGGAAGGTTAGTAAATCGTCTTTCCGACCACATAATAGATAATAAACAATAGGTGCTGGAGTAGGCCATTCTGGCCTTCGAGCCTGCACCACCATTCAATATGATCATGGCTGATCATCCTTAATCAGTATCACACAACACCAAATCCGAAATAATCTGCTCTCTAGTTTGGTTCACAACATACTCTCCAACCTACCTGATATACACTTAAGGAATTTATTTTTCACAACATTACCAGTCACCTAGTTAACTCAGTTTCGATGCAACTTGACACCATTCATTATTACTGCAGAACCCAGGAGTATTTGTTACTCATTCACAGGATGAGGGTTTAGCTGGATAACCAGCATTGACTGGCCATGCCAGAGCGCAGTTAAGCGTCAAAAGCATTGCCTTGGATCTGGAGTGACATGCAGGCCAGACCAGATAAGAACAGCCGTTTCCTTCCCTAAAGGGCATTAGTGAACCAGATGAGTTTTTCCAACAATCAGGAATGGATTCCTGATCATCATAAACCCTTGATTCCGGATACATATTGAATTCAAATTCCACAATCTGTCATGGCAGGATTTGAAACCATGTCCCCAGAACATTACCTGGGTCTCTGGGTTAAGAGCCCAGCGATTATATCAGTATGCCATTGCTTCCCTTTGAGTATAGTTGCATATATAATTTCCAGAGCATATGATGCAAAATATTTGCGTGACAGTTTTGGTTCAGATATATAACACAACAAGTTTGTTTCTCCTTGCTATTTGTAAGACCCACCCAAACTCATTCTGTGGAATCTGAGGGACAGAGCCTGTGTCGTTATTTGTGATAGACTTGGATAAGACATTCGGGGAGGCTCACCTCGATGCTGAGATGATCTGAAGACAGGTCCAGCAATACAGGACAAGCATCAATATCCATTCCGCTCTGTCAGGATAAGTGTCACCGTATATTCTCACTGCTCCCTCAACCTCACTGTATGTCTCTTATAGCACCTACCCTCGACCAAGACTCACACTCCAAAAAGGCTCAAGTACGACCACACTCACTGTTGAATTCAGCACCTTCCCTCCCACACATTTTCTGCCGCTGATGCAATAGCCCCGCACACTAATAGCACTACAGGGATACAACACTATGGACAGACTCCCTCCGGCCACCTCACCATATCACACCTCACCTAGTCCAGCACTAACAGCAGGACCATCCACTTCCACCCACACTCATTCCTTCCCTTTCTCCCATTCCAGGAGAAACAGCCTGGAATGGGACAGAAAGGGCCATGCCGGGTGGTGGAGTGTCAGATATCCGTTCCCTCATACCCCTACCCTGATATGTGGGAGGATCCTGGAGAGAGCTGGAGAGGACCAGGAGGCCTTGTGTGGAGATTCGGAAACATCCACGTCCCACCAACCAAATAAGGAGCAGTGTTTATTAAAGAGCAATTCTCAATTCAAACCTACTGTCAGTTCCAACCTCATCTCTCTCACTCGCAGAAGAACAGATACCCCATTGCACAGAGATGCTGGCATTGAAATACACAGACGGATTGGTAAACACCCCAATATACTAACATGCACAATGCATACAAGGAGATAAGCATGCACACACAAAGACATAAACAGTCACACACAAATAGACACAAACACAGATAGAAACACACAGGCTGATACAAAGACAGACAGACACAGTCACACAAATATAAAAGTAACAAGTACATGGACAAACACACACTTAAGTACACATTAAGACACAGACATGAGTGCCATTAAGACACAAATAAATTAGTTTCTGATTTATAAGGAGATCAAGGATTCTGGGAGAAGGTAAGAGAATAATGTTGAGGAACACTATAGAAATGACTTTAAGGTATATCAGACTCGATAGGCCACATGGTCTAATTCTGCTCCTTTTTAAATGTTCGTGTGGTGTTATGCTCTCAGGTATTCTCTCCCTGAGAGAGCAGCAGCAACATATTTGATTGGAAACAGTCAGTGGTAATGTGGAAAAAGATTGGAGGGGAGAATGGTTAATGTCTATTCCTAGTTATTGTACCACTATATCTGAAAAGGGGCAGTGATTTGATATGAGGTTGACACAGTTTTTAAAAAATGTATCCCACAATGAAAGAAGGATTGTTGTTATCTCAAGGCTTTAGGATCTTTCCATGTTGCAATCCAAAGTTAGTCGCTGTGTTCTTTTCAGTGATACCCTACATTTGTTATCTTGAAGGATTGCATGAATTCAACTCTCCATTGAAGAGGCTATCTCTTACCAAATTCCATGATCACATTTTACATTAAAAAGTTGATTCTGTTACAAAACAGGTATTATTATTATTATTATTATTATTATTATTATTATTATTTCCACTGTTAACCGTTTTTCAGCTAACTAGACAAGACATGCCAGGCATCCCATTAACGTTTTATAATTCTGTTCAAATCTGTCTCCATGATTATTTACCAAATCTTTAATTACAACTTATTGCGATTGCAAATAGTTTCAAAGACACAGCAATTTCTTAAACATAATTTGAGTCGCTGGTTTTGTGGCTGAACACCTCCTTAATGAAATCAGAATAAATTACTTTTGTCATGATTCTTTGAAGTGTTTGTGCTATCATTTCATTATTTCGTCTGTGTTCTGTTACAAATCATCATTTTAAAAGAAAAAGAACCTTCTTTATCACAATATTAGCATGTTTCAGAATCTTGGGAATCAGGTTATCCTTTCTTTTGTTTGGAATAATTCTCTTCTCAAAGGTCTTTTTTTTCACTTTTGCTGAAGCAATGTAATTTAAATTCTGGCTATTTTGTGGCTCTTCAGAAACAGACAGCTGAAGTGGACTTTTAAATTTCGGCCACTCCATGTCTCTTAAAAAAAAGGCAGCTCCAACTCTCACTACGATCTGCCAGAACTGTGTATCAACAAATAGCTTCACTCTACTTAGATACATGCGACAATGACTCCTATCAAATCAAATTAAACCAAATCATATGATCGAGAGGGAGAAATTCTCACAAGGTCCACAGACCCAGTTCGAAGCTCTGTCGCATCCAGCCAAAAGTTGTGATAGATGACTAACCAACCAACTGATGGAGAGGGCACCACAATTATCCATATCCTACCAATGGATCAGCTCTGCATATCAGTGTAAAAAACAAGGAAATAGTATCTGTACCATCCTCAGCCAGGAATGTTGAGTCGATGATCCACCTCACCCTCATCATGATGCCCACAGAATCCCAGATGGGAGTCTTCAAACAATTCGATTCGCTGCACGTGACAGGAAGAAGCAGATTAACACAGTAGACACGACAAAGGTAATGGGCCCTGACCACATTCCTGTAATAGGACTGAAGACTTGTGCTGCACCACAAGCCGTGTCCCTGGGGCAACTGTTTCATTCCAGCTCCAATTCTGACATCTCCCTGGCAATGTGCAAAATTACTCAGCTATGTCCAGTTTCTAAAAGGGGAATAATTACAATCTGACAAATTACCACCCCATCAGTCCTATCACGACAGTCAAATTGGTGGGAGTTCTATTTGACAGAACTGTCAAGCAGCACAGAGGTAACCAGCTCAGTGTGGTTTCCGATAGATCCCCGTGTGGAGATAGTGCTATTGTGGAAATGTCATTGGATTACTAATACAGACCACGCTAATACGCTGGCAGTTGGTGGAAGATAAAAACTATTAATAAAGTATTGAGATCTCAAATCTGTTGTCAGTAACAGTGACCATGAAGTCAATGTAGATTGTACGCACCAATGTGATTCCCCGATGTACTTTCAGGAAGCAAATCTCCCGTGCTTTCCTGGTCTGGCCTAAACGTGACTCCAGACATACAGCCATGTGATAAACTCTTGAATGGGCACTGAAACGGCCAAGCAAGACACTCTATTGTATCAAACTGCTCCAAGGTCTTGAAGGATAAACCCGAACCGAACATCAGGCCCCGGACTCAGTATTGGAAAAAGGAATGGGAAACACAGTCCTGTCGACCCTGCAAAGACCTCCTTCCTAACATCTGAGAACTTGCGACAACATCTACAGAGCTTTCCCACAGACTGCACAGAAACATAGGGAGTGGAATAGGCCTTACAGTACATTAAGCCTCCCCCATTCTAGTTCATGTCGGAACATCTCCTCAATGCAATTTTCCCACACACTGTACACATCCCTTAATGTGATTAAACTTGTGAAGCTATAAAGTGAAACTGCAATAATCCCTATGGTCTGTCGAGTTTGCTACCCAATTCAATATAATGATGGCTGACCCTTTATTTCCACACCATACTCCTGCTCTCCCCCAGCCCTTCAGTGTCCAGACATCCTTATTAGTCTTTAGTGCCTTGTCTTCCACAGCCTTACGTCGAGAGAATTCGCCAGGTTCACCAGTGTCTGAGTGCACACTTTTATTCTCGTCTCAATACAGTGTGACCTGCCTGTACCTAATACTGTGGCCCCTTGTCTTAGACATCCCAGCCAAGGGAATTATCATCCCTGCTTCCAATCTGTCTCGCCCTGTCAGTGTTTTATATATTTCACTGAGATCTCCATTCACTTTCCTAAACCCCATGGAATACAGGCTCAGTCGCCCCAAACGTTGCTCCCACAACAAATCTGTCATCCCAGACATCAGTATGGTCATCTTTCACTGCTCTCTCTCAATGTCAGGTTTGTCGTTTATTATGTAAGGAGACCAAATCTGCACACAATACTTCATAATGTTCGAGGTGGGGTCTCACCAAGGCCTTGTCCATCTGAAGTAAGGCACCCTTCCTCCTGGACTCAAATCCTCCTACTATGAAGGTGATCACACCTTTATCTTCCTAACTGCTTTCTGTTCCTGCAATATTGCTTTCAGTGACTGGTGTACAGGGAGATACCAGATCCTTTACAATGTTGCAGCTCCCCACTTGGTGGGTTTATGTACATTGGTCTGTGTGCCAATGCATTCCCAGTATTGGTTCCTTTCTTCAGAACTCACTGCTCTGCATGGAACTCGGAGGTCTGTCCAAACAAAAATAAAACAAAGCCCTTTATAGATCGAACACTCCCTTTTCAAATGGTACTCTGGCATTCTATTGTTCCCAACAAGTAGTGAACGTCACATCTATCCACACTGCTCTTCACCTGCCACATAATTACTCTTTCACTCCATTTGTCTTAACCACCTTGAAGTTTTGTTTTCACATCCTCCTCACTTTCCAAGATCCTAGTTGCCCTCAGCAGGCTTGGAAACTTTGCATTTGATTCCCTCAACCAGGTGTTTGAGATGTATTGTGAATGTCTGGGGGCCAAGCACGAATCATTGTGATGCCACACGAACCTTCCAAACTGAAAACCATCCATTTATTCCTACTCACTGTTTCCTGTCAGCTCTCCCATTGTAACACCATGTCCATATATTATCCCCTATCCCAACTGCTGTTACTTTGCACAATAGGCTTGGGACTCTATTAAGATTCTTGCTGAAAATCCAAGTTCAGTGCCTCTATTGTTTTAAGTAATTAATCTACCAGTCAGTTCCACAAATATGTTTCCCATTTCATCAATATGTATGCCCATTATTTTCATTCCAATACTTTCTCCAAATTAGTTTATTTACGAATTTCATTCCATATCCTTTTCTCCTAAGGCTGGGAAGGCTTTGTTTATATCATTTGCTGTGAAGACAAAAGTGAAGTTGTGTCATGTTTCTCTGTTTCTCCATTTTCCATTCTCCATTCCCTGGTTTCAGACTGGAAGGATGCTGACACCTTGACTAGAAAAAAACAGCTGTTGTCTGTTCACACTGTCCATGCCCCTTGTAATCTTAAACCTGAATTACTTGCCCACTCAACTTTCTCTGCTCCAAAGTAAAAAACTCGAGCTTATCCTGCCTCTTTCCACAGCTGATATGTTTCATCCCGGGGAACATCCTGGTGAATCTCCTCTGCATGTCATCCTGTACAATCACATCCTTCCTGTAATTTGCCTCCCAGAGCTGCACACAGTATTTAATTTGGCCTTACCAAAGTGCTATATAAAACTCTTACAATCTTTAGGTCAATGAATAAAGGCTTTATCTATGGTCCTGCTTAACTAATCAATGATCATATTCAGTTACATTCAAGGATGTGTGGAGAAGCACCCGTTGAGCTTCCTAGTGTGCGGCCATTCATGAAGTCCTCCCCTATCTGGTTTCTTCTTCCAAAGTGCATCACCTCATATTTATCATGGTTACATTCCAACTGCCATTGACCTGCCCATCTGACCATTCCATGCATATCTTCCTGTAACATAAGACCTCCCACCTCACTGCCAATCACCTGACCAATCTTTATGTCAAACACAAATTGGTTATCACACCACACCCCCACCCCCGACTCACTTCACATTCATAACACTTATGAATACCACAAATAATAAGGGACACAGCACTGATCTCTGCGGTACATCAGGGAAATTAGTCACCAGTCATACAAACAGCCTTCTACCACGAAGCTGATTTTGGATGCAACTTGGTAAGTCACTAATAGGTCCTACCTGTTCACTGGTTATTCTGTTCTACTTGAGGTACCTGTAGAATATCTGGGGATTCTCCCTCCTCTTGCCCTGCCAGCAGGTTTCCATGCACCTGTGTTGGTCAGTCCCCTCCGAGTGAAGAATGTCCTCCTTATTACGTTCTTAAATGACCTGTCCCTTATCCTGCCACTATTTGCTTAAATGTAGAGTAGACAGCCAGAGAAACATCCTGTTTACTTCCACCTTGTCATATGTTTCGTAGATTTTCTAAATTTCACTGTTCTTTGAAACTGGAGAGGTCACAAGACAAGTCTCCCCATCAGAAAATCTTGTCATCTGAGAGATTAATCTGGAGAATGTCCATTGCACGTCCTCTGTGATCAGTATACTCTTTCTTAGATTGGGTTACCAACGCTGTACACAATACTGGAGGTACTTTCTCACCAACACTGTATGCAACTGCTTCATGATATCTTTACATTTATATTCAGATTCCCTTAAACAAACTCCAACCTAACTTTAACTTTCCAATTACATGTATTCCTCCAAATACTATTGACGTTAATTGCATTTACGAACTCACTATGTGATTTCTCACAGAAAGACTTCTGAAAATCCAAACACACCAATTCCACTTGTTGTCCAAGGTTTATGCTGCAGAAACAAAAAATCCTCAAATGGGAATTCTCTTCCCCAGAGGTTTCATCCCAAGATGGCAGGTCAACATCACCACTTCCAGCGTAATAATAAATGTTGGCCTATCAACAACAGCACATTCCATGAACAAATCAAAAATGATAAACTGCAGCAGAATTAATAGGATAGGAAAAAACCTGATAGATAAATGCATGCTCCCTTCCAGAATTGTGCTCATTGTGTACTTTGTCTTTGTGCATTTTCCGAGTATTTATTCAAAGTTGAGTTTATTCAACATTTGACAGACGTGAATGGAGGAAAATTGTGGACCAACAGCAAAGTGCTATGGAGACCACAATCAGATCAGCCATGAGCTTACTGTCTGATCGAGCAATGACAAAGTGTCTAATGACCCACTCCTGCTCCTCAGTCCTATTTCCTATGTTCCATTCAGTCCTTACAATCACCAGTACAGGAGCAGATAGAGACCACTTGCTCCAAATACCTCGTTCGCAGTAACACAGGATACCATTCAGTCACTCAACACTGTGTGGTTTGGTGTGGGTTGGAAAATGTGATGGGAAATCCAGGCTGGTTACGAAAGAGGCCTCCCATCTCTTTACAGAGAGTCTTCTCTCTGCCACTGGGGTTTCATTTGTCGGTCATATTGTAGACCCAGATTCACTGTGAATATCTGGCCCATATCTCTCCCAGAGATGGCTCATAGAATACATGTCTCTCACTGTCCTCAACATTCAATAACAGCACTTCCAGGAAAATTACAACCATTCACTTTCCAAAGACAGAATATGAGAACATAAGAAACAGGAGTAGGTAATTCGGATGCTTACGCCATTGTATGCGATCATGTCTGACTTACTGTTGGCATTAACTCCTTTTAATGCCCAATTCTTCAAACCTCTCAGCTCTCCGACAGGTCAAAAATCCACCTACCTCTTCTTTAAATACTTGCAGTGATCTCGCTCCCCTAACTTTCTAGACTTGAGAATTGTTGACATTGACTAACCTCTGTGAGAATAAAACACTCTCCACACAGACACCATCACCTATTAATGTTAACAAAAGGGGTAAACTGATCTGCTCAGGTATGAGGGATTGAGCTGGATATCAAAGCCGGATTTGATTGAAGATTTTATCCTCAGACGCATTTAAATATCCAGAATCATGCATCCTGACTAAAATAAAAAAAAACAAGCCATGGAATTTATCGGCTTCTCAGTGTCTGTGTAGAACATAATGAGTGATTGTCCATCACCATCACGTTTCAATGCAATGACTCTTATTCTCTGATAGTACTACAGATTAACATTAACTCAGTCCTCTTTTACCATCAGCCAGAGATTACTCTGGTGAAATCCCTAAATACTCTCTCTCTGTTGCAATGAGATTATTCTTTTTAAAAGAGAGAAAATCTATCCACAGTATCCCAAATTCTGCCTCATCAACACTCTCAGCGATGATCACAATAATTCCTTTCCCTCACGTACTGGTCTCTGTATCTTAATTTGACATAAAAACCCATTCCTTCTCTATGCACGGCCACTGATGTGGAATTTAAAAGTTCCTTACATCTGTACGTCAGCATCAGTAACGCCAGCACCAGAGATGCCCGTGGAGATGAACATCGCTGTTGGGGAGAGATTCAGTTAGAAAGATCGCACTTGAAATAGGGAATGGTCACCTCCCTGAATGGAAATGAAGTGTAGGAATAAGGACAACAGGCAGAGGAAGGGAGATAACTTTATTTTTGTTCTTCCCTCACGTGATGTGAGCAGCCCTGGCCCGAACAGCATGTTATACCAATCTTGAACTGAGTGACTGGTTCAGCTGTTCCACAGGACAGTAAAGAGTAAAACACATTGCTGTGAGTTTGCACAGACCTGACTGGGGAAGGATAACCTATTGATTTCTTTGAAGGACATGAAGTAAGCAAATGGGCTTTTTTCTCACAAATGATGACAGCTTCATTTCAATTACATTAATTTCCTTCATGACATATCAACAGATTATTCTTCTGTGCCTCTAGATTATGTGCAATGTCTTAAGCAGCATGCAGTGCCTGTCTGTCTGACAGATTCTGTGCAGTGAACAAGTTCCAGATACTCAAGAGCAATTATTCTGTTATTAACATATGGTTAGAAGGTACTGGTAACGTGTGTCCAGATTTAACAAGGGCACAATTGATGGTTTATTCTGAAGATGCACTGAGGCTGAGAAGGAGATTGGGATAACACGATGATGGGATTGGACAGTATCTGTGAGTTGGGAGGATATGGAAATGTAGATCTGTGCAGGGCTGGAAGGATTATGGAGTTTGACAACAGGCTGGTTCCTCCTCGCATACTGGTGAGTAATTTGTCATGAGTAATTTGCTCGTTATAATTTGTGCGAAATGGAATATTTTATTAGAAGTGAAAATGTTGATGTCCACCTTTCTAAATTTTAAATAATATGGGCAGCAATTCAGTTTAACCTGGCTTAATGAGCAGATAGAATGACTTACCAGGAACACCAACTATAGCGAGGATGGGATAGTAACCAGCTTGAATAACCAGCAGAAAATTATAGATCCACCAACCTAATGATATCCCAGGCTGGGAAATCCAGGAAAGACCATAGGATAAACTCCTGTCCATTGTTGGTACATTCCACTCTAAATGTCTCAGATTCTGATCCATTGTTGGAACATTCCAGTCTAATGTCCTCCGATTCTGATCTATTGTTGGAACATTCCAGTCTAATGTTCTCAGATTATAATCTCCCCTCCCCCTCTCTCTGGAGCAGCTGATCCCTGTTAGTGCTGTCAGCGAGCTCCTGCTCATACTATGGAATATCACATTCAACCGAATCCTTAATTAATACAAGAGGTAAATCCTCCCATGACACATTTAGGATCCCCAGAGACTGACATCAATAACATTCGCTGAACTAATAGTTCCAGTTAACCCCCATTTCAATTCAATACTATCTTATTAAACTTCAAAATAATGATTAATATTTATACATTCTGATAGGTCTATATGAGGGTGGCTGAGGGAGCAAATGTTGGGGCTGGTTGGTCAACTCAATTCAATCTGCCTTGGATATGGGAGTAATACTGGAGATTTATCAGAACATGAATATGCTTCCCTGTTTATAAATTGAAGCATACATCCTGTAACTGCTGCTCAGGCATTACAATATTAATAAAACACTGAGAGAACCTCTATCATCCATGATCTTGAAGAAAATGTCCCTTAGACTATGTGCATTTACAACAGACAACGACATTATGTTAACAGCGAATTGTACCTAAGATACAATGGGGACTGCAGATGCTGGAGAATTCAGTGTAGATAAAGTGTGGTGGGGGAACAGGCAGGGCAGGTCAACTAACAGCTGAGGAGCAAGAGAGTCAACTTTTCAGTCAGGACCCTTCTTCATGACTGGGGAGGGGGAAGAGGGCTAAGAGAAAATGGGTGGTGGCGTGAGGCTGGGAAAGGTAGGCAATACGTGGACGAAGATGGGAGGTGATAGTGATAGGTCGATGGGGAGTGTGGAGCGGTCGGTGGGAAGGAACATGAACAGATAGGTCCCCTCGAGGGGGCGGACCTGAGTCGGAGAGTTGGATTTGGGATCTGGGTGGGTGAGGGTGGTTTGGAAACTGGTCAATTCAATGTTCATGCCTTGTGTTTGTAGGCTCCCGAGGCAGACGATGAAGTGTTCATGGTAACAACCTGGTAAATGTCTTCCCAACTTTCTCCAGCTTAATAATATCCCTCCTATAACATAACGACTATAATTGCACACAGTACAACAGAAGAGGCTTCATCAATGTCCTGCACAACCTCAGCATGGGATTGGACAGTATCTGTGAGTGGGGAAGATATGGAAATGTAGATCTGTGCAGGGCGAAAAGGATTATGGAGTTTGACAACAGTCTGGTTCCTCCTCGCATACTGGTGAGTAATTTGTCATGAGTCATTTGCTCGTTATAATTTGTGTGAAATGGAATCTCAAAGGTCTGAGCAATGAAGTAACATTAAACACCCTGCAGCACAAAGTTCAAAGAATTATACTTGCGCCCCGGGTCCCTCTTCTCTACATAACTACTAAAGCCCAGCATCAATAGGACAAGCGCTCCCCTTGTTTGATTTACCAAAATTCAATACCTCGCACATATGCAAGTTAAACTCCATCTGGCACACATCAGCCCCGTGAGTGATATCACTACCCCCTCTACATTCACCCTTCGGAATAAAACGACACTCCCCTCTCCAGTAGGTCCACAAACAAAAGCCTTGACTTTCCAAAGACGCAGAACTTGGTTAAAACAGGTAAAAAAACAATGACTACAGATGCTGGAAACCAGATTCTGGATGAGTGGTGCTGGAAGAGCTCAGCAGTTCAGGTAGCATCCAATGAGCTTCGAAATCGACGATTCGGGCAAAAGCCCTCCATCAGGAATAAAGGCAGTGAGCTTGAAGTGTGGAGAGATAAGTGAGAGGAGGGTGCGGGTGGGGAGAAAGTAGCATAGAGTACAATGGGTGAGTGGGGGAGGGGATGAAGGTGATAGGTCAAGGAGGAGAGGGTGGAGTGGATAGGTGCAAAAGGAGATAGGCAGGTAGAACAAGTCCGGACAAGTCATTGGGACAGTTACTGAGCTGGAGGTTTAGAATTAGGGTGAGGTGGGGGAAGGGGAAATGAGGAAACTGTTGAAGTCCACATTGATGCCCTGGGCATGAAGTGTTCTGAGGCGGAAGATGAGGTGTTCTTCCTCCAGGCATCTGGTGGTGAGGGACCGGTGGTGAAGGAGGCCCAGGACCTCCATGTCCTCGGCAGAGTGGGAGGGGGAGTTGAAATGTTGGGCCACGGGGCGGTGTGCATCGGGAGCAACGGATACAATAAATGATATTAGTGGATGTGTAAGTAAAACTTTTATGGATGTGAAAGGCTCCTTTAGGGCCTTGGTTAGAGGTGAGAGAGGAGGTGTGGGCGCAGGTTTTACAGTTCCTGCGGTGGCAGGGGAAAGTGCCAGGATGGGAAGGTGGGTTGTAGGTGGGCGTGGACCTGACCAGGTAGTCACTGAGGGAACGGTCTTTGCGAAGGCGGAAAGGGGTGGGGGAGGGAAATATATCCCTGGTGGTGGGGTCTGTTTTGAAGTGGCGGAAATGTCGGCAGATGATTTGCCTTGCGCAGGCAGAGGGAAGAGTGGGTAAGGAGAAACTGGATAGTGATCTTGTATGACTTCATGATTTTAGGAAGAGGAAAGCCACATGTTAGAGATTTGAAATAGTGACCGGTATTTTGGGCCCAGAATTGTGCTCTGTTCACATCTCTGGTGTTCAGTATTGATATCTACTCGAGAAACGTCATAGTGCAGAGTGTGTTTGCAGGACTTCTTTCCCTGATATAGTAGACTACTGATGACAGCCATTTAAACTGGAAATCATAGACAAGCAATTAAAGGTGTTCATAGTTTATCTCAATGGCACAGCAAATGCACTCAACATCATATAGTTGAGGCTAATAACTTGTACTTCTTTTCAACGAGAAATGTCCCCTGTATAATTTGGTAATGTTAACCAGAATTTAATAAACCCATATACTTCAGATATGACCCAATATCTGGGCATGGTTTAGGCCTTGTGTAGTGGGTGGTGCCCAAGTTTCTGAGCCAGAACTCTGAATTCGATTCCAGTCCATGACTGTCTGGTAGTGCCCCTATCTCTGGAGAAGGTGGTGTATATTCATGTCCTATGGAGGTGTATCATAGCATGTTACAACAAGCTGATGAACAAACACACAGGAGCATCATGTTGCAGCTTTAGGGGCTAATGCTGAATGATGGTAGTCTTCATATCACTGCGCCGAAAATTCTAGTTTCAAATCCCACAGAGCTGTTTCATAATATGTCTGAACAAGTTGATTAAACTTTTTTGGAATCGAGCATTGATGGAGAATTAAGAGGTACGACTACTGAATTTGAGACTATAGACCCAGGATGACTGAAAGCACAGCCAACCGTCTTGATTGGAGTCAAATTTACACTTTCTAGAGGTTTATAAAATTATGAAGGGCTTGGATAGGGTGAGTGGTCAAGGTTCCTTCCTGAAGAAGGGCTTATGCCCGAAACGTCGATTCTCCTGTTCCTTGGATGCTGCCTGACTGGCTGTGCTTTTCCAACAAAACATTTTCAGCAAGGTTGCTTCCCCCAAAGACAGGAGAGTCTAAATTAGAAGGCAGAGGTTTAAGGTGGGAAGAGAAATATTTGAAAGACAATGAAGAACAACATTTTTTTCCGGCAGAGGGTGGTGCTTCTATGGAATAAACTGTCAGAGAAACGTGGAGGCTGGAACAATTACAGCATTTAAAAGGCTTTATGATTAGTGGGATATGGGCCAAATCATGGCAAATGGGAGTGGATTAATTTTGAATAATCGGATGGCATGAACGAGTTGAAGGGTCTGTTTCCCTATTGTACATCTCTTGGAATTATTGATTTCATTAATGAAGGTCTCTTTGTAATCTTTAGTTGTTTACCATTATACAAACACTGTGCACTGCTCACCAAAACTTGATGTCATCCGCAAATTTTCGAAATATATCTTCTGTAACTCTCATCTAAATCATTTATATAAATGACAAACAACAGTGGACTCAACAATTTTGCCTCTGGATCATCGCTTCCCACAGGCTTCCAATTCAAAAACCAACCATCCACCACCACCCTATCTCCTGCCATTGAACAGATATACACAGAACACACACGCAATCGCGCACACATACAGAGACACCAACGCAACTATGTCTTTAAGACAAAGGTTAGATTAAAACAACGATCGAGAGTTAAAGTGAGAAGGTGGGAAAGTTGTGTTGAGAAACACACCCGATAGGATCAAAAAGCAAAGTAGACTTGATGGGCCAAAAGGCCTAATTCCAATTCCCTATGCTCTGAGGCCTTAAGGTGTCAGGATTATTTTCCAAGTGTGCAGTAGAAGCTAAGTTTGAGAAATACCTGACTGAGCAGTCAATGGGACTGTGGGATACGTTTGAGGGGCTGAATGGTATATGTTTGTTCCTATTTGCTGTTCCCTTGTTTCTGAAAAGAGTAGATGATTTGCTGTGAGGTTAACACGCTTAAATATAAAAGGGGTCTCCCATTTCCATTTGAGATAACGTTGCTCCTTTCTCCTTTGGATTATGCGATCTGTGGTGTTCTCATCCCCCGAGAACAGTGAAGTCTGGGTCATTGAGGATATTCAAGGCTGTCCTTGATTGAACTTTGATGGACAGGAGGGTCAATGTTTATTGGGAACTGACAGGAAAGGGGTATTCAGCTACAATCAGACCTGCCATGATGTTTCTAAACTGAGCAGCAAGTTGGAGGGGACGAATGGCCAACTGCTGTTCCTTCCTCAGCCATTGTTTTGTCAATTCACCCCCAAGCCTGTTACAGAGGGAGAGAAAGATCCCATTCAGCCAGTCAGCATCGTGACAATACAGAAGGGGGAGATCATAATGCACCTCCATGGGGTTAGACAGGAATAAATGAAGTATTCAAATCTTTTAATTAAATTACACAGCACAGGAGGACGCCATATAACCATCCCAGGCTCTTACGCAGGAGCAGGGGTGCCTTGGGCAGCATCAGGAAATACAGAGAAGAGATCATTACTCATTTTGTGTTTGGCAAGCTGTAACTAGTGGAATTCTTCAGGGATCTGTGTGAGGTCATCAACAAATTACAATTCATACCAATGAATTGTATGAAGGGGATGGAGCTCAGTTTGCTCATACATCAGGATAGTCAATCAATAAGATGTCAAATGGAGACAGAGCGTCTGCAATGAGATACAGACAGGGGGAGGGCAGCACGTCTGCAATGGGATACAGACGGGGAAGGCATAGCGTCTACAGTGGAATACAGACAGGGGAAGGGTAGACCTTCTTCAATATGATACAACAGGGGGAGGGCAGAGCGTCTACAATGGGATACAGACAGGGCGAAGGCAGAGCGTCTGCAATGGGACACAGACGGGGAAGGGCAGAGCGTCTGCAATGGGATAGAGACAGGAGAGGGCGGATCATCTGCAATGAGATACAGACAGGGGGAAGGCTGCGCTTCTGCAATGGGATACAGACAGGGAGAGGAAAATCATCTGCATTGGGATGCAGATGGGGAGGGGCAGAGAATCAAGCAATGGCATACAGACAGAGGACAGTTTTGAGCAAACCTTCAGCAGAAAAAAAGTACATTTCTGTGATGGGAATTTTCTGTTTTGGGGAAAAGACAAAACAGCAGAAAATTATTTAAATGCAAGGAGAATGCAGAACAGAGTGGTACAGAGGGATCTGTGTGTCTTCGTACATGAATCACATCAAATTACTCTGAAGAGGCAGCTGGTGATTTGGAAGGTGAATGGAATTATTCTGTTTCGTGTAAGGGGTGTTGTGTTTGATCTTAGCGATGATTTTTGCGTCAGTACAGGGAATTGCTGAGATCACATCTGATGTATCATGTGTCGTTATAATTGCCTTAACTGATAAAAACAAAATTGCTTTAGAAACGTTTCAAGGATTTTTCTCTTTACTCATTCTTGGGATGAAGGCATTGTGTTCCGAAGAAGGAACTTTTCGACCTGAGAATCAGAGATGTTTTATTGACCGTATAACATCTTGAGAAGAGTGTAGTTGGTCAATACCGGATGGATATTTCTTCTTATGTGGGAGAATAAAATTGGGGAAATAATTTAAGAACAAGTCAGGTTCAAAGAAAAAGTCATTGCACCGAAAGATTGAACTCTGATTTCCCTTCATATCTGATGCGAGACAGGCTGAGCTTTTGCAGCAATTTCTGTATTTGTTTAAGAAGAAAACATATTCATCTTAACACAGATATTGTGAAGTCATCAAACGCTTATGTTTATATTATGCAGGCACATATTAACACATCTTCAAAACAAGTAGGGCCATTTATTGTTAATGAATTGATTCTGTGTATGACAACAGCAATAATGCACTGACCTGGAGTCGAGAATGTGATGGAGCCATATAGTCCGGACAATATTCAAGGAGAGCTCACATGGTCCCGTTTGGGGCCTCATAACGTTACTGATTTAACTTACAGATAGAAAAATGTAGCCTATCTGTGAACGAACAGCCTATTGCTCCTTTTCTGTTTCCCTGCCGCTCAACACAGCACTGTGTGTGAGTGAAAAAAAGCCTAGTCGTCTTTTCCACTTATGGAGGATTCCTGATGATGATTCATTGGAATCTCCCCACTGCCTGAAGCAAAGCAATTCAGCCAAAGCCAACTGTTTCAGGAAGAAATCCCATTGTCAGAAGGTGATGCGAGATGAATAACTTCAGAAGTAATTATTCAGACTCGATATGTGAGGGGATCAGACAAGAGATTCTATGACTGCAAATGGGAATCCAGGATGGTGTATAGCCTCCTACGTTTCAGGGTCCAGGATGTCTCAGAGCGGCTGCAGAACGTTCTCACCAGGGTGGGGGAGCAGCCAGAAGTCATTGCGCACATTGGTACAAATGACACAGGTAGAAGTAGTGATGAGGTCATGCAGAGTGATTATAGAGAGCGAGGAAAAAGGGTAAAAGACAGAACCACGCCAGTGGTAATATCCGGATTACTTCCAGTGTTCCGTGCTAGTGAGGGTAAGAACAGGCGGACATGGCAGAGGAATACGTGACTAAATAATTGGTCCAGGAGGTAGGGATTCAGAGTTTTAGATCACTCAGATCTTTTGTGGGTCAGAGGTGATGTGTTCAGGAAAGACAGGTTTTACCTGAATTGGAAGGGGACTAATCTCCTGGCTGGCAGGTTTGCTCGTGCTACAAGGGAGTGTTTCAACTAGATTGGCTGGTGTGGGGGACGGCGTGGGATCCTCAACAGCAGGGATACAAGTGCGAGGCTGGAAGGAGATACCGTAATCGCAAACAGTAAAGTGCAGAGATAGGTTAGGCAGGAACACGACAGGGAGCAAGGAATGCTTGTTGGATCAAATTGCATCTGTCTCAATGTAAGATGGCTGACAGGTAAGGCCGATGAACTCAGTGCGTGAATAGGTGCGTGGGACTGGGATATTGTAGCCATTACAGAAACATGGCTAAGTGGAGGGACAGGACTGGCAGTTTAACGTACCAAGGTACAGGTGCTTTATGCGAGACAGAGATGGTGGAAGGAGGTGTGGGGGTTTCATTGTTGATTAAGGCGAGTACCACAGCAGTAATCAGAGATAAAAATAACTGATGGATCATCCAGTGAGGATTTGTGGGGGAGGCTAAGAAATAAAAAAGGGTTGATGATATTATTTGGGTTGTACTATAGGCCCCCTAATAGTAAAAGGGAATTAGAATAATTAAAATATATAAAGAGATTGGGGAGACTTGCAGGGCCAATAGGATCGCCATAGTTGTAGATTTTAATTTTCCTAACATTGACTGAGAATTACATAGAATTAAGGTCTGAGATGGGGTGCATCTATTAAGTGTGTTCAGAAACGTTTCCTCAAGCAGTATGGAGAGGGTGCAATTCGGGAAGGGGTAAAACTTGACCTACTCTAAGAAATAGGGCAGGACAGGTGACTGAGGTGACAGTGGGGGAGCACGCTGGGACCAGTGACCATAGATTTAAAACACTTATGGAGAAAGACAAAACTGGCCCGCATGTTCAATTTCTAAATTGGGGGAAAGCGAATTTTGATGGAATTAGAGAGGAGCTTGTATGGGTTGGTTGGAGGAGTTTGTTTGCAGGCGAAGGGACCTTGAAAAGTGAAATGGTTGGAGTTCAAGGTCTATATGTTCCTGTGAGCTTAAAAGGCAAGGTTGGCAGGAAGAGAGAATCCTGGATGTCAGGAGATATTGAGCCTCTGATCGGCGAAAAGGAGGCGTGGCTGAGATCCATGCAGCTGGGATCAAGGGAATCCCTGGCGGTGTACAGGGAATACAGGAGTTTACCGAAGAAGGAAATCAGAAGGGCAAAAAGGGCGCACACGACAGCATTGTCTGAGAAGATTAGGGTGAATCCAAAGAGGTTCTTTAAGTATATTAAAATTAAATGAATAACTACATGCGAATATGACCCCTCAAGGTCCAAAGTGGACATGCATGTCTAGAACTATAGGAGATGTGTGAGATTCTCAATGAATATTTCTCCTCTGTCTTTACTGTGGAGAAATACATGAAGACTTGGGAGGTTAACAAAGGTCGTGGTGATATCTTTGTGCGAGATAAGTGGCTGTCCAGCCCCATCTACGGCACTTTTTATTCCCCTTCCCAGGAACAAAGACACGGAGGAGTTTGTCCAAAACTTTTTCATTCAACTTTGCAAAGTCGGGTGTTGTTCCCAAAGGTACACACACACAAGCATAGTAATCTCCACGCATTATATACATGTATATGTGGGCTGGGTCTACTACTGCTGTCTTGACCAACGAGTGCTAGGATTCCCCACTGTTTTCCTTATTTGGGTTCTGGTGCCTGCGATTATTTTGTTATTCACTTGGCCAATCAGTGTTCGAGCTCCCCGTTCTTTCCTTATATGGATGATGTTGTACAACTGTGGTTAAGGGCGGTCTCTCAACTATCAGGAAAGCTGTTACAATTGTTTCATTCATATAAACGTGGGGGAGGTCCGGCAACAGTTTCGAGTGTCTGCTTGTGTTTACTTTAAGGTAGAAAAGACTAAAAGGTAGCTAAACTTTTAAAAATTACACTACCCCCTAAAAATCCCCCGTGTCTTTTCTTACGGCCTGTAATTTTTCAACCGTAAGTTTCTTCTCCAGGGCATTTAATAACTCCCGAGCTTGTTCATCAAACTGCCCGTCCCTAATACTACCCCCGCCCAAGAGGGATTCACGTTGTTCCATCTCGAGATTCATTCGTTCAAACTGCCCATAGGGAACATCCTTCTTAGTAAGGGCGGTTTCGATCAGTCGTTGAGTTAATCCCCGGACACAGGGAATAATGCAACACCCAAGGGCAGTGAGTACCCCTGCCACCACTATACATGAGACAAGAAAGGGAACGACCACCCCCGTCCATTTACCGAACCAAGCTTCCAACCAGTCCGTGAGGCCAGAGTCGATGCCCGAGTTTTCGGCCAGTTCGTCCGCCAATGTGGTGAGTCCATCCTGGGCGCGGGTGATGGACCCATCAGGGGCTGTGTTGTTGGGGATGAAAGTGCAGCACTGAGTGCCTATCATGACACAAACACCCCCCTTCTCTGCCAACATCATGTCTAAGGCCAACCTATTTTCCCACGCCATCCTACTAGTGGCGTCCAGTTGTTCTGCTATTCCTTTCACTGCATCCCGGGTATAATTAATGAACCTCTGCTGATTGTAGTAAATATAATTAATCCAATCCACATTCTTATTGATGGTCACCCACCAGAACAGTGACGACTCAAAACCCGCCGCTATCTGGTTCCTAGCCTTGTATTCGTCAGGAACACCCCTGGGGACCCCTATGGCATCTAAATATATGTTATCATCGAATGAGGTCTCCAAAGCTCTCTCAGTTCTTCCACTAGAATGGGGTTGCTCTTGTTTTTCGAATACCAGGGTGAATGGGATGGCCAATTGAACGATTGCACAAGTACCCGTCCATTTTCGGGGCAGGGTCGGTCGCAGAACCCTCCCACCACAGTACCACCAGAGGTCTGCCCTAGGCACATGAATGTGGGAGTAATTCCCGCCCCCGGTAGTTTCATTGACCAGCCGAATTGATCCGCTGCACTTGTCAAATGTCCCCACATCGTCGTCCCACTGTAGTCCCGTCCGAGAGACGCAGGCCTGATGCGTACCCGTTACCCCTGAGAATGATGGTGGGCGGGGCGCCCCCTCAGACCTGACGGGGGGAAACTTCAAACTCAAGGGTCGACAAGTGGGGTCGTTCCAGGCCTCTCGGTCCTGGTACAGCCTTATAATGCAGTCCATGACTCGTGGGTGTTTCTCCCATCCCAGCGGGAATGGGACCACCTGAGGGTTAGGGCGGGCACTCGTGTATGCGTAGCAATCACTCTTTTTCATGCTCCTCACAGTATATTTGACCCATCCCATGCAGGCATTCGCCTCCCCGTATCCCGTTTCTATTTCAAAGGTCTTTTCCAAATCCATCACCTCAATTATTCTAATCTTTTCCTGCTTACCAGTGGTGGATGAGCCCCCAGACTCAGCTTCAATGACCGTGATATACGTGCAGCACAGCTGCATACCCCCCCCCCCCATCTTGCCTGGCCCCCAATTCTAATACCCAGTATTGTTCTATTAAGGCTCGCCCCGTTCTTTTCCAATTTCTTTGTGGTCAGATAGAGCGGATTGCACTGATTCTGCCCACAATCCAGTCCAGGGGTGATGGGATCACGGACAACTGACATCATAGCCTGGACCCCGGGGGCTGGAGGCCTATTTATGCCTTCCCTACCATGCAATTGTAATACTAACGTCTGACCCTGGAATCCCCTTTCTCTCCCTAGGTTCCGCTTAGTTTGATTCCGTTCACTTTTAGTCCTACAGGGCACCAACTCACATAGGTCTAAGCTAAATGTCTGTGTTGATTGGTTGGCAAGCACGGAGATGGAGAACCACTGACGGTCCTCTGCTTGTTTTTTCCAGAGGCCAAATTGGGTAACACGCACACTATGACCCAGACCAAGGATAATGGCATAGCAAGTTAACAATACGATTGACCGCATTTTGTCGCTACACCCGTAGCCCGAGGGCACAGTTCCTTTAGACTCGCCAAAGTCCGATTAGTTCGTTCTCAGGGTCTCTGTTCCTTAGATGCCTTTGTCAGAGAGGTTCGTTCGTCCTCCGTCGGTTGTGGCACTGGTCCCTTGACTCGAGTGTAATGTGTCCAGCCCTTTTCGGCCGTACGGACAGCCGTTTCGGTCGTCAAAAGTACCAGGAAGGGACCGTCCCAAGTTGGTTCGAGGGTACGTTGCTTCCAGCTTTTAATCAGGACCCACTGACCCGGCTTGACGGTGTGCACATCAAACTTGAGGGGCGGCGTCTGTGCCAAAAGTCCCTGTTGGCGTAAACGAGATAGAGCAGACCCCAGAGCCAACACATATTTTTGCACAAACATATCCCGAGACTCAAATACAGGAGGTTCCCCATTCGGCCCATGGAACGGGAGGCCAAACAGCATTTCGAAAGGGGAGACGCCCAAATCCCGCCTTGGCTGGGTGCGAATTTGCAATAGGGCAAGGGGTAGGCATTTGGTCCAAGGCAGGCCGATTTCACTAGTGAGTTTGGTTAGCTGATGTTTGATGGCCTGGTTCATTCTTTCGACCTTGCCCGAGGAGGAGGGATGCCAGGGGGTGTGCAAATCCCAGTCAATCCCCATTGCTTGCACTACATTCTGGAGGACGGTCGAGGTGAAGTGGCTCCCCTGGTCAGAGTCAATAGCGCGGGGTAGCCCAAATCGTGGGAAGATTTGCTCGACTAGAATCTTGCTAACCTGAGTTGCCGTTGCTGTGGTAGTGGGGAAAGCTTCCACCCATCCTGTTAGGTGATCTACCACTACTAATAGATACTTCAGGCGACCTATGGGGGGGGAGCTCAGTGTAATCTACCTGGACATACTCAAACCACCTGTAGGCCGGACACCTACCCCCTTGTCTTGCATGCTGCCGCAGCCCCCTTTTGTTAATCTTTCGACATGTTATGCAATCTCCTGTGACCTGCTTGGCTACCGTGTACAGACCAGGGTGAGCATATCGGCGCAGGAAGGCATCACACAGTGCCTGGGCGCCCCAGTGACCCCCTTGGTGTAGACGGGCAATAATGTCCCGCGTCAACGGTCGATTTAGTAGCTGGCGGCCATCGGGTAAGGTCCACTTGCCTTCCCTATCCTTTGTACCCCCCAGAGAAGCAAGAAGAGTTTCTTCTTTGTCAGTAAACGTGGGCACTTCGGTAATTTCGGATATCTGGGGAATCCTTACCAGGCAGTTTATTACTTCCTTCCCCATCCCAGGCAATTTTGCCTGTTCATCTGCCAATTGATTCCCCAGGGTCTCTATTTTATCGTCTTTCTGGTGTCCTTTCACATGTACTACAGCAATCTCTTGTGGCAGCAACAAATCCTCCAAGATCATGGCTACTAGTTCCTCGTGGACCAACTCCTTTCCTCTACTATTTATCATTCCCCGTTCTTTCCAGATCTTCCCAAAGGTGTATACTACCCCAAAGGCATACTTAGAGTCAGTGTAGATTTTCCCGGCTATTCCCTCTAGATTCCTCAGGGCCCGGTGCAAGGCGTACAATTCGCACGTTTGTGCGGACCAGGCATTCGGTAGCCGTCCACTTTCCACTAATTCCCAACCAGTCTCACTAATGACTGCATAACCGTTGTGTCTCTTCCCATCTATCACTCGAGAGGACCCGTCAATGTACCACCGCCTTCCTGCATGTAAGGGGGTATCCCTCATATCTTCCCTCACTTTACTCTGGTACTCTATTATGTCTGAACAGCAGTGTTCCAGTTCCTCCTCCCCTTCCCCTTTCCAAAGAAAGTCCGCCGGGTTCTGGCAGCCCCCGACTTCTATTCGGAGGTCTTCTCGGTCTAACAATATGGCTTCATATTTCAGAATTCTCGAGTCAGTCAGCCACCTCCCGGCCTTCTGATTCAGGATAGTTCGAACCTGGTGGGGAGTAGTGACTGTCAAGGGGGCCCCGAAAGTCATCTTCCTGCTTTCCTCTACCAGCTTTGCCGTGGCTGCCACCGCTTGGACACACTCCGGCCACCCTCGGGAGACTGGATCCAGAATTTTTGACAGGAAAGCCACGGGCTTCCTTTTTCCCCCCCCAATCCTGGGTCAATACTCCAAGAGCGGTTCCCTTTCTGGAGTTCACAAAGAGACGAAATGTCTTACTAAAATCCGGCAAGCTTAAAACAGGTGCCGCCATCAATTTTCCTTTTAGGATTTCAATTAACTTTTTCTCCTCCTCCTCCCATTTTATTCTGTTGGGTGCCTCCTCAATGAGTTTTAGGTACAAGTCTTTAGTAAGGGGGGCATAGTCGTCTATCCATAACCGACAATAGCCTAAGAGTCCCAAGAACTTCCGCAACTCCCTCTTGGTCGTTGGGAGGCCTAGTTCGATTATTGCCCGCACTCTTTCCGGACGTATTCGTTTCTGTCCCTGGCTTATCAAGTGTCCCAGGTACTTAACCTCTTTCTCGACATATTGGAGCTTCTTCTGACTCACTCTTAACCCCTTCTCAGCTAGGTAATTTAACAGGGCATTAGTCCCAAGTAGGACGTCCTCCTCCGCGGGTCCGGATAAAAGGAGATCGTCCACGTATTGTATAAGGTTAAGGGCCGGGGACAAGGTTAGTCCCTCCAATAATTGTTCCAAAATCTGCCCGAACAGAGTCGGGGACTCAGTAAATCCTTGGGGGAGTACGGTCCACCTGTACTGCTGTTTTCTGCCAGTATCAGGATCCTCCCATTCGAAAGCAAAAAGATCCCTACTGTCCTTGTCCAGGGGACACGCCCAGAAGGCATCCTTTAAGTCTATAACACTAATCCAGCCGTGGTCCGGGGGTATTCGCCCCAGAATAGTGTATGGGTTCGGTACCAAAGGGACAATTTTGGACAATTTTACTTGGACAATTTTATTTACTTCCCTTAGGTCTTGGACCATTCGGTAGCTCCCGTCCGACTTCCGGATCAGCAGGATGGGGGAATTGTATCGTGACATACAGGGCTCTACCAATCCATCTTTTATTAGGTCTTCCATAACTGTTTTCAGGCCCTGCCTCCCTTCCCAAGAGATGGGGTATTGGCGCACTCTGACGTCGGGGCTCTGGGGCTTTAATTTTACCTCCACATGTCGAATTGTGAGTCCTCCCCGGTTCCCTTTGGCGACCCAAACCCTAGGGTCTATCTCTGTCAATCGGGACTCACTAAGGTATGACATGGTAACGGCTAATTCTTCCTCTTCTCCCACTTTTATTCGTAATCCGAAACGGACTATCAAATCCCGTCCCAACAACCCATAGGGAAGATGGGGGAGGTGAAGGAGTTCCACCTGGAGCTCCTCCACCTCCAGCCGCAAGGGTTGTGGTTCGAATATTTTCGCATTAAAAACCCCACCCTTAACTCCTAAAATGTTTAATGTTTTAGCTTGGAAGCCAACCCCCCTAGGATGGAGGGGAATTGAGGACCTGCCGGCGCCTGTGTCAACTAAGAAGGTAACATCTTGTCTAAATGGGCCCACCCGTAAATTTACCAGAGGTTCTTGGTAGGCCCGTGTTCCGATCCTCCCCTGACTTCCCTAATCCATTTGTTCACACTCCATTTCATACATCCCTTCTCTTTCCCTTTTAAACTCGGGACAATCCCTTTTGAAGTGTCCCAGTTTCCCGCAATGGTAACATCCGGCCTTCTGAGGACGCTCAATTCCATAAGATCCTCCTCTCTCACTTCTGCCCCGTCTCGCTTCTCTCCCTCTCCAACTTTTCTTCGACGTTCCTCTTTCCACCCCATAATCTCCCTCCCCATTCCGGTGGACTTACAAGCTTCCCATACGGCTGCCACCATCATTTTTGTCTTATGTTTCTCCCTTATTACATCCCTCTGAACGTACACCTTCTGTGCTTCCCGTAATAATTCTGCAACATCCTTTTCAGCCCAATCCTCCACTTTCTGTAATTTCTTCTGAATGTCAGGCCATGACTTAGTCACAAAGTGCACCTTAAGCATGCCCTTGCCTATTTCCCCATCGGGGTCTAAACCTGAATACTTTCTCATGGACTCCCGCAAACGGTCTAAAAACTCACTCGGGGATTCATCCTTTTTCTGTCCAACTTCGAATGCTTTCGCTAAATTCCGCTGTTTGGGCACGCAGGTTTGGATCCCCCTGATTATAAGGCTTCTGAGATCTGTCATATTGGCCCGTCCCCCCGCGTCGTTATGATCCCACCGGGGGTCCTCTAAGGGGTATTTCTGCTCTCCACGCTGAGGGCCGTCCTGATGCTCCCTATCCCAAATGGCCATTGCACTATTCCGGATCATAACAATTTCATCGTAATTAAATAGTATTCTTATCATGGCCTGCAGTTCAGCCCATGTGTATATACTGGGCCCCAGAAATTGGTCCAGTTGTATTCCCACACTGACGGGGTCGTCCAGTAGACGGGGTAGTTCATTACGGAGTTGCCGGATATCCCCAGAATTTAAAGGTTGTACTACGAACCCGGTCCGTTCGTTCCCAAACGGCACCTCTCGTAAGGGGTTCAGCTGTTCAATATTGTCACTCCTCCCAGCTCTCAATCCCTCTTCTCGACCTTTCCGCATCTCGAGTCGGACTGATTTCCTAGTGCCTGGGGTGAGTTCTGCGCCCCCTCCTGTGCCCCCCCCCCCCCCCCCCCAGCAGTCCCTTCCTCACTGGTCGTAGCCTGCTGGGACTCGGAATTATCCGTCGCAGGAGGGAGGTCCGCGCTGGACGCCTGGTCGTGCGCGGGTGGTATATACGGGGGCGGGGCAGACGGTGGCAAACCGTCGGTGAGGATGTCCCAAGACTTCTGGGGCTTCCTCGGGTCTGTTTGGGGAATCAAAGGATAGAGACGTGTGGGACTCTCGCCGTCGCCCGCCAACCAGGCGGCTGCGTATTTGCTCTCCTCTGGGTCACACGGTTGTTTTCTGTTAACATATACATTTATGATTTGACACACCCAGTCTTCATCAGACCCATACTCGGGCCAAACTACTGAGGGGGCGCGAATAGGTTCTTTGGTCCATATAAAACAACAATATTTTATCATGGTCTCTTCCTTTAAGTCCTTCGTTCTACTACTGTCCGTCCATAGACTTAACTTCCGACCTAATGGACTATCGGGGGTATTTCTTTCCCATTTGCAGTCTTCGCTGACTTTTCCTTAGTAAATCTAGAAGTCTGATTTCCCATGGTCTATCTTCGGTCCTGGTCTTAAACGCCCAAAGCGTTTTCACAGATGACCGTCAAAACCACGCGGCCAACAAGGAAGAACAAAAGAATCTCTTACCTTGATCCGTGCACGGAGTTGTCTGGCCTTTTTAAATGTGTGTACCCCCATGTATAGTCACTAAACCGTCGTCCCAGCACTCGTCCGTGTGTTCCTTTTCCAGGATTCAAAATTATTTTTAAATGAGCCGGGTCACGTCCTCTCTTGGCCGACGGCCGACGGACCAAGCTGATCAGTGAGAAGTATAAATGTACTCTTGTACTGAGTGGCTGGTTCAGTTGTTCCACAGGACAGTAAATAGTAAAACACATTACAGTGGGTTTGCAGTCACATAGAGATATGACCGGGGAAGAATGACCCATTGTCTTCTCGAAAGGACATGAGGCAAGCAGATGGGCTTTACATAATTAATGATGATGGCTTCATTTCAATGTCACCAATTTCCTTCATATGATGGATCAACAGATTATTATTCTGTGTCTCCTGCCATTACGTAGAACATAGAACAGTACAACACAGAACAGGCCCTGCAGCCCATGATGTTGTGCCGATAATTAAACAGAATTAACCATATATACACAGAAACGCACACACACCACCCTCCACCACCCCGCTGTCTCCTGCCATTAAGCAGGTGTATACACACACACACACACACACACAGACAAAGACGTGTCTTTAATACAGAGATAGATATTTTTTGATTAAAACATGGTTCCAGAGTTACAGTGAGAAGGCGGGAGAATTGTGTTGAGAAAAATGTCAGGCAGCACCGAACAGCAAAATAGAGTTGATGGGTGAAATGGCCATATTTCAATTTCCTATGCTGTATGGCCTTAAGGTGCCAGGAATATTTTCCCAAGGGTGCAATGAAGGCTGACATTGATAAATACTTTACTGAATAGTCAATGAGATTGTGGGATAAGTTTGAGGGGCTGAAATGGTCTATGACTCCTCCTATTTGTTTTGTCCTTATTTCTAAAAAGAGGAGGTAACTTGCTGTGAGGTTAACACACTTTCAATTTAAAGGGTCTCCCATTAACATTTGATATAATGTTGTTCCATTCTCCTTCAGACTGTGCGATCTATAGCGCTGTCATCCCCAGGGAACAGCGAAGACTAGGTCATTGAAGATTTTCAAGACTGACCTTAAGTGATCTTTGATTGACAGAAGAGTCAATATTTAGTGGGAACAGAAAGGAAGGTGGTGGTCAGCTACAGTCAGATCAGCCATGATGCTTCTAAATTGTGCAGCAGGCTGGAGGGGCCGAATGGCCGACTGCTGCTCCTATCCCACGTGTGGTTCTCCCAGTTCACATCGCGAGGCTTTTACAGAGAGAGACAGAGGAAGACCCCTTTTAGCCAGTCAGAATCGTTATAACGAGTCAGGAGGAGGCAATTCTGTCCCTCTATGGAGTTACACAGGAATAGAAGAGAGTCATTTGACACATTGACTAAATTACACCGCACAGCATAAGGCCATACAACCTTTCTGGGCAGTTATACAGGAACACGGGAGCCCTGGTTAGCTAACCTGACATACAGATTTGAGATAATTACTTGTTTTCAGGTTGGAAAGCTGTAACAAGTAGAATTCTTTGAGGATCAGTGTGAGTTTATCAACAGTATACAATCTAGTTTAATGCCTTGGATGAAGAGGCTGAATATATTGGAGCTCAGTCTGCTCATACACCAGGATGAACATTCAATAAGGCGTAGGGTGGAGGCAGAGCGTCTGCAATGGGGTACAGAGAGGGGAAGGCAGTGAGCAAACTTGCGACAAAATAAATATCAGTACAATGTGGGTGACTGGAACTTTGTGTTTTGGGAAAATGGCAAAACAGCAGCAAATAATTTAAATAGAGAGAAAATGCAGAACTTGGTGGTACAGAGGGATTTGTGTGTATTAGCACATGAAGCACATCAAGTTACTGTGAAGATGCAGCAACGGATTTGGAAGGGAAATGGAACGATGCTGTTTCATGCAAGGGGGTCAGGTTTGATCTTAGCGATGTTTTCCTGCATCAGTACATGGCATTGCTGAGACCACATCTGATGTATTGTTTGAAGTTATGATCCCCAAAACTGAAAAAAAGACTAAACGGTTGTCAAATTTTTCAAAGATGTTTCTCTTTACTCGGCCTGTTGATGAACACATTATATCATGAAGGATTAACAATTCAGGCCTGAGAATGAGAGATGTTCTTATTGACCATATACGATCATGAGCAGAGAGTAGCTGATGAATACTTGATGGATATTTCCTCTTGTGTGGGAGAAAAAACTGGGGATGTAATTTGAGAATAAGATAGTTTCTGAGGCAAGGTCGCTGGACCAGAAACGTTAACTCTCATTTCTCTTCAGACATGCTGCGAGATCTGCTGTGCTTTTCCAGAAATTTCTGTATTTGTTTAAGATAAGATACATTCATTTTAATGTAGACATTGTGAATACGTTAAACATTTTATTTTTATATTATGCGGTTACATATAAACACATCTTCAAATCAAAAAGAGCGTCATTATTTTGTTAATGAAATTATTCTGTGTACGACAGCAGCAATGATACACCTGCATGGAGCAAAGACTCTCATGGAGTTATAATGTTCAGACAACGTTCAAAAAGAGCACAGCGTTCTGATAACATTGATTCAACTTAGGATGGAAAAATGTAACCTACTCTAGGAGGAACAGAATATTCCTCCCTTTCTCTTTCCCTGTCCCTCATCACAGTAATATTTGCAAGCTAAAAAAAAAAGCCCAGTCGGTTTTGTCACTCATGGAAGATTCATGATGAGGCTTCATTGGAATCTCCCCACTGCTTGAAGCAAAGGGAATTCAGCCACATCCAACTGTTTCAGGACGAAATCCCATTATCCGAAGGTTGTGTGAGCAGAATAACTTCAGGAGTCATTATTAAGACTCGATAGTGAGATGAACAGACAGGAAATTCTGTGGCTGCAAAAGGGAATCCAGGATGGTGTGTTGCCTCCCACGTACCAGGGTTCAGTATGTCTCAGAGCGGCTGCAGAACGTTCTCACCGGGGCAAGGGAGCAGCCAGAAGTCATTGTGCATGTTAGTACAAAATGACAGAGGTAGAAATAATGAAGAGGTCCTGCAGAGTGATTATAGAGAGCTAGGAAAAAGGATAAAAGCCAGGATGATGACAGTGGTAATCTCCGGTTTATGTCCAGTGCTATGTAATAGTGAGGGTAAGAACAGGACATTATGGCAGATGAATGCGTGGCTAACGAATTTCTGCAGGGTATGGATATAGATTTTTAGATCATTACGATCTTTTGTGGGGCAGAGGTGACCTATTCAAGAGGGACGGGTTATACCTGAACTGGAGGGAGGGGGCAATATCCTGGCAGGGAGGATTGCTAGTGCTACAAGGGAGGGTTTAAACTAGATTGGCTGGGGTTGGGGGTGGTATGGGATCATCAACAGCAGGGAGATAAGTGTGAGGCTGGAAGTAGATACAGTAATTAGAAACAGTAAAGTGAAGAGACAAATCAGCTGGAACATGACTTGTTGGGCCGAAGGGCCTGTTTCCACACTGTAAGTAATCTAATAACTGGGCGGCACGGTGGCACAGTGGTTAGCACTGCTGCCTCACAGCGCCAGAGACCCAGGTTCATTTCCCGCCTCAGGCGACTGACTGTGAGGAGTTTGCACATTCTCCCCGTGTCTGCGTGGGTTTCCTCCGGGTGCTCCGGTTTCCTCCCACAGTCCAAAGATGTGCAGGTCAGGTGAATTGGCCATGATAAATTGCCCGTAGTGTTAGGTAAGGGGTAGATGTAGATGTAGGGGTATGGGTGGGTTACGCTTCGGCGGGGCGGTGTGGAATTGTTGGGCCGAAGGGCCTGTTTCCACACTGTAAGTAATCTAATCTAATCTAATGACAAAGAGCCAGGAATGCCTGTTGGGTTAAGTTGCATCTGTTAAAATGCAAGACTGCTGCCTGATAAGGCCGATGACCTCAGGGCATGGATAGGTACGTGGGACTAGGATGTTATAGTCTTCACGGAAACATGGCTAAGGGAGAGATAGGACTGGCAGCTTAATGCACCAGGGTACAACTGCTTTCGGCGGGATAGTGGTGGTGGAAGGAGTGAAGGGTGAGTTGCATTTTTGATTAAGGCGAGTATCACAGCAGTGATCAGAGATGAAATACCTGGACGTTCATACAGTGTGGCTTTATGGGTGGAGCTAAGAAATAAGAAGGGATGATGACATTATTGGGGTTGTACTATAGACCCACAAATAGTCAATGGGAGTTAGAGGAACAAAAATAAGTAGAGAGCTTGGGGAGAATTGCAGGGGCAATAGGATTGTCATAGTAGGAGATTATAATTTTGTGAACATAGATTTGGACTGACATAGAACTAAGGGCTTAGATGGGGTGAATGTATTAAGTGTGCTGAGGAAACCTTCCTCATGCAGTATGGAGAAGGTCCTGTTCGGGAATGGGCAAACTCGACCGACTCTTGGGAAATAGAGCGGGACAGGTGATGGAGGTGACAGTGGGGGAGCACTTTGACGCCAGTGACTAAAGTTCTATTAATCTTTAAACAGTTATGGAGAGAGACAAACCGGTACACAGTGCAAGTTCTAACTTGGGGCAAGGTCAATGTTGATGGAATTAGACAGGAACTTGCAGGGGTTGTTTGGAGTAATTTGATTGAAGGCAAAAGGACAGCCAGCAACTGGGAGGCCTTGAAAAGTGAGATGGCTGGAGTTCAAGGTTTATATGTTCCTGTGGGGTGAAGGGCAAGGTTGGCATGAAGAGGGAACCCTGGAAGACAAGAGATATTGAAGAGGTATGGCTCAGGTCCAGGCAGATGGGATCAAAGTAATCCCTGGGAGGTATGCATGGGGATATAGGAGTTTACTGAAGAAGGATCTCAGGTGGGCGAAAAGGGAGCATGAGATAGCCTTGGCTGAGAAGATCAGGATGAATCCAACAGATTGTTTAAGTATGTTAAAGAAAAGACAATAACCGTAGTGAGAAGACGACCCCTCAAGGACCAAAGTGGATATTTATATGCGGAACCAAAGGAAATTCTCAAGATTCTCAATGAATATTTCTCCTCTCTGTTTAACGTGGATAAATACTTGTCTTGGTGTGGGATCTCAGGGAAGTTAATGGTGATATCTTGGGGCCAGTCCATATCACAGTAGAGGAGGTGTTGGGTGTATTAGAATGTAGAAAGGTGAATAAAAATCTTGGTTCTGACCAGACGTATCAAAGAACACAGCAGGAGCTAGAGAAGAAACTCCGGGGACTGTTGCTGATATTTTGGCATCATCATTAGCTACAGGTGAGGTCCCAGAAGACTGGAGGGTAGCGAATGCTGTGCCCTTATTCAAGAAGGGAAGGAAAGAAATACTTAGGAAATATAGACCAGTAAGCCTAGCAGAATTTACTGATGACAGTGCAGAAGTTATCAGAAATTGCAGCAGGACCTTGATTAGCTGAAGAAGTGGTCTGAGAAATAGGGAAAAGTAGTTTAATATAGATAAGTGTGAGTTTTGCATTTTTGGAAAGTCAAATCAAGGCAGGAATTTCATGGTGAATGGTATGGCGTTAAATGGTGTAGTGGAACAGAGGGGAACCTGGAAGTACAGGTGCACGGTTCTCTGAAAGTAAAGTCACAGGGAGGCAGGGAAGTGAAGAAGGCTTTTGGCACACTGGCCTTCATCAGTCAGGGCATTGAGTTTAGAAGTTGGGAAGTTATGTTGCACGTTTCTGGACGCGGCCGCAGTTGCAGTGTTTTGTTCAGGTTTGGTCACTTTGCTGTTGGAAGGATTTTATTAAACTGGAACTATTGGAGACAAAATTTACAAGAACGTTGATATTACCCAACAGCCTGAGCTACAGAGAGAGGTTGGACAAGGAAGGATATTTTTCTTCCGAGCAAAGGACATTGAAAGGAGGGGGGGGGTATGGTGGGGGTGGGTTCTTTAAAAAATTCTGTACAAGATCATGAGAGGCATGGATATAGTGAATGAATTCAGTCTTTTTTTCCCAGAGTTTTGGAATCCTCACTGTAAACATGTAGGTCACATGGAATCCAGGGAAAGTTAACCAATTTGATTCAAAACTCTTTTGAAGGTAACGAATTGTTTTCCAGATTGAGGCCAGCAGTGTGCTGAAAGAATCAGTGCTGAGCTCACTGCTTTTCATCATGGATGTAAATGACTCGGATGTGAATATCAGAGGCATGGTTAGTAATTTTCCAGATAACATCAACAATGTGGTGCAGCGGACAGGGAAGAAGATTAAATCAGAGTACAGCGGCACCCTTGACTCCATCAGAGTCCCAGGGACTGGTGGATGGAGTTTAATTTAGATATTTGTGAGGTTTTTGCCTTTTTAGTATGTTAAACCATGTCATGCACTGGAGAATATTGCCGAACAAAGAGACCTACGGGTACAGGTTCACAGTTACTTGAACGTGGAGTCGCAGATAGACAGGGTGGTGAAGAACATGTTTGACACGCTTGCCTTAATCGATCAGAACAGTGAGTACACGAGTTAATGTGGCACGTTAGCTCTGGACAGGACACTGGTGAAGCCACTTTAAGAATACTGTGCACAATTCAGTTGGCTCTCCTGTTGGGAGGATGTTGAGAGGGCGCAGAAAATGTTCACAAGGATTTTCCAGTACTGGAGGGTTTGAGCTTCATGGAAAGGATAAGCAAGTTGAGGCCTCTTTCCCTGGACTGGCGGAGGGTGAATGGTGACATGAAATTGTTTTATTAAATTCTGAGGGGCATGGATAATCTGAATGGCCAAGGTATTTTTCCCAGTGTAGGGAGTCCAGAACTGTACGGCAAAGGTTGAAGGTTTAGGGGATAGATTTAGTGCGAACCTTAGCAGTTACATTTTCATGCTGAAGATGGTGCGTGGACGGAAAGTGCTGTCAGAAAAAAATGTTGACAGCGGATCCAATTATACCTTTAAAATACATATGGATAGGTACATAAATAGGAATGGTTCAGAGGGATATGGAGAAAATGATGGCAAATGGGACTAGATAAGTTTGGGATAACTGGTTGGCATGGGTAAGCTGGAATAAAGGGTCTGTTTCCATGCTGTATGACTCTCTGATTCTATCAGAGGCATGGGTAAAATTCTGAAAGGACCTTTGAAGTAGGAATTCTCTTTTCCAGAAGTTTGACATTCCTCTTTGTTTACATTTATTCAAATATGAGTGAGTAGAGAAGTAATAATGGGATACAGACAGGAAGGTGGAGCTGAGACCATAACCTAATCAGCCACAATCGTAGTGTCTGGTGGAGAAAGCTCAAAGTATCTAATGACCCACTCCTGCTCCTCAGTTCCATGTCTCTGTGTTCCATTCAGCCCCTCAAACCTGCTAGGCAGGAACAGTTGATGTCCACTTACTGCTATAACCTAGTACACAGGAATAAGTAAGACCATTCAGTCCCTGAAGACTGCCCCACACGGTGTGGGAGATTTGGAAAATTGAATTGGAAAACTCAGACTGGATATGAAAGATGCCCCTCATCTCTCTTTACAGAGCGTCCCCTCTCTGCAACTTGTGTCCCATTAGTTGTTCATGTTGTAGACCCAGATTCACTGTGAATACAGCCCCCACACCTCACCTAGAGATGGCTCACAGAATCCTTGGTCTCCCTGACTGCAATATTCAATAACAGACCTTCCAGGAAAATAACACCCACTAACCTTCCAATAACAGAATGGGAGTACATCAGCAACAGGAGCAAATCATTCAAATCTAATCCTGACTTGCCCTTCACTAATATCATGGCTGATCTGCTCTCGGTCGCAAACGCTCTTTAATGTCCGATTCCTCATAGCCCTCACCTCTCTGACAGGTCAAGATTCATCTACCCCACTCTTTGAATAGTTTCATAGAAGATAGAACATAGGGACAACATGTTGATAGAATACACAGTACAGGCTCCTCTGCCCTCGATGTTGCATCGACCTTTTATCCTACTCTCTGATCAGACTAGCCTACATACACTACATTGTACTATCCTCCCATGTGCCCACGTAAGAGTCACTTACATGTCCCTAATATACCTGACTAAATCCCACTGCTGGCAGTGCATTTCACGCACCCATCGCTCTCTATGTAAGGAAACGACCTCTGAGATCTCTTTGAAACTTAGCTCCAAATGCCTCCTCCTGACAGCCATTTCTGCCTTGGGAAAAAGTCTCTGTCTAATATATATATATAAAACATGTATGCCTCTCACCATCTTGTTTATCTCTATCAACTCACATCTCATCCTTCTTAACGCCAATGATAAAAGCCCTGGTTCTGTCAATTTTTCTTCATAAGACCTGCAGATCTGCCCTCAGTCCAGACAGCATTCTGGTAAATTTTCTCTGCACCCATTCTAGATTTTCTGTATCCTTCCTATAATTGGGTGACTAGAACTGGATACAATATGTCAAGTGTGGTCTAACCAGGCTCTGTAGAGCTGCAGCATAACCTGGTGTCTCTAAAAAACAATCCCACTGTTAATGAAAGCTAACACACCATTTGCCTTCTTAACAACCCGGTCAATTAGAATCGCAACTTTGAAGGATCTAAGGAAATGGAACCCATGATCACCCTAGTTTAAATTGGAAAAGTGTGGAGTTCAAATTGGAAAAGTGAATTTGAATGCAAAATACAATTATAGGTAGGATTCTTGGCAGTGTGGAGGAATAAGATCACTCTATTCCTCCACACTGCCAAGAATCCTGCCTATAACTCTATATTCTGCATTCAAATTCACTTTTCCAATTTGAACTCCACACTTTTCCAATTTGAATTCCTTCTGCCGCTTCTTAACCCAGCTCGGCATTATTCAATGTCCCATTGCAACTTACAACAGCCCTCCACATTATGTACCACTCTATAAACCATCGTGTTATCAGCAAACTTGCTAACACACCCTTCCACTTGCTCATCTAAGTCATTTATAAAAGTCACAGCGAGCAGAGGTCCCAGAACTGATCCCTGCAGAACACCAGTGGACCCTTTCAGTGATCTAGCTCCCCTGTCTGTGTAAGGGAATTCATGACATTCACTTCCCTCTGTTTGAAGGAAACATTCTCTGCTTCTACACCATGACCTATTGAGATGAAAAAAAGAGGGAACACGTTGGCTCAGGTAGAGAGACTGGCCCTGAACTAAAGGCAGTATTAGACTGAGGATGACATCAAGGTGCCTGAGCAAAATCGCACTTAATGAGAATCGATTGTGACCTCTCCACTGTTTCGAGTCATTTAGAGCACAAGGGAAGATGGTTATCACCGCCGGATATCAATCATCTCACCCATGGGACACATTTGTAGAAGATCCTCAGGATAGCTCCCTCAGCCCAGGCATCTCCAGTCGGTCATTATAGAATACCTACAGTATGGGAGGAGCCCATTCAGCCCATTGAGTCCAAACTGAGCAGAAGTGGGGATATTCACAGAAGTTTGCATCATGTTCAGAACAAGTTGTCCCTACTCAGCTCTTGAAGTAGAGAGTGTCCATGTGCAACTAGAACTGGACACCATTCAAGATCATGCTTCTAAATCCTGGGTAACATTCATCTAACAGCAATGGCAAACACTGTACATTTTCACAGTAAACGGAGGTGCTCATTCAGCACCACAATCTGAGCTCACAAAAATACGGGGAAGTTATTTAGCCCATGAAACTATTGGACAGGATGTGTAGTAGCTCATTCAGTCCCTCCTGCCTATTACACAGGAAGAGAAGGAATCTGCTCACTCCCACACGTCACTTAACGGGATCAGAAAGAGACCATTTCACACCCGGAGTCGCTTACAAAGGAACAGGAAGACGTCATTCAGCTTCTCAAGTCACTAATGCAGGAAAGGAAGGTGTCAGAGATGCTCCAACATCACGAACAATGGAGGAGTGACTGAACAGATGGACTGTTCCAACCTGGTCCACATGGCTTAATTACTCATATTACCTATGTTCTACTTTCACATGGTTTTCTGGTAGTAGGAATGACGCCAACTTTATTAACCAATCTCCAAGATGCCTTCGATCTTCAAGAAAGCAGACGCATGGTCTCTATAGAGGTCAGAAGCTGGTGCAGAATTGTTAACTCTTTCAGAATTAAGGGACTGCTGACAGGATTGTGTACAAAGTGACATTCAATGCAGTGTCACACAGTAACTGTACATTCAAGTGTCCAGAATTCATTCAGAGCCTGTACCTTTCTGTCAATCGAAATGGGGGCTCTGCAGAGGCATATACACTTTTGGGAATCAAACATCCAGTGAATAGTGTGGAATTTTGACCGTATTCAGCTGTTAGGGATGTAATGAGTGTCCGTCCATAACCATCAAGTTTCAACTTCTTATTCTCTCACAGTGCTACAAATTAAACACATAGATCCTGCACTCGCTCCTCATGATACCATCATGCCAGGGTTTAGTCTGGTGAAACTCCTTTGCACTCTCTCCGTGACAAAGAGACCATTATTAATAAAACAGACCAAATCCGTACACAATGCACCAAATACTCTCTCAACAAAACACTTCCATAGGGAAAGATATACCAACTCTGGTACTTCAATCATTTTGCATGAAGAGCCGCATACCACTTACTTCCAGCAACGTTGGTGACTTATGACCAAGGTCATCCCGGTCCTTTTCAACAACAGCACTTCCCGATCTCTCACCATTGAAAAAAAAACATAAATGTGAATGAAGGTATTTGTTCACGTCTGATTCAGTTTTTATACCTTGTGAACAGCTATTGTCCAAACACCGATCCTTCTGATACCCAACAGGCCTTCAGTCCAGAGGAAGATTCTACTCCCTTCATTATCTCCAATATCCAATTTTTAATCCATGTGGTATATATTTCACACCTACATACCCAAGGAACTTAACATTCCCCACTCAACTGCATTCAATTTGTCAAATGTCTGCTGAAAATTTAAATACTCCATTCCCATTGGTTCTCAATTGTCGATGTCACAGCGGACAATCTCCACAAATTCCAGCAGGTTAATCAAAGATCATTTCCTTTTCCTGAATCTAGGCCGACTCTATCAAATCAGATCACTATTCTCCAAGTGTCTAGTTGTCACATTCCTTATAAAAGTTACAATATTTTTCTCACAGCTGACATCAAGCTATTTAGTTTTCTGTTTGCCCTCTCCATCTTGCTTTAAATATGTTCGTTTACAACAGCTGTTTTCCAGTCTGCAGGATCCTTTCCAGAATATAACCAGCTTTGAAAAATAATCAGTAATTATTTCACTAGCTCTATTTCCATCTCCTCAATACTTTGGGGTGCAGCTCATCAGATTCAGTAACTCATGAAACTTCAATTCAATTAGATTTTCAAAAACGTACTCTTCATTAATTCTAATTTCTTGCAGTTTCTCAATTTTACTAGTCTCCCGTTAATTAGTTTTTATGGAAGTTATTTTCTATACCTTCCCCTTGGAGATGGAACCAATGAATTTCTCTCAGCAGGCAGATGGCTTCTGTCAGCTCGTGAATACATCAGAGGACTGCACTTCAGAGATGGTGGATGTACTACCAATTTCTGCCTGGGAAGTTCCAGAATCAATCCAGTTCACTCCATGGTGAGAGTCAGTAGAGTCCTGTCCCTGGTGTGAGGCTACAGGTTATACTGAAGGAGGGGAGACTGTTCAGTGACCACCTCATTTTGAAACAAGCTGGTTTTGCACTTTACACTTGGAATGGGTACAGCTGAGACAAATGTCCCTGGAGGTCCCAGGGAGGAATGTGCAGTATCATGCCCCACCCTGTTTACACAGCTTCCCTTCTCTGTCGTCTCAGATCCATTTGTTTACCATGGACCCAGATACACTGAAAATGCTGTGTCCTGAGTGGGGTCAACAGGCCCTCGGGTCTCCCTGAATGAACGCAGCAACTGACAATAAAAACCTGAGAACACAATCCACAGAAATTCCACTGACTTTACAATGACAGCAGCAAGTCAATTTCCCACACCCATGGTGCACCCATTCAGTGTTGAAAATGCCTCTGTCTCCTCAGTTTCTCTTCCTAGCTGAGAAAACCGTTGCATCTCTGCACAGTCCCACAGTAACAGTTCCACTTTCCAAAGAAGCAGATGACAATGTAATATTGTGTTTCTCTGTATCTCAGCACTAGTATTGCCAATGGAGTTGATCACCACACTCAGAGAAGAGAGACACCGGGAACATTATTAAAGCAGGGACATCCCGAAATGGATGTGATATTCAGGAATTTGGGAAAAGGGGAAATGTTCGAATAATCTACCATCCTATTTTCCTTCCAGTCCATCATCAGCAATCCTTTTGTTTGCTTTTCCTTTCTCTTTCTCTCCTTCTTTCTCTCTCTCTCGCTCTCTCTCTCTCTCCATCTTGCTGGACATTTCTTCACTCATTCAACACAAACCTCCTATTCACCCTTCCAACCCACCTAATATAAATAATATTCTTTATTATTTGCATTTAGTTTTGATATGTTCAATGAACTCTATACGTTATCTGTTTTTCTCCAGTCTGACAGACTGCCTTACCTGCTGAGAATCTCCAACATTTTTTTTCAGATACTGTAGAATGTAATTCAGATCTCCTTCATCCACATTTCCTTGGTAATGTCACCTTTAATGTTGTTGTTTCCCGGGAAGCCAGCATCACTGGCAAGGGCAGCATTTGTTGGCCATCAGTAACTGCCCTTGATGACGCGGACATTTGTGAAGGCAATATGTAGCCAACTACATTTTGAGTGCGAGCAGCAGCTAAGGTAAGACTGTTTGTTTTAAAAGTACTTACCGGTAGCGGGCAGCGGTGTTTTTTTTGCACTCTCTCTTCACAGAAAGAGCGGGAGCAGCAGGGGGAAGTGACGACGACCAGAGAGGCAGCCGAGACCCGGAAGCAGGTAGAGCGTAAGCTTACCTGGGTAGGTTTGCTTCCCCTTTAAAAGCGCGCAGCTGAAGTTTCCTTGGGGGGAGATTTGCTAGTGCTCTTGGGGGGCGGGGGCGGGTTTAAACTAACTCTGCAGGGGCATGGGAACCCAGACTGTAGCTTTAGGGTGCAGGACCTGGAGTGTAGGGAGGTTAGGAATATGGCATCAATCTTAAAGGAGGGTGCCTGTAACCAGAAGAGTGGCTTGAAGTGTGTATACTTTAATGCCAGAAGTATACGAAATAAGGTAGGTGAACTCGCAGCGTGGGTTGGTACCTGGGACTTCGATGTTGTGGCTATTACGGAGACATGGCTAGATCAGGGACAGCATTGGCTGTTGCAGGTTTCAGGGTTTAAATGTTTTAGTAGGGTCAGAGATGGGGGTAAAAGAGGGTGTGTGTGGCTTTGCTTGTCAAAGATAGTATTACAGCGGTGGAAAGGAAGATGGACGAAGATTTGCCATCTGAGGTAGTTTGGGTTGAGGTTAGGAATAGGAGAGGTGAGGTCACCCTG
The DNA here is from genome assembly GCF_047496795.1 of Chiloscyllium punctatum. Classification (NCBI taxonomy): domain Eukaryota; kingdom Metazoa; phylum Chordata; class Chondrichthyes; order Orectolobiformes; family Hemiscylliidae; genus Chiloscyllium; species Chiloscyllium punctatum. The sequence continues at coordinate 134,536,225 of NC_092742.1, forward strand.
TTGGGAGTCTTTTACAGGCCTCCTAATAGTCCTAGAATCGTTGAAGAAAGGATTGCGAAGATGATTCAGGAGAAGAGTGACAGTAATAGGGTGGTTGTTATGGGAGACTTTAACTTTCCTGATATTGATTGGGAAAGCTATAGCTCAAGTTCGTGAGATGGGTCAGTGCTTGTCCAATGTGTGCAGGAGAGTTTCCTGACACAATATGTAGATAAGCCAACAAGAGGTGAGGCCATACTGGATTTGGTTCTGGGTAATGAACCAGGCCAGGTATTAGAACTAGAGGTAGGTGAGCACTTTGGGGACAGTGACCACAATTCGGTGATTTTTACTCTAGTGATGGAGAGGGATAAGTGTGTACTACAGGGCAAGAGTTATAGCTGGGGGCAGGGAAATTATGATGCGTTGAGGCATGATTTAGGATGTGTGGATTGGAAAAGTAGATTCCAAGGCAAGAGCGTAATTGATATGTGGAACTTGTTCAAGGAGCAACTATTGAGTGTCCTTGATAAGTACGTACCTATCAGGCAGGGAGGAAAGGGTCGTGTGAGGGAGCCGTGGTTTAATAAGGAGTTGGAATCCCTTGTTAAATGGAAGAGGGCGGCCTTTGTAAAGATGAGGCGTGAAGGTTCAATAGGGGCAATTGAGAGTTATAAGGTAGCCCGGAAGGACCTGAAGAGAGAGCTAAGAGCAGCAAGGAGGGGACATGAAAGGTCCTTAGTTGGTAGGATTAGGGAAAACCCTAAGGCTTTCTATAGGTATGTTAGGAATAAAAGAATGACTAGGGAAGGAATAGGTCCAATCAAGGATAGTAATGGGAAGTTGCGTGTGGAGGCTGAAGAGATTGGGGAGGCGCTGAATGAATACTTTTCGTCAGTATTCACTCAGGAACAGGACATTGTTGTCGATATGAATACTGAGGCACGAATAAGTAGAATGGATGGCTTTGAGATATGTAGAGAAGAGGTGTTGGAAATTCTGGCAAGGGTGAAAATAGATAAGTCCCCTGGGCCTGATAGCATTTATCCTAGGATTCTCTGGGAAGCAAGGGAGGAGATTGCAGAGCCATTGGCCTTGATTTTTGTGTCCTCTTTGTCGACAGGAGTAGTGCCAAAGGACTGGAGGCTAGCAAACGTGGTTCCCTTGTTCAAGAAGGGAAGTAGGGATAATCCTAGTAACTATAGGCCAGTGAGTCTCACTTCTGTTGTGGGCAAAGTCTTAGAGAGAATTGTAAGGGATAGGATTTATGAACATTTGGATAGGAATAATGTGATCAAGGATAGTCAGCATGGTTTTGTGAAGGGCAGGTCGTGCCTCACAAACCTTATTGAATTCTTTGAGAAGGTGACTAAGGAGGTAGATGAGGGGAAAGCGGTAGATGTGGTATATATGGATTTTAGTAAGGCGTTTGATAAGGTCCCCCATGGTAGGCTACTGCAGAAAATACAGAGATATGGCATTGAGGGTGAGTTGGAGGTTTGGATTAGGAATTGGCTCTCTGGAAGAAGACAGAGGGTAGTAGTTGATGGCAAAGGTTCATCTTGGAGTGCCGTCACTAGCGGTGTTCCGCAAGGATCTGTTTTGGGACCATTGCTGTTTGTCTTTTTTATAAATGACCTGGAGGAAGGGTTAGAAGGTTGGGTGAGCAAGTTTGCGGATGATACGAAAGTCGGAGGAGTTGTAGACATTGAGGAAGGATATGGCAGGTTACAGCGGGATATAGAGAAGCTGCAGAGCTGGGCAGAAAGGTGGCAAATGGAGTTCAATGTAGCTAAGTGTGAAGTGATTCACTTTGGTAAGAGTAATAAAAAGATGGATTACTGGGCTAATAGTAGACTACTTGGTAGTGTGGAAGAGCAGAGGGATCTTGGTGTCCATGTACACAGATCTCTGAAAGTTGCCACCCAGGTAAATAGTGCAGTGAAGAAGGCATATGGCGTACTGGCTTTTATTGGTAGAGGAATTGAGTTCCGGAGTCCTGAGGTCATGCTGCAGTTGTATAAAACTCTGGTGCGGCCGCATCTGGAATATTGTGTGCAGTTTTGGTCGCCATACTATAGGAAGGATGTGGAGGCACTGGAACGGGTGCAGAAGAAGTTTACCAGGATGTTGCCTGGTATGGTAGGAAGATCCTATGAGGAAAGGCTGAGGCACTTGGGGTTGTTTTCATTGGAGAAAAGAAGGTTTAGGGGTGATTTGATAGAGGTGTACAAGATGATTAGGAGGTTAGATAGGGTTGACAAAACCTTTTTCCACGTATGGAGTCAGCTATTACAAGGGGGCATAGCTTTAAATTAAGGGGGGGTAGATATAGGACTGATGTTAGGGGTAGGTTCTTCACTCAGCGAGTCGTAAGTTCATGGAATGCCCTGCCAGTAGCAGTAGTGGACTCTCCCTCTTTATGGGTATTTAAGCGGGCATTGGATAGGTATATGGAGGATAGTGGGTTAGTGTAGGTTAGGTGGGCTTTGATCGGCGCAACATCGAGGGCTGAAGGGCCTGTACTGCGCTGTATTCTTCTATGTTCTATGTTCTATGTTCTATTATCTGAGGTATTGAGGGAGCACTTTCTGAGGTATTGAGGGTGCTCCTCCTGAGGTATTGCGCGAGTGATTTCTGAGGTATGGAGGGAGCATTATCTTTGGTACCGAGGAAGCACTTTCTGATGTCTTGAGGAAGCACAATGAGAGTACTGAGGGAGCACTATCTGAGTTACTGAGGAAGCACTATCTGAGTTATTGAGGGTGTACTATCTGAGGTGTTGAGTGAGCATTTGCTGAGGTATTGAGGGAGCATTTTCTGAGGTACTGACAGTGCACTATCTGAGGTACTGAGGGCGCTACTTCTGAGTCATTTTGTGTGCGCTATCTGAGGAACTGAGGAAGCACTAAATGAGGTATTGAGGGAGTACTTTCTGTGGTACTGAATGAGTACTTTCTGTGGTATTGAGGGAGCACTATGTGAGGTATTGAGGGAGCACTATGTGAGGTAGTGAGGGAGCACTATGTGAGGTACTGAGGGAGCATTATCTGATGTACTGAGGGAGCAACATTCTGTGGTACTGAGGGAGCACTTTCTGAGGTATTGAGGGTGCACTATCTTAGGTAGTGATGAAGCACTCTCTAAGGTACTGAATGAGCATTATCTGAGGTACTGAGCGAGCACTTTCTGAGATACTGAGGGAGCACTTTCTGAGGTACGGAGGAAGCACTTTCTGAGGTATTGAGGGTGCACTATCTGTGGTATTGAGCGAGTATTTTCTGAGGTATTGAGGAAGCACTATCTGAGGTACTGAGGAAGCGCTTTCTGAGGTATTAAGGAAGCACTGTCCAACGTATTGAGGCAGCAATTTCTGAGTTGTGAGGAAGCACTGCCTGAAGTACAGAGTTTGCACTATCTGACGTATTGTGGGAGCACTTTCTAAGGTATTGAGTGAGAACTACCTGAGGTATTGAGGGAGCAATTACTGAGGTATTGAGGGAGCACTTTCTGAGGTATTGAGGAAGCATTATCTGATGTACTCAGGGAGCATTATCTGACATACTGAGGGAGCATTATCTGAGGTACTGAGGAAGCACTTTCTGAGGTATTGAAGGAGCACTTTCTGAGGTATTGAGGAGCATTATCTGAGGTATTGAGGGAGCACTTTCTGAGGTATTGAGGGTGCTCCTTCTGAGGTATTGAGCGAGTGCTTTCTGAGGTATTGAGGGAGCACGATCTGAGCGATTGAGGTTACACTATCTGGGGTACCGAGGAAGCACTTTCTGATGTATTGATGAAGCACAATAAGAAAACTTAGGGAGCACTATCTGAGTTACTGAGAAAGCACTATCTGAGTTATTGAGGGTGCACTATCTGAGGAATTGAGGGAGCATTTTCTGAGGTACTGACGGTGCACTATCTGAGGTACTGTGGGAGCCATTTCTGAGGTATTTTGTGTGCACTGAGGAACTGAGGAAGCTCTAAATGAGGTATTGAGGGAGTACTTTCTGAGGCACTGAGGGAGTACTTTCTGTGGTATTGAGCAAGCACTATCTGAGGTACTGAGGAAGTACTATCTGAGGTATTGAGGGAGAACCTTATGAGGTATGGGGGGAGGAATTACTGAGATATTGAGTGAGCACTATCTGAGGTATTGAGGGAGCACTTTCTGAGGTATTGAGGAAGCAATATCTGAGGGACTGAGGGATCATTATCTGATATACTGAGGAAGCACTGCCTGAAGTACAGAGTGTACACTATCTGAAGTATTGAGGGAGCACTTTCTGAGGTATTGAGTGAGCACTATCTGAGGTATTGAGGGAGCACTTACTGAGGTATTGTGGGAGCATTTTCTAAAGTATTGAGGGAACACTTCCTGATGTATTGAGGGAGAACCTTCTGAGGTACTTAGGAAGCACTATCTGAGGTGTTGAGGGAGGCTTTTCTGAGGTATTGAGGGTGCACTACCTGAGGTATTGAGGGAGCTCTTTCTGAGGTAGTGAGGGAGCACTTTCTGAGGTACTGAGGGTGTACTATCTGAGGTATTGATGGAACGTTTTCTGAGGTACTGAAGGTGCGCTGGCTAAGGTACTGAGGAAGCACTATCTGAGATATTGAGGGAGCACTTTCTGAGGTATTGAGGATGCACTATGAGGTACTGAGGGAGCAATATCTGAGGTATTGAGGGAGCACATTCTGAGGTATTGAGGAAGCACTACTTGATTTGCTGAAGAAGCACTCTCTGAGGTACTGAGGGAGCATTTTCTGAGGTTTTGAGGAAGCACTATCTGAGATACTGAGGGAGTACTGTCTGAGGTATTGAGCAAGCACTATCTCGGGTACTGAGGGTGCAATATCTTGTGTATTGAGGGAGCACTTTCTGATGTACTGAGGAAGCACTCTCTGAGGTACTGAGGGAGCACTTTCTGAGGTATTGAGCAGGCATTGCCTGAGGTACTGAGGGAGCACTCTCTGAGGTATTGAGGGAGATCTATCTGAACTATTGAGGAGCACGATCTGAAATATTGGGGGCGCACTATCTGAGGTACTGAGGGAACACTTTCTGAGGTATTGAGGAAGCAATTTTCTGATGTACAGAGGGAGCACTTTCTGAGGTATTGAGGGAGCAAAATCTAAGGCATGGGGAGCACTATCTGAAGTATTGAGGAAGCACAATCTGAGATACTGAGGGAGTACTTTCTGAGGTATTGAGCAAGCACTATGTGAGGTACTGAGGGAGCAATATCTCAGGTACTGAGGGAGCACTTTCTGAGGTATTGAGCAAGCATTGCCTGAGGTACTGAGGGAGCACTCTCTGAGGTATTCAGGGAGATCTCTCTGAGGTATTGAGGAACACTATCTGAAGGTATTGAGGAACACTATCTGAGGTATTGAGGGAGCACTTTCTGAGGTACTGAGGGTGTACTATCTGAAGAATTGATCGAGCATTTTCTGATATACTGAAGGTGCGCTGTCTAAGGTATTCAGGGAGCACTTTCTGAGGTATTGAGGGAGCACTGTCTGAGTACTGATGAAGCACTGCCTGAAGTACCGAGTGTGCACTATCTGACGTACTGTGGGAGCACTTCCTAAGGTATTGAGTGAGCACTATCTGAGGTATTGAGGGAGCACTTTCTGTGGTATTGAGGGAGCACTTTCTGAGGTATTGAGGAAGCAATATCTGAGGGACTGAGTGAGCATTATCTGACATACTGAGGGAGCATTATCTGATGTACTGAGGGAGGACTTTCTGTGGTACTGAGGAAGCACTTTCTGAGGTATTGAGGGTGCACTATCTGACTACTGAGGATGCACTGCCTGAAGTACAGAGTGTACACTATCTGAAGTATTGAGGGAGCACTTTCTGAGGTATTGAGTGAGCACTATCTGAGGTATTGAGGGAGCACTTACTGAGGTATTGTGGGAGCATTTTCTAAAGTATTGAGGGAGCACTTTCTGACGTATTGAGGGAGAACCTTCTGAGGTACTTAGAAAGCACTATCTGATTTATTGAGGGTGCACTATCTGAGGTATTGAGGGAGGCCTTTCTGAGGTATTGAGGGTGCACTACCTGAGGTATTGAGGGAGCACTTTCTGAGGGACTGAGGGTGTACTATCTGAGGTATTGATGGAGCATTTTCTGAGGTACTGAAGGTGCGCTGGCTAAGGTATTCAGGGAGCACTATCTGAGGAATTGAGGAAGCACTATCTGAGGTACTGAGGGAGTACTTTCTGAGGTACTGAGGGAGTACTTTCTGAGGTACTGAGCGAGCACTATCTGAGGTACTGAGGAAGCACTATCTGAGGTATTGAGGGAGCACTTTCTGAGGTATTGAGGAAGCGCTATTTGATTTGCTGAGGAAGCACTCTTTGAGGTGCTGAGGGACAACCTCTGAGCTATTGAGGAAGCACTATCTGAGATACTGAGGGAGTACTGTCTGAGGTATTGAGCAAGCACTATCTGAGGCATTGAGGGTGCAATATCTCAGGTATTGAGGAGCCCTTTCTGAGGTAGTAAGGAAGCACTATCTGATGTACTGAGGAAGCACTCTCTGAGGTACTGATGGAGCACTTTCTGAGGTATTGAGTGAGCACATTCTGAGGTATTGAGTGAGCATTATATGAGGTACTGAGGTAGCACTTTCTGAGGTATTGAGGGAGCACTATTTGAGGTATTGGGGGAGTACTATCTGAGGTATTGAGGGAGCACTGTCTGAGGTATTGAGGTAGCAAAATCTAAGACATGGGGAGCACTATCTGAGATATTGAGGGAGCACTTTCTGAGGTATTGTGGGTGCTCCTTCTGAGGTAATGAGGGAGCACTTGCTGACGTACTGAAGGTGCACTATCTGTGGTACCGAGGAAGCACTTTCTGAGGTATTGAGGAAGTACAATGTGAGTGCTGAGGGAGCACTATCTGAGGTACTGAGGTAGCACTATCTGAGTTATTGAGGGTGCACTATCTGAGGTAGTGATGGAGCATTTTCTGAGGTACTGGCGGTGCAGGGGTAAAATTGAGGAAATGAGAAGTTAAAGCAATCATAGTTTGAGTTTTGTACAGGCCTCCAAACAGTAGTCAGGAGCTGGGCCAAAAACTACGCTCGGAGATAGGAAAGATGTATAGGAAAGGCAAAGTTACAGGCCAGAGCTAGGGCGTGTTACTTGGAAGGAGCTGCTATCAGGCAAATCCATGGGGGATTTCAATATGCAGGTGGACTGGGCAAATCAGGTTGGTGGAGAATTGTAAGAAAATCATGGAATGTCTTCGAGATGGCTTTTTGGAGCAGCTTGTGTTGCAGCCCAGCCCACTCACGAACAGGCAATACTGGATTAGTGTTGTGCAATGAGTCAAAATAGATAAAGGAGCTTAATGTGTAGGAACACATCAGAATCAGTGATCATAGCATGGTTAAATTTATTCTGCAATTTGATAGGGAGATGATAGAATCAGAGGCAAAAATATGTCAGCTGTATAAAGGCAACTGCAGAGGCATGAGGGAGAAGCTGGGTAGACTTGACTGGGAGAGGGGCCAAGCAGGAAAGACATTGGAACAGCAATGGCAGGAAGAGGAGTGGAAAATGACTAAAGTGACACCCCGTTTAACAAGGCAGAAGACGGAAAATTACAGACATTTTAATCTAACCTTGGCCGTGGGTAAGATCCTGGAATCCATCATGAAGGATGCAATTTCTAAATACTTGGAAATGTTTGAAAAAAAAATGGCAGATCAGCATGGTTTCATCAAGAGGAGGTCATGCCTGATAAGTCTACTAGAATTCTTTGAGGAAGTACCAAGCAGATTGGAGCAAGGAGAACCAATGGATGTTATCTACCTGCACCTGAAGAAGTCCTTTGACGAGGTGCCATACAGGAGGCTATTAAGAAAGATAAGGGCCCATGGTGTTGAAGGCAAGGTGCTAGCATGGATAGAAGCTTGGCTGTCTGACAGAAAGCAAAGACCTGGGATAAAAGGGACCTCCGCAGGATGGCAGCTGGTGACAAGTATTGTTGCACTAGACACAGTGTTGGGATCACAGATTTTCATTTTATACAGTTACCGATCTAGATGAAGGAACTGAGGGCACTCTGGCTAAGTTTTTAGAATTAGAATCCTAGAATGTGGAAACAGGTCCTTCAGTCCAACAAGTTCACCCCAACACTCTGAAGAGTAACCCAGTGAGACCCATTCCCCTACCCTATATTTACCCCGATTAATAACCTACTCCGTGGGCAACTTCACCTGACCTGTACACCTTTGGACTATGGGAGGCAACCAGAGCAGCTGGAGCAAACCCAAGCAGACATGGAGAGAATATGAAAACTCCACACAGATAGTATTCCAAGGCTGGAATCGAACCTAGGTCTCTGGTGCTATGATGCAGCAGTGCTGATCACTAAGTCACTGTGCCACCCACAACCTGATTTTCAGACATTACAAAGATAGGTAGAGGGACAGATAGCATTAAAGAGGTGGAGAGCCTGCTGCAGGGTGTTCCAGCGCATCTTCTCAATTTCCTGCACCTCCATACTTAAACCGCACATTTCCAACCACAACAAGGATAGATTCCACCTTCCACCCCACGAACCTCCGGATACAACTCATCATTCTCCACCATTTCCACCACCTCCACCACCTGCAGTCAGATCCCACTACCAGAGATGTATTTCTCTCCCTACCCCTATTAGCATTCTGCAGAGACCATTCCCTCCATGACTCCCTCGTTAGGCCCACGCGCCCCACCAAGTCACCCTTGCCACCACATGAGGCGTAAAACCTGTGCTCACAACCCCCCTCACCTCCATCCAAGGCCCCAAAGGTCCCTTCTACATCCAGCAGAGTTTTTTTCTGCACATTAAAACACCTCATCTACTGTGTCCATTGCTCCCAGTCTCCTACACATTGGGGAGACAGGACGTCAACTTGCGGAACATTTTAGTGAAAATTTCTGGGACGCACACACTCAACAATCCCAGCAACCTGTGGCCGACCACTTCAACTCCCCCTCCTACTCCACCACGGATATGCCAGTCCTGGGCCTCCTCCACCACCAAACTCTTGTCACCTGATGCCTAGACGAATAACGCTTCTTCTTCTGCCTTGAGACCCTCCAATCACATGGTATCAATGTCACTTTCACCAGATTCCTCATCTCTGCTCACCCCCACCATATCCCGGATCTAACCCTCCAACTTGGCATTGCCCTCTTGAAATGTCCTACCTCTCCATCTTGCGCATTGACCTATCACTGTCACCGCCCACTTTCATCGAACTATCTCCTTCCAAGCTACCGTCCCTACCATGCAAATTCGAATCTTATGGTACTGAGGATAATATATGGCCATAGTAAGAGAATGAGGGAAAACTGACAAGGAAACGGTGAGTTGGAATAAAACAATATTTTTTCGAGTAGAAGGCTTGGGCGATATAGCAGGAATTGGAGCTTTCACCACAACTATTTCCAATACACATCAAACATTTGGTTGAGAGAATCAAATGCAACATTTCCCAGTGTGCTGATGGCACTGAACAATGTCAGATTGTGTGTGGTTGAGCAGGATGTAAAAATGCTCCTCGGTGATTGAGACAAGTAGAATTAATGGGCTATTATGTGACAGATGAAGAGCAACATGCAGATGTGACAAAGTTTGGGAGAAGATTTGTAGCTCGGGTGCTCGTTGTTGTGGTTCTGTTCGCCGAGCTGGGAATTTGTGTTGCAGACGTTCCATCCCCTGTCTAGGTGACATCCTCAGTGCTTGGGAACCTCCTGTGAAGCACTTCTGTGATCTTTCCTCCGACATTTATAGTGGTTTGTCTCTGCTGCTTCCAGTTGTCATTTCCAGCTGTCCACTGCAGTGGCCGGTGTATTGGGTCCAGGTTGATGTGCTTGTTGATTGAATCTGTGGATGCGTGCCATGCCTCTAGGCCTTGTAGATGTGACATTATGTACTTTGATTTGAAAAACAGAACAGCAGCCTATCATTTGAAAAGGAATTTGCTGAAATGTATTAATCTATAAAGGAACTTACGCTGTATTTTTGTTTCTTTCTGTGCCAACGTCTGATTTCCAGACGTCAATACTGGGAGTAAATTGGAGTTTACAATCAGCATTACCTTCAAGGTCACGGTTACTGACACCAGATTTTACATCTCTCTATTTTATTAATTGTATCTTCCACCAGCTGCCAGAGAATTAGCATGCTAACCAATATACATAGATCCATCAAGTGGAGAGTTGTAACATTGAAAAGGACCTGGATCTCCCTGTACTCCAGTCACCGAAAGCAATATTGCCGGAACAGAACACAGTTAGGAAAATAAATGGTGTGTTGAACTTCATTAAAATGGGATTTGAGTTCAGAAGTAAGTGTGTCTTACTACAGGTGTACAGGGCCTTGGTGTGACACCATCTTGAACATTGTGCAGTACTGTGTGTAGTTTTGGTCTCCTTATCTAATAAAGGGCAAACCTCACATTGAGGGAGTGCAGCAAAGGATGAGTAGATTGTTCTCTGGGATGACAGGCTTGTTGTTGGAGCAGAATTTGGGGTGAAAGGGCCTGTATTCCATGGGGTTTAGGAAAATGAGTGGAGATCTCAGTGAAATATATAAATCTCTGACAGGGCGAGACAGTTTGGAAGCAGGGATGATAATTCCTCTGACTGGGATGTCTAAAACAAGGGACCTCAGTATTAGGTACAGACAGACCACTCCACATTGAGATAAGATTAAATGTCTGCTCTCAGTGACCGGTGAACCTGCGAAATTCTCTCCTAGATCAGGCTGCGGAAGTCAAGGCACTGAATATAAATAAAGATTTCTAGGCACTAAAGTAATGGTGGGAGAGCAGGAGAATGCTGTGGATCAGCCATCATGACAGATAATGTGGTAGCTGTGATCCCGTGGAACGCTGTGTTATTGAAAATCATACAATATCAATAATGGGGCCTGTCGGAAACAAACAGTGTAAGTAAGAAACCGCCAAAAACAACTAAAAATCAAAACAAAAATAACAGTTGCCAAACAATAATGTTAGTTCAGTTTAAGTAACTCTTTAAATCATATATTGTAATGAAAAAGTGTAGTAAGTGTAGCACTTTCACACTACAGTCACTGACTACAGCACTGTACCTTTCACCAAGCTCTTCACCAGAAAGCATGTGAACTGACTGAACACGTGATGCTGATTGGGAATTCCAGTTCTCCCCAAGATCTCCACCCCCTAACTCCCCGTTTGAAATAAAGTTCTTTCTAAATTTAGACTACGATTCCCAGTTTCAGGCTGAGTTTCAAGGCTTGCAGAGGGGATTGCATTCCTGTTTTACCTGAACACACTGAGGGTGCATTTTGCAGACAGAAGATCCTGAGGCTGGGATTTGCTGATCAGCTGCTGCCGGGGATTGAATCACATCACAGTGAACGGGAGCTCAGTCTTTCGCACAAAGGTCCGCATTTCACTAAACATGTTACAGCCACATCACAATAATATATACGCATTATAGGAGGATGTTAATGGGCAAGCAAAGTCAAAGGACCCAAGGGACTAATGCAGTTTATATTTCCTGATGGCAATCCCATTAAGGGAGATGTACGTTGTGTGGGAAAAGTACGTTGAGGAGAGGTTCAGCCATGATCTAGAATGGGGGAGGGCTCAAAGTGTTGAATGATCTACTCCTTTCCCAATGTTTCTGTGCAGTCTGTGGGAAAGCTCTGTAAATGTTGTTACAAGCTCTCAGATGTTAGGAAGGAGGTCTCTGCAGGGTCGACATGACTGTGTTTCCCATTCCCTTTTCTGACACTGAGGCTGGGGCCGGGTGTTCTTATTCGCTTTATCCTTTAAGTCCTCAGAGCAGTTTGATACAATTGAGTGTCTTGCTTGCCCGTTTCAGAGACCATTGAAGAGTTTATCACATGTCTGTGTGTCTGGAGTCACTTTTAGGCCAGACAGGAAAGGACGGGTGATTCACTTCCAGAAAGCACATTAGTGAAATAAATTGGAGTTTACAATCAGCATTGCCTTCAAGGTCACGATTACTGACACCAGATTTTACATCTTGCTATTTTATTAATTATATCTTCCACCAGCTGCCTGGTCTGGATTAATAATCCAGTGATATTTCCACAACAGCACCAGCTCCACATGGGGACCTGTCGGAAACCACACTGAGCAGGTTATTTCTGTGCTGTATGACAGCTCTGTCAAAAAGACCTCCCACCAATTTGACTGTTGTGATGGGACTGAGAGGGTGGTGATTGTTCACATTGTAATTATTCCCCTCTTAGAGGACTGGACAGAGTTGAGTAATTTTCCACCTCGCCAGGGAGATTTCAGAGTTGGAGCTGGAATGAAACAGCTTCCCCAGGGACATGGCTTGTTGTGCTTCAGTGCTGTTGCAGGAATGGTGTCAGGGCCCATTGCCATTGTTGTATTTACTGTGTTTAGCTGTTCCTTCATGTCACGTGCAGTAAATCAAATTGTTTGAAGTCTGGCATCTGTGATTCTGTGGGCATCATGAGGAGGGTGAGGTGGATCATCCACTCAACACTTCTGGCTGAGGGTGCAGATGGTATATCCTTGTCTCTTACACTGATATGCAGGCTGTTCCAGTATATAGGAGGGGAATATTTGTGGAGTAGTCTCCTCCAGTGAGCTGTTCAATGGTCCAACACCATTTCTGACTGAACTACACAGAACAGCATAGCTTCAATCTGATCTTTTGGTCTTGGATTCATTGCGCCCTCTCTATCAGATGTTCATTCTGCTGTTTGGAATTTAAACAATCAAGTGCGGTAGGTTTAACAGATTACCATCAGACGTTTCATGAAGCTTCAGAACCAATGAATTTGTACACCTTGTGTTACTGTTCACTTCCTGGTGTATGGCAATCCATGTCAGACACATGCCGAAACTTATTCAAGAACCCTAAACAAGTCTGGCAGTATCTGTGGAGTGAAAGCAGATTTAATCTTTCACGTCCTGTGACTGTCTCCTGGTGTCTCCAGGTGTCTCCAACAATTTATGTTTTTGTTCCAGATTTCCAGTATCCACTGGTCTTTGCTATATTGAAAATATATTGAAAATATGTTGTGTGACTTTTCATTTTTGAAGGATCTCAGTGGGTCTGGCAACATCTGCAGAGACAAAGAGATAATGTTAATGTTTCCAGCCCAGTGTAAATCTTCTTCAGAAGTGTAAAGTGCTAATACCAGAATAAAGGCCAGTACTGTGCTGTAATGTTCTATTTCATATTAGTCTAACTTCGTTTATTGGCCGAGCGGTTCCATAAAGATCTGTACTGCGTTGTAATGTTCTGTTTTGAATTCGCCTAACTTCTTTTAACAGCTGAGTGGTTCCATGAAGGGTCTGTACTGTGCTGTAATGCTCTATCTTATATTTGTCAAACTTCCGGTATTAGCTGAGCGGTTCCACAGACGGCCTGTATTGCGCTGTAATGTTTTATGTTGCATTTATCAAACTTCCGGTATTATCCGAGTGGTTCCATAAAGGGCCTGTATTGTGCTGTAATGCTCCATGTTCTATGAGTCTTATTTCCTTTATTAGCCAGGCATTTTTATAAAGGTCCTGTTCTGCGCTGTAATGTTTCATATTGTATTAGACTAGTATCCATTATGAGCCAAGTGGTTCCATAAAGGACCTGTATTGCGCTGTAATGTTCTGTAATGTATTAGTTAATTTCCTGTATCAGCTGAGTGGTTCCATGTGGGCGGCACGGTGGCACAGTGGTTAGCACTGCTGCCTCACAGCACCAGAGATCCGGGTTCAATTCCTGCCTCAGGTGACTAACTGTGTGGAGTTTGCACATTCTCCCAGTGTCTGCGTGGGTTTGCTTCGGGTGCTCCAGTTTCCTCCCACAGTCCAAAGATATGTAGGTCAGGCGAATTGGCCATGCTAAATTGCCCGTAGTGTTAGGTAAGGGGTAAATGTAGGGGTATGGGTGGGTTGCGCTTCGGTGGGTCGGTGTGGACTTGTTGGGCCGAAGGGCCTGTTTCCACACTGTAAGTAATCTAATCTAATGTACTGCGCTGTAATGCTCCATGTTCTATGAGTCTAACTTCCATTAACAAGCAAGTGGTTCCATATATGTCGTGTCCTGCGTTGTAACGTTCTATGTTTTATTAGTGTAGTGTCCATCATTAGCTGAGCGGTTCCATAAAGGGCCTGTACTGCGCTGTAATGCCCCATGTTCTATGAGTCTAACTTCCTTTATTAGGCGAGCAGTACCATAGACAGCCTATACAGCACTGTAATGTTCTATGTTGTATTTGTCAAACTTCTGGTATTAACCGAGCGGTTCCATAAAGGGCCTGTATTGAGCTGTAATGTTCCTTGTTTATTGAGTCTTACACCAGACATGTGGACACGATTTAAGAAGCAGTTGTTGTGAGTCAAACACAAATTTGTTCCTCTGAGACAGGTAAGAAGGGGTAAGATTAAGGAACCTTGGATGACGAGACCAGAGGAATTCCTCATCAAAAGGAAGAAGGCAGTTTATAAGGTGGAGGAAGCAAGGACATAGCACAGGTTTAAAGGATTACAGGCTTGCTAGAAAGTAGCTCAGAAATTGACATAGGAGAGCCAGGAGGGGGCACGAAAAAGGTTTGGCAAGAAGGTTTAGTGAGAACCCAAAGGTGTTTTACTCATACGTGAGGAATAAGAAAATGATCAGGGAGAAGGAAGGGCCAATCAGGGATAAAGGGAACTTGTGCGTGGAGTCTGAGCAGATAGGGGAAGCCCGAAATGAGTTTTTTGCTTCGGTTTTCACGGGAACTTGTTAGAAATGAAAACTTAGAGGAGCTGGGACAGTCTTGACCAGATCGAAAGTGATGATGTTGATGTGCTAGAAACTTTGGCAAACATTAAGATTGATAAGTCCCCAGAGCCAGACCAGATTTATCCTAGGCTGTTCCGAGAAGCGAGAAAGGAGGTTGGTAAGCTACTGGCGAGGATATTTGCCTCCTCACTCTCCACGGGAGTCGTACTGGAGGATTGGAAGGAGGCGAATGTTGTTCCTCTTTTCAAGAAGGGCAATAGGGAAATCCCTGGCAATTACAGACCAGTCAGTCTTATGTATGTGGTCAGCAAGGTTTTGGAAAGAATTCTGAGGGATAGGATTTATGACTACTTGGCAAAGCATAGTGTGATTAAAGCCAGTCAGCATGGCTTTGTGAGGGGCAGGTCATGCCTCACAAATCTTACTGAGTTTTTTGAGGAGGTGTCAAGACAGGTCGACGATGGTCGAGCAGTGGATGTGGTGTATATAGATTTCAGCAAGGCATTTGATAGGGTTCCCCATGGTAGGCTCATCCATAAAGTCAGGAAGTATGGGATACAGGCAGATTTGGCTATCTGGATTCAGAATTGGCTGGCTGACAGAAGGCAGAGAGTGGTTGTAGATGGTTGTAGATGGAAAGTATTCTGCCTGGAGGACAGTATTGAGTGGGGTCCCGCAGGGCTCTGTTCTTGGGCCTCTGCTCTTTGTAGTTTTTATAAATGACTTGGATGAGGAGGTTGAGGGGTGGGTTAGTAAATTTGCAGATGACAGAAAGGTTAGAGGTGTCGTAAATAGTATAGAGGGCTACTGCAGGCTGCAGCGCAACAATGCAGAGCTGGGCTGAGAAACGGCAGGTGGAGTTCAAATGCGAAGTGATGCATTTTGAAAGGTCGAACTTGAATGCTAAATATAGGATTAAAGACAGGATTCTTGGCAGTGTGGAGGAACAGAGGGATCTGGGTGTGCAAGTACATAGGTCCATTCAAGTGGCCACATAAGTGGATAGGGTTGTTAAGAAAGCATATGGTGTTTTGACTTTCATTAACTGGGGGATAGTGTTTAAGAGCCATGAGGTTTTGCTGCAACTCTACAAGTCACTGGTGAGGCCACACTTGGAATATTGTGTCCAGTTCTGGTTGTCCTGTTATAAGAAAGATACAGAGGCTTTGGAGAGGGTGCAAAGAAGGTTTACCAGGATGCTGCCTGGACTGGAGGGCTTGCCTTATGAAGAAAGGTTGAATAAGCTCAGACTTTTCTCTCTGGAGAGAAGGAGGAAGAGAGGAGACCTGATAGAGTTGTATGAGAGAGTGTGAGAGCAGAAAAGACAGACAGACAGGGAGAGGGAGAGAAAGCATCAGGAGATGGAAAAAGAAGGGGAGAATGGGAGAGGAAGAGAGAGGTGGAGATGGGAAGAGAGGTGGGAGACAGTGGGATGTGAGAGAAAGAGAGAGGAGGAGGGGAAGACATAGCTGTAGGAAGTGGGGGAGAGAGATAGACCACGATGGAGAGCTGGGGCATAGAGAGAGGGTGAAAATGTGAGAGAGAGGGATAGACAGTGCGGGATAAGGTGAGGTGGAGAGGAAGAGAGTGTGTGAGAGGGAGACATAGAGGGTGTGTGTTAGAAAGAGAAAAGGCAAGTGTGTGAGTGAGAATTTGAGAGAGACAGTATGTGTGAGAGAGGGTGAGAATGTGAGAAAGAGAGATGGTTAGAATCTGAGAGAGAGGGGGTGAGACTGAGAAAGAGAGACAGTGAGTGTGTTTCTGAGAGAAAAGGTGAGAATGTGAGATAGAGAGAGGATGAAAGTGTGTGTGTGAGAGAGAGAGGGTGAAATTGCGTGAGAGTGAGAGAGCAAGATTGTGTGTGTGAGAGAGAGAGCAAGAATGTCTGAGAGAGATAAGAGTGTGTCAGAAAGAGGGAGAGGATGACAGTCTGAGAGAGATCAAGGACAAGAGTGTGAGTGTGTGTGTGAGAGAGAGAGAGGGCGAGATTGTGAGACAAAGAGAGAGAGGGTAAATCCAGGAGAATAAATCACAATCTTCTCAGGAGAAGAGCCGGATTCCCCTCGCTGAGACTGATGGATGAACAAATACTGTCCCTACCAAAGTAGACCATCAAAGGCTACTCCTCTACTGCAGCCACAACAGCTGTAGAACCAGGAAAACACTCTCAGCTGGTCCTGCTTGGAAATTGTCTTTCTTTATCCAATTAAATCTTGTAATGAATCTGAAATGTCTTAATGAAGTGAATAAACTCTGCCACTGAGCTCTGACCACAAACTTCCCAAACCCACCAGACACAGGCCGGTGAAGGATGGAGGTTTTAGTGAGATGCGAGGGAGAATTTGTCCTGATGTCCCAGCAATTATCTCTCCTGTAGCCAACAGCGCCTGGGAAAAATAAACTTGATGGTGGTCATGATGGCATTGTTGTTGTGGAATCAGTTAGTGATTTCAGTCACTGGTTAGTGATGTTAACCAGGTTAGTATTTACTGTTGGTGGTTAGGGACATGAACAGGATTGTGAGTATTGTCGGTGGTTAGGGATGTAAACCGGGTTAGTGATTACTGTTGGTGATTAGGGACATTAACCAGGTTAATGATTACTGTCAGTGGTTAGGGACATTATCCGGGTTAATGATTACTGTCAATGGTTAGGACAATTAACCAGGTTAGGGATTACTGTTGGTGGTTAGGGACGTTAACCGGGATAGTGATTACTGTCAGTGGTTAGGGACATTATCCGGGTTAATGATTACTGTCAGTGGTTAGTGATGTTAACCGGGTTAATGATTACTGTCAATGGTTAGGGAGGCTCTGAATGAAGGGACTGAGCTCCCTGTGGAGTGGCTCCGGGAGGGGGCAGCTCTCAATCTGTGGGTGGATGCATGGATAGAGGGAGGGGGGCTTTTATAGAAAGATGGAGCATCGATGGAGGGAGAGGGGACTTTTATAGAAAGATGGGGGCATGGATAGAGGGAGCGGGGGCTTTTATAGAAAGATGGGGGCATGGATAGAGGGAGCGGGGGCTTTTATAGAAAGATGGGGGCATGGATAGAGGGAGCGGGGGCTTTTATAGAAAGATGGGAGCATGGATAGAGGGAGCGGGGGCTTTTATAGAAAGATGGGGGCATGGATAGAGGGAGAGGGGGCTTTTATAGAAAGATGAGGCACATGGACTGAGGGTGAGGGGGCTTTTATAGAAAGATGGAGCATCGATGGAGGGAGAGGGTGCTTTTATAGAAATTTGGGGGCATGGATAGAATGTGAGGGGGGGTTTAAAGAAAGATAGGAGCATGGATTGAGGGAGAGGGGGCTTTAATAGAAATATTATGCATATGGATAGAGTGAAAGCGGGCTTTTATAGAAATATGGGTGCATGGATAGAGGGAGAGGGACTTTTAAAGAAAGATGGGTGCATGGATAGAGGGAGAGGGGGCTGTTATAGAGAGATGGGGCATGGATAGAGGGAGGGGGACTTTTATAGAAAGATGAGGCACATGGACAGAGGGAGAGGGGACTTTTATAGAAAGATGGGTGCATGGATAGAGGGAGAGGGGGCTGTTATAGAAAGATGGGGCATGGATAGAGGGTGGGGGGCTTTTATGGAAAGATGAAGCACAAGGATAAAGTTAGAGGGGGCTTTTATACAATGATGGGAGCATGGATAGAGAGAGGAGGCTTTTACAGAAAAATGGGCCACATGGACAGAGGGACAGTGGGCTTTTATAGAAAGATGGGGGCATGGATAGAGGGAGAGGGGGCAAATATAGAAAGATGGGGGCATGGATAGAGGGAGAGGGGGCAAATATAGAAAGATGGGAGCATGGACAGTGAGAGAGGGGGCAAATATAGCAAGATGGGAGCATGGATAGAGGGAGAGGGGGCAAATATAGAAAGATGGGAGCATGGAATGATGGAGAGGGGGCAAATATAGAAAGATGGGGGCATGGACAGAGGGAGAGGGAGCAAATATAGAAAGATGGGGGCATGGACAGAGAGAGAAAGAGCATCTATAGAAAGATGAGGGCATGGATAGAGGGAGAGTGGGCTTTTATATAAAGATGACGCACATGGACAGTGGTGTGGGGCCTTTTATAGAAAGATGAGACACATGGATAGGGGGAGGCGGGGCTTCTATGGAAAGATGTGAGCATGGATAGAGGGGGGGAGCTTTTATAGAAAGATAAGGCACATGGACAGAGGGTGAGGGGCCTTTTAAAGAAAGATGGGTGCATGGAATGATGGAGAAGGGTCTTTTATAGAAAGATGGGGGCATGGATAAATGGAGAGGGAGAGGGGGCTTTAAGAGAAAGATGAGGCACATGGATAGAGTGTGAGGGGGCTTTTAAAGAGAGATAGAAGCATGTATGTTGGGAGAGGGTGCTTTTATAGAAAGATGGGACACATGGATAGAGGGAAAGAGTGCTTTCATAGAAATATGGGTGCATGGATAGAGAGAGAGTGCACTTTTATACAAAGATGAGGCACATCAATAGAGGGAGAGGGGGCTTTTCTAGAAAGATGGGGGCATTGATAGAGGGTGAGGGGGCTTTTATAGAAAGATGGGGCATGGACAGAGGGAGGAGTGCTTTTAAAGAAAGATGGGGGGATGGATCGAGGGAGAGGAGTCTATTATAGAGAGATGGTGGCATGTATTGAGGGTGAGGGGGCTTTTAATGTTTGATAGGAGAATGGATAGAGGGAGAGCGAGTTTTTATAGAAAGATGAGACACATGGACAGAGGGAGAGGGAGCTTTTATAAAATGATAGGTGCATGGACAGAGGGAGAGGGGGCTTTTATAGAAAAATGGGCCACATGGACAGAGGGACAGGGTTCTTTTATAGAAAGATGAGGGAATGGATAGTGGGAGAGAGTGCTTCTATGGAAAGGTGCGGGCATGGATAGAGGGAGAGTGGGCTTTTATAGAAAGATGAGACACATGGATAGAGGGAGAGTGGGCTTTTATAGAAAGATGAGACACATGGATAGAGGGAGAGTGGGCTTTTATAGAAAGATGAGACACATGGATAGAGGGAGAGTGGGCTTTTATAGAAAGATGAGACACATGGATAGAGGGAGAGTGGGCTTTTATAGAAAGATGAGACACATGGATAGAGGGTGAGGGGGCTTTAAAAGAAAGATGAGACACATGGATGGGGGGGCTTTTATGGAAAGATGGGAGCATGGATAGAGGGAGAGTGAGCCTTTATAGAAAGGTGGGGGCATGGATAGAGGGAGCAGGGCACCTTTATAGAAAGATGGAAGCATGGATAGAAGGAGAGGGGGCGTTTATAGAAATATGGAGCATTGATAGAGGGAAAGGGGCCTTTTATAGAAAGTTGGGGGCATGGATAAAGCGTGAGGGGGCTTTTAAAGAAAGATAGGAGCATGGATAGAGGGAGAGGGGGCTTTTATAGAGAGATGGGGGCATGGATAGGGTGAAAGGCAGCTTTTAGAGAAAGATGAGTCACATGGACAGAGGGTGAGGGGACTTTTAAATAAAGATGGATGGAGGGAGAGGGGGCTTTTATAGGACGATGGGACCATAGTCAGAGGGAGAGGTGGCTTTTATGCAAAGATGGGGCACATGGACAGAGGGAGCAGGGGCTTTTATAGAAAGATGGGAGCCTGGATAGTGGGAGAGGGGGCTTTTTTTAGAAAGATTGTAGCATGGATAGTGGGAGGGGGGCTTTTATAGGAAGGTGGGAGCATGGATAGAGGGAGAGTGCACTTTTTTAGAAATATGAGACACATGGATAGAGGGAGAGGGTTTTTTTTAGAAAGATGAGGCACGTGGACAGAGGGAGAGGTGGCTTTCATAGAAAGATCGGAGCATGGATAGAGGGAGAGGTGGCTTTTAGAAAGATGGGGGCATGGATAAAGGGAGGGGGCATTTATGGAAAGATGAGGGCATAAATAGAGGGAGAGGGGCTGTTATATAAAGATGGGGGCTTGGATAGAGGGAGAGGGGGCTTTTATTGAAAGATGAGGCACATGGACAGAGGTGAGGGGGCTTTTAAAGAAAGATGGGAGCATGGATAGAGGACGAGGGAGTTTTCATAGAAAGATGTGGGCATAGATAGAAGGAGAGGGGGCTTTTATAGAAAGATATGACGCATGGACAGAGGGAGTGGAGGCTTTTATAGAAAGATGGAGGTATGGATAGAGGGAAAGGGGGCTTGTATAGAAAGATGGGGCATGGACAGAGGAAGGGGGGCTTTCATAGAAAGAGGGGGAATAGATAGAAGGAGAGGGGGCTTTTATAGTAAGATGAGGGACATGGACAGAGGAAGGGAGGCTTTCATTGAAAGAGGGGGGAATAGATAGAGGGAGAGGATGCTTTTATAGCAAGGCGAAGCACATAGTTAGAGGCAGGGGGACTTTATGGAAAAATGAGGCTCATCGGTAAAGGGAGAGGGGTCTTTTCTGGAAAGATAGGGCCCATGAACAGAGGGAGAGAGGGCTTTTGAAGATGCAATAATTCCGCCCCTAACCCAGGTCCCACCCACACACCAGACCCCATCCCTAACCCAGGTCCCACCCCCAAACCCAGATCCCGTCCCTAACACAGGTCCCAACCCACACCTGGACCCCGCCCCTAACACAGGTCCCACCCACACACCCAGACCCCATCCCTACCATAGGTCCCACCCACACACCCGGACCCCGCCCCTAATAATATAAGTCAAAATTATTGCATCCGATTTATCTATTTTGACGTATAGATCTAGGGGGCATTTTGATGGGGGTTGAGGAGAATGAAGCTGCATGGGGTGGGAGTGCACTTTGACTAGGGGTGGAGGGAAGGAGGGGAAAGTGGGTATCAGCTGAAAAACTACAGGGGTGGCCCAAAATTGTGGGAGGGGCAGAACCCTCAGGCATTTAATGTGGATATAACCTCCTCCTGATCTGAGACATGGGGCCCAGTAGGGGTTTATACAGGACATGGAGTGTGATAAAGAGGGCCTGGTGGGAGTAATGGAGGTGGAAGGTTCAAGGGCTTAAATAACACTGCACGGGGTGAGGGGCAATTACCAGTATTCAGGGCCTGGGGGAGAGAGTCTGAGGGGCAAAAAGTCAGAAGAATGACCACGCCCCACTCCACCTGACACACCCCTTTCCATACAGACCCTGCCCCTAAGCCAGCACCCACCCACACGCCCGGACCCCGCCCCAACCCAGGTCCCACCCACACACCCAGACCCTGCCCCAACCCAGGTCCAACCCACACACCCAGACCCCATCCCTAACCCAGGTCCTACCCGGACCCCGCCCCAACCCAGGTCCCACCCACACACCCAGGTCCCGCCCCTAACCCAGGTCCCACCCACATACCCAGGCCCTATCTCTAACACAGGTCCCACCCACACACCCAGACCTCGCCCCTAACCCAGGTCCCACCCACACACCCGGACCCCGCCCCTAACCCAGGTCCCACCCCTAACCCAGGTCCCACCCACACGCCCGGACCCCGCCCCTAACCCAGGTCCCACCCACATACCCAGGTCCAGCCCCTAACCCAGGTCCCACCCACATACCCAGACCCCATCACTAACACAGGTACCACCCACACGCCCGGACCCCGCCCCTAACCCAGGTCCCACCCACACACCCAGACCCCGCCCTAACCCAGGTCACACCCACACACCCAGGCCCTATCTCTAACACAGGTCCCACCCACACACCCAGACCCCGCCCCTAACCCAGGTCCCACCCACACGCCCGGACCCCGCCCCTAACCCAGGTCCCACCCTCATACCCAGGTCCAGCCCCTAACCCAGGTCCCACCCACACACCCAGACCCCGCCCCTAACCCAGGTCCCACCCACACACCCAGACCCCGCCCCTAACCCAGGTCCCACCCCTAACCCAGGTCCCACCCACACGCCCGGACCCCGCCCCTAACCCAGGTCCCACCCACATACCCAGGCCCTATCTCGAACACAGGTCCCACCCACACACCCAGACCCCGCCCCTAACCCAGGTCACACCCATACACCCAGACCCTGTCCCTAATAATATAAGTCAAAATTATTGCATCCGATATATCATTTAATCGCTTAGAATTGGTGGCGATGCCGTTTTAGAAAAGCAAGCTCCTATTTATTATCTTTGAGGGAAAAGGAGAACACGTGATCACCTTCAATGTATTTTTTAAAAAGAACACGCTTCTTCCTCCTGCAGGAACTTCCTGCTTTCCCGCAATTCACTGGATTCCTCTGTTCGAACCAATTCGAATTGATAGCATTTCATTTCCATGTCCTGAAGATTTAAAGGAGTTACGTCGCTGCACCTTATCATTTATTGGCAGTTGCCAAAGAATAATTTGAGAGTTTGAGGGGAAAACCATGAGATTAACACAAAGCTAAATATTTCAGATGACTACCTCTTTCTGCAAGCTAACAATTCTGTAATTCTGTGAAGGGACAGTTACATCAGTCTGCCTGACTTTGGAGCAACAAGACAGAGATTTCACCCCAAATATAAACGCGCAGAGATCTGGCTGGAGAAAGAGTGCTTTTGATACCAAAGTCAGGGAAAACAGATGTCCCTTTATTCCATTTCCTGGGTTACTCTCAACAACATAACCAGAAAGCATGCGGGAAGACAACACTGTGACTAGAGGAGGTGAATGTTAGGATTAGACCTGAATATCAAACACTGAATCTATTGAATCGATAGTAATAGGGATAAAAATGGCAGACAGTCACAAGGTCAGGGGAGAGGTTGGTTATATTGTGTATAAAATGACGAAGAATCTTGTCAACAAGTGCACAGTGCAATCTGCGCAAAAGCCTCTTCAAGTTTGCAACCATTTTTACACTTTAATGGTTCACTTAATATATGACAATAATATGTGTTCAGTTAATAATCATTCATTTCTGTTTTTATGTACATTCTTGTTCCATGCCTACTGCATATTTCACCTCTACAGTTAGAGAAATAATTTATAGTTGTCCAAAATAACTTTCTGTGATTTTCATTCATCTCTCTACATTCACCAAATCGAGAAGCAAATACAAAGAACAAAGAACAAAATCTGCAATATTCATAATCATAGATTTTGAGATAATTTGCCCCTTGACTAGATTTGTTACAGCCTCAGAGCCAGAGATTTGTGAAATACATGTTCAACAGGAGATGTACATTTATCAGACACCGAAAGTAAATCAAACAACCCTAAATGGGACTGCCATAGTGTTAAAGGTTTAGATGGAGAGGAAGTACGTACAAGACAATTTTCTGATTCAGTATGTGGATGTACCTACTAGAGAAGGTGCAAAATGTGACCTTCTCTTGGGAAATAAGACACCAGGTGACGGGGGTGGCATTGGGGGAGCACTTTAGGGCCAGCAGCCATAATTCTATTCGTTGTAAAACAGTGATGGAAAAGGACAGACCAGATCTAAAAGTTGAAGTTCTAAATTGGAGAAAGGCTAATTTTGATGATATTTGGCAAGAACTTTCAAAAGCTGATTGGAGGCAGATGTTCGAAGGTAAAGGGACGGCTGGAAAATGGGAAGACTTCAGAAATGAGATAACAAGAATCCAGAGAAAGTATATTCCTGTCAGGGTGAAAGGAAAGGCTGGTAGGCATAGGGAATACTGGATGACTAAAGAAATTGAGGATTTGGTTAAGAGAAAGAAGGAAGCATATGTCAGGTAGACAGGATAGATCGAGTGAATCCTTAGAAGAGTATAAAAGAAATAGGAGTATACTAAAGAGGGAAATCAAGAGGGCAAAAAGGGGACATGAGATAGCTTTTGCAAATAGAATTAAGGAGAATCCAAAGGGTTTTTGCAAATGTATTAAGGACAAAAGGGTAACTAGGGACAGAATAGGGCCCCTCAAAGATCAGCAGGGTGGCCTTTGTGTGGAGCCACAAATAATGGGAGAGTTAGTAAATGAATATTTTGCATCAGTATTCATTGTGGAAAAGGATATGAAAGATAGAGACTGTAGGGAAATAGATGGTGACATATTGCAAAATGTCCAGATTACAGAGGAGGAAGTGCTAGATGTCTTGAAACGGGTAAAGGTGGATAAATCCCCAGGACCTGATTAGGTGTACCTGAGAACTCTGTGGGAAGCCAGAGAAGTGATTGCTGGGCCTCTTGCTGAGATATTTGTATCATCGATAGTCACAGGTGAGGTGCCGGAAGATTGGAGGTTGGCAAACGTGGTGCCACTATTTAAGAAGGGTGGTAAAGACAAGCCAGGGAACTATAGACCGGTGAGCCTGACCTCGGTGGTGGGCAAGTTGGTGGAGGGAATCCTGAGGGACAGGATGTACATGTATTTCGAAAAGGGAAGGACTGATTAGAGATTGTCAATATGGCTTTGTGCATGGGAAATAATGTCTCACAAACTTGATTGAGTTTTTTGAAGAAGTAACAAAGAGGATTGATGTGGGCAGAGCAGTGGATGTGATCAACATGGACTTCAGTAAGGCATTTGACAAGGTTCCCTATGGGAGACTGATTAGCAAGGTTAGATCTCATGGAATACAGGGAGAACTAGCCATTTGGATATAGAACTGGCTCAAAGGTAGGAGACAGAGGGTGCAGGTTCATAGCTCCTTGAAAGTGGTTTGGAATACAGACTCAAACCTTACACCTTTAATGCAATGTCTGAACTGAGATGTCTTTTTTTATATAAAACGTCAGGTAATCTCGGAAATGTGACTTGAAATAAGTTCTGGGATTTACATATTAATGAATTGAAACCTGCAAACTATTCTAAGATGGAAGATTTCACAGCAATCTAGATTTGTTCAATATACCGTATCAGTTGCATGACACTATGATTTTTAGCTATAAATTCTGTCCCACTTGCGTCCTGATGAAGGAGCAGTGCTCCAAAAGCTAGTGCTTCCAACTAAATCGGTTAGAGTATAACCTGGTATTGTGTGGATGCAATTGCTGGGCCTCCTCAGCCTGCAAACGACTGAAACTAGAGATATATGACCTTATGGTGGGCGTGCTAAAAGTACCCGTCAGTTATGCAATGATGACATAATACAATGTGGATCACACTTTAATGTTGTTTTTCCTCAGAATATGCAAGGGTCTGGGGAGAATTAGCCATCTTTCCTCCACTGCAGTAAGAGGTCAAAAAGAGTATCCGATGCCTTGCAATGTTGGTTGTTGTAAGTTAAGCCTCCACCGTCCAGCACATTTTCCAGGATTCTCTTGTAGCGCTTCTCAGGGACACATGGGAGATCACATCCTGCAAGGAATTCACCGCAGGAAACTAGAAGTGTTTTCTAGCAAGTATGCGTGCAAGGGGGAGGCAGGTTGCAGGCATGTGTCAGACATGTTAGAGATTTGATTTGAGTTGCTCCTGATCGCCAACAATTCTCGTGTGACACACCGGGTTTGTCAATACAGGGTCGGGGAGGCATACAGACTGTAAATACAGGAATCTATGTAGTACCCCCGGACAGAATCCCTTGCACAGGTGCCTGGAATCTTGTGTTCAACCTTTAGAGATGTCTTAGGTGGCAGAAAGTATGGCTCAGAAAAATGGGTTCCCCTCTGTTATGGGAATAAAGCGACTGAGATTATCAATATACCATAATACCTTTTTGTATCTGGCCTATCAAAACAACTATTGGCTATTACCCATTCAGGGTGTATCCCTTTGTGGTCCATATCCTTTAGCTGACCAGAAGTTGCTGAAAAGCTTATACACTGAACTCTTCAGGCTAAACTGATAACTCAGAGGACATGCTGGAGTGGAAGTCAGCAAGGTATAATCTGCCCTGATTCCAAGATTGGTACGAACCCGACAGATCCCATATGCCCCCTTTCCTTGTAGTACTAAACAATATTGTTAGTGACACCATTTGCTTCACGCAATACAGGAACGTCTCTACTGGCACTTATTTGGGATCTAATAGTTCTTTTATTATCCCCTAGATTGAATATAAGCAAACTTTGACAAGCCAGGGTCACTCTTTATTCAGTCGCATGACATCAATAAGATGTCATGCTCCCTGTGGAAAGACTCAGGTCCCAAGTTGTGGAGGGGCAGAGATTCCAACTGAACCCTTTACAATGGCACCTATTTTACTTGTGGTCTTAATGGCCTAACCTTGACTTGCCTCACATTTGACAGGGTGTGTTATAGGTGATAAGTAATCTCACATCAGAGTTTTGGATGAGTTACCTTTACCCCTGAAGCCCAAGAGATCCCTCACCAGATTCCTCACCTGGGTTGGGACGTTTTCTCCTTCTTTTTGAATCTATCTGCATTCCCAAGAATTGAGCAAATTGAAAATAGTATTGGAAACTAGATTAGATTAGATTAGATTAGATTACTTACAGTGTGGAAACAGGCCCTTCGGCCCAACAAGTCCACACCGCCCCGCCGAAGCGTAACCCACCCATACCCCTACATCTACATCTACATCTACCCCTTACCTAACACTACGGGCAATTTAGCATGGCCAATTCACCTGACCTGCACATCTTTTTTGGACTGTGGGAGGAAACCGGAGCACCCGGAGGAAACCCACGCAGACACGGGGAGAACGTGCAAACTCCACACAGTTAGTGGCCTGAGGCGGGAATTGAACCCGGGTCTCCGGCGCTGCGAGGCAGCAGTGCTAACCACTGTGCCACCGTGCCGCCCACGGTGCCAATGACACCCCCTGAGGCCCTGACTGAGATCAATGCTGAGGTTTTCACAGTTAGAACAGCGGCCCTTCAGAACTGCTTGGTCTTGGATTGTCTATTATCTAAAATAGACACTTGTGTTGTTATTGGGTGTTACAACTCTGAAAATGTATGTGATTTGGTGACTCCCATTTGCAGGGAAGTCAAGAGATTAAGCTGCCCTTTTGATTCTGGATATCTTTTTACCTCTCCTGGCTGGGTAAGTGGGGATCTTCCTTCGTCATTGGAGTAGTCACCTTTACTATCATACTTCTCATACTTTGCCTCATATGTAGAACTACAGGTTGTTTTTATACAGTTTGTTCCTACCACATTTCCACTCCAAAACTGGTGATTATCCATCAGACTGTACCCAATGACAACCACAACAATGAACAGACATGTATGAGTATGTGACCTTTTCCAGAAGGGTACTTGCCCACTTTTTTGGATGAGCTGATATCCTAAACTTTGGTGTTGATCTGGAACACCAACAAGAAGGGAATGGTAGAAGTATTAAGAACTTGGCATACTGCTGCATGATGGGACAATTGACCAAGGTTAAAGGTCATCTGGCTCTCGAGCTCGCAGCTGTCGTGGAAAAATATTGCTGGAAAAAAAACTGAGGTTGTGTACTTACAGATGGAGGAAATATAGAGGGTATATCTTAAGCTGGTTAGTCTCTCTGTCTTGAGCAACGTTGGGATCAAAGGGAGTAGCTGCATTGTGCTTTTGTCTATCTTGAATTATTGTAGTCAACATTACTTGAGTGCTGAATGTAATCTAACTAAAACAAGCAAAGTTTTGTATCATTGTAAAAAATATAGGCTGACTGTTCAGCTCGGGAGAGTGCTGTGAGACAGTGGTAGCTTCTCCGTGAATTCACGAAAAATAAAAACTCTTCAGACAAGACTCTAAGTCTCAGACGAAGTAATTTCCTTATCACTCCCAGTCAGTTTTTTTTTTCTAGTTTAATTTTAGCTGGTAACCTAGAGAAGAAGCTCCTGTGAAAATGCATCAGCAAATGATCCCTGGCTGACTACTCTGAAATTTCTCTTGCCTCGAAGAACATGTGTTTGAATTGACCTTTCGCCAAAGGGTGTTGTAAGGATTGCAACAGCTTTGTTAAATTATGATAGAATTGGTTAGGTTTTCAAATATGGTGCTACTTGAAATTCTGTTTTCTTTTGTTTGTGTTTCATCGATAGTGTTTAGATAAATTTGTATTGCTTCAAGCCAAGTAGTTTGACCAGCTGTGTCACGCCTGTAATATCCACCTTTCATCTGCCTAAAACAACAAAAACTGTTAGCATCTGGGCTACCTTCTTAAAACGTTTTGAAGGTGTCTGGCATGGTTCCATAACAATATCCTTTCCCGTAATCTTTTTAAAACTATTAGACTTATGATCCCTGGCCTCAAAGTGCTCCCAGCCTGACACCTCAGTCACTCCCCCGGCCTTATTTGTTAAGGGAAGGTCAAGTTTTCCTCATTCTCATCAACATCAAGATAAGAAAATTTTCTTGTACATACTTAAATTCCTCTCCATCTCAGCCCTTATCATTATTGCAGTCCCAGTCTAAGTTTGCAAATTTAAAAATCCCCTACAATTACCACCCTATTATTCTTACAGATAGCTGAGATCTCCTTACAAATTTGCTTTGTTAACTGCTGGGGGAATCTACAGTACCACCTCAATAAGGTGATCATCCCTTGTTTTTTGTGTCTCAGTTCCACCCAAATAACATCACTGGATGCACTCCCCAGAATACCCTCCAAAAGTGCAGCTGTAATGTTATCCCTAATGGAAAATGCCACTCTCCCTCCTCGTTTGTTCTCCTTTGTGTGACTATGTATGTACAGAAATATATTTTATGTATGAAGGATATTTCTGAAATAGAGAAGTGTTAGGTTGAGAAGTTGGACCCTTTAAGACAGCCTCAAGTGGTGCAGGAATTGAACAAATGCAGCTGCAGAGCCAATTCATCTATATAAGGAGGGCTTATGTGGCACAGTGGTAGTGCCCCTACCTCTGAGCCAGGAGGTGTGGTTTCAAGACCAGCCCACGTCAAGGTGGAAGAGGTGCTGGATGTATTAAAACGTATGAAGGTGAACAAATCTCCTGGTCCTGACCAGACATGTCCAAGGATGCTTCAAGAGCCTGGAGAAGAAATTGCTGGGGCCCTGGCTGAAATTTTTGCATCATTGTCAGCCACGGGTGAGGACCAGGAAGACTGAAAGGTAGTGAATGTTGTGCTATTCTTCAAGAAGGGTTGCAAAGAAAAACCTGGGAACCGTAGACCAGTATGTCTGAGAAGTGGCAGATGGAGTTTAATTCAGATAAATGCGAGGTGCTACAATTTGGGAAAGCAAATCTTCGCAGGACTTATACACTTAATGATAAAGTTCTAGGGAGTGTTGCTGAACAAAGAGACCTTGAAGTGCAAGTTCAGAGCTCCTTGAAAGTGGGGTCGCAGGTAGATAGGATAGTGAAGAAGGCATTTGGTATGCTTTCCTTTATTGGTCAGAGTATTGAGTACAGGAGTTGGACGATCATGTTGCGGCTGTACAGGTCATTAATTAGGCCACGGTTGGAATACTGCATGCAATTCTGGTCTCCTGCCTATCGGAAAGATGTTGTGAAACTTGAAAGGGTTCAGGAAAGGTTTACAAGGATGTTGCCAGGGTTGGAGGATTTGAGCTGTAAGGAGAGGCTGAACAGGCTGAAGCAGTTTTCCTTGGAGTGTCGGAGGCTGAGGGGTGACCTTATGGAGGTTTACAAAATTATGAGGAGCATGGATAGGGTAAATAGACAAAGTCTTTTCCCGGGGGTTGGGGAGTCCAGAACTAGAAGGCACAGGTTTAGGGTGGGAGGGGAAAGATATAAAAGAGATCCAAGGGGTAATGTTTTCACACAGAGTGGTTTGTGTATAGAATGAGCTGCCAGAGGAAGTGGTGGAGGCTCGTACAATTGCAACATTTAAAAGCATTTGGATGGGTATATGAGTAGGAAGGGTTTGGAGAGATATGGGTCAGCATGAACGGGTTCGACTGAAGGGTGTTTCCATGTTGTATATCTGTATGACTGTATAGCTCTGTGTGCTGGATAAGTTACTTAAGATTCTGAGAAATAAAACATATTTGGAAAGACATTTGGTTTGATTAGGAGCAGTCAGCATGGTTTTGTGCGTGGGAGGTCATGCCTCACAAAATTTGTTAGGAGTTCTTTGACGAGGGCAGGGTGATAGTCTATATGTATTTCAGTAAGACCTTTGATAAGGTTTCACATGATAGGCTGCTCTGGAAGGTTAGATCACATGGAACAGAGGGTAATCTGGCAAATTGGATACAAAATTGGCTTGATGGTAGGAAGCAGAAGGTAATAGTGGAAGAATGCTCATCGGACTGGAGGCCTATGACTAGTGGAGTGCCTCAGAGGTCGGTGCTGGGCCTATTACTGTTTGTTATCTATCTTAATGATTTGGATGAGAACGTATAAGACATGATCGGTAAGTTTGCGGATGTTGAAATTGGCAGTATTGTGGACAGTGAGGAACATTAGTGAGGGCGGCACAGTGGCTTAGAGGTTGCACTGCTGCCTCACAGTGCCAGGGACCTAGGTTTGATCCCTGCCTCGGGAGACTGCGTGTGGAGTTTGCACATTCGCAGTGTCTGCGTGGGTTTCTTCCGGGTGCTCTGGTTTCCTCCCACAATCCAAAGATGTGCAGGTTAGGTGAATTGGCTCTGCTAAATTGCCCATAGTGTGAGATAGGGTAGGCGAGGGGAAATGGGTCAGGGTGGGTTACTTTCCAGAGGGTTGGTGTGGACTTGTTGGGCCGAAGAGCCTGTTTCCACACTGTAAGGAATCTAATCTAATTATTAGAAGTTGCAGCAGGTGAAGAAATGGCAAATGGTGTTTAATACTGATAATTGTGTGGTCTTGCATTTTGGAAAGTCAAATCAAAGTAGGAGTTTCATGGTGAATGGTAGTACCTTAAGGAGTTCAGGTGTACGGCTCTCTGAAAATGGAGTCGCATGTAGACTGGGCAGTGAAGCAGGCTTTTGAGACACTGGCCTTCTTCAGTTAGAGCATTGAGTATAGAAGTTGGGAAGTTATTTTGCAGTTATATAGGCCATTGGGGAGGCCGCACTTTGAATATTTGGTTCAGCTTTGGTCACCTTGTAATAGGAAGGATGTTATTAAACTGGAAGGAGAGGAGAAAATTTACAAGGATGTTGCCTGGATTCAATTGTCTGAGTTATAGGGACAGGTTGGACAAGTTCAAACTGTTTTCTTTAGAGTGTAGGAGACTGAGAAGGGGCAGGGACCTTCTAGAAGTGTACAATTTTATGAGAGGCATGGATAGGGCACATTCACTCAGTGTTTTTCCCAAGTTTGGGGAATCAGGGACTAAAGGGCATCAGTTTAAGGTTAAAGGGAAGCTGAGGGGCAACTTGTTTTTACACAGAAGGTGATGCACATATGGAAAGAATTGCCAGCAGAAGTGGTTGAGGCAGGTACATTAACATTTAAATGATATTTGGAGAAATACATGGATAGGGTTAGAAGGCTATGGGCCAAGTGGAGGGAAATGGGATTAGCGTGGACAGACATTTTGATCAGCATGGAACAGTTTGCGCCAAAAGGCCAGTCTCTGTGCTGTGGGACTCTTATGATGCCATGACCCAATCATTTCAGTGAAGCATCATAACAGTTATGGTCAGGAGATTAGGAATTCTCTCTCAAGACAAGGGTCCAATTGTGGTTAGGATTTCCTTGTCAGGGTTGATATGCAGTGAGTCTCTGACTTAGTGTCTTTGTCTTGGTTAAACCTCTGCCAGGCAAGACTGCAGGCTTTGAATTTCCCCAAGTTCCCCACTCCCCTAATGTTTATATCTAAGTCTTCATTTGTGCACTATACCAACACAGCATCCCCAACCTCAGGCAGACAAAGAAACATGCCACACCTAGCTGTGCACTGTTTCCCCTTTGAAGCAAAGGTGTTATTTAAGTCAATAACCTCCTCTCACTTTCCCCTCACCTTATTTGATCCCTTTCCATTCACTATCATCTCCTGACATTATGCATTGAATTCTCCCCTTTCAGCATTGTAATTCCCTCCGCATCCCCGCCTTGTATGACTCCAATCCTACAATTAAATTCCCACGTTTCCTCCTGCAGCAGCAGTCTCTGATTAGCCCTTGACTTTTAGTGGATGGAGCCCCAGAATAGATCAGGCTCCATTCTCTTGAGACTTAA
Organism: Chiloscyllium punctatum; assembly: GCF_047496795.1. NCBI lineage: Eukaryota > Metazoa > Chordata > Chondrichthyes > Orectolobiformes > Hemiscylliidae > Chiloscyllium > Chiloscyllium punctatum. The sequence goes on from NC_092742.1 coordinate 134,568,915, forward strand.
CTGGACAAAGAGTGCCCTGACTGCTATCCCATGACAGTTTGCACCTGGGCTCAGACAGCAGTCCATGGCCAAGTCTTGGCACTGAAGAGATGAGATTCCCTCATCCTGACTATTGATGACCATCCAGTGATCTGACCACATCCAAACTGCTAGGCAGCTATCATATACAGCTGCTGACCTATTGTACACCTTGACTGAAGGGTGTTGTCCCAGACTTGGCTGACGCTTAATCTCATTATGCCTCTCTCTAATCAATTGCCTGTAAAACATGAGTGCTTGGCATTCTGAAGAGTCATGAAACTTGAAACATTAAAACTTTTTTTACCTCTGCAGCTTAGGTTTGTTTTCACTAAACAGCACAGCAAGACAAATTGAGCCACCGTGCTGCCCTTTCATGAGCACTGCTGCCTCAACTACAGGGAGTCCAGTTCAAATCCAACCTTAGATGGTTGCCTGTATGGAATCTGCACATTCTCCTAGTGTGTGTAGGTTTCCTCCAAGTGCTCTGTTTTCTCTCACTGTGCAGGCTGGGTGGGTTGGTCACAAATTGCCCATTGTATCCAGGGATGTTCAGGTGGATGAGCCATAAGAAATGTAGGACTGAAGAGATAGAGTGGGACTGGTTGGGATTACCTTCAGAGGGTCAGTGTGGACTTGTACTGAATGGTGCGCTTCTACATTTTTGGGATTCTATTCTTTTTAAAATCGGTGATCCTTTCAAAAAAGGTCTGGCTGAGAGGCCAAAAAGTGCAAAAAGGCAAAACAAGACACCAGGGAGGTACAACAGCTTGAGTACTAAGATATCGACTGCAATGCCTGAAATGTCTGAGTGTTGTATTTTGTGAAAATTGTCCTTGGAGCATGGCAATGCAGACAAATGTTGTACCAAGGCAACTGCTGCGATTTAACAAAGCGTAATGTTGGCATGTGTCAGATGTTACATTTTGAATGCCAGTGTTTACAGACATGGGGTGCACATGGCTGTCTCCCATGGGGCAGACCCTGAGATGTTAATGCCATGTGTGCAAGTTAGATGTTTGGAAGAGCAAGCAGCAAGTTCCTGTCACAGATACTCACTTATGTGAGTTACGTTCTCAGCACTTCTGCTTTTTGGCAGTTGGGAAAATAGGAATCTATATATTAGTGAGGCAAGTAATAATGAGCATGAATAGGCACCTTGCCATTTACTAGTAATAATCTCATCTCAGGCTCCAGGATTTGCTTGGTAAATTTGACCTTTAGATCTCAACAGCAAGTTTACACTATGTTAATCAATTGTCTGAACTCTTTTGGCCAGTGGCTGTGGGGCAATTGCTTTGGAAGTATTGGAAATAGCAGCTTATAATCCTTTGGATGCAGCTACTTGTGGGATGGAAAGTGAGGAACAAAAGGGATCATGTCAGTGTTGTGGAGGGAAGAAGGGGGTGGGGAGGCCAGAAGTGTGGGAAGTGGGTGGGACATGGCTGAGATCCTAGTCAATCCCAGTGAGTGCTTTTTCTCAGGTGATAATTCCACTAGTCTTCACTTTCTACCCACCAGCATCTTTGACTTGATTGTCACACATACCTAGATACACTGAAAAATTCTGTTTGCCTGCAGTACAGGCAGATTGGACTAGACAAAGTGCATTAGATAATATAACAAAGCAAAGCATACAATGTTACAGCTGCACAGAGTGAGATCTAAGTTTAAATCAAAAGTCAATGATCCATTCAGAAGTCGAATAAAATTCCAGGAATTCCACCCCCCTCACTGACCCTGATACAGACCGAAATTCCCTCTCTGCCAACTACGACATTTTTTGAAACCCTCCTACTGGCCCCAATACCCCCAGCTCCCCACCCCCCCCCCCCCCCAACTTTGACCTCTCATAAGCAGACCACCACCTTTACAGCAGTCTAACTCCTGAACAAACTGGCACCTAACCCTATACTTACTGTTAGGGTCTGGCTGTACTTCTCGGTACTTATCACACTCGGCACACTCCTGCACAAAATGGGGTGGCTTGACTTCCCCCAATACACCTGAATTAGAGGAGACTGTGTTTGTGTCAACTACGCTTGGCCCTTCTGATGGGGCTGACATTGGGAATGACAGGACTGTTCCATGAGGAGAGGTTGGTTCACCTGAGCCTGTGTTCAGAGGAATGAGAGGGGCATTCTGATCAAACCGTATCCAATTTGAATGTCTGGACAGACCTGATTCAGGGAGGAGGTTTCCCCTTGGTAGAGGAGTCTCAAACCAAATATCACAGTCTCAGGATGTGGGCTTGGCCATTTTAAATGGAGATGAGGTGAACTTTCTGAACTCAGAAGGTGGTTAACCTTTGGAATTCTCTGCCACAGTAGACTGTGGAGGACAGGTCATGGAATATATCAAGGAAAGAAATTGATGGTGTGTTTCGAGGTTAAAGACATCACGAGGATGGAGAGAAAGTGGGAATGTGGCAGTGAGTACAGTAGAGCAGCTTTTCTTGGTCATTTCTCCCAAATATAACTGATAAAGTAAAACGAGACAGTGTTCCTCCAGGAAAAGGGTGCTACATGGGCAGCACAAATTACACAACTATACATAGCCATAAAATGCATAAGAAATGCAAAACACACAAGCTACACTGTAACGAAGAATGATTGATAATGGGCATTTTTCCAGCAGAATGTGAGAATTCCAGTTTGGAAAGAGTCCAATTATACAGTGTGAAGGAGCCTGATGGCTTTGGGGGAGAAATTGTTGCACAGTCTGGCCGTGAGAGAATGAATACTCCAATATCATCTGCCAGATGGAAGGAGGGAGAAGTGCTTGAGTGAGGGGTGTGTGGGGTATTCCACAATGCTGTTAGCCCTTCAGATGCAGCGTGTGGTGTAAATGTTTGTAATGAAGGGAAGAGAGACCCCGATGATCCTCTCAGCTGTCCTCACTATCCGTTGTAGGGTTTTACAATCTGAGACGGTGCAATTCCCGAACCAGGCAGTGATGCAGCTCAGGGTACTCTCAGTGAACCCTCTGTAGAATGTGGTGAAGATTGGTGTGGGGGGTGGGCGGGGGGGAGGAATGTGGGAGGTGGGCTTTCCTCAGCCTGCGCAGAAAGGGTCAGCCATGATCATACTGAATGGGAGAGCAGGCTGGAAGGGCTGAATGGCCTATTCCTTCTCTTGGTTTCTATGTTTCTGTCAGTCTACTGTCCTCCTGAAAATTTAATCCTGAAATGTATCAGGGATTGCATTGGGGAAGCACATCAATAGCTGTTTTCATTCAGACACTCCTGCATCTTGACAATGTGATTTCTCTTTGCAGAAGCTGGTGACAGTCAGTCTAAGGATGAAAGTGATCCACAGGATTCCTGATGTCATCTCAGTAAAACACTCATGGCAAGGAGTTTCTAACTATTGATGGCCAATCGCTTCTAATAAAGATTGACACTTTATGGAACTTCTGGATTGTTCGCAATCCCCCGGATGTTAACGTTCGGTGTGATTCATGGACAATGTAAATATAGCGAGGAAAAACACAAAACAGCCTCATTGAAACCGAGGGGTGGTTACCAATAATTTGAGAGACGGTTGAAAGTTACAGATGCAGAGCCAAGACGCAGGTACAGGATGAGATGTCCTGGAGATATTCCAGAGCTCACTCTATGACACACACAGGGCAATACAGCAGCAGATGGAAGACCATCATTTTCTGGTCATATAGAGGAAGCTTTGTTTTGTGTATAACACCACATTGTCCCTGTCCTGGAAGTATTTGATGGGACTGTGTAGAGAGAGCTTTACTTTGTATCTAACACCATGCTATCCCTTCATGGCCCAAGAGGTTCAAAAGGGTTCCGACTATTGTTACATTTTTAGACGATGAACCTAGCTCTGGAATCCAGAACCAAAAAGAATATTTTCTATCTCTAAAAGGCAGCAGTTTCTGTTATTGTCTCAAAATTTCATTACAGATTTCAGATCTTTCTAAATTCCAAGGGCACAATCCTGAGTTTGTGTCATTTCAGTTCTTTAACATTGAACCCTGGCTGTCCAGCTATCTTTCTGATGAATCTACTCTGTGCTCAAATGCATATGGACTCCCAAGTTCCCCATTCTTTCTTGCCCTTCCCTATCTAGAAAGTCAATGTCAGTGCTGTGCTAACATGAAATGGAGCCGTGAACAAACTTAAAATGGCTGACTGACTGACACCTTCAGAATCATTAGTCCCTGCTTTGCAGATTAAAACACATCTCACAGTTTGTATATTATCATCTCTCTGTCTCCTACAGATGAAATAAAGTGAGATGTTAACCAATGGTGTTTGGATGTAAGACTGAGCAGGGACAGTATAAACTGAACGGTACAATGTGAAACTGAGGGCAGGAACAGGGAAGTCTTCCGTTTGGGTCTGGATTTCTGTCAGCAGAGAAGAGGTGCCAATGTGTCAATAGATGTTTCCGTTCACATATTCCTGCATTGTTGAAATGTCACATTTGCAGGCAGAAGCAGGATATGGAGGACTTTATTCCAAAGGATATGCAAATTTTGATTGATTAAACTGTTTAAAGTCAGTGCCCTGAGATAATTAAGTGTCAGCATTGTCTGTCTAACTTTCCAAAATACAAGCAGGGAAATATGAGAGGAATATAGTAAAGGTAACATGACAGGCCTGCCTTTGAATTAGAGGTTAAGGCCTTGTTCAGAATCTGTCACAGAGTTTTAACCTGGAGTCAGGCATATTTCAGTCAGAAAACAGGAAATGATCGAATGCAGCACTGATGTCTGCAAATTTTGTGCTATCTAAAAATAAAACAAAAATGGACTTGCAATGAGAAAAACCTCGTGGATCCTTAGATACATGTGTGTTGTTTGTGTATAATTGTGAGGGAGTGAGTACCTGTGAAGTAGTGAGTGTGCCTGTGTGAGAGTGACAGTTTGTGGTTAGGTTTTTTTTGACGAAGAGATTGTACTGGAATGTGTGTGAGTGCCATGTGTAAGATTGAGTTATTCTGTGAGATGGGGAGTTTGTGATGCTCTACATATGTGTGTCTCATTGATTGATTTGGACAGCTCCTTACTCTGCATCTAATCCCATTATCTCCTGACCCTGGGAGTTTCAGGTGGAGAAAGTGTAGAGGGATACATGTTCTATAACCCAGTGTTGTAACTGCCCTAATTGTGTTTGATGAGGACAGTATGGGGAGTGGGGTCAATTATTCAATGTCTAACCCCACGCTGAACTTGGCCTGGGAGTCTGAAAAGCTGCGATGTAGCTTTAATCTGCATCTCATTTTCAACCTGCTATACACATTGATGCTCTCGATTAGACTGCAGTCTGTATATCACTCCCAGTTGTGTTGTGCGATGTATAAATTCACTGAAACAGTCAATGAGATTCCAGTCTCTACCTTACTCGAAACTAAGTGGTTGAATGTAAAATTGGGAGTGGGAACAGAGAACTCTGCAGTTTAATTTGTGCTACATTCAGTTTCTCCAAATGGAATAGCATATGGAGTGCAGTGGTTCAATAAGGCAGCTCACTGCCATCTTCTCAAGGGCTGATGAGAATGGGAGACAAATACTGGAGCCAGCCAGTGATGGTTCACGGGATGTGAGCAATGAAGAAGAACAATCTCTTTGCCTTTCTAATCACTTGCTGCCCCTGCAGACTAACACATTGTGATTGATATCCAGGACACCCGGATACCTTTGTCCCTCGGAATCATGCAGCATCTCTCCATTTAACTCACTGTCTCCTTCTTGATTCTTCCTGACAAACATTTGCACTTTGCAATGCATTGGAGGATGTTTTACCCACACATTTACCATCTGTACATCACTCACTGTGAGTGTTGCTTACTTCCACTTCACAATCTACCTTCCAAACCACTTCACCGAGAAAATGTTCAGTTTTTCAATCAAAAGCTAACTTGAACTGATGCCCGTTAGAAATACAGTTACCCTGCTGTTACTTTCTGTCCCTTGGTCTGTGTGTGCCTGTTTCTCTCTCCTCTCCCACAATATCTGCAAATTGCCACATTCAGCGCTAGCCTTTTTGAGCTAATTTATGCTGTCTATATCCCCTGTACAATCAAACTAAGACTGCCTCATTTCCCTCGCCCAGTGCCCCTGTAAAAACTGCCAAAGCGTCCAAATATTTGGTGACATCATCACATTAGTTTTCTCTGATTTGTGTGCAAGTTTGCAGTCACTAATGTTTAATAACTTAATAAGTACTAAGATAGAGGAGTAAGCAGGAAGCAGGACGTGGAATAAGGGATTAGGATGGAACTTTTCGTGTGGATGTTAAGAGCCAGAAGCCGAATCGGGAATGAGAACAGAGAGAATCAAACAAAGAATGTTGTATTTGTGGTGGGGAAAATGGTCAACAAGTGATATTTTGACCCTGTTGTATCACTGTCAAGAGTTAAGGTTTGTGTGTGGGCATGTGTGTGAGCGTGCATGTGTGAGTGTGAGTGTGTGTGTGGTCTCAGATGCTGATCGTTGAGATTTGCATCATTCTTAGATGATATATGCCCTTCAAATGTTTGTTTGGGACATAATCAAGGAAGAACAAAGAACAAAGAATATTCCAGCACAGGAACAGGCCCTTCAGCCTTCAAAGCCTGTGCCGATCCAGATCCTCTGTCCGGACCTATCATCTATTTTCCACGTATCTGTATCCCTCGGCTTCCTGCCTGTTCATGTATCTGTCTTGATACATCTTAAAAGCCTTGACCACTTCTTCTGGAAGCTATTCCATACACGTACCACCCTCTGCATGAAAATGTTGCCCCTTAGGTTCCTTTTGTATCTTTCCCCTCTCACCCTAAAAGTATGCCGTCTAGTTCAGGACTCCCCCATTCCATGGAAAAGACCTTGTCTGTTTATCTTATCCAAGCCACTCATGATTTTATAAATCTTTATCAGATCACCACTCAACCTCCGAGGCTCCAGGGAAAACATCCCCAGCCTGTTCAGCCTGTCTCCATATCTCAAATCCTCCAACCCTGGCAACATCTTTGTAAATCTTTTCTGAAATCTTTGTAGTTTCACAACATCCCTCCAATAAGATGGAGATCAGAATTGCACACAATTTTCCAACAGAGGCCTAACCAATGTCATGCGCAGACGCAACATGACCTGCCAACTCGTACACTCAATGCTCTGACCAATATCTCACTGCTTTATCTGTCCTTGGAGTGTTTGGTGGGGGCAGTGTAGAAAGAACTTTCCTTGATGTCTTAGCCTGTACTGTACTTGTCCTGAGATTATTTGATGGGGAAAGTGCAGGGAATATGTTACTTTGGAAAACAGGAACAGGAATAGGCCGTTCAGCCCTGCGCGCTTGTTCTACCATTCACGGTTGATTTGTGGCCAAAGTTTACATTCCTTCCTTTGGCCTATTTTCCTCAATACATTTGCTGAACAAAAAAAACTCTCTGTCAGACATACACTGAGAAACTGATCCAGCATCCACTGCTATTTGTGGAAGAGAGTTCCAAACCTCTCAAACATTTTCTGTCAAAATGTGCTTCCTAACATCTCTCCGAAATGCTCTGGACCTAATTCTCATACTCTGCTCCCTCTCATACTAGACTCTCCAACCAGTGGATTGGGAGATACAACGGTTAGAATTAGAATTAGAATTAGAATCCATACAGTGTGGAAACAGGCCCTTCAGACCAACAAGTCCACACCAACACTCTGAAGAATAACCCAACCAGACCCATTTACTTACCCTATCACTCTACATTTACCACTGACTAATGCACCTAACCTACACATCCCTGAACACTGTGGGCAATTTAGCAGATCAATTCACCTAACCTGTATATCATTGGATTGTGGGAGGAAATCAGAGCACCTGGAGTAAACCCATGCAGTCACGGGGATAATGTGCAAACCCCACACACACATCTGGCCCGAAGCTGGAATCAAACCGGGTTCTTGGTGCTGTAAGGCAGTAGTTTTGAGGGGTGCTCAAAAATACAGTGGGCAGTGGAGAAGAACTGGAAGGAAGAGATGACGCAATATATTGGGGGCAAATTAGATTGGGAGGAATGAGGGGCAAAGCTGAGAGGCTGAAAAATCTTGGAGGAGGGTCAAAATATTTGAGGGTTGAACTTTGTGAAGGGAGACTATTTAGAGTTAATGTGAGCATTATATATGAGGGGATACAAAATATGAGTTGTGCGAAATTGAAATGGAAAGTAAATTTTGCGGGATCTATATTTGGGGGAATCTAAAATAGGGGGAATGCACTAACAGAGAGGGCACAGTATTTGGAGGAGGGGGAAGTATTTTTGCAGAGGAGCAGTGATGCATATTTAGCATGAACAATATTTGGGGAGCAAAATTGTATGGGGAGGGGATGCAATAGTGAGAGGGGCACACACATTTCTGGGTGTGGTGCAAAATTGGGTGGGGTCATGTCTCTGGGGTAACAAGACGGGGCATAACTGGAAGGCTGTGATACTTGGGAAGGGGCAATATTTGGTAAGGCAGGGAATTGAGAGAGGACGTGAAATAAGGGGGTGGAAAATTGGGGCATACAAACAATTCTGGGGGTGCGGAAGATGAGGGGGCATGATTTTGGGCAAAAATGTGTGAGGGGAGTATGGTGCAAATTGGCAAGGGCTTGGAAACTGGGGGTGGTGTGGCTAAAGATTTGGAGCAGAACAAATTTGGGGTTGGGGTGCCGAAATTGGGAAGAAGTCAGCATTTTAGGTTGGGGGTGGTGGGTGGAATTGGGAAGTGGGGTGAAATTTAGGGAGTGCAAAATTTAGAAAAGGTGTAAATTGCGAGGGAGAACATTAAAGGGCACAAATTGGGTTTTGGATATTTTGGGTGTACAACTTTGGGGCCGTAATAGTCGAGGGGTACAAATCATCTGGAATACTTATTTGGTAGGGTGATGTATGAGGGTCACAAATTGGTTTGATGAAAATTTAGTGTATAACGTTTTTGGGGTGTGGTGTAAATTTGAGGGGGGAGGCAAAATTTTGATTTGGGGGAAGCAGGGCGATTCCAGGCTGGGACGATGGGGGAACTAGAGGTGGAAGAGAGTGCGGTGAGAGAAAAAAAGGGCTGGGAGAGAGAGAAGGGGAGTCTGCTACTGAGAGAGAGAACGAAAAAGTAGAGAAGAGGAGAGACTAACAGAAAGGGATAGAGATACTCACAGAGAAGGAGGGAGATAAAGGATGGACTGCCAATGAACGAGAGAGATAGAGGGAGAGAAATGACATATGATAATAGTTCAGAATTATGTGAATATGAGCTACTTCGACGGCTGCATTCCTGGCTGATTTCGAAACTAATTTGATATTTCTGTTCTAATTACAAAATTCAGGTTTAAATTTTATAATTCATCATAGAGTTTAATATTAATTTGTCTCTATTTGGTTTCGAAAAAGGAAATGCTGACAGACAAAGTTGGGGCTGTCAACTATGTTAACTTGAATTCATTGTGAACAACTATGAAAGCATCCAGGTTGCCCCTTTTTGAGATAGGTTTGTGTATTTGCTTGTTGGTAAGTTTGACGGAACTACGGATAAGCAGAGTGAATTGTTTTCCCATGCAAAGGAAGGCATTCACTCGAAGAATTGAGATGCAAATGTGTGTGCATGTGTTTGTGTGTGCGTACGTGCCCACAAGGACATGTGTGTGTATAAAGTACCTAAGATATTCTTTAGCATTATATTTTTTATAAAGAACTCAATCTACAAAATAATCTTAAAGGACTTCAGAATGTATTAATCTGAAAAATTGGAATTCAGAAACGAGGGGTCAGGAAATACATTTTGCCCCACCTCTGTCAGGATAGGAACAGCAGTAGGAAGGAAAAATTCACTAAAGCTAAAATAAACTTTGCTCTCAGTCTCATAAGCAGATTAATGTATGATGCAAGCTGAAATTGTAGTTATAGGTAGTTTAAAAGTGGTCAAATCCTGAAGTCTGGAGGAGTTGTAACCAAGGAGATGAGAGATGAAAGTGCAAGCACTCTGACCCAAAACTTTCACTCCTCTCGGGACACAGAGGAGGTGCCAGATGACGGGATGACAGCTTCACAAGAAGGAAGGTAGTGATAGACAAGATAGAGATCATAGAGATAGAGATAGACAAATACGATAGATCATAGAGATATGTGATATATACAGACCAATGAGTGTCACATCATTGATAGGGAAAGTATTCGAGAAAATTCCAAAGGAGAGAAATAATCTCCATTTGGAGAGCCAAGGTTTGATCATGTACAGTCAGTACGGCTTTGTCAGAGGGAACAATGCCTTTCAAATCTGATCGAGTTTTATGAGGAGGTCACCAGGTCTGTAGATGAGGGTAGGGCAATTGATGTTTATTTGGATTTCAGCAGCACTTTCAATGAAGATTTGAATTAATTGAATTTATTTTACTCTCCTCTTTTTCCTCAACCGTGCATTTTCCTGGATGGCTTTCCAGATTTTGTTGGAAACCTGCATGGAAAAGATGGAAAGCAAGCAACTGGATTATAATCATTACCGTGGTACTTAATTAGAGATATATAAAGACAGTTTTTAAACCCACTGAAAGAACCACAAAGGGAAAGGTTTCTGGTGGCCAAAGGTCTATCACCTCAGCAGTACAACCTTGCCATTGGAGTCCCTCATAATAGTACCCAACACCTCACCATGGCCAATGCTTAGTTTGGTTAATCAAATTCTATCTATCATGAGGTCAGAAGTGTGGGTGTACCCCATCAATTGTCTAACACGCAACAGAATTGTCAGATACTCAGACACTGAAGTGATCCATGACAATATTCAAAGAATTTTAGGCTTGGGATGAAAAGTGGCAAGTGGTATAAACGACATAACCCAGATCCTGGCAGTGTGAGCATCCCCAGTAAAAAAAAGAATCCAAATGATGCCACTTGTTGTTCAGAGAGATTTCCATAAATCTGGGGCTATCGATATCATGGAAGCAAGACATGAGCATAATCTAAATTGGCCAAGTTTTATTAATACTTTGAGGAGTAGAGCTGATGAGGAAATTATTTGATTTATTTTGCATTTTAGACTTTGCTTTCTGATTGCAAAAATAAATATTGAACTACTTATATTAATAACGTGCTGTCTGCACCTTAATAACAATATAGCTCTGATTATCCTGATGTCAGTGGTGGTGAAGTTACTGAAGGGGATTTTGAGGGACAGGATTTACATGCACTTGGAAAGACAAGGACTGATTAGGGATAGTTAACATGGCTTTTTGCGTGGGAAATCGATTCTCATTAACTTGATTGAGGTTTTAGAAGAGGTGACAAAGAAGATTGATAAAGGTAGAGCAGCAAATGTTGTCTACATGGACATCAGCAAGGAGGGTGACAATGTTCCCACATGGGATGTTAGAAGCTGAGGGGTGACCTTATAGAGATTTATAAAAACCATGAGGGGCATGGTGTTATGATGCTAGCCCCTGGCAGGCAAAACAGTGACAATGGTTTGACTGGACTCAGGGTAAACACCATGTCGAATATTTCACCCTGGGAAATGAGCACGTGTACAGCTTGAAAATATGTATTTCCAGAACGTTTAATTTTCACAAGTGCAATCCTCAGCCACATCAGAATAAGGTGTTCTGAGTGAGAAAACATGCTGATATTTACCCATTTTGGGAAGAATGTTTTGGTTTAACTTCTTTTAAACCAATGTCAATATCAAATGGAAAGGAGATTTCATCATCTTCTTCATCTCTTCCCTGAATTTGGTTTGTGTAGCTACATAAATTCATTGGTTTGTACAGGAACTCAAATACATGAGAATGTATCCAGACTCAGTGGCAATATATGTTGGAGCTGTGTGTCCCCTCGATAATACACTGTTTTGGTGAGTTTGCTGGTTAAAAAGGTAATTACTGCTGTTAGCCACAATAGGACAAAGCTGCCTGATACACTGAACACTAACACGATGGATTTCTTTCTGCTTTTCATCTCGGAGTCGATGCTATTCTCATTGCTGAGACCCTGCATTCCTCCGCGGACTTTGTTGGTCACTAAAATAAGCTGGAATGTAATATCAAACAGTAATATCAAACAGAAATGCAGCCATGCAACTAAAATACTTTTCAGCCAAGAGTAGGTCTCATCTGCAGGCGATGTATAAAAGGCCAGTGTGGAGCGACGGACCCAGGCAATGTTGGAAATTATTCAGCTGGAGTCATATGCAAAGAAATCAGGACAGACAGCGTGGTTGGAATCACAGTGGCAGTTCGAACTGTGCAGTAGTTTGATTTAAACTTCTGACAACAGAGCGTTACAAAATGGGCAATTGTAAAGAAGATGGTAAACCACATAGACATATACAATGTAGCAGGATTAATGAGAGAATGAACTTACAAACAGCAGTATGGGATAGAAATGAATGTGGAAAGTGATAACTCAAAATGTGATAGACAATGACATTGAAAAATATCATCAGGAAATGTGCAGTTGCCATGTCATTCATATAAGCCAAGATACTTATAGAAAAACCACAATTTCCACTGGAGAGACTGACAATGATCAGTCCGTTTTGCTGTAAGAGGTAGAGAGAAGAGATTCTAAGGATGTCTTCCGTAAATAAATATTACAGGAAATGTTTGGGTCATAGTCGGAGGTGGTTTTACATCAAGTTTTCCAAAGATTTGTTTTTATAACGTAGGTGAATGGACTGATAATTTGTTTGAGGACAAAACAACATTGCAAATCTAATGTCTGTGCTCTTCCAAGACACTTTATATTTCATTGATGGCAATGTCTTAATCATTTCTAGATAATTGCTAAACATTTCTTGATTCCAACAAAGCATTCCGTTCGGACACAAACATTGCATTAACGTCCAAGAGTTGATTTTCTTTGCTGATACTCGTCCTGAAGGAGCTGCTCAGTAAATAAGCATCACCGAGTCTGTCTTCCTCAGTTCCTTTTGAGGGATAAGCGACTTTGTAATGAGGACTATTCCTGAAATCTGTTACACGAACACCATGACATTCACTGTCCACGAAGAAAGATATCATTACCTTACTAAGAACGCCAAAGGCTGCGACAACAGGATAGCAAATGTTGTTTATACGGAAAATTGTTACCATTCTTCCATGAAAAGAATGAGAAAATTCCTTCACGTTCTCTGATTCCTTGTGAAATCCATCTGAGATCCTTAATTTCACCTCCTTTCTAGAGCAAGCCACCTCCCTGAGAGTGAATGAGACCATACACTAGCTGTGACAAAACAATTAGTGGCAGGTCTTTAATAAACAAGGGATGGCTTTCTATCTCAGTGCGGCCATGAATTCCCAAACATTAAACCTGGAGAAGGGAAGATGAACCCAAAGTATAGGGAATATTTTATGAAGGCTGAATAGGTTATTGCTGTTGTGGAATCATACTAATTAAAACAAATATTCAATAGATTATTCTTTAATAATATTATTTAGTCCAAGAATGACAGTGTAATATAATATTATTCTTTTGTTCCTCACAGTACAACGTGTAATGTCATCAGCAGTGATGGTAATGCTTACCTAAGATTATACCTGGTTGGCACCTACTCAACTTCCTGGCTATGCATGAAATCCAACATTAATGTTCAGTTGACTCTAACAGAGTACAGAAAGTACTCTAAGATGGTGTAAAGGATAAATTGTTTTCATTATGCAGAAGGATGTTGGTGCACACACTGGTACACACAGGCATGCGCATGTGAACATACTTGTGCACACACGCTCACACAGTTTTGAAGGAATTTTGACTGCAAAAGATTATTTGGATTTCTGCAATCCCTGTGTGTCATATTAACACAGGAAATTCCTTCAGCTGGGTCAGGCTCAAGATTCCCCTCCCAGATAATGGAAACTGTTTATGTGGACGTTTCCAACCAGGAATCGAACAAAGCCGAATGGTGAGAATCAATAAGGATATTTGCAGTGAATTTAGAGAATGCTTCCATCCTGTTTGGAATACTGGGAAGATGATATCACAGAATCATTGATTAATACCGTACAGGAGACGCCATTCTACCCATCAAGTGTCTGCCACCAAAACCACACTCATCCCTATACTAATCCCACTTTCTACACGAGGCCGAGAGCCTTGAATATACCCTGTGACCATCCAGGTGTTTTTTTACAGGTTAGGAAGTTTCCCGTCTCAATTACCCTCTCACGCAGTGAATTCCGGGTTCCCAGTACTCTCTGTTGGGAAACGAATCCTCAAATTCACTTTTAAAACTCCTGCCTTTTACTTTAAAAGTGTGCCCTTGTTATTGACCCTACAGTCAAGATATTTGACCATTTGGTAGAACAGATGAAATGGTGTGAACGTGGAACAGTGTGTCTCTGCACAACAGCAGTGTGTAAGAGCATGTGAGTACATCTGTGGGAGTGACTGAGTGTGCAAGGACATGAATGTGCATGGTGTGTGTGCGGCCATGCCTGCAGTGCACAGTGTGATTTAATGGAAATTTCTGAATAAGAGTGAGTGGGTGTGACTGTGAGGCAGTTTGCTGCAACATGTGAGAGACTGAGTGCGGGAAATGATGTTTGAGAGAGTTTATGGTTGTGTCAGAGTCGGTGACCGTGTGTTAAACAGTGAGAGCAGTGGGTGTTTGGTATTGAGTGTGAGAGACTGTGAGAGTGTGTGTGAGTGTTTTGTGAATTATTATTAGGGCAGGGATATATTGGGGTTTATAGACAGTTACACTATGGGGGCATCGACACTCAGACTTTGCACTCAGATGGACAGATGCAGGCAGGCACAATCTCACATCGACATTCTCAGGAACACAATTAGAAACACACACAATCTCTCTCACACAAGCTCAAAACAACAGGGTTCAACATTAACACTATAAATTATAATAATAAAGATTCAGATATGGAGTTATTACACAGAAACACATGAAACTGGAACTGAAGTAAGTCACTTGCTCTTGTTATTGACTGTAGGGTCAATAACAAGGGCACACTTTTAAAGTAAAAGGCAGGAGTTTTAAAAGTGAATTTGAGGATTCGTTTCCCAACAGAGAGTACTGGGAACCCGGAACCGACTCCACCATTTCAGAAGATTATAGCTGGTGAATTGACGTTTATAGCTCCACATTCCCATTTATGCAGAGTAACCTTAGAATCTTATTATGCAAGGTAATAAATCTACCTGTAACTTATAAACATGCATTGTCCCCACCCCTACCATTTTCTGGGACAGCCAGTTCCAGAGTTACACAGCCCTAGAAACAAAATTCTCATCTCTGTACAAAAAGGGTTAACCCCACTGATTTTAAAACGATGCCCCCAGTCTGAATTCACCCACAAGGAGAAACATCCATTGCCCATCAACCATGTCAAGATCATGAGAGACATTATGTACTTTGATCAGGTCACCCTTAACTCGTCTGAACTCGAGCAGAAACAAGCCCAGTCTGCCAACCTATCCCCAAAGCACACGTCACTCATTCAAAGTGTTAATCGAGTAAAATCATGCGAGGCATGGATAAAGTTGATAGCAAACTGCTTTTCCCCAAGGTAGGGAAGTCTAAAACTAAAGGGCATGGAGAGGTTGGGCCTAAGGGCCTGTTTCCATGCTATCAACCTCCATGACTGTCTGACTCTGTGAGGAGCCTGTGGCTCAAGCCAATTGGATTGCCAATCAGTGGGCCCGGTGTCACCAAATTCTCTGCAGCATCAAGCCTATGTCTCAACCGACCATGGGACAGGGCTGAAAATGATCAGGGCACGAGTCAACTCATTTGCCTCATCGTCTGCTTGGTGGGACCCAAACCCAATTTCCTGACAGGACGCTCTGCCCTTCAAAGACCAGCACAGCAACATCCACATGGTCACATGGTGAGGGAGAGGTGGAGGGATCTCTACACTGTCCCTAACCCTGTGCTGTACCTGTCTTGGGAGAGCTCGATGCTGAAACTGGCTGGTAATTTGTGGGACACACTGTTAGGGTCATGTACAGGGAGCTCGAACCTGCATCCAACTCTGTGTTGTTCCCGTCCTTGGAGAGCTTGAGGCTGAAACTGGCTGGGAACAAGTGGGACACACTGTGAGGGTCATGTACAAGGAGCTCTACAATGTATCTGACCCTGTGAGTCCTGCACTGGGAGTGCACAATGCTGACATTGGGTACAAAGTGGGAGAGGCTGAATAAACTGGAGCGTCAGAGGCTGAAGGGTAACCTTATGGAGGTTTATAAAATCGGGAATGGGGAGGGTGAATAGTCAAGGTCTTCTCCCCAGGGTAGGGTAGCAGAAAAACTAGAGGGGAAACTGGATTCAGATGACGGGGAAAATTGCAAAGGGAGCTTGTGAGCTCCTCTCTTTTTGAATAACGTTTAATAAAACACTTGATTGAATGCCTTCTGAAAACCCAATTATCCAACATTCACTAATTCCCCTTTATCAACTCTACTTTTTATGTCCTTAAAGAACTGGAGCAAATTTGTCGAACATGATTTTGATAATGTTAATCTTTTCTCAATGTCCAGCTCCGCCTTCCTTAAGAATGAATTCTCGCATCAGTCCTTCCTACAGCCCTTCTGAATTCTAGTCAATTCTGGAATATTTCAGCCAATACCTGGACAGTCTCTGCAGCCACTCCTTTTAAACCCTTCGATACAGATGATCAGACCCTGGTGAGATGTCTGTCTTCCATCCAATTAGTTGACCAAATACTTTGTCCCTCATGACAGAGACTTATCAGATCTTTCCTCTCCTTTGCACCTTCCTTAACTATAACAGAGGCACTGAGTCATAAAGCATGGAAAGATGCTCCTGTCCAACCAGTCCATGCTTAACACCTTCCCAAATTAAACTAGTTCCACCTGTCTGCTCCTGGCTCATATCCCTCCAAACGTTTCCTAGTCATCTGCTAATCTAAAGTGTCTTTTAAACATTTGTAACTGTCCTGCATTCACAACTTCCTCAGGAATTTCATTCCACTGACACAGTACCCTCTGTGGAAAAGAAATACTCTTACGTTTTTTTTTAAGCTTTCATCTTAAAAGTATGTCCCTAGCCTTGTAATCCCTCATCATTGGAAAATGACACCTACCAGTAACTCATCTATCCTGCTCATGGCTCCATAAAGTCACCTCTCAATCGCCTACATTCCGATGAAAAAAGTCTCTGCTTCTCCAATATTTCTAACTCAGAGTTTTCGTACCCTGCAACATCCTGGTAAGTCCCTTGTGAACACTCTCTGACTCGATAATATCCTTCCGATAGCAACACGATGAGAACTGGACACAGTACTCGAGAAGTCTCCTCACCAATGTCCTGTACAGCATCAACATGACTTGCCAACCCATATACTCAGAGGACTGAGCAGCAAAAGCCAGCCTACTAAATAACTTTTTAACAACTCTCTTCGGTATGTTTATCGCTTCCTTCAGGGTGAAGACTGATGCAAATTATGGTTTGTTTTCTTTGTCATTTCCCTGTCCCTCATTATTAAATCCTCATTTCCGACCTTCAAGCAGCCCACAATTCCTAAATTATTGTACCATTTACTAAAAAAAACTGTTCAAAACTCTTGCTATACGTTTGTGCCGAATTCTTTTCATAATTAATTTCTTCTTCTTTATCAGTTTTTCAGCCTTCTTGTACTGGTTCCTTGTTTTAAAATGATGTTCCCAATCCTCTTACCAGTCATGAGTTTTTACTGCATTATGTGCTTTTATTTGGGATTGGATATTATTTCATTTACCACAGGAGGCTTATCCTTGTCATTGAATGTTCCTTTTTGACTGAAATCAAGTTTTACTGAGCACTCAGAAATATTTGCAAGAATGCCTGCCCCTGCTGCTCCACCGCCTTCTCTCTTCCTACTATCCCAGCATGCTTTAGACAGCTCTTATTGTGATTCCTCTTGTCATTGCCTTCATTAAAGTTGCGGACAACTCTGATTCCTGATGAAAGGCTTATGCCCGAAACATATACTCTCCTGCTGCTCAGATCCTGCCTGACCTGCTGTGCTTTCCCAGCACCACACCCTTCGACACGGGTTTGAGACCCAATTTGCTCAACAACAAACATAATTTTAAAATTCTTATGTAATGGAGATTTGGAGAGATTTATAAAACCACGAGGGCAAGGGGCAGGGTTCCGGTGAATAGATCAGGTATTTACCCTAGGGTGCGGGAGTCCAGAACTAGAGGGCATAGGTCTAGGGTGAGAGGAGAAAGATATAAAAAGGACATAAGGGTCAACGTTTTCACACAGAGGATGGTGCGTGTATGGAATAAGCTGCCAGAGGAAGTGATGGAGGCTGGTACAATTGCAGCATTTAAAAAGCATCTGGATGGATATATGAATAGGAAGCATTTAGAGGGATATGGGCCAAGTATTGGCAAGTGGGAAAAGATTGGGTTGGGACATCTGATTGGCATGGGCATGTTGTACTGAAAGGTCTGTTTCCGGGCTGTGCCTCCCTATGATTCTGTGGCTGTATATAGAACTGAGATGTTTTTCCAAGGAAGGGTGGTGAGTGGTTTGATGTGTAATTGTTAACTGGTGGTTTTCCATCTATCTGCTGGGCTTGCATTCTAAATTCCCATGCCATGGTTTGGAAGCTGCTCTGTAAGGAACCTTGGTGAGTTTCTGCAGTGCATCTGGTCAGTGGGACACACTGATGAAACTGAATGTAGGTGATGGAGGCAGGGAATATTTGTGGCTGTGGTGCTGAACAAGCTGCACTGCAAGTTTATTCTCCCTAAATATGGAGATGACAACCGATCCAGATGTGGTCTCAATGATTTTTGGCAAAATTATATTTGTTCAGTCCATTTCATAAAAATGCAGAAAACCGTGGATCTGCTCAGTGGGTCAGAGAGAATAGATACAGATAAACAGTTCAAGCTAATAACTTTACATCCCAACTGACGGAAGTAGGAAATGCAACAGGATTTCAACCAAAAGTGTGCGAGGGTGGCATTGTTTTCAAAAGTGAATGTCCGTCAGGGTGTAGTGCACGAGGCAGAATGTGTTACGATGCAAATGTTTATGACTGACTGCATAGTCAAGCTACAACAAGGGAAAATAATAAAGGAATATATTTTAAATAGCGGCATAAAAAAATGAATGTAAGAGTGAAATAATATCGAAGCTGGAGTTCTGGTCTAACATAATCTATTTTACACGTTGATACACGAAACTGACCTCTTTCGAAGGGGAAGTTTTGTTCCTTAATCTTTGCTGTTGTTGAGACAATTTAGTCCTTGGAGTCTGTTCTGTTACTCACTAATGATGGGATTCATTGACAGCCCTCTCCATATTCTCCAATTCCAGTCATCGTCATCACTCTGCACATCCACATTTATCTAAACACTAATAATCTCAGATTCAAAATAAAACAATGGATCAAGCAGGAATGGCCATGTATAGAAGTAAAAGCGAAAGGTTCAGTATTGTGTGTGTGCAGAATAGTTATGGTTTCTTTTTTCCCAGGGTAGGGGAGACCAAACAAATGTGAATCTTTTTTCCAAGGTGGACATGACAAATTCTAGAGGAGAGGGGGCAAGTTTAAAGGATATGAAAACCGAACCAACTGAAGATGCTGTAAATCAGGAAGAGAAACAGAAGTTTCTGGTAAAGCTCAGCAGGTCTAGCAGCATCTGTGAAAATAAATTAGTTAACATATCTGAGGAAGGGTGACCA
Organism: Chiloscyllium punctatum; assembly: GCF_047496795.1. Taxonomy (NCBI): domain Eukaryota; kingdom Metazoa; phylum Chordata; class Chondrichthyes; order Orectolobiformes; family Hemiscylliidae; genus Chiloscyllium; species Chiloscyllium punctatum. Next base: position 134,588,565 of record NC_092742.1, read on the forward strand.
GACCCAAAACTTTAACTGATTTTTCTCCACGGCCCTGCATGTTCCAGTATCTCAGTTACATCCATGTCCTTTTATTCTAATGTGATGCTGGTTACTGCCTCTGCCACCCCATCAATGAGTTCCTGCTCCCCACCATGTCCGAGTGAAATGAATTCTCCCCAACCCTACTTTCTGAGAATTAGTTTCAATCTAAATCCTCCAGTTTCTGACCTCTCAGTTAATGAATAGCTCCTCCCTATCCACTCAATCTGGATTCCTCAGCATTTTATCACTTCAATTAAATCTCACCTCATCCTCCTCGGAAATCATCCCCAGCCTATCCAACCTTTCATCAGAGCAGAAATTTTCCAATTGTAGAAACATTCTGATCAATCTCCTGTGTACCCTCTCTGGTGTGATCACATCAACCCTGGAATGTGGGGATCAGAAGTGTGTGCAGTACTTTAACTGTGTTCCTGACATTTCCCGTTTCACCTCCGTGTTCTTGTGTTTGTCGCTCACACAAGAAGTGTCCTGGTTTTCCCACATGGAACTGGATATGCACTCCATGGGGCTGGGATTCCCTACCATGTGTTTATTTGTTAACTAATCCTAAATTAACTTCAGATGAAAACAACATTATCAGCTACCCACCAATCAACTTCTTCCATTATACACATCACCTTACTTTTTAAAATCTCTTTAAAATTATTACTATCTAAACACAACAGGCTTTAATTTGCTGATCAAGTATTCAGATGTCTCCACTGTTACAATCACTTGAAGATTATCTTTACCTTCAGTTACATTTGGTGAATTGAACACTGATTGTAAATATATGAATATCAAACTGACTTGAGTTTTATGATAATTAATCCAGTCTGACATTCTTGTTGGTTAATAGCTTGAAGAGAACTGCCCTCAGAACTCCAGCTGTGCTCTGACCTCATTCACAACTGGATGTGGCTGGACTACAGATCTTAGATCTGTTCTGTTGTTTCCCGGATTGCTTCACTCTGTCTATCACTTGCTGCTTATGCTGTTTGGAACACAAGTAGTCCTCTTTGGGAACTTCATCAGGTTAACATATCATTTTTAGGTATTCATGCTGCTGTTACTGACATGCCCTCCTGAATTCTCTCAGTTGAATGAGGATTGATACTCTGGTTTGATGGTAAGAGGTAAGTTGGGGGATATGCTTGGCTGTGATTCTGTAAGTTTTGTTGGAGTACAATTCTACTGTTGTTGGTGGAAGGAATGAGCTAAACTCTTACACTGTTGGCCCCATATACTACATGTAGTATCATGAATACTGATAGGCCAAGACATGAAATACGAGCAACACTGTACAATGATGCAGGATCACAACTGCAGTAAGGGGAGTTTAAGATCCAACTTGACATAGGAGTAGGGAAAGAAGCAGCTGATCAGATTGTCTCACTCATAATCATAAAGAGACTCTATGAGATTATTGTACTGTTGGAGGTGAGGATGGAGGAGGTTGGGGAGATGGAGAGTTCTTCTACAAAAACTAATCTGCCTGAGAGTTGTGAGATAGAATTGATTGCCATGCATTTAACAGAAAGCTAATTGAAACTGGTTTTATACCCAAAAGATAACAAGACTGATGATGCTTCCAATCATCATCAGAAACAAACCCCAGAATACATGGTTCAGAGATAGATGTCAATTGCCAATCAACATCCAACTCCAGCAATCATTGAGCAAACATATGTGTGATTACCCAGTTCTGATGAACCAGAAAATCACTGTTCACTCTGTGCAGATGGACCGCGATGTGGAGAAGTATTGGCCGAGTGGTATTGTCGCTAGACAGTTACTCTAAAACCCAAGATAGTGTTCTGGAGACCTGGGTTCAAAGCCTGCTGCAGCACTTGGGGGAATTTGAATTCAATTAAAAAAATTCTGGAATTTAAGAATCTAATGATGACCATTAATCGATTGTCAGAAAAACCCATCTGGTTCAGTAATGCCCTTTCAGGAAGGAAGCTGCCATCCTTACCTGGTCTGGCCTACATTGTGACCTCAGACCCACAGTAATGTGGTTGACTTTTACCTGCCCTCTGGGCAATTAGGGATGGGCAGTAAATGCTGCCGGGCCAGCGACACCCTCATCCTGTGAATGAATAAAGGAAAATAAAAATCTGTACCCAGTGTGAATCTGTACATGTTCAACAATGTTGTGAACATTTCCAAAGCTAAGATCTCGATGTGCACAACTTTATGAGCTGCCAAAACCATTGTTCATTACTTGGCGTGAAAAAGAGAAAAATATCCTTCAACTGTGGCTATCAGTAAATTGACTCGTGTCTCAGCAGGATGGATGCTTGAGTGAATCCCATCTCCCCTCCCCCTCCCACCCACACACACAGCAGGTGAACAGCTCCCCAGTCTGACTGGTTTGGCCATTTTCCAGGTGGGATGGGTAAAGAATTCCCTTCTGGCATTCCCCACATTTCCAGAATCGATCCCTAGTGTGGCTGCACTGGGGTTTTGCCATTTCAGATAAATGCTGGCAGAATGTTACACACACCGTGAGCCTGCCCCCCCCCCCCCCCCCCCCCCCCCCCCCCCCAAAGAACCCAGTATAACACAGTAAACATTATCTCCTGCTGTGGAGGGACAGCCTGTGTTGGTCTGAGTAGGAACACTGAGCAGATTTGCCGAAATGACAACTTAATCGGTGATCAGAGCAAGTTAAGCGAGTCCACATGAAATGCATTATAGCACAGAAAGAGGCCCATCAAATCCAAGCTGGCTCTCTGTAGCAGAATCCAATATTCTCATTCCCCATACGTACCCCAAACTCTGCAAGTTTATTTCCCTCAGAACTGATCGAACTGTTTATATCAATTATTGATCTTCTCTCCTTGCACCACCATAATAGGCAGCATATTCTGCATATTTCCAGCCAATACAGTCAGCAGAGATACTTACTCATCTCCCACTGTCTCAAAACCTCACATCTGGTCTTAATTCTTGTGCCATTACCTATCAAATACAGATATATTTGTCTGCTATATCTAGGTCTGTTATAATCTTATACAGCTTCATCAAAAATATATTTAACTTGTTTATTTCAAAGAAAATAGCAATTTCTTCAAATCAATCCAGTGACTGCGTTTTCTTCATCAGTGAACCATTCCAGTAAGTCTGTACTCCACACCCTGAAGATCACTCATATCCTTCCTTGTTGATGTCTATTTTGTTCCACAAATCCAGACGACACAAGTTTTCTGTAAAACAGCAGTAGCTTTATTATCAGACAGCTGGCAAGAATTTCAAAGCGTCTCCAAAGTAGCCGACTGTCTCCTTGTACAGACTCATCTTCACAAATCTCTGCCTTACCCACAGAGACAGTATATTTAGTAAGAATTAGACAAAGTCATATCAGTCACATGGGCGATTGCCATTACATAGTTTAAAGCTGGTAATTATGAATTTACAAAGCTTGATGAATGCCAATGTCCTGTGATAATGTGTGATGGATTACAGAAACTGATTATCGTATTGTCCATGATTATGTGTTGATGGGAAGAGATTAAGGCAGAAGGGTTCTTCTTTCAGTAAATGGGGGATTCACTTCCCTATGCTCATATGGAGGGGAGGTAAGACAATGGGAGCAGGAGGCAGTTTAACAGGGTTGTGCCCAGGGCTCTCAGTCTTGTCTGGAAAGGGCAAATTGCTCTATCTGGGGTTATGGTGGAATCCCCATGTGTGGCTCCAAGAGGTTCTGTTTCGAAGATACAGTCTGCCTCACCCCTCCTGAGGTGTTCAGTCTGTATTGGAAGAGTACAGGCCCTGTATTCTTACAGTACGGCAGGAAGACCTTTGGCAGGAGAATGTTTAACCCTTGAGTCGCCAATGCATCCTGAAAGAGAAGCAAAGTATGGAACAGGCCCCTCTGTGGTATTTTAACTTCCTCATCCTGACCAGGAATCTGTGTGACCACAATTGGATGCAATGATTGACTGTGACCTAACTAGAACTTTGTCAATGGTCAGCATCTTTTCCATGAGTATGTTATCATTCCCTCTGTTAATGAAGCCCAGTATCCTATACGTTTAGATTAGATTAGATTAGATTAGATTACTTACAGTGTGGAAACAGGCCCTTCGGCCCAACAAGTCCACACCGCCCCGCCGAAGCGTAACCCACCCATACATCTACATCTACATCTATATTTTCCCCTTACCTAACACTACGGGCAATTTAGCATGGCCAATTCACCTGACCTGCACATCTTTGGACTGTGGGAGGAAACCGGTGAACCCAGAGGAAACCCACGCAGACACGGGGAGAACGTGCAAACTCCACACAGTCAGTCACCTGAGGTGGGAATTGAACCCGGGTCTCTGGCGCTGTGAGGCAGCAGTGCTAACCACATTCCTCTTACAATGAGCCGCCCAAAACACATCACATCACACTTGTTTGAATTAAAATCTATCTGCAATTTCTCCACATAACCTTCCAACTGATCTCGTCCTTGATGTTTCCTTTGACAACATTCTTCACGATTCACAACTGCTTCACTTTGTGCCATCTACAAACTTGCTAATTAAGTCGTTTACATTTTCAGGCTAATCATTTCTATGTATTACAAAGGACAGATGTCCCAGCTCTGACCCTTGTGGTACAGAGGCACTGGTCACAGACCTCCAGCCACCAACATACCCCTGCACAACTGTTACTGGGAGAAATATCAAAGAGGAGCCTTGAGTTCTGTGCTGAGCAGCACGACCAATGTTTATTCAGAGCTCCTTACTAATGCAGGATGGAAGAGTTCCCTCTCTGGAACTCTGTGGCTCCCCCAGCCAAGTCCAGCATTTGGATGTGTTTCTTTCATACGTTCCACTAATATTTCCCCCCCGACCCGATCTCCTGGGTTCGGGATGTCAGCTCGGATGTTTATGAGCTCCCTTTCCCAGTCTCTGATTCTCTGTATGTCTGCAACTTCCCCTCTCAGCTCATGCAGTTGCTTTGTCAGTTCTTTCACAAATTGTTTCACCCTATCCTTGCCATTGTACATCTCCTGCCCTCCCACTACCATACCCTCTGGCAGCTGCATAGTCCAAATTCAAAGGGGGATTGCTCAGTTCCCTTTGCTGGGGTTGACGTCAGTTTCATTAGGATTGTGGTGAGTACACTAACCCATCCCGGCCTGTCTCTGTCAGGGCCTTAGTCAGACTAGCTTTCAGTGTCTGCTTCATTCCTTCTACTGTCCCTGAGCTCTGGGGGTGGTATGTGAGATGGGATTTCTGCTCAGTACCAAACAGGCCACAGAGCTGCTTAACTTCGTTTCCTGGAACATGTGTCCCTTGGTCAGAATCTGCAGGGGAATGCTTCCACTCACTGAGTAAACCTGTTTATTAAGACCCAGCAGGATTTCCTTCCCTAGGATTGGGATGGGGGTGTATGTAAAATCCATCTGTAATTGTTCCCGTGGGCCCCTGGGTCCCTGCTGCTGCCTCCATTTTATCCTGTTTGTTTTCCCTGGCTCACACTGTGTACAGACTACACTTCTTCGACAAAACCTTCTTGTTCCAGAACACCCCTGTCGTTGATCATCCGATATTGCATTTTATCCTGCTCAATATGGGCCAGCCCATGATATGTTTTTAATAATGTTTGTCTTATACAGTGGCACTGCTGGATCATCCTATGTCCTATTACTGCCCCACCCTTTTCCCATTCCTGTTTCTCCTGCTATGGGACTGTTTCTGGAAATGTCTTTAAACTTTCCTTTCTCGCTTCTGTACCTACTGCCACTGCATTCTCCTCAAATGTCTGCACTGTTTCAGTAAGTATGCTCACCCATGCTCACCAACTACCCCGTTGGTGTGGGGTTTCTACTTTCCTGTGAGCTCTAATCTTCATTATTGCTGCTTCACTGAGAAAGTTAGCTGCTTCCACTAACTCTCTGACCTGTTCTTCATGCTCAATGTGGCCCCCAGACAGGGTGATATACTTTCACCGAGCCCAGTCATGAACTATACCAACGGCATGCTGACTGTGTGCATTTTGCCTCTCTCTCCCCTGGTTAATGTCCGCGCTTCTTCCAGGGCTCGTGATGGTTCTCTATTTCTGGATAATTCCTCACAAAATTCCCACAATAATTAAACAATCCTAAAGTTTGCCTGGTCCCTTTACGGTGTGCGGGTGGATAGTTTTATAATCATAGTTTTTGTTCCCACTGGGTCTGTTCCCTCTCCCTTCCTGATTTGATCTCCCCAATATGATGTCCCAGTTCTGTCTCTCCCTACCTTCCCAGTTACACTCTCTGTGTGTTAATTTTAAGCCTGGCCTGTCTAACCTGATCCAATACTCTGTCTAATATCTGGGTATGTTCTTTCTCACCGCTTGAGGTGACGAGGTGTTGGTAAGATCAGTGTGACGAAATCCATCAAACACTGGAATATTACGGGATCCCTGAGGTAATAGTATCCTGGTGGACTGTTCTCCTCAGTCAGTAAACACCACTCTCTTCTGCCATTCAATGTCCACAGGTATTGACCCAGACTATTTCCAGCTTCTGTCAATCTATCACTGTCACAATTACTGCCTCTTCAGCCCCAGCTTTGATGAGATCCCGTTTGTGTGGGGAGTGAGAGGGCCCTCGATCTCTATTGAGTCGATAGATAACAACCCACTTTCCTGTTAAAGTTACGCACACCGCTGAGTGGGTCCGAGCTATAATCCACCAGATTATCTGACTGTCCCAGTCTCCCTGCAATGTAGCTACTCCGGAGAGGTTGTCTCTCCTTTTCTTTCTGTCCCAGTCCTGGCCGGAGCATCCCCATGTTTAAATTCGGGTGTTGACGTCAATAGTTGCCATTTTAGAATAAATAGGAGCAACTCCCAGCATGGTCCCTTCTTGAGTGTCACACCCCCATATCTGAATACGTTTTGTCATACTCCCGGTCTACATCGGGGCAGGTTTGCTTCATCCAGCTTCCTAGGTTTCCTCTCCGACTGCTCTCATTTTAGTAATTGAGGGGGTGAGGGGCAAATCCTTATCGGTAACTGACAAAGATGCTCCGGTGTTAGAATCATGCAAGTGTTGGCCCCTTAATAGCACGTCAATGAATATTCATGGGCTATGCATATATCTACATGAACACAGGCCACTCACAATATGAACACCTATCTCCCTCTCTGTGCCGACATTTCTTGTCTATGTGCCCTTTCCTGCTTCCCTTGTAACATTGTGGGTCTGATTACCCTCCCTGTACTGCAGCTATTCCCCTGTGTTTCTGTGTTTGCCTCAGCTCTCATGGCCCAATTCAGAGTGTGGTTAGAATTATCTCCCACTGGGAGTCCCATGTTTATAATCACAGTTATATGGGGTTCCATGTTATCTTTTAAATACATCAAACCTATTTCATCATCACATGTTAGGGTTTGGTAATCCCCCGTGGTCCTTACACACCTCAGGCTTCCTCTCTGTATGATCCTCGATATTACCCTTGGTTCCCTGAGTCACCAAGGTTATTTTAGCCCATTCAGCCTGTCCCCTGCCCAGTGTGTGCCTTGCATCTGTAAATGCCTGGTGCCACGGATCAGCTGTACTCTGGCGGGAACCAGCTCACACGCCATCCTCTCATTGCAGGGACCGTTTCTGCTGTACACTTCAGGGCATCTTGGGCCGAGGGAGGGTCCGTACATCATCTTCGGTGAGACTGTGTACCTCTACTAATTCATCCATATTGTCCCAATAAGGCCCATTGTTACCATTTCTCTATCAGGCTGGGGGTTCATTCACCAACATCTGTTATTCAGCGGGTGAACGGGTCAGGTTAGGTTTCTATCAGTTCCCTTTGTTGCTCCCTACTGTCTAAGTTGAGCTTTGATGCCCAGTGGTGCCATAGACAGGGCCTTCTGGACCTTACAGGGCGGTGGGTCATCCCACCCATTGTCGTCTCTCTGTCCATACGTGGGTGCTTTGTCATCTAACCCGTTCCAGTCAGTGTCACCATCCTCACTGCCTTCTGAGGAGAGCGGGGCACTAGGTACCTCCCCCCACTGTCACTACCACCTGGCCCTTTGGCTTTAAGGCCTCACGTCTGAGAGTCACCACCTTCACTGGTTCCTGTTTCCCATAATAATGTAACATATTCCGTCATTCCTGGAATGTGAATTTGGTTTTACTTGAAATATTAATAATTTGACATTCACTTTGCATATCTATAGAGGTGAAAATTCTACTGTGATTATTTAAGTGAATTTAACATGATCATACAATGAAAATAACTGATAATCAACGACAGTGAATAATATGTGATTATTTGTACAAGTCCTTGCAATGAAAATTCAATTTTATTTAATGTTTGTCACCCATTACACCGTGGGCATTGTTATTAGGGAATAAAGTAATGGAAGGATATCAGAGAAAATAAATAGACTGTAATTTTAGCTTCACTGCAATAATGAACCAAAACAATATTTGGAAATACGATTAAACTACATAACAAAGTTTTCAGTGTTATTATTGACATGAAAACTATTTTAGTTTGTAAGTTGTTTTGCATTAAGAATAATTGGAAATGAATTGTGATTTGGAATACACCATTTAAAATATATTTTGAAGAGAATAATCAGATACATTTTTTGGAGGAGATTAGGAATGGAAATAAATATATATTCATTGATACTAATAGTTTTAAAATGTTGAGAAGTTGACTGGGATTATTTGATTGAGAGAGGCTGCATGATTATAAAGATCAGTTCGCTGTTTTCATTGCATTGTTGGTTTCACTAGAACCTATTGTGGTCTGAGCTCTTGTTGTATGCAGTGGACTGTAACTAATAGCTTAATTAACCTGCGAGTCCCTGATCAGATTTCCTTTGTCTGTAAGTCATTCTGTAAGTGAGCAACACACCTCATTTTGTGAGGGGAAACAGATTCTCTTCAAAGGAAATAAGTGGCAGTTCACACTGAGAATGGTTTCTAGCACACACCATCAGCAGGAAAGGGTTTTTTCTAAAGAATTCCAATCTCTATCTACAAATCTGATTTGTCAGTTTGTGGAGGATTCAGCCCCTTTGTTCAGAGCTGTTTTTATACAAGCAGTTGGTTCATTATGTTTTTGCCAAGAATGTTGTTTACTTTCCCTTTTTATTGTGATTCTGCAGGTTAGGATATTCTGTGAGTCAATAATGTTCAATAACTGAACATTGAATGGTTTAGACTTTAACAGAGCAGTGGCCTTGTTTTCAGCTAATTATTCACTTTCCATTTCCTGGTTGTATTGAATGTTCCAGAACCAAACTCTGAGCAATGTTTCCATTCACTTGTGTTGGATTCACTGCCAGCCACATGGTCAGTCAGTTTCAGCAGTTTGAATTCAATAATCATCTAGAATTATGAGTCTATTGATGAAATTATTCTCGATTGTCAGGAAAAACCCATCTCGATCACTGATGTCCTTTAGGGAAGGAAGCTGCCATCCTTACCTGATCTAGTCTACATGTGACCCCTGACCCACAGCAATGTGGTTGACTCTTACCTGCCCTCTGGGTAATAAATGCTGCCCATAGCCAGTGGCACCTACATCCAGTGAATGAATTTTCAACAAAGCTCTTAGTCCTGTGTCATGTGAGAAAGAAGCAGAAGGTGACCTTTCAGCCCCTCAAGTCCATCCATCATTCAATAAGGCCAGGCCTGATCTGTTAGTGATTTGTGTTCCATCTTCCCCCAACGTCCCTTAACAAGAATCTATCAAACTGTGTCTTAAAAATATTCATTGAGCCCACCTTCTGGGACAGAGAGTTCCAAAGTTGCACAGCCCTCTGAGAGGAAATAAATGTCCTCATCTCAGTCCTGAAAGGATGAATCTAATTTTAAAGCAGTTCTCTCGAGTTCACGTATGACCCACAAGAGGAAACATCCTTTCCACGTCCTCCTTAACAAACCATTCAGGATCTTAGACACTTCAGTCATGTCACCCCTCACTCTCCCAAACTCCGGCTGAAACAAATCCAGCCTGTTCAACCGATACACATTTTATTACTGTCACACCGGGTTGAAATGTTGTGTTGTGTTTATTATGCAGTGAATGTGTTGTTCCACTGTGTGGGGTCTAAGAGTCAACGTGAACCATACTAGCTTTCCTGTCTCACTGTGTTACATATATCTTACATCACTGTGGTGATCCAATCCCTCCCTACCTCATATAACCAAAGAGAATGGCAGAGAGAGATCAAGAAAAGTTGTTAGAAAATTTGTTGTTGCCGAAAAGGTACTTGGTCTGTTTGTCGAGATTGCATTGTAATTGAAGTAACCAGTTAATGAAAAGTTACTGACAAAATATTTGAAGCGGAGTTGCTGCTGGTGATGGAAATGCTGCTGGTTGGTATAAGAGAGGGCTGGGGGGAATACTGTACTGATGAGAAAGTGGAGCAAGGTAACCTTTTATCTTTGTCAATAAGAAGAGGCAGAGACTGCAGCTTGGACAGAGTTAGAGCTGTTTTGATCTTGCAGACATTATTTTAATATTTATTTGGTGTGATGTGGGTGTCACTGGCTGGGTCCAGCATTTATTGCCCGTCCCTAATTACCCTTGAGAAATTGGTGCTGAGCTGTCTTCTTGAACCACTGCAGTCTACCTGCTGTGGGTTGACCCACGACGCCATTGGCGTGGGGATTTCCAGAACATTCACCCACCGACAGTGAAGGAATGGCGATATATTCCCAAGTCAGGGTGGGTTAGTACCTTGGAGGGAAACTTGAAGGCAGTTGTATTTCCATCTAGCTGCTGCCTTTGTCCTTCGAGATGGAAGTGGCCATGGGTTCCTTGAGTGTTGTTAGGGCGGCACTAATCCAGGCAAGTGGGGAGTATTCCATCACACTCCTGACTTGTGCCTGGTCGCTGTTGGGCAGGCTTTCAGGAGCCAGGAGTTGAATTACTCTTGTAGCCACTGTGTTTGTGTGGTGAGACCAATTCAGTTCCTGATCAATGATTATCCCCAGGATAATATTGATAGTGGGTGTTCAGTAATGGTAACAGCATTGAATGTCAAGTGATGGTAGTTAGGTCATTTCTTATACGTGATGGTCGCAGCCTGCATTTGTGTGGCATGTATGTTACTTGCCCCTTGTCAGCCCAAACCTGGAAATTGTCTAGATCTTGTTGTTCTTGGGGTTGGACTGCTTCAGTACCTGAGGAGTTAATTGGTTATCAATGTTCAATAATTACAAAATTATGCAAATTCCTTTTTCTATCAAATGTCATGGACTGTATCTTATGGTCACTCTGATATTAACTTTCATTATCTCCTTATTTTCTTTCTAATTCAGACACAAATGTTTGAACATTGATCAGGATAAAATTAAATAATTTAAAAACATACGTTTCTACAGAAATGTACTACTAAGACTTTATAAAGCTCTGGTTAGGCCCCATTTGGAGTACTGTGTTCAGTTTTGGTCCCCACACCTCAGGAAGGACATACTGGCACTGGAACGTGTCCAGCGGAGATTCACACGGATGATCCCTGGAATGACAGGTCTAGCATATGAGGAACGGCTGAGGATACTGGGATTGTATTCGTTGGAGTTTAGAAGATTAAGGGGAGACTTAATAGAGACGTACAAAATAATACATGGCTTGGAAAAGGTGGATGCTAGGAAATTGTTTCCGTTAGACGAGGAGACTAGGACCCGTGGACACAGCCTTAGAATTAGAGGGGGTCATTTCAGAACAGAAATGCGGAGACATTTCTTCAGCCAGAGAGTGGCGGGCCTGTGGAATTCATTGCCGCAGAGTGCAGTGGAAGCCAGGACGCTAAATGTCTTCAAGGCCGAGATTGATAGATTCTTGTTGTCTAGAGGAATTAAGGGCTACGGGGAGAACGCTGGTAAGTGGAGCTGAAATGCGCATCAGCCATGATTGAATGGCGGAGTGGACTCGATGGACCGAATGGCCTTACTTCCACTCTTATGTCTTATGGTCTTATGGTCTTACATGTCAACTAATTGAATGAAATACATTACTTCTGTATTGTCTGCATTTTGAGCAAAAGTCATTTCTTTTCAATAATTACCGAATGGCTCATTTCTTGTCCTCAATCCATCAATCCAGCTGTTAGATTTTAGTCCCCATAATGTTCCCATGCAGGAAGGGCAGGATTATAATCACATACTTACGGTGGTTACTCACAGGGAAAACTGCTCAGATATTTATCGTGATAATTGGACTACGATTGTATTAGACAGTTCCAGTGTGTAATGGATAAAAAGAATTACTAATTTCTAATAATGATGGAACGAAGCGACAATGATCTTAAAAAAATATAAGTCTCATGATAATCAAATACGTCAATCTGTTTGAAGCAGTTATTCATATACATAAATTAACATTGACCTGCTTTGTAACGCACATGAATTGGAAATAAAGCATTCGCCATTCAACGTGACTACTCAGCGAAAGACAACTTTCCTCAGATTCACAAAATTGTGAATTCTAAGAATTCAAGATTTATTGTAAAAGAATTGATCAAACATTTGTTAATTCAAGTTTGTGTACACAAGAAACACATGAAATTTAAATAATGTTTAATGTGTAAAATAGTTAGCTCTTTTGTAATAATCAGAAATATTGAAATGTTAGCATTGAAGTGAAATACAATCAGTACAAGAACGCAAAAAACTGTGGATGCTGGAACTCAGAAACAAAATCAGTAATTGCTGGAAAACAACACAGCAGGTCTGGCAGCATCTGTGGGAAGCATTCAGTGTTAATACTTTGGGTCCAGTGACCCTTCCTCAGAATGTATTTTTGCTCACAGCCAATTCAATCCAACTAAGCTTCCATACTGAAAATTATTTTGCTAAGATTAAGAGATTGTAGAGTGCAATATTGTTTGTCAGTTGATGTATTGAGCCATTGTTCCACATCGACAGCTGGATATATTGTATTTAAACAATGATTACCAGTTAGACATTAGCAATAATTATTTTTAAAATGGCTGAAACTAAATTTAAGGTTGATAAGAAAATCCTTATTGCAATGTAATTGTGCAGTTTATCTGAAAAAACTGAAATATTGAAGTGAAAAATAATTAGCCATCTCTTAATTGATAAGGCTGATTAATAATCCTTCCATTAATATGAGAATTCAAATAAAAGAGAATGAGATAGTTACTGTGAGTGTTGGGTGAGAAAACTTTGATTGATTGCAGGTGTGTTGACCTGAAAAGAATGTTAATATTTCATTATGACACTGGCACTAAAAATAATGGATTCAACTAAAATGTGAATCTCATGATGGTGTGAGAATTGAAATGACAATTGAATAATAATTAATGTTAGAACTCAACACTTAAAATGATTCAATATATTCAAAGCAGTTTGTACTGGATATTCATTAAGATCAGTAAAGTGAGAATTAAAATATTGGGTTAATTTAAAATAACAATCACAACTTCAAAGATTATTCATCAGAACTTTTTTGTCATTGAAAAAACCCACATTTATTCAAGAAAATTCCCTCATTTTCTGTCTTTTTTTCCACAGGGATCTTTACTGGAACCCTTCTGGTTACGATACAAATATATAGAAGTGACAGGAATTAAAATCTAATTGGGTGAGTTAATAAGCTTGCAGATGATGCAAAGTTCAGTGCAATCGTGAATAATGTAGAAGGTTGTCAAAGAATGAAGCAGGAAAAAGATAAACTGCAGCTACGGGCAGAGAAATTAAAGGTAAAGCTTAATCCATACAAGTGTGAGGTGTCACACTTTGGGAGCTCAAATGTTAAGGAAAAGTAGATAGTTAATGGCAGGACCCTGAACAGCTTTGTTGTTCAAAGGGATCTTGGCGTTCAAGACCATGGCTCCCTGAAAGTGTCCATGCAAGTAGATAGGGTGGTAAGGAAGGCAAATGGCATGCTGGCCTTTATTAGTCAGGGAACTGGTTACAAGAGTCAGGATATCATGTTGCAACTTCATAAGACTTTGGTTAAGGCATACTTAAAGTTTTGTATTTACTTCTGTTCGCCACATTTCAGGAAGGATATGGAGGACTTGGAGAGGGTACAGAGGGCATTTATCAGGATGCTGCCTGGATTTGGAGAGGCTGCTTTTTTGTGGAGTGGCGGTGTCTGGGGCAAGAATTGATTGAAGTCTATACAATCATGAGATACATAGGTAAGGTTCTGGATTAGTGGTGCTGGAAGAGCACAGCAGTTCAGGCAGCATCCAAGGAGCTTCGAAATCGACGTTTCGGGCAAAAGCCCTTCATCAGGATTCCAGATGAAGGGCTTTTGCCCGAAACGTCGATTTCAAAGTTTCTTGGATGCTGCCTGAAATGCTGCGCTCTTCCAGCACCACTAATCAAGAATCTGGTTGACAGCATCTGCAGTCATTGTTTTTACCACATAGGTAGGGTTGTCAGTCAGGCAGTTTCTCCCCAGAGTTGAAACGTCAAAACTATGAGGGATGCATCTAAGGCTGTGGGGGGGGGGGGGGGGGGGGGGGGGGTGGGGGGGAGTTCAAGGGGCATATGAGGGGCAATTATTTTTTACACAGGGAGTGGTAGGTGTCTGGGATGAACTTCAAGGGTTGGTGGTGAAGGCAGATACATTAAGGCTATTTAATGTTCATTTAGATAATGTGGATGGATATGGATCAAGGGTCGGCAGAAGGGATGAGTTTCTTTTGCATTATGTTCAGCATAACCTTATGGGCCAAAGGACCCATTCCTGTGCTGCACAGATCTTTGAGAGAAAACTAATATCTCACTCATATGACATTTCATCTAATCAATATTTAGCCACTCGTGTCAGAAATAGGAAGAAAATAAGTAGAGAATGAACTTGACTATAATCTAAAGTTAGAGTCAATGACATTTACAGAGGTTTTTTTTTGTTTTTTTTAAATTATAAGATTAATAACTTTGGAGATGTGTTGAAAACTTTTGCAGTTATTGATGTGCTGAGCCAAAATTACCCTTTTTAAACTCAGGATTGGACTAGAAAGCTGTTAGAAAACTTGAAAATATTCAGTAAGGTGTAATGCACATCATATTTTAATCCATTGATTATTACTGCCAATACTACAATAAAAAAAATCAGGTCTACACCAAAAATCATCGATTTTCCATCCAATGCTCATTGGAAATATTGGAATACTACTCATTTCAACAATCAAAGTAATCACAGGCTCATCGATTAAGAGATATCTAATGACATTTCACCAATAATTACTGTTTATTTCGAAGAAACAGCAATGGGAAGTTTGACATTAACATGCAGTTCACTGACAGCATTTTAATAATTTAGTTATTGCTAATATCTAACCACTGATCAATCCAGTAAGGGATAGAAAAGTGGAATTATGGCTCAGTACATCAACTGAGGGAAAGATATTGAAGTGTTCACTCTCCCAATTATTGTGAATATCGATGTATATTTTGATTTGATTTGATTATATTTTTCTTCAACACAAAGATTTATTGTAATTCTGATCACAGTAAGATTTAAATATTTTAAAGCTAAAAAAATTTAAATTCGTGACTTTTTTGGAAACAAAAAATAGAATTTACAGGTGTTTGCTCTTCCCTTTATCAATCAGAATACATTTGTAATTGTTGCAAGGTATACATTTGTGGAAGGAAGAGAAGATGTCTGCAGCTGAAGTCACAGTGAATGACCTTTTCTTCCGATTCCGTCCGACTGCTAAACATTCTCATTATCTTTTTCTTTATAAGGAAAACTGCTTTAAACGTATTCAGCAGTTGTATGTTTTATGAATTTACAATATGTCGATTTATCTTTCTTCCAATTATCCTGATATTAATATGTAAGTGAGAGCATATGTGCTTAGTTCCATTATTATTGTGAATTACTAGTTCATTCTCAGTCCATGACACAGAAACAGTCTAAATAATTCCCAGCCCAATTATCGGAATGAACACTGGTTAGTTTTCATTTGAGTAATCCCAATTGATTATAATCCCACCCTTCCTTGATGGGAAGATAATGAAAGGCACTTGTGTAGCTCCAGTAGTGTGTCTCCTAAGAGACCAGATAACCAGATGCAGAGCCATAGCCTTGAAAGCTAGCGCTTCCAAATAAACCTGTTGGACTATAACCTGGTGTCATGTGATTTTTAACTTTGTCCATCCTAGTCCAATACCGACATCTCCAAATTATTGTTGGACAAAGGAATTCTCGTAATTTTTAATAGAAAATATGACTTTAATTGAGATCTTTAAAGTACGATTATTAATCCCTTCCTAGATTAATATAATATAATTGTAATTGAAAAGAAATGCTCACTGAACACGGCACACACAGCCACACAAATGTCTTCCTGGTCATCTAATTACTGCTCCAGAGTTAAACCTGAGTAAGTATCTTATTGTTTCTGAGAACAAGAACCACAATAAACATTTGGTGAGCAGTTCCATCCAATAAATGCACTTGATTTCTTACATTTCATTTCAGTAATTGCACACAAAATATTTCACTAAAACCAATAACAATGCTTTATTACAAATGAGCGAGGACGCTAACGTCAGCATACATAGCAGATTTCCAATCCAGGTGAAGTATCGCAAAAAAAACATGTATTTTGGCTTAGTACAACTGTAGGTGAAAACATTTTGAGCTTGCACCTTAAAAATCTTTACCTGCTTATTCAGAGAAAGTAATGAAAGATGGCACTGTAAATTTATTTTGACTTTCACTCATGAAAATACTCATGTGAATCGCTTCTTGTTTTCTTCCTCGTTCTGATACAAATGTCGAAATATTTACGATAATAAAACTTTAGGAATAATGAGTGTTCTTTGCAAGAACGACATGAAGATGTTCAAGGTCCTCGAATTCCTGTTGAGTAGAATCCCCTTCATAAGGGTCTTATTGTCTCGCCCCGATGTTTTTTCGTGACTGGTGACTGATGCGTTTTCAAATCATGTGCACTGCAGAAGGATTTTTTAAAATTTTCAATTTGTTATGAGGAAAAAAAATGCTTTGAACATGTTGATTTACTTTTTTTACTCCAAAGTTATTTACCAATGTACAATCATCACAAAATTATGGAAGTTCCCTGTATCTTACGTTCACTGTCGTGCACACTTTCACTATCTACTTATTAACTTCCTACTTCTGACAGGAATGTCTAAGCATTGGTCATGAACAAAAGTATATAAATTAAAAGTACGTCTCAAGAAGCAAACCAATGGATGGTAATATGTCATTCTTGTAATCCTGCATGTTTGACCCAAAAACAATTCTGCTGAATAATAACTGAATTGCTCATTTTTGTGAATCCATAAAGCTAGCCGTTATATTTTATTCCTCAGTTTACCGATCTTAATGAATATCGAATAATCATCACAGCAAAGTGCTTTTAGAATATTAAGTCAATTTATTTTTACAGATTATAATGTTATTTTTCCAGTCGCTGCCATTACAATAATTGCACAATTATTGGAGTTAATCTTTCGAACAAATATAGTGAGAATCGCATTTTAATTGCATCAATTGTTTCTGACTACGAACACTACAATATACAAATCAATTTACTGTTCAGGTGAACGATCCCATAATGGAACCAATGACTTCCCATTCAATGCCTCATTATAAATATTTGATGATTACTCATTTGAATGATCACGGTAATCTCAGCCTGAAGCGTTCAGAGAACTGTAATTACTTTACATTAGAATAATTCCTGGTCATTTCTCCACATTGTTCAGTGAAATATTCAACTACTATTTCTCAGTATTCTTAAATTAACTGATAGAATTTTGACAATCCAATTGCTGCTATTATCTAATCATTGTTCAATATAGTTCAGGGTATATCTGTGGAATTATGGCTCATGCATGAAATAATGTAAAGATTTGCAGTGTGTGTTGTAAATATCTATTTTTATTTTAACCCTAGCAAAAGTTGAATTGATTTAATTATGTTTCGCTTACATGTTAACATTTATTGTATTTATAAACATGAAACAAGTTAATCATTTTTCATGGAACAAAATCATTTAAAATTCTTGTGATGTTTTGAAGTACAATAAAAGATATTTACATCTCTATTGTTACATGAAATAGTCACAGTACATTTTGAACTTTGGGAATTTGAACATTTCTGGAAAGAAGAGAAGTTGTCTTCAGATGAATAGTCTCATTGTGTGACTAATTCATTTATTTTCCTATTCATTTATGTTGCAAAAGTATTTTAATTTTCTTTTTATTCTGTGAAAACTTGCATTGAACATGTGGAACTATTTTATTGATTTTTGTTCATCAGTTTACAATGATCAAATGATTAGGCATTTTTTCCTCTCATGGATCATCATGAGATTCATATTTAATTAAAGTCATTACTGCTTTGTTACATCATTACTGTAAACACTATTTCATTTTGTCAGTTCATTACACACAGGAAATATGTAATTAATTCCCACACAAATTATTACAATAAACATCTGATTCGTTTTCATTTGTGTTGCCACAGTAAGCATGTGACTATGGTCCTACCCTTCCGGGGTGGGAATATTATGAAGGGTCCTTGTGGAGCTCTGACAGTGTCTCTGCACCAAGATCAGGAGGAATGATTTCAATTCCCACCTTCAGCAGAGATGTGTCAGAGCAGCTCCAAATATTCATGAGAAAATACCTGAGCATAGATTGAACTACTTTTCAAAACAACATGAAATATACTTCAATCTGCTGTGTATTTTAATCATCACCATATCTACTACTTATTTTCTTCACGTCACTAATAAAACGATGCATCTAATTCTGCTGGTTCGACATTCCTTGGAAAAGTAGTTGAGAATGTTGAAATCTTAAAGTTGGAAGAGTATAAGAAATGATACTCACTGATTTTTTTTTTCTGTTTGAAAGAGCCTAGTTCAGACATTTCAAGCACATAAACCCTTATTCTCCGGTATTATAAAGATGAAAAAATAAACAGTCGAAATTCCTCTTCAGCAAAATAACCAAATGCAACTTCATATGACCCCCTACAATTGTAACTAAATATTGCAATTCATTTAAATATTGTTATGTGCTATGAACAAATTAAATTTCTTATTACTGTTCATTCTTGAATTGTTAGGAATTTGTTTTTATTTTTCATCCACCAATTCATAATTCATAAGATTGATATGCTTTCAAAATATCGACGTGCTCATTTGAACATTTAATTTGTCTCTGTCTCACTTATCTCACTTCATGCATGACAGCTTCAATGCATTTTGCTAATTAACTCTACGAAACTTAAAAATATTGTTGACTTTGTTTCCTTGCACACAAAAGAAGTCATGTAGGTCCACCCATCTGTTCTGTTGCTCAAATAACACTAAATTTTAAATTATTGAAAAGACTACACTGGGGGAAGAAGAACAATTCTTCATCTCAAATATCACATTAAATAACACTTTTTCAAATCATGTGACCTCTAAAATGATTTGTATTTTAATTTCATTATAAGAAAAAAACCTGCTTTGGAAATGTTAGAAACTGTTTCTTTTACTTCCAGCATTCGTTGTCAATGACCAATAATCACGTAATTATCAGTCATTTTGTGCAAAATAATTTTCTGAACCAAATGTCATTTATCTGACCTTTTGTTCACAACAGTACTCACTTTCCCAGTCCAATTATTTTCTTCCTTATTCTGACATAGATGTCTAAACATTTATCAGGATAAAAATAAAAAAAAATAAACATGACTCAACAAAAAAAACCCAATGTTGAACTGTGTCAATTGTTGCTGAGTTGTTTTAGAAGTATTAAAGCGACTTTTTATATATTAATTTTCTGTTTATCAATCTTAATTATTACGCAATCGACCTCAGAGCAAAGTGCTTTCAAAATATTAAGTTAATTTATCTATCAATACTCTAGAAACAATTAACAATTACAATAATTACACAGCACTTTGTTCTTGTTATGAAGTCCAAGTTAATGTGCTTTTAATATTTTCCATATTTCTTATTGTGAATGCTACAATATAAAAACCTGTTTGGTCGGGCCAATACACCCAGAAAAGACCAATAACTGCCCTTGCGACATCCTTTGTAAATATCTGACTTTTGCTCATTTGAAAGATCACAGTCATCACAGTCATTGATATTCAGAGAACACCAGTTACTTTACACTGCAATATTTCTCTTCATTTCTGCACATTACTCAGTGGAATAGTAAGATGAGATACCTCATTATTCTTAAATTCATTAATAGTAGTTTTAAAATCAATTTGTTGCTAATATCGAATAATTGTTCAATTTAGTAAAGGATGTAAATGTGGAATTATGGTTCCATATAATAACTATTGAAAGGACTTAGCAATGTAGAATCTCCCAATCATTGTGAATATTGTTTTTCATTTTAAACTTGGAAACACTTCTGAAATGATTTGATTGTAATTCACTTCTATGTTAACATTTATTGTGCTTCTAATCACAATAATAGTTGAATATTTTTCTTGTGCACAATGATTTAAATTCCGATGAACTTTTTTGAAGTACACAAAAAAAGGATTGACATCTTTCTTGTTTCATTAAACATTCACGGGAAATGGTGACTTCTTAAAAACCAGACATTTTCAGAAACCATGAAAGTTGTCTTCAGCTGAATAGTCCCATTGTCTGACCAAGTCTTCATTTTGTTCCAATTTACGTGTAGAACAAAAAAAAATTACGTTGCATTTCATAAAATGAGAAACTATTATGAACATGTAGAATGATTGTATTCATTTGTATTTATCAACTTACAGTAATCACACAAATCTGTCAAGTTGTCATTCCACAAATTATCATAAAATCATATTTAATTAAGACATCTTTTAACTCCCATCATTATTGATAACTACTGTTTAATTTTCAATACATTACACATAGCATCCATCCATTTAATTCCATTCCAATTATCACAATAAACATCTGATTATTTTTCACTTGAGTAACCACAGTGAGCATGTGATTGTAGACCTGCCCAGCCTGGTTGGGAACATTATGAAGGAATGTTGTGCAGCTCTGGTAGTGTCTCTGTTACCAGACCAGGAGGTACAGTTTCAATTCCCACCTTACACAGAGTTGTGTCAGAGCAGCTCCGAATGTTGATTAAAAAATATCTCAGAATCAATTGAATTGCCTTTCAATTTAATATTAGATATGCTTCCATTTGTTGTTCATTCCAATAATCACAGTATTTGCTATTTATTTTCTTTAGGTCACTAATAACAAAATGTATCTAATTCCACTCAATCAATATTCGTTGGAAAATATTTGAGAATGTTGCAGTCATACAGATGAAATATACAAAGTAATGATATTAATTGATTTTCTTTTGTTCTGAAGAGCTGAGTTCAAACAGTACATAGAACTTGATGCTCCAGTGCTGTAAAAATGAGGAGAAAAAATAAATTTCTTGTTCAGTCAAATAAACAAATGCCAAATCATTTTATTTATCAATTTTTAATTATTGATCTGTTTATGAATTCTGTGAATTTTTTTCATTTTCCACTCACCTATTTATATTGAATGTGAGATTGAACTGCTGTGAAAATATCCAAGTGCATTCATTTGAAATTTGATTTTGCATATTTATCACTGTGGGATATATATAAAGCAGTGTTACTTCTGCAATCATAATTGTGTATTCAAGGTAAATGAACTCGCACCAATGTATAATTGTTTCAGCCAAGAGCTGAGTTAACAAGAATGAAAACTATGTGAAGGAAATATATTATTGCTTTTGTATTAGCTAAAATGTGCATACAAGAATGAAATGTGTCTGCAAATAACGGTAAATGTTATAGACAAATAGTTAAGGTGCTGTGAGGGGAGGGGTGTAGGTTAAGCTAGATATGCCTGTACAAACAGTTACAAGAATCTGTTTCCCACTTCAGCAGGAACAAAAAAAACACCATCAAAAGGTCATAAGGCTCGGTGTAAATAAAGAATAAAAGGAAATTATGCTTTGGTTAGCGCGGAAATAGATGGCAGTGAAGAAGAATAAATAACAATAAGACCACAGAGGGAGGTGGTCAAACGGCCTTATGAGGCCAGAGATAAACATTTTGTCAGGGATGAGGCTGGATGAGTTCAGAGATAAACAGCCAGTTTAGATTAGAAATAGTTGTAAACAGTGAAGGAGCAATGGGAGGAGGGAAGAGAAATGAATTATATAAATATTGTGTACTCATTAAATTCAGTGTGTGTGTGTGTGTGCCTTGTGGACAGTGGACACCACACCCCTCTTGCAACAGCATAATAAATGATACAACTGATTCAGGTCTTGTTCCGGACTGAAGTTATTGAAGTGACTGAACTTCGTTTCTCACAATCACTTATCTCATTTATTGCATGATGTCTTGCTCAGCAATTATATTAACGATTTAAAAATTCTAATCTTAAATAAGATCCTTAACACCCAATTACCAATCTATTCCTAATTCATGTAAATATCTCAATTTTCTTGAAGTCAATGTTCACACAAAACAGTGCACATAAAGCGACACAAAGATATTCATCATCAGCTAATTACTGTTCAGTGGAATAACCTGAATATCTTATTGTTCCTGAGACTAATGACAACAGTAAGCATTTGTTTACTCGTCCATGCAGTAAGTGCATTTGATATCTTATATTTCAGTTCAGTCGTTAATGAAAATGTTTGATGTTTAAACCAATAATTCTAGTTTATCATGGATATTGACTGTAATACAATAACACTGAAAACATTTTTAAAAAATATTCTAACAATCTTTAAGCTCCTCTTCAGTTGTGTGTGTGCAATAGACAATTCAAATTATAACCATTTTTGTTGCAAATTCAACAAATGCTACATTTTGAATTTATGAACTTCTTACAGTTTTGCAAAAAGGTTAGTCTTCACTGTATGTCATATTAAAAGACGGCTTTTTCCAAACATGCATGCTACAAAATGATTATTGCTTTCATTGCATTGTAAGAAAAGAAGTGTTGAATTTTTTGTTGTTTCAATTCCAACATTATTCATCATTGTGCAATAATGACACAATTGTTACAATCGCTTTATATACCACCCAGCAGTGACTTCATTGTTTGTTTATTTTCATGCTCATTTTCATGATCTATTAATTCTCTTCCTAATTCTGACACTTTGATTATAATATTAATCAACGTACCATGTCTACAAGGATCCAGTGGAAAGAAATTCACAATTTGTATATTGCATATATTTTTGAGTTCAGAAAAGAATTTTATTCAATAATTACTGAATGTCTCTTTTTTTTTCTTTAATACGTAAAGCTAGCTACTATGTTTTATTCCTTAGTTCACTGATCTTAATAAATACTTAATCGACATCACAGCAAAGTGCTTTTGAAATATTGAATCATATTAATTCTTCATATGTATTGCAGTGTACAATCTCTCATTCATTGTTACAATCAATATTTATTTTACCTGTTGAAACATAGTTGTATTAATGTAAATATATTTCACTTCAATGCTAACACTTAAGACTTAAGCATTTTTCATGCAACAAAATCCAATGAAAAAGCATCAGCATCTCTTTATTGTTTCATTAAACAATGACAATAAATTTTGAATTTTTGAAAGTTGAACATTTTTAGAAAGAAGGAACGTTGTCTTCAGTTGAATGTTCGCACTGAATGACTTCTTCACAGTATCTGCTGTTTATTCTCTTCTTCGGGTTGCCAAGAAAAGAAATTAACTAATTCTGCTGGTTCTAAATTCCTGAAAAATATTTGAGAATGTTGTGGTCTTAAAGGTGAAAAGGCTAAGTGATCGTAAGTGATTAGTTTTTTGTTCGAAAGAGCTTGATTCAAACATTTCGGACATTCACATTGTTCTTCTGCCTTGTTACAAGGAGAGAAAACAAGTTGCTTTCTTCGTCTGTAAAGTAAACATATGCCACTTCCAATTATTCATGAGTCAGCTAATTACCTACATTTGTTATTAAAAATTGCAATTCATCTAAATAATGGAATGACATTTGATCAAATTAAATTTCTAATTATTTTTCATTCGTGAATTGTTGGAGTTTTTTTTTGTTTTCCATTCATCTATTCGTATTGAATGTAAATTTTACATGCTTTGACAATAGCGGAGGGTGTTTATTTGAAATTTGTCTTTGCATACCTCTCACTGATTTTACTTATTGCATATAGTTTCACAGTGGCTCAGTCATTAACAATGCTGCCTCACTGTGCCAGAGATCTCGGTTTGATCCCATAATCGGGTAACTGTCTTTGTGTACTTTACCCATTCTCCCCAAGTCTATGTGACTTTGCTGTGGTTTCCTCCAACAATCCAAAGATGTGCAGGTTAGGTGAGCTGGCCATGCGAAATTGCACATTGTGTTCAGGGATGTGTATGTTAGTCAGCAGGAAATGTAGAGGAATATGGTTGGGAAAGTGTTTGGGTGGGTTACTCTTTGGAGGGTCATTTTTTTCAACGAAATGACCTGTTACCACACTGTGCTAACAGGGATTCTACAATAGTTTAATTGCATTTCTCTCAGCAATTCTAACTTTTTAAAAGTTGACTTTAGTTAATACCTTTAACACTTGATTATCAGTGTTCCTAAATCTTGTAAAATATCTCAATATATTTTAAATCATTGCTCACACAAAACACTAAACATGAGGCCACACAAAGGTCTTCATGACCATCTATTTACTGTTCAGTGGAATAATCAGAATAACTATCTGATTGTTCCTGAGATCAATCCCCACTGCCACAGTAAGGATCTGGTTATCATTCCCTCCAATAAATGCAGAAGTTGTTCTCAGGTATTTCAGTTCAGTAATTACACACAATACTGGTTGTTCAAAGCAGTGGTTATTCTTTATTATGAATGGCAAAGGATTCTAACGGAAGAGGTGTTCATATGTCCTGATGTGTTGCATGATCACAAACAATTTTCAGTCCAAATATTGCACAAATAAGTGTAAATTTGGTTTTGTTCAACTGCCGAGGCTAACATTTTCAGTTCATGTCCATTACAAATATTTGGAGAAAGTGAGGAAAGCAGATGCTGGAGATCAGAGTCAAGAATGTGGTGCTGGAATAGCACAGAATGTCAGGCAGCATCTGAGCAGCAGGAGAAACCATGTTTCAGGAATAAGCCTTCATCAGGAATCTCCAGCTCCCTGGATGCTGCCTGGTCTGCTGTGCTTTTCCACCACCACACTTTTGACATTAAAAATATTTCCTTATTTGGAGCAAATACTCTGTTTCCTCTGTAATTTAAATTTACTGTGCTTTCTATTCACTCAAGTTCTCATTTTAATAGCTCTTCGACTTCTTCTTAATCTGATACAAATCTCAAAACTCCGGGCACAATAAAAGCGATGTGAATTATAAAATTAGTATCTGGACAAGAGAACCAATGAACAGCTACATAGATCTCTTGAGCAACAAAGATATTAGAATGAAAAAGCAACGCCTTCCAAAAAAATCTCTGTACGTCTGTATCCTTTTTCAATTCAATAATCCTGCAAATAGCTTATAATTGTCAGTTGATCTCTCTTAATGACTATCTAATCAATGTCATTGTAAACCACTGATAAAATTGAAACATTTTATTTGTTAAAATGCAAAGATTCATTCTCAATTCGTTATTACAACAATAAGTGAACCATATTTTATCTGTCCGCTAAGGTCAAGTGACCTGTGGCCCATAATTGAACATTCTAAATATTCCTACAGTTGGGGAAAGCAGAGCTAAAAAGGTCAAACTAAAGGAAACAGTAGACAAAGTAACCAGGTCCAGAAAACAGTGGAAAGGCCGGTCAAAGAGCTCACAAAGGTTCGGGAGATCCTGTTACAACCAGCCCAAGAGCTGTGTTTTGGAGAGGTTGAAGCAGACTTCCTGGCACCTTGACTTCCAGCCAGTGCCTGAGCATTAGACACCTCACTTGAGAATGAGGACAAGTGAAGGGTGTTTGCACGAAACCCATTGAATGCTTAGAATCCAGAATTTTGGTAAAATGTTGTGAAACATTTCCCAGATCATGAAAATCAGCTCAACATTATTGAAATCAAAGTACTTGAAATGGTCTTCAAGACCACCTAATTACTGTTCGGTGAAAAACACTTTGTACGTACCTTATTGTTCTCAGGATGAATAATCATAGCAAACATCACAGTCTCACCAGATCCAAACATATGGAAGAGACACCTTATTATCATTTACACACTACATCTTTCACAGACCCATGGTGACACGTTATTACTTATGACTGAGGATATTACGTGTAACATGTATTGAGATGAAGCAAGTCCTGAATATAGGACTTTTTTTCTGATAGATTTCCAATCCAAAAATAATGATAAAAATGATATTGTGGTTCATTACATTGTCAACAGATCCCCATTAAACGCATTTATCCATTTATTCAGAGACAATATTGAAACAAATACGTTGATAAATGCTGTTGACTGTATGCTTCTGTGAAAATAAATCTTCCTTATTGACTTATTTTCATTATAATTCTGACTCAAATGTCTAAATATTGATGATATGAAAAATTGCATGAATTATATACAATGCAGAATTTGTTCTTGTTATATATTACATTTCTCCAGAAGAAAAGTAGAGAAACCAAGTAGAGAAATCTTGAAGATCTGAGAATTTTGAATGACAAACCATTTCTGATCAACATTCACTGATTGTCTAATGTCTTTCCATGTCATCATGCCAGAATTTGCATTCTCAGCTGACAGATGAAGAAATATCTAGTCAACATCAGAGCAAATCCATTTGGAAATATTGAATCATTTACTTTGCCAAAGTTCTAAAATTAATTATCAATTCATTGTCATTCCAAAAAATCACACAGTAACTCAGTTTAGGTTTTGTAACAAACATTGTCAAATTCACACTTTAATTTAATCCATTATTTCTTAGTGTCAATATTAAAAGAAGAATAATAGTTCTCTTATTCCAGGATAACACAAACACAAACTAATTAATGATTCCCAATCCAACACTCACAGATAATATCTGTTCCCTTCTCATTTGAACGTTCACAGAAATCATTGGATTAATATTCGTCCTTACATACTAAGAGACGTCTGATTATTTTACACTCCAATAAATGCTGCTCATTTTTACACATGACGGGCAGCTATATGAGATTTCTAATCATTTTTAAGTTGGCTATAAAATGTTTTTAAGATTAATTATTGCTTATTTCTAATATTTAAGAATTGATCAAATCCAGTATATCTAGCTTTAAGTGTGAAATTAAGGCTCAGTAACGTAAACGTATTGCATTGTACAGAAACCAATGGTGGTGAATTGTGATTTTTATTTTAATACTTGAATCTTAGTTGAGTTGCTGTTCTGGGCCTGACCTGCCCCCACTTGGAATAGAATGGTCCATATTGGCTCAAACAAAATGCCTGACAATCAAAAACAGGCAGCCTACCTTAGAACTAAAATACAAGGTGGTCAGGGGGTGATTAACTAGATTAACATTCTGTTCCAGCCTTAAATGAAAAGAAATCACACTACCAATGGACCTACTCCAATGCCAGGACTACAGCATTCCTGACATTTCTTGATAAGAGCATGCCGACATACAGACAAATGACCAATACTGATCTTCATAAATGAAAGGATAATTGTCCCAGGAAATGAATAAACAGCAGCTGTAGGGTGCAGCCCAGTTAACTCACTAAGCAGCTATCATGACAACAGAAGAGTTCATTTGTCAGATATAGTTATTATTTTACAGTCACTCAGAATATTAAACAAAGCTCTAATTACAGATTCTTGAGTATAATAGGGGAAATTTGCAACATAAGTTTGATATATGTAACCAATGCCTACTAAAAACATTATAGAAAAGCATTTAGACAGAGATTTGAAGTTAGCTAGTTTTAGGAATTAACTTCATGGTATAATGTTGACTGCTCATTAATTATAAAGTCCTGACAGAAAGAGTAGCTATATAATTTTACACTATATAACAAACTTTATAACACAAGTCATATTACTAATGTTATAGCAAGTAAGCTAAAATTAACTGTCTTTTCTATTTCTTTGTATATATATAATTAAGACAGTGAATGATATGAGGAGTAATTGGCTTTGAGAAAATAAAATATAATGAATAGCAGAACTCAAAATGTCCCAGCTGATAAGGTATCCTGAGAGGCCTGAGGGAGTTCAGGAATAACTTTGGAATCAAAGTCAATAAGATGCATGGAAAGATCCCAATAGGAATCTGGGGATGTCCATTAGAATGCCCATCTGCGATTATGTGTTTCAATTGGGTGGCTGGATGAGGAGGGAAGGGCTGTAATCACATTGCATGTGGCCATTGTGATGCAGAAAGTCCAAAAAAATGCTGCTTTTTACTGTACATGTTACAGTGTGTCATGGATCTCCCTTCCGATATTGGCCTCGGGGGACGATCCCTTCATTAACTGATTGCTGCATGAGTAAACATCTTCCACATGCCTGAGCTCAGATTTCCTCCTGAGTCCTCATTCCCTGCCAGTGAAAACAATTCTACAGCTATGATGACATTTCAATTCAATACATACATTTATTGTGTTTGAAATGATTACATTCAGAGCGATATAATTTTCATGATAAAATTGCTTTACATTTACTTTTTTTGATGTACAAGAAAACATTTCTATTATATCCATTTGTTCTATCGTTCAACCGACACTAAGTTTTAAATTATTGTAAAGACTACAATGGGGGAAACGGGAACGAGTCTTCAGCTCAAATGTCATATGAAATGACTGTTTCCTTCTTTCAAACAAATTGCCCTACAAAATTATTTTTATTTTCATTTCATTATAAGAAAAAAAATGCTCGGAAATGTTGACAATTCTCCTTTTCCTCCCATATTAGATGTCAGTGAACAATAATCACACAATTATGAGAATTCCTTTCCGTATCAAATGTCAGTGACCCTGTGTTTTGTTCACAATAATAGTCACTTTCATGGCCTCATTCTTTTCCTCCTAATTCTGAAATAAACATCGAAACATTTATTGTGGTAAAAATTACATCAACAAAATTGACATGACTCTTCAAGAAAACTATTGGAACCATATAAATCTTGCATTGCCTGCATTTTTAAACAAAATCATTTTTTTCAATTGCTGCTGAATGATTTTTTCACACCATCCAGCTAAGTTGTATGCTTTAATTTTCAGTTTCTTAATCTTAATGAACATTCAATCAACATCAGAGCAAAGTGTTTTCAAAATATTAAGTCAATTTATCTGTCAGGATTCTAAAAGCAATTATCAATTACAATAATTGCACAGCAATTTAACAAAGACTTTGTAAAAATGAAGTGTTTTTTTGAAAATTCCATTCATTATTTCTTATTGTCAATGCTACTATATTGATAACTATTTGTTCAGGCCCATGCACATACCAAACGACCGATAATATCCCTTGCAAAATTCTTTGTAAATGTCTGATTTTTGCTCAGGTGAAATATAACAATTATCTCAGCCTTTGAAATTCAGAGAATTCCAATTACTTTTCCCTGCAATATTACTCTTCATTTCTACATATTACTCAGTCTAATATCAAGATGAGATATCTCATTATTCTCAAATTCACGAATATATATTTTTAAAATCCGTTTGTTGCTAATATATCTTATATCTAATAATTGTGCAATCTAGTAAGGGCTACAAATGTGGAATTATGCTTCTGTACAATAAATACTGCAAGGACATTACAATGTACAATCTCTCAATCATTGTGAATATTATATTTATTCTAAACTTGGAAACATTTTTGAATTGATTTGATTATAATTTACTTTGATTCTGACACTTACTGCGTATCCAATCACGATATCAGTAGATTATTTGGAGGTATCATCGTCCATTCCAATAATCACAGTATCTGCTATATTCTTTCTTCTAGTCACTCATAGCAAAATGTATCTAATTCCACTCAATCAATATTCCTCAGAAAATATTTGAGAATGTTGCAGTCATAAAGCTGAAATATGCAAAGTCATGATAGTCATTAATTTTCTCTTGTTCTGTAGATCTTAGTTAATACAACACAGAATTTTATGCTCCAGTGCTATAAATATGAGAAAAGATCAATTACTTCTTCAGTAAAATAAACAAATGTCACTTGCTATTATTTATCAATTTTTAATTACTGGTCAGTTTATGAATTGTGTGAGATTTGTTTTTAGCTTTCCAGTCATCTATTTATATTGAATGTGACATTGAAATGGTGTAAAAATATCAGGGTGTGTTCATTTGAAAGTTCAATTTGCATATCTCTCACTTATCCCATTGATTGCATGATGGTTTAAGAACGTTTCGTTCAGCAATCCTCGTAAATATCAAAAACTGTCTGATTTTAAATCAGATCATTCGATCCAATTATCACTCTGATCCTAATTCATGCAAATACCTCAATTTTATCGAACCCAAGGTTCACACTAAACAATACATGTAAAGCAACACAAAGGCTTCCATCACCATCTGATTATTGTTCAGTAGAATAACCAGAGTAAGTACCTTATTGCTCCTGAAACCAATGAGAAGAGTAAGCATTTGTTTACTATTCCATGCAACAAGTGGAACTGATATGTTCTATTTCAGTTCAGTAGTTAAAGATGATTTATGTTGCTGAAAACAATGCTTCTACTTTATCACGGATATTGACTGTAATACAATCATGCAAACAATAAACGTTTTGTGATTCTAAAAATCTTTAAGCCTACTTATTTTAAATTTGTGTGCAAGAGATATTTCAAATTACAACCGTTTTTGTTGTATAATTCAGCAAACCTAAGTTTTGAATTTGGGAAAGTCCCCATTTTTGCAAAATGGAAGTAGTTTTCAGTTTATATAACACAGTAAATGACTGGTTTTTTTTTCAAAATCACGCGCTCTGCAAAATGATTATTGGTTTCATTTAATTGTAAGAAAAGAACTGTTTTAAACATGTTGATTCTTTTTGTCTTTTCTATTCCAACATTATTCATCACTGTACAATAATGAACAATTATTATAATTCCTTTATGTACCAAATGGCATTGACTGTATCATTTGTTCACTTTCATGCTCACTTTCATTATCTATTAACTTTCTTCCAAATTCTGACACAAATGTCTGAACTCTGACCATAATATTAATCATCTAAATTAAAATAACAGGTCTCTATGATGAAACCATTTGATAGAAATTCATATTTCTTGTGTTACCTTCATTTCTTAGTAAAGAAAGAAAAAAATTTCTATAATCACTGAATGGCTCATTTTTTCTTCAATTCATAAAGATCGTTACTATATTTTATTCCACAATTTACCAATTTTAATAAATATCCAATGAACAGAACAGCAAAGTATTTTTGAAATATTGAATCATTTTAATTGCTCATATAGCAACATTATCAAGTCATTGTCTTGATAATAATTGTGCATTTATTTAAGAAAGTCTTTTGAACAATTAAAGTGAGATTCACATTTTAACTTAACCAACTGTTCCTGAGTACCAACACTTATTTTATGAAACTTTATTTTCAGGTCAAGTTTCCCACAATGGATCCAAAGACTTCCCATCCAACATTAATTGTGAATGTCTGATATTTGCTTATTTGAATGATCTGCATAATCACAGACTTTAAATTCACAGACCTGCAATTACTTTTCACTGCAATAATTCCTGTTTGTTTGCACATATTCCTCAGTCACATAGCAAAACGAGATTTCTCATTATTTCTAAATTCATTGATCGAATTTTATAATTCAGTTGTTGCTCATACCTAATAATTATTCAATCCAGTACGTGCTGTGAATGTGGAATTATGGCTCTTTACATGAATAACTAATATAGTGTGCAATCTCTCAATCATTGTTAATATTAAATCTTATTTTACCCGCAGAAACATAATTGAATTCATTTAAATATATTTCACTTTGATGCGAACATTTACTGTATTTCTAATCATCATAAGATTTAAGTATTTTTCATGACACAAAATCATGTAAAATTCCTGCGTTTTGTTAAGTCAAATGAAAAAGAATTAACATTTCTGTATTGTTTCATTAAACAATGACAATGCATTTTGAATTTTTCGAAGTTGAGCATTCTTGTAAAGAAGGGATGTTGTCTTCAGCTGAATAATCACATTGAATGACTAATTCACAGAATCTGCTGTTTATTCTCCTCGAGTTCCCAAGCAACCAAATTAACTAATTCTGCTGGTTCTAAATTCCTGGAAAGTATTTGATATTGTTGCAGTCTTAAAGATGAAGAAGTCAATGTGAGTTTAATGATTTTTTTTATTGGGAAGAGCTTAATTCAAACATTTCAGGCACATAAATTGCTATTCTGCAGTGTTACAAAGATGAAAAGCAAGTCAATTTCTTCATCAGTGAAGTAAACAAATGTCACTTCCCGTTATTCATTAGTTAGCTCATTCCCAAATTTGTAATTAAACAATGCAATTCACCTGAACATTGTTGTGCCCTTTGATCATATTAATTTTCTAATTATTGTTCATTAATGATTTGTCAGGGATTTTTTTTTTGTTTTCTATTCACCTATTCATATTGAATGTAAGATTGATATGCTTTGGCAACATCAGAGTGTGTTCATTTGAAATTTGACTTTGCACGTCTCTCACTTATCTCACTTCTTGCATGGGGTTGGGCATTGAGAACAGAGGATCAGTGGTTAGCACTCGTGTCTTACAGTGTTATGCACTTGGGTTTGATTCCATCCTTGACCACATGTTTGTGTGGAGTTTGCATGTTCTGGTTTTCTCCCACAATTGACCATGCTAAGCTGCACGTTCTGTTCAGGGATGTGTAGGTTATGTGCATTAGTCAGGGGTAAATGTCCAGTAATCTGAGAGCAGAATGGTGCTGAGTGGAATATTCTTTGGAACGTCAGTGTAGACTTGTTGGGCCAAATGGCCTGTTTCCACACAGTAGGGATTCCATAAACTTAGAATTGTGTTTTGCTAAACAAAACTGACAATTTTTTTAAATGTTGCATTTAAAACTTATTTTTAACTGTCAATTGTCAATCTTGTAAAATATCTCAATATTACTGAAATCAATGTTCACACAAAACACTGCACATAAAGCCGCACAAAGATCTTCATGACCATCTAAGTACTGTTCAGTGGAATAATCACAGTAAAATTTTATTGTTTTTGAGATGAATCACCATTATCACATAAAGGATCTGGTTATCATTCCCTCCAATAAATGCAATCATTGTCCTCTGGTATTTCAGTTCAGTAGTTATACACCATACTGGTTGTTCAAAGCATGGTTATTTTTTATTATGAATGGCCAAGGGTTCTAACGGCAAGAGATGTTGTTTGATCTGATTTGTTGCATGTTCTCAAACAGGTTTTCACTATAAATATTGCACAAAATGTGTTAATTTGGTCTTGTTCAACTGCTGATGCGAACATTTTCAGTTCGTGCTCATTAAACATATTTGGAGAAAGTGAGGAAAGCTGTCGCATTGGAAAAGGGCAGGCACATCCAAAGAGCAGGTGTATCAACCTGTCGGGCATTAGGCCATCATCAGAAAAGATTCCTGACGAAGGGCTCATGCCCAAAACGTCGATTCTGCTTCTCCTCGAATGCTGCCTGACTTGCTGTGCTATTCCGGCATCACTCTCTTTTGACATTAGAAATATTTGACTGAATATTGAGAAATAATACTAAAAGTTGCCTCTGTCAATTTAATTTACTGTGCTTTCTATTCATTGAAATTTTCATGTTAATTCTTCCTCTTTTTCTTCTTAAATCTGATGAAAATTTCAAAATACGAGCACATTAGAATTCACATGATTTATAAATTTGATTTCTCGACAAGAAAACAAGTGGAAGGCGACATAGAATTCTTGAAAAGCCTACACATTTGAATGAAAAAGCAATTCCTTCCAAAAAAATGTTTGCACGTCTGTATCTTTCTTTCAATTCAATAATCCTGCAAATAGTTTATAATTGTCAGTTGATCTCTCTGAATGAGTACCTAATCAATGTCAATGTAACCAGCTGAAACATTAACAACAGATTGATAACTGGGTGTTAAAGACCTTATTTGAAGTGAACAAGTGTTTGGAATTTACTTGAATTCCACCAGAAAACATTCTTGAATCATAATACAAGAAATGAGATATGTGAGAGATGTGCAAACCTTATTTTTAAATGAACGAACTCCAATATTTTCAAAGCATTTCAACCTTACGGTCAAAATGAACAGGTGATTGGAAAAATAAAAACAAGTATCTGACAATTCATAAACTGAACAACAATTACAAATTCATTTTGATCAAAGGACAGAGTAATATTTAGATGAATCACAACATTTAGTTACAAAGTAGGCAATCAGCTGACTGACAAGTAATAGGTGGTAGAGTTTGTTAGTTTACTGAAGAAGATATCAACTTTATTTCAAATTTATAGCACGAGAGAACAATGTTTAATGTGTTTCTATTGTTTGGACTTGCCCCTTTGCAACAAAAAAAAGATCAATCTAATTACTTAGACATTGTAATCTTGAATTCTGTAACATTTTCAAATATTCTCCAGGAACTTATAAGCGACAGAATTAGATACAGGTATCCCCACTATCCGAAAGTAAAGCGTTATTATGAAACCTTACATAATGTGAAAAGGCGTTAGTCGAAGAAGCATTAATTTATATGGGAAACATGTCCCCTTTTTTCGTAAAAGTGAAAATCCTCTTCATATTTCTTTTAGTTAGAGAAAACAGAGACAGATGAAAGTCTTTTGTAAAAGCAAAGTGGCTAAAGCGAATTTTCCAACAAATATTTCTTGGTAACCTGGTAATCTGATAAGTATCAGATTTTGTGATAATTGATATAATAGATAAAAGCAGATCTAATGTTGGATTGAATAGCAATTCAGTCTGTGCTTAGGTACTCTCTAATCAACATTCAGAGCAGCTCTTGATATATTTCTGTTGAAGGTGTGATTTGACACATTCCCTCGGGTCTAGTAATAGAGACACTGCCGCAGCTCCACAAGCTCCTTTCATAATGTTCCCACTCAGGACGGCAGGACTGCAATATTGTGTTTCATGAAGTTTCTCAAATGAAAACTAATCAGCTGTTTATTGTTGTAATTTGAATGGAAATTAATTAGGTAGTTTCTGTGTGTAATGGACTGGAAATTAAACAATATTTTACAATAACAATAGAATAAATGAATGATACTCTTAAATAAACAGGAATCTCATGACAATTCTTTGAAATACAAATTGACAAAACTGCATGATCATTGTACTTTGATTTAAAAATGCATCAGTCATTCAATGTGAATATTCAGCTGAAGACAATTTCCCTTCCTTTCAACAACGTACAACTTCCACAAATTCAAAATGAACAGTCATTGAAAAAGGAAGGAACAAGCAGATGGTAGTTCTATTCTCTGTACATAAACGTGCGATGAATTTTAAGTTTTATATGTGTAAAAATGAAACTCTTATTGTGGTTCGAAATACAATTAACATTAGCATGATGTGAAATATAATCAAATCAATTGAACTGTGTTTTCTCAGTTAAAATACAGTTCAATATTCAAAGTAATTGAATATTGAATATTCAAAGTAATTAGTGGGCGGCACAGTGGTTAGCACTGCTGCCTCACAGCGCCAGAGACCCGGGTTCAATTCCCGCCTCAGGCGACTGACTGTGTGGAGTTTGCACATTCTCCCTGTGTCTGCGTGGGTTTCCTCCGGGTGCTCCGGTTTCCTCCCACAGTCCAAAGATGTGCAGGGCAGGTGAATTGGCCATGCTAAATTGTCTGTAGCATTAGGTAAGGGGTAGATGTAGGGGGGTATGGGTGGGTTGCGCTTCGGCGGGGTGGTGTGGACTTGTTGGGCTGAAGGGCCTGTTTCCACACTGTAAGTAATCTAATCGAGTGATTATACACTGCAATATCTTTACATTAATTCAATGCTGAGGCGTAATTCCACATTTATATCCCTTATAGTAAAGCAAACTTGTGCCAGGAGTCTGAGACGGTAGGGAAGGTCCTTAATGAGTACTTTGCTTCAGTATTCACGAGTGAGTGGGACGTTGTTCCTTGTGAGGACAGCGTGAAACAGGTTGATATGGTCGAACAGGTCGATGTTAAGACAGAGAATGTGCTGAAAATATTGAAAAGTCATGGGGATAGATAAGTCCACTGGTCCAGAAAGGATATAACTTAGGTTGTGATGAGAAGGGAGGCAAGAGATTACTGTGTTTTGGAAATGATCTTTGCATCCTCACTGTCTACTGGAGTCAAACCAGATGATTGGAGGGTGGCAAACGTTATTCACTTATTCAAGAAGGCAATTGAGATAATCCTGGGAATCATCGATGAGTCAGTCTTACATCAGTTGTGGGCAAATTATTGGTGAGCATTCTGAGAGACAGGATTGATGATTATTTGGAAAAGTATAGATTGATTAGAGATGGTCAGCATGGCTTTGTGAGCGGCAGGTTATGCCTCACAAGGCTCATTGAATTATTTGAGGATGTGACAAGCACAAGGACAGAGTAGTGGATGTGGTGTATATGAATTTTAGCAAGGTGTTTGATAAGGTTCCCCATGGTAGGCTCATTTAGAAAGTAATGAGGCATGGGATACAGGAAAACCTGTCTGGTTAGATAATAAATTTGCTGGCCCATAGAAGACAGGGTGAGATTACATAGATAGTTTTCAGCTTGGAGCACGGTGACCAATGGTGTTCTGAAGGAATTAGTTCTGGGACCTCTGCTCTTTGTGATTTTTACAAATGACTTGGATGATGAAGTGGAAGGGTGAGTAGAATATTTGCCAATGTCATGAGGGTTGGTGGAGTTGTGGATAGTGTGGAGGGCATTTGTAGGTTGCTAGAGGACATTGACAGGATGCAGAGCTGGGCTGAGAAGTGGCAGATGGAGTTCAACCGGGGAAAATGTGAAGTTAATCATTTTTGAATTTCAAATTTGAATGCATATTTTAAGATTAAATGCAGGATTCTTGACAATGTGGAGGAACAGTGGGATTGTGGGGTGCACGTCCATACATCCCTCACAGCTGACATCCAAGGTGACAGGGTTATTAAGACGGTGCATGGTGTGTTGGCTTTCATTAGCAGGGAGATTGAGTTTAAGAGCCACGAGGTTATGTTGCACCTCTATGGATCCCTGGTGAGACTACTCTTGGAATATTGTGTTCGGTTCTGATCAACTCATTACACATTGGATGCGGATGCTTTAGAGAAGGTGTAGATGAGATTTATCAAGATGTTGCCTGGACTGGAAGGCATGTCTTATGGAGAAAGGTTTAGGGAGCTAGGGCTTTGGTCATTGCAGTGAAAGAGGATGAGAGTTTACTTGATAGCTTTGTATAAGATGATGAGAGGCATAGATAGAATGGATAATGAAAGACTTTTCCCCACAAAATGGCATAATTTTAAGGTGAATGGGGAAAGTTGTGGGGAGATGTCAGAGATAGTTTCTTTATAGATAGTGGTGGATGCGTGGAATGCACTGCCAGTAGTGGTAGTATATTCAGATCCATTAGGGACATCTAAGCAATTCTTGGATAGGCACATGAATGATAGTAAATGAAGGACATGTTGGTTAGTTTGACCTTAGAGGAGGATAAAAGGTCGGAACAACGTCGTGGCCAAAGGACCTGTACTGTGCTGTACTATTCTATATTCTATGGACGGAAATGAACATTTATATATTAGCAACATATAGATTTTCAAAATTGTATTAGCATACTTAAGAATAATGATCAATTTCATCTTGCTATTTGTCTGTGCTATATGCAAAAATAAACAGGATTTTTTGCAGGGAAAAGTAATTCGGTTTTTCTAAATTTATAAGGCTGGGATTACACAGATCATTCAAATGAGCAAAAGTCATATTTTTAACAGTGCGTGTTGCATCAGAAATAATGGATTCTTTTGTAGGTGTGTTGATTGGAAATAAAATGGATTTTTATATTACTGTATAGGTACTAGGGAAGATTGGATTAAATTCAGATATAAACTTCACTGTAGTTGTTTGCAAGATAAACTAAATCATATAATAATTATTGTCATGCAAATTCTTTAATAATTACTGTTAGAATCCTGAAAAAAGGATATACTTCACCATTTTTCAAACAGTCAATAAATTAAATTGTGAACCTCAGTATACTTATTACTCAGACCAATTATTATGCAATTATTGTAATGGTAATGACTTAATAACTAATGCTAAAACTTAAACAGATAAATTGGTTCAATACTTTGCAAGCATGTTGCTCTGAAATTGATTGGATATCTATTAAGATCGGTAAACTGAGGAATCAAATATAATAGCTCGCTTGATAGAATTGAAGGAAAAAATGAGACAGTGTTTATTGAACAGGATTGTTTTTGTTTACAAATGCAGTTGATGCAAAAATAATATATTTTCCTCCATTAGTTTTCTTGTAGAGACATTTTCTTTGAAAAAAAATGTCACGATTCAATGTTGAGACACTTGTGTCAGAGTCTGCAAAGTGGAGAGTAAGAGAGAAAGGAATTTTTAAAAAGGAGCAATGAAAGGAACTGGCGAGCAGAGGAGCTGCAACTGTAGTGTCTCACCCTGCTAACATCTTATCGGGTGAGCTGGAACGCAGACTAGTCAAGCAACAAGCTGACACAATCATATGCACAGAATCATAGCTTACAATGTCCGAGACACCATCGTCACCATCCCTGTACGTCCTGTCCCATTGGCAGGGGACATGGATGTAACTGAAATGCTGGAACATACAGGGTAATGGACAAAGATCTGCAGAATGTGATCAATGTGATTTTTTTGACACTCCTCCAAAATATTAAACTCCAGACCAATTTGAAAAGTTACTAGCGTCATCAGACATTAACTTCAAATGTCAGAAAAAAAAATCAGAAAGTTACAGCACAGTTCGAGCCCACTTGGCCCATCCCGTATGTGTAGGCTGTATACTCCCCAGGTTTTACAGCTTTTTGTACTCACCATTGAGAGCAACAATTTCAGACTGTACTCTGCCCTCTATGCTTTTATAATCTAATTTTAACATATTTCTTTGACAGCAGCACACCTTGTTTCTTTCCCAGTCCTAATTCTATCCCCCGTGACCTTGGGGGTCGACCATTTCTGCTATTTAATCTCTCCTGCCTTCGGCCGTGTGACAGAGTGTCTTTATGTCCTTGTCTCACCCCCACCTTGCTCACAACCTGTTAAATTTCTGATGGTTCCCAGACCTCTGTACCTATCACTGCGCCCCCTGGGTCAATGGCACGAGTTTTGAATTCTCTTCCTCCTGAGATAATCAGAAATCTTTCCGGTTGCAGATTCCCCCTGATTTTATTTTGAAAAGCAGAGCATTTGTGTCAGAGTCAAGTATTTGTGAACCTTCATCCACAATTCCGAGCATTTGGATGTAATTTGTGACCCTCCCACAGATGTGTAACGTTACTGGATTGGCCATGCTAACATGGCTGCAGTGTGCAATTTATGTGGGTTGGGCTTGCCATGGTTAATGTGGGGTTATGGGGGTAGGGTGGGTGAGCAGGTCATTGCAGACACGATGGGCAGAATAGACTCTTTCTGCACCCACTAGATTCTGTGATTCTAACTAGTTGCGAGGGTTGTCCCATTTTCCTCACGCCAGGTTCATTCAACTCACACATATGATTTGCGGGTGCTCACTCACTCCTTCCCTTCAGTTTTACATCAATTTCACACTGTATGTGAGGGTGGGAATGGATTTGTAAATATAAATACTCCAACCGAAACCCCTCACTGGTCAGGAACTGTTTCTGCTCCTTTCATCACTCACAAGGCACAGGAAAGTAAAGGTTCCATCACAAATCTTACAGGAACATAGTGGTTAAAATCACCCAGGAAAGGCTGAACAGCTCAAAACGCTTTTCTCAAGAAAAGAGGAGGCTCAGAGACAGCCTGGTACAAGTAGAAACCTTTGTGTTTGTGTTTTCAGAGATTTGTGGTTGAAGTCATTGGGTTGGAAGCATGTTTCATTGCACTAGATCATCAAAGGTGCTATCTAAATGTGCATCTTTCTTTCTATCTGTCTGAGTTAACAATCAGATGGACAGGTCATTGTCTGAGTGTCTTACCAAATCCCTGATTGAATCTGTCTCCGCCCACACACTCAGGTGCCTCACCACTCACTTTGTCACGGAGAAACTCTGCCGTTACAATGAGAACTGTCTTTGCTGTCGCCTCTCCTCGTGTTTCCGCCTAATCCCCACTTCCCTTCATTAAATCTCAGCTGCCTCTGGTCCACCCACATGGGCACATTGAAGAGCATGACAGGAGAAAGGATTGAAACCGAGAGTTCAATGCCAGAATGAAAGAGGAAGAAGGAAATAAACGGGGATTGTGGATCCCAGGGGATACAGACTCCAGGATTAGTCCTTGTGGGCATTCCTGCAGTAACACGAGACAGCATTCCATGATGAGAGTTAAACCCGGGTGGCTGGAGAGGGAGCCACTGAACATGAGCAGGTTTAGTTCAAACACAGGAGGTTTGTTCAGTCAGTAACAATGTGTTAGACATGGAGGTGAAGTGAGCAGTGAGGGGAAATGTTACCACAAGCTGCCGATGGATAACTTTCATTGGAACAGGAGGGGACCATTCAGCCCCTCAACTCTGCTCTGCCATTCATGATGATCATAGCTGATGTGTGACCTAACGTACAACTTTCAAACCCCTCTAATTTCATCAATAAACTCCTCTGAAACACACAAGATGAGTTTTGGAAACTAAACATCTGCAAACTCTGGGACATCAGAAACAAAATCAGAAATTGCTAGAAAAATTCAGTAGGTCTGGCAGCATCTGTGGAGAGTGAACCGTTCGTGTCCAGTGATCAGTCAGGTGACCAGCTGCAGCTGACCATTCTGTTGTTTCTGTAACACTGGAACAGGCTCTGGTGCGAGGGGAATGAGATTGTCAATAACTGAGGAAACAGGAGGACGTACTCAATCAGAATAAGGAATTCACTTACCCCTCCCAGTGGGACACTCACTGACACAGTCACAATGCGGAGAGGCCATTCACCTGCCCCACGTATGGGAAGGGATTTACTCGATCTTACAATCTGCTGAGGCACCAGAGATGGCACAGTGGATTTAGACCCTTCACCTGCTCCATGTGTGAGAAAGGATTCATTCAAATCTCTCACCTGCGGAGACATTAGTGCATTCCCACTGGGGAGAGGTCATTCACCTGCTCCATGTGTGGGAAAGCATTCACTCAGTCCTCTGACCTGCTTAAACACCAGCGAGCTCACTCTGGGGAAAGGTCATTCACTTGTTCCCAGAGTGGGGGGAGATTCACTCAAATGCAGCACCTGTGCAGTCCCCAGTGAGTCCACAAAGGGGGAGAGGCCATTCAGGTGGTCAGTGTGTGAGAGAGGATTCAGTGATTCATCCTGCCCCATGAGACCCCAGCGTGTTCACACTGGGTAGGAGCTGTTCACCCCTCTGTGTGACAAGGGATTTGCTGCGTCTTCAACACGATTGAGAGGCCAGTGAGTGCTCACAGGGAAGTGGTCATCCCCCTGCTCCATGTGGACTGCAGGACTCTGATTCTGATGTTACTGTCCATCAGAGTCAGGAGTGGACCTTGTACACGATGACACTGTTGGAGTATTGATGTTGTTGTTAATCACATTAACTGGGCTGGAGGTGACTGAACATACATTGCCACTTTCTGAACCTCAAGATGTCTCTCTCGGCAGTAAGTCTCCACAAAAGCAATGTGACAATGAGCAGGGATCATCAGTTTTGATTTAAATTGGGATTATAGCACGGCTGCTTTAAGGTTGGAGTCCAGCGTTGGTCAATGGCCTGTGTGGAGTTCCCACATTATCCCCAGGATAGTGTGGGTCCCCTTCAGGTGCTCTGGTTTCCTCCCACAGTCCAAAGATGCACAGGTCAGGTGGGTCAGTCGTGCTAACTTGTCCACAGTGTCCAGGAATGTGCAGACTAGGTGGATCAGCCATGGGAAATGCAGTGTTACAGTGAGTGCTCTGGACGTGATGTTCTTCAGATGGTCGGTGGGGTTTGATGGGCCAATGCTCTCCTTCCACACTGTAGGGATTCTATTCTATGATTGAGGATAAAGGCTACACAGCAGGGTGTCCTTAGAGAATTATCATGTAGTGTGGATCAATGCTCTCGATGCCTTTAGATAGAGGTGGGCACCGCAGGGGATACAGTACTTTATCTCCACCACTGCCCCCTCCCCCCAACTCTACTTTGATTTAGTCCCTTCTCACTCTGTCACTTGTAATGGTTTGCTTGGCCCGTAATGGGCTTTGTTTGGAAATATTCAATTGGTTACACAAATGGTTTACAGCTGGTCTAGATTAGAGTGGTGCAGCAGGTCAGGCAGGATCCGAGGAGCTGGAAAATCAACGTTTTGGCAAAAGGCCTTTTCCAGCACCACTCTAACCTAGGCTCTGGTTTCCAGCATCTGCGGTTCTCACTTTTGCACTGCTGGTGATGTTAACCAAAAGCAA
The DNA here is from genome assembly GCF_047496795.1 of Chiloscyllium punctatum. NCBI lineage: Eukaryota > Metazoa > Chordata > Chondrichthyes > Orectolobiformes > Hemiscylliidae > Chiloscyllium > Chiloscyllium punctatum. Next base: position 134,631,081 of record NC_092742.1, read on the forward strand.
AATGGCGTAATTATGATTTTGATGGTGGGAAGGTTGCTGTGATAACATTTCTGGGTCGGAAAAATCTGGAAAAAGAATGCTTCAGAGCTCACAGAACAAGGACTGAAAAGCAGTTAAATCAAACCAAAGGTTCAGACAGGGAGGGAATATTTCCCTGGAGTTTGAGGAGCTGGAAAGTGGTGGTGTCTGGGAATAGACAGGATTTTGTTTTACAGGAGGATGAAAGCTTTAAAACTGTTATATTCAAACAGTTCAATTTATTTTCTTTAATTTGACTTGCGGTGCAAAAAGCTCTTACAACATTTTAAAACCAAAATTTACAAACCTTGTGTTAAAGACAAACGTTAAATAAAATCCATCAAACCATCCCTCACTGAAAACTGTTGTGGAAGTGCAATCTCCTGGATAATCCCTGCCCCCTTCTTCCTACCCGGGCTCCGTGACTATATACATACCTGGGAGATAGCAGCAGGAGGAGACCATTCAGCCTTTCAATCCTGCTCCACCATTCAATGACCATCCAGCTCAGTCTCCTGCTCCTGTTGCGTTCCAATCCATTTGCATGACTTTACCTTGAATAACTATATCTAAGTCCTCCTTTGGCTTCACTGCCTTTTGTTCCAGTGATGTTGCTGCGTTATTGTGTGGGTGGAGGCGGGGGTAATGTGATGGTGCTGCCTCCTGGAGGATGCACTCAGCGTCCCTCATCATCCTGCAGTAACATCAATTGGGTTTCAGCAATGAGAGATAGAAACCGTTTCCAGGATATGGGCGTCACGGTCTCAGCCAGCATCGATTCCCCATCTCTAGTTACCCTTCAGAAGATGGTAGTGAGCTGCTGTCTTGAACCATTCACAGTCCATTTGGCACAGATAGACCAACAATGCTGGGAGAGAGAGTGCTGCAGGATTTTGGCAGAGTGATTCTCCATCTTTGGTTCTTCAAATGTTGTTTAACTTAACCACGATCTGCACGTGATTTTGAGATTTCAGTCTGCAAATCTTCACCATCTAACACCCTGTATAAAGGAATATGTACAGATTAGAAATTCAGAACAGACAATTCTAGTTTCTTTGGAATATCATTTACCTCTTTGTTCCCCCAAGCTGTAACCCACCAGCCAACTTACTCTCTCCCACCATTCTGACTCTACTCCCCCCTAATGTACACCCTCCCCATTCTCATGGAGTAACTGATAAACAGATCCATTCCACCACTTCCCGTCCCTGGTTAGACTCTGCACCCTTTCAGGGTTCACTTTCTTTCCCTTCAGTTGCTGCAAGTCAATAATGTAACAGCAGAATGAAACAAAAGGAAACAGAAAGGGAGGTGGCAGATCCTGGACAGAAGAGGAACCTTCAGTCTGGGAAAATGGGTCAGATTCTTCCATGTTTCCCATTGGTTAATTCCCAATGTTATGACAAGTTGCGAATGGAACTTGGTCCCATCTGGGCGTAGTGACACTTTGACCCCCCCCCCCCCCGAACTGATCAATACTATAGGCAGATGCATCCCTCCTCCAGCCAATCACAGTGTGAAATGCTTTCCGCTCGTTACTCCAAAGAACATGCTCCAAAACCCGCCCACATTCTGTCCATGTACAGTGCTGGGTTTCCCCACACACATGTGGTCCCTGCCTCAGGGACTGTGGGAGTTGTTGTCCCCATGAAGCCTCTGGAGACCTGTCCCTGGAAAGAGAGAGAAAGTGTGGGCTGGAGGGTGTTGTCTATAGGATATCTATTCAGACACACAGGACATGTGGGCTGTCACTGGGATTTACTGAGACATCCGCTTAGACACCCCGATTTCTGACGTAAGGAATATACATTCAGCCAATTGCGGGGTGGGGAGGTTAATAAGGGGCAGCAGATTTTAAGCAGAGGTGGCTCAGTGCCTAGCACTGCTGCCTCACAGCATCAGGGACCCGGGAGTTTACACAGTCTCCCCATGTCTGCATGGTTTTGTTCGGTGCTCCAGTTTCCTCCCACAGTCCAAAGATGCGCAGGTTGGGTGAATTGGTCATGCCAAATTGCTCACATGGTCCATGTGTGTGCTGGTTAGACAATTAGCCATGGGAAATGCAGGGTTACAGGGAATGTGTTGGTCTGAATGGGATGCTCATCATAGAGTTGGTGTGGAATCAATGGATGAATACCCCGTTTCTGCACTATAGGGATTCTATTCTATTCTCATGAAGAAGAACGTACCCATCTCAATGTGTTGTGAATCTCTGGAATTTCCTATTCAAAATGCAGTGGATGCCAGGACAATGAGCCAATTTAATGAAGAGATACAGATGTGTATTTCACAATGAGATGAAGGGTGAGAGAGAGCAGGTGGGAAAATCCAGCTGAGACCGAGGTGAGATCAATCATCACCGTATTAAATGGTGGAGCTTGTTCGAAGGGCTGCATTGCCTCTCCTGTGCCCAGGGCTTATCTTCTTACGGTAATAACCAGAAAGATGAATCCAAAACTCACCACCTTCACCAAAGGAGATTTTCAGAAACAGCAGGATAGTCAGGTGGATTAGCGTTCCAAACTTAGGTAGTGAGGAAGCGTGTAGGAGATAATGGTTTTGCAATTTTAAACTGAGGGGAGACAGTGATTTATGGTTTTAGACTGTGTAGTACATTCACAGCGTCCAGAATACTCTGTTGTGAATATCTATCCTGTACTTTATTACAAAGCCAAGGTCACTGACAATGAAACCAAACCACCCAGGAAACATCGCCTCCCCTCGTAATCTGATAAAAAGACTTGTCATTAATCTGGTTGACTTTAGAACACAGATGGAAAGCGGGAAGATTAAATCCAATCCCAAGATCCTGTGCTTAAACAAAGGAGACTACAATAGGATGAGGCAGGAGTTGGCTAATGCAGACTGGAAGCAAAGACTTTTACTGTGGGACAGTTCTCAGACAGTGGAGGAATATCAAAGTAATTTTTCAAATTTCTCAGCAAAAGTATATGTCAGTGAAAAGGAAGGACTGTCGGAAAAGGAGTAATCTGCCATGTCTAAGGCAATAAGGGAGTTTATGAAATTGAAGTATAAGGCATACAAATTGGCAAAGACCAAGGATAAATTCGGAGATTGGAAAAACATCCAAGCTCAACAGAAAGCATGATGGAATTGGGGATAAAAAGTGATGAGTAGCTCTCCCCAGGGCCAGAATAGCAGTTTACCCTGTTAGAGGGAAACCTATTGTTTGGGGAACATATGGCCTCTGTAATTGTTGAAGCACGTAACTGCTACCAGAGAGATAATCCTGATCAAGTTAAAAATCACAGCACACCCCAAAAGCTTGTACTTCCAAATAAACCTGTTGGACTATAACCTGGTGATGTGTGGTTTTTAACTTTGTCCACCCCGCTCCAACCCCGGCTCCTCCACATCAGAATCCTGACAGACAGCCCCACTGAAACTGAAGTGCCTGTCAGGTACTTGGGGGAGCCACGGGGGTGGGGGGGGGGGGGAGGGGGGGGAGGGGTGTGTGGTTTAACCACAAAGTGCTGAACTGAACTAGAGTTTTGAACTGCCGTTGCCATGGAGATAATATTGAGAGACCGTCTGTATTCAAAGTCACAAACCACAAAAGGTATAAGAAGGGGAGCCATACATCGGACAGGCGGGGAGTTACCTGATGCTGCCTGAAGGCATTTTGTATGTTCACTATCCAGGGAGCTACCGTGTCTCATCAATAAAGACTCAAAGAAGATCTCTCAGAGTTTTGTGCCTAGTTATTCCTCTCCAGCAGGTTTCAGGAATATGAGCACACAGCAGTCAGTCTTCACAGTGGAGAACACGAAGAACATGCCAGTAATTGATAAGGAGACTGAGGAAGGTGAAGACCAAGAAACAACCATTATCACGATAGAGTTAGAGCTGGGCAAGTTAATGGAGCTAAAGGTAAACAAGTCTCATTGCCCTGATGGAATACATCCCATGATACCAACAGAGTTAGGGGGAGAAATAGCAAATGCACTTAGAGTTATAGAATCCTACAGCAGAGACAGGCCCTTTGGCCCAAACTGGCCCATGCCAATCAGAATGTCCATCCACGCTAACCCCATTTCCCTGTACTTGGCCCATATGCTTCTGAAACTTTGTAAAAACAATGACTGCAGAATGCTGGAAAGCAGATACTGGATTAGTGGTGCTGGAAGAGCACAGCAGTTCAGGCAGCATCCAACGAGCAGCGAAATCGACATTTCGGGCAAAATCCTTCTGAAACTTTCCTATCCATGTATTTGTCCAAAGTCTTTTACTTGTTGTTAATATACCCACCTCAACCACTTCCACGCAGCTCATTCCATATACATACCACCTTTGTGTCAAACAGTTGCCCCTCAGTTTCCCTTTTATTCTTTCTCCTCTAACTTTAACCTGATGCCCTCCAGTCCTTGATTACCTGGGAAAAAGACCAAGTGCATTCACCTTACCCATGCCTCTCATGATCTTATACACTTCTGTAAAATGTTTCCCCTCGGTTTCCTCTGCTCTACACAAAAAGGTCCTCGCTTGTCCAGCCTCTCCCTGTAACTCAGACCCCTGAGACCTGGCATCATCCTTGTAAATTTCTTCTTCACCTTTCCAGTTGAATAACTGAAACCTACACTGCACTCATCACATTTCCCGTGTTTCCCCACGGCACTGGAACTGAAGTGACAACGCAAATGGATAACAATCAATGATCGATAACTCAGTTACAACAATCCCATTTTCATAGCTTTTTCCATGATGCAGGAATCCTTTTGTCTTTCGGGTTTCATGGTTACTTGTCCTCATACAAAACCAATCTGTAGCTTACCTGTTCCAGGGAGATGTGCCATGATTGTTTAGACTTTCAAAAACCAATGAAATCTCTCTCCACAGTCCCCACGCTAACATGGACTTCGCTGTCTCAGTACTTTTTCCAGTCACACGGAAAGGTGAAATATTTGTCCACGGACAGAATGCACCACCTTTCCATCCAGATGAAAAGGTCAATGATATTCAGATCGGCACGGATCCAGTAACATGAAGTTCAATTTGAATTTCTCAACTGCAAATCCCCCCTTTCAATACTCTATAACAGAGAAAACAGAAAGTGCTGGAGATCCTCAGCAGGTCTGGCCCCATCTGAAATGGTGACAGATGCAGGAAACATTGCAGCCTTGAAGAACTGTTTAGTTGATCACACCAGGCAAGTGTGCGTGATGACCGGTATGGAGAAGATGGGGACAGGGATCCCTTTCTGGAAGGGCCTTGGTGAGACCACACCTGGAGTATTGTATACACCTTTGTTCCCCTTTCCCAAGGAAGGCTCTCCTGGTTATTGAGAGAGTGTGAAGGAGGATCACCAGAGGAGTCCTGGGATGTGAAGATAGTTAAGGACTGCAGATGCTGGAAGTCAGAGTCTGTACAATGTGGACTTGGGGAGGTGCAGCAGGTCAGGCAGCATCAGAGGAGCAGGAAGGTTGATGTTTTGGGTCAGGACCCTTTGTCAGTCTTGATAAATAGCCCTGACCCGAAACGTCACCTTTCCAGCCCCATCGTATTCATGCTGGTCATCAAGCACCTATTTATGCTCGTCCCACGGTCTGGCACTCAGCGTGTAACCGATATTGTAGTACCTGGTGTGATCATCTCAACACTTCTTCAAGGCTGCAATGTTTCCTGCATCTGTCAGCATTTCAGATGCTGACAGATTTGCTGAGGATCTCCAGCGCTTTTTGTTTTTTATTGCAGATTTCCACCATTTTGCTGAAGCACAGAGTCATAGACATGTATACAGCTCCATATTTTGTTGACTCACATTACCGGGATGTCAGGACTGATGGCTGAAGAGGGACTCAATCTTCATTTAATCCTCCTTTCCTTTGGCTTTCTGAGCCGCTAACTACATCACTAATATTCTACCTCCCATTCCGTGTCCTGAATCTGACCCATCTAAGCCTACACTTTCGGTCCCATCCCCCTGCTAGACTAGTTACAAATTCACCAATAGAACTGGCAAAAGCCCTCACCAGATTTGTCTCAGCTCTGCCCGGGGTAACCGGTCAGGCTGGTACAGGTCCCACCCCGAAACAGTCCCAGTGCCTGAAGAATCAAAACCCTTCTGTGGTACACCATTTCCCCAGCCACACATCCAGCTGATCTACCTTCTCATTCCTGCTCTCATTAGCACATGGCACTGGGAGTAAGTCTGACATTATTACATTGCAGGAGCTACATTTTAATGTATCTCTGCTCTCCCTATATCCAGCTTTCAGGCCCTCATCCCTCTGTTTAGCGATATTGTTGGTATCTGTGTGTTGCACGACAACGGCCTGTTTACCCTCCAGCTCCAGAATGTCCTGCAGCCACTCCATGATATCATCGATCTTGGCACCAGGGAGATTACATACCATCCTCGATTCATGTCTGTGGGCACAGAACTGCCTGGCTGTACCCCTGATTATTGAATCCCCTGTCACTATAGCCCTGCCACACTCATTCCTCTTGTTCTGATCAGCAGAGCTCTCTGTGGTGTCATGAACCAGGCTGTTGTTGATTTCCCGAGGAGCTACCCCACCCATTCCTGCCCTTACAGAATCCCAAGCGGTATACAGTATCTGTATGAGAAGGGGATAACAACGGGGGACTCCTGTACTCGCTTCCTGAGCCTTTTACTAGATCTGATGGTCACCCATTCCCTTTCTGCCTCTGTAACCCTCACCTGCAGTGTGACTAACTCACTAAACGTGCTGTCCATAACATTCTCAGTATTGCAGATGCTCCACAGCGAGTCCACTCCCAGCTCCAGCTCTGAAAAGCAGTTTCCCAGTAGCTGCAGATGGGAACCCTTGCTGCACAAATAGCCGTCAGGGACACTGGAAGCGGCCCTTATTTCCCACATTGTGCAAGAGGAGCACACCACGGGTCTGAGGGCTCCTGTCACAACGTCTCTCTACATTCATCTAGTTACTCCCATTAAGAGAATTTAAATGAGTGAGTAACCTTCCTTCACTTCAAACATGTCCATTATAATAACAAAAAAAGCTGATATGTCATACTTTAAAAAATAAATACTCCACAGGTATCACTGACAAATTGGCTATTCCCATTGGGACTGTGAATTTCTGAAAGGCCTGAACTAAAACGGAGTTTCAGCTTCACCTTCTCCCTGTCTCACCTTACTATTTACACCCAACTCCAAAACACTCTCATTGAGCCAAGCAGCCCTCACAGTGCAGCCCTGTCATTTTCATTGTCTGCTCATACCTACACTGTACTGTTCCAATGCACCTCAATGGGAGCTCATGGACAGCACCTCATCTTTCAATTCAACCCTTTGTAACCCCAGAGTCAAAATGGACCTCATCAGTTTCTGAATGAACAGACCGTTGTCAGACTCTGGAACGTTCCACCTGAAATGGTGCTGGAATTTGAGTCCACAAGGAATTTCAATGAGAAATTTGCAGAGAATTGGAAGTAGGGAGTTTACAGATTAACATTATAAAGTGGATAATTGAGACTAAATCTGACAGTTCCTGCAAAAAGACGAGGTGTAATTTGGATAAATCTGTGCTCTCTCTCAGGCCAATACCTCCTTCATTAGCTTCAGGGCCAAGAATTGAACACATACCCCAAGGGTGATCCAACCATGAATTTGAACATCTTTCTGCTTTTGGCTTGACAAAAATATTGAAGATATTTTCCCACAGACAGAAGAGACAAACCTTTCTCGTTCCACAGTTAAATCCCAATGATATTCAGATCCTGAGGACTCATCTGACTGTAGAAGCTTGTTTTTGTTTTGAGATCCCAGTCTCAATTATTCTCAATTAATATCCTATTAACTGAATTCACAAAACAAAGCTCACAGTCAGTGCAAGATGAATAGTGAAGACAAACACTTCTCTTGGTATGTGTTTGATGTGTAAATGCTCCTCTTCAAATCACCCCGCCCCCACCCAGGAAGAGGACACATGCATGCTCCTTGCTGTACCTTGCCCCAAATAAAGATGGTGGCCATAACCCAGGACCTCTCACTGCCTGAGGCCCAAGCCATCTTCCCCTTTGCTGCAAACGTGGGACCAAGAGTTTCTAATTCAGACTAACGACCTGCCCAGAGTGTAACTAAACCCTCCCAGTCTACACTGATACATTTCATCTGGTTCCTGCTGCCACTCTCCCCTTTCCCCTTTCCACCTCCTGCACACACCATGGGTTATCACGGGTCCAGTGACCCTTCCTCAGAACAGATGGCAGCTGGGAAAATTAGAATCCCTTTAGGAAACAGGCCCTTTGGCCCAACAATTCCACACCCACCCTCCGAAGTTTATCCCACCCAGACCCATTCTCCTATTCTATTACTCTCCATTTCCCCCGGAATAATGCACATCCCTGAACACTACGGGAACCTTAGCTGGGCCAATTCACCTCACCTATAGATCTTTGGACTACAGGAGATAAGGGTTAAAGAGTAAATAATAGGTGGGGACAGAAACCAAAGAGACACAGGAACATTTGGAAAGATAAAGGAGTGGGAAGTTGGAAAGCTGTTAATGGAGGAGACAGGAACCTTCTAGCATCTCAGTGGCGGTGGTGGAAATGGCGGCTGATGATCTACATTGTGCCTGCAAAAAAGACCCTGAGCTTCCAGTTGTCTGCTTTTTAACACACAAGACTGTTCCCTGTCGAACATCTCTGTCTCATGCTTACTGCAGTGTTCCAGTGAAGTTTGATGCACGCTGGAAGAACACTTCAGAACATACCAAATGGCTTCATATTTCAAGGACTGCAAATGGTGCAAGAGGTGGAAAACCTGTACCCACACCTTCCCCTCGCCTCCATCCAAGGCACCACTGGATCCTCCCATATCCAGCAGAGAATTCCCTGCCCACCCAAACACCTCAGCTATTGTGTCCCTTGCTCTCGGGACGCCAAATTGTGGAGTATTTCAGGGAACATTTCTGGGACACATGCACCAACCAACCCCACCGCCCTGTAGCTGACCATTTCGGCTACACCCCAGCCCCTCCGCCACCACGCTGCCAAGGACATGCAAGTCCTCCATCCCAAATCCGAGCCACCCGACACCCGCAGGAAGAACACCTCATCTTCCACCTTGGGAACTTTCAACCACACAGCATCAAGGTTTCCTCATCTCCCATCCCCCAACTTATCTCAGATTCAACCCTTCAACTCGGCAAAACCCTCTTGAACAGTCCCACCTGCCCATCTTCCTTTCCAATTGTCCATTCTACCCTCCATCTACAACCACCTATTGCCTCCCTAGCTCCCTTCCCCCCAACCCCAAACACCCCTCCCTATTTATCTCTCAGCCGTATTCTACCACCCACATTTCTGATGAAGTGCTGACATGCCCAATATATCAATTCTCCTGCTCCTTGGATGCTGCCTGACCTGCTGTGCTTTTCCAGCGCCACACTTTAACACAAACTGGAAGAACAACACCTCATCTCCCACTCGGGAACCCTGCAACCCTCTGGCTTCAACATCAAATTCAATAATTTTAGGTCCTGAACTCTCCCACGTCCTAGTGTCTTTCCCCCCTACCCCACATACCAGGCCTTGTTATTACGTAGCCTGCCATTTCACACGACCTATGGTTAGCCACGAACAGTCCCCATAAACAGCTATTCACCCTCCCCCCGTCCGATCGTTATTCACTCCTTTGTCCAACTGCTCCTATCTCTCTCTTTTCACTCTATCCCCACCTATCATTTACTCCTTAACCCCTACCTTCTGTATAAAAATGGACATTTTAATCTCAGTAACATCAGTTCCTGAGGAAGCGTCACTGGATCGAAAATGTGAACTGATTTCTTTTCACAGATGCTGCCAGATCTGTTGAGCTTTTCCAGTACCTTCTGGTTGTTGTGTGTGATTTACAGCATCCGCAGTTCTTGTGGTTCTAATTTACCCGGAGTATCTAATTCAGGTCCAACAGACTGAAACAGTGTTTATCAACCTTCCCAGTCCACACTAACTCCATCTCTCTCCCAGTATCTGCTGTCTCTCCCACTCCTTCACATTCAGTCCCCCCTCACAGTGACACTGCACCTGCAAAACTGATGGTCTGTGTTGGCCTGCTGGACCCACCCCTCATTCACTCCCATTGGCTGGAGGATCACACCAACTCTCCTATTGGTCTGAAGCTGTGTCAATCAGCCAGGCCCCATTGTGACCTGAGTGGTGGGATCCTCCCAGGGGCATCAGAGGCTGAGGGGTGACCTCATAGAGGTTTATAAAACCATGAGGGGCCTGGGTAGGATAAATAGACAAGGTCATTTCCCTGGGGTCAGGGAGTCGAGAATGAGAGGGCATAGGTTTAAGATGAGAGGGGAAGAATTTAAAATGGATTTGAGGGGCATTTTGTTTCCCACTGAGGTTGGTGCGTGTATGGAATCTTCTGTCAGGAAGTGGAGGATGTTGGTACAATTATACCATTTGGCATCTGGATGGGTATATGAATAGGAAGGGTGTAGAGTGATATGTGCCAAGTGTTGGCAAATGGGTCTAGATTAGGTTGGGATATCTGGTCAGCATGGACCAGTTTAACCAAAGGGTTTATTTTCATGCTGTACATCTCTACGGCTCTGCCCTGTGATGAGCTTCATCATTCACAGTGAATGGGTCAGTATCACAGAACATAGGGGCTGGGGGCTATTCAGCCCATTGGGGCTGTACTCTCTCCCTCTGGAGATGGTGCCAGTCAGTCCCAACTCACCTCCCATTTGGACATACCCCTCCAAATCCTTCCTTAAAAAAGTTAAATTTCAAATTTGTTTTGACAATAACTACTGTGTCTGCATCCAGCTGTCTTTTAAACTGTTCCAGATGCTCAGAACTTAGTGAGTAAAATAATCTTCACATTTTTCCTCGGCATTATTTGCCAGTTACCTGAAAATAGTTACTAAAAATTGTGACGTGAAAAATTTCTCACTCTGTCTCTCTGTAAATGAAATACCCTGGAAACTAATCAACTCCTGGTCGAAATCACTGCTTAACCTTCTCAGCTCCAAGGAGAATTGTCTGGCCTTCTGCTAACTCTCCATAAAAGAGAAACCTATCTTAATTTTAATTTATTAGTGTCATAGAGATGTTACAGCACAGAAACACACCCTTCAGTTCAACTTGTCCATGCTGACCAGATATCCTAAATTAATCTCGTCCCATATGCCAGCCCTTGGCCCATAACCTTCTAAACCTTTCCCAATCACATATCCAATGAGATGCCTTTTAAATGTTGTAACTGTACCAGCCTCCACACTTTCTCTGGCAGCTCATTCCATACACGTGCCACGTTCAGCTTCAAACTTTGCCCCTAATATCCCTTTTCAGTCTTTTCCCTCACGCCTGTGCTTTCTAGTTTTGGACTCACCTAAACAGGAATAAGACCCTGGCTGTTTACCCGATCCATGTCCCTCACGATTTTATCAACCTCTATGGTCACCTCTCAGCATCCGATTCTCCAGTGAAAACACCCTCAGTCTATTCAGCCTCTCCCTATAGCTCAATCCCTCAAACCTGGCAACATCTTTGCAGCTTTTCTGAATCTTTTCAAGTTTCACAATATCATTCCAATAGCGGGGAGACCAGGACTGAAAGCAGAATTCCAGAAGTGGCTGAATGAGTGTCCTGTACAGCCGCAAAATGATGTCACAACTCCTGTACTCAATGCACAGACCAACAAAGGCAAATACACCAAACACTTTCTTCACTACCCTGCCTATCTATGATTCCACTTTCAAGGAATTATGAACCTGCACTCCAAGATCTCTTTGTTCAGCAACACTCCCCAGGACCTTCCCATTAAGTGTAGAAATCCTGCCCTGATTTGCTTTTCCAAAATGCAGAACCTCACATTTATCTAAATTAAACTGCATCTGCCACTCCTCAGCCCATTTGATCGGAGTCTCATTGTACTCTCGGGTAACTTTGCTATCCATTGCACCTCCAATGTTGGTGTCTATTGTAAACCTACTAACCATAGCTCCTATATTCACAGAGAAATCATTTATATAAATGGCCAAAAGCAGTGGACCCAGCACCCAATCTGACAGCATATTGCTCATCACAGGCTTCCAGTCCAAAAAGCATCCTGCACTATGACACTGACTGCTCAGCAAGGTTAGAGCTTATGGCATACAGGGAGATCTAACCATTTGGATACAGAACTGGCTCAAAGGCAGAAGACAGAGGGTGGTGATGGAGGGTTGCTTTTCAGACTGGAGGCCTGTGACTAGTGGAGTGTTACAAGGATCACTGCTGGATCCACTACCTTTCGTCATTTATATCAGTGACTTAGATGTGAACATAGGAGGTATAGTTAGTGAGATGACACCAAAACTGGAGGTGTAGTGGACAGTGAAAAAGATTACCTCAGAGTACAATGGGATCTTGATCAGATGGGTGAATGGGCTGAGGAGTGGCATTTTGGGAAAGCAAATCTTAGCAGTACTTATACACTTAATGGTAAGGTCCTAAGGAGTGTAACTGAACAAAGAGACCTTGGAGTGCAGATAGATAGGATAGTGAACGCGGCATCTGGTATGCTTGCCTTTATCAGACAAAGTATTGAGTACAGGAGTTATGAGGTCATGTTGCAGCTGTACAGGACATTGGTTAGGCCACTTTTGGAACGTTGCGTACAAATCTGGTCTCCCTCCTATTGGAAGGATGTTGTGAAACCTGAAAGGGTTCAGAAAAGATTTACAAGAACGTTGCCAGGGTTGGAGGATTTGAGCTCGGCTGGGGGTTGAATAGAGGTTGAATAGATTGGGGCTGTTTTCCCTGCAGCGCCGGAGGCTGAGAGGTGATCTTATCTATGTACATAAAAACCTGAGGTGCATGAATAGGATAAATAGAAAGTCTTTTCCCTGGCGTGGGGGATCCCAGCACAAGAGGGCATAGGTTTATGGTATGAGGGGAAAGACTTTAAAGAGACTTGAGAAGCAATGTTTTCACACAGAGGGTGGTGCGTGTATGGAATGAGCTGCCAGAGGAAGTGGTGGAGGCCATTACGATTGCAACATTTAAAAGGCATCTTCATGTGTATATGAATAGGAAGGATATGGGCCGGGTGCTGACAGGTGGGACTGGATTGCGTTGGGATATCTGATCAGCATGTACTGGTTGGACCGACGGGTCTCTGTTTCTGTGCTGACTTTCCAGCCAATTCCATATCCAAACAGCTAGTTCCGCCAGAATTCTATGGTGTTGAACCTGCTAACCAGTGTGTTATGTGAAACCTTGTGTCTTTCTCAAGTCCAAGTTAATGATTTCAATGCCCAAAGCCATGCTGACTCTCCCGAATCATTTCTTGCCTTTCCAATGACATGTAAATCCTGTCCCGGAGAATCCCTTCCAACAACTTCTCTGCCACTGACTTCAGGCTCACCGGTCTATAGTTCCCTGGCTTTTCCTTACCACCTTTCTCAAATAATGGCACCCATCTTCCAGCACCTCACCTGTGGCGATTGATGATACAAATATCGCAGCAAGAGGCCCAGCAAAAGCTTCCCTAATTACCCACAAAGTTCTGGGATACACCTGATCAGATTCCAGGGATTTATCCACCTTTATGCGTTTTAAGACATCCAGTACCTCCTCCTCTATAATATGTACACTTGCCAAGTTATCACTATTATTTCTCCAACTTCTCTAACTTCCATATCCCCTTTCAGTAAAACCTGACATGAAATACTTATAGAATCTCTCCCACCTCCTGCTGTTCCATAGACAGTCTTGTTGATCTTTGAGGATCGCTATTCTCTGCCTAGTTATTCTTTTGTCTTTAGTGTATTTGTAGAATCTCTTTGGATTCTCCTTAAACCTATTTCCCAAAGCTATTCTCATGTCCCCCTTTTTGCCTCCTGGTTTCCCGCGAGTATACTCCTACTGCCCTTATAGTCCCCTAGGGACTCACTCAAACACAGTGCTCTGTACCTGCCATATCGTCCCTTCATTTTCTTGACCAGAGCCCCAATTTCTCAGGTCATGCAGCATTCTCGACGCCTCCCAGCCTTGGCCTTAACAGGAACATACTGTCTGTGTACTCTCATTGTCGCAGGCCTATGGAGGCAATGGCAGATGAGGACAGAGAAACAATCATTATCAGTAAAGAGGTCGGGTTGGGAAAGCGAACAACTCATCCTTATCTCTATAATTCCTCTCTAGCCTCAGAACTATCACTACCTCTGCATCAAAAACATCTCAATCTATGCAACATCCTCCAATCTCTAATCTCCTCCAGTCTCAACACACTCTCTATCTTTAATCTTGTCCACCCTCACAAATCTCTGCGATGTGCCTTTCTTTAATTCCAGCCTTCAGGATAACCCATTTTTATTTCAGATTCCTGCACCCAGAGATCCACAATGTCCCACTTAACCTCTGTCACATTTTCCTCCAAAAAAACATTAATCAATCATGTATCACCTATTCTAATATCACCTTCTCTGACCTGGTTTCTATTGTGGATTGTCATATTCCTATATTACGCGTCTGTGGTCTACATGACGGAAAACGGTTTTGTGGTCCATTGGATTTATGCTGTAAAGAAATCTCCCAGCTAACTATTTTAATCCCATTTTCCAGCACTGAGCCCATAGACCTGTCAGCCTTGGCCTTGCAAGTGTGTTCCTAAATAGATTTTAAATGCCTTCGGGATTTCTGTCTCTCACTCTCTTCCAGACAGTGAGGTTTAGTGCATCTGTTGCTCTATGACATCACCCACAGGGTTCAGAGCAGCTGGGTCTGTGCGAACCAGAGATCGCCCACACATTGGGAAGGATGGCAGGGTCCCTGACAGGGGGCACTGGAGATTTACCAGGATGGTTCAAGGAATGGGGGATTTTAGTTGCAGAATTTGTGGGCCTTTTTTAACATTAATTGTTCACGTGACATGTGTGTTGCTAATACACATCAAGAATAACCATCCACAATTAATGAACTCTCCTTTTCAACCTCTCCCCTTGCCTGGGCTGTGATAATATTCAGGTTAACCACTACCAGACATCTCTCTCTAATGAGAGAGCAGTCCTATGGTCGGGTAGGACAATGCTGACTTGATCTTTTACACAGTGATGCCACTGTGCCTCCAGGGTCGGGAGAGGGAATGCTGAAGGCGGTGGATGGGAAACCACTCAGGTACAGTACATTACCCTGGAGGATGCTCACTTTCTTTAATATTGTTGGGGGGGGGGGGGGGGGGGTGCACTGATACAGGCAAGTGGAGGATGTTCCAACACAATCCTGATGTGTATCTTATAGGGAGAAAACAGACATTGTGGAATCAGGGGTTTGGAAAGAACTGAGATTGTTCTCCTTGTACCAAAGGAAACTTGGGGAGCTGTGACAAAGCGGTTTACAAAAGCTATACATTATAATAATAAACCTTACACTCATCAGCTCATTATACAAGGGTTACAGGACACATACTGAAGATTTGGGAAGAACTATTGAGAGGATGGTTTGATTCAAAGGAGAACTTTTATTCAGCAAATGGTATTGATCTGGAACACAATACTCACACAATGTGAATATCCAGGTCCTGATGAATGGAGTAATTCTGTCAGAGTTTGGCGTTACAATGACTGAGATTACCATTTGAATATCTGCCTGTAATACAAGGTGATAAAATCCGTCACTGTCAGTTCAAGTTTGAAACTCATAAAACCCCCTCCTCCTGGCCCAGGATGACTGTACACATTACCCCTGGTGGAGGTCAGCAGGCACTTCAAGGGCAAATCTTTGTGGGTTTCTATGAGTTTCCACCTTGGAACTTCATATGACTGAACATGGGACAGAATGTTCTAAGATTCAGTGAGATATAGAGAGCAGGATTTCCTTCCTTTTCTTTCCTTCCATTCTGCCGCTGTGCCTCCTCAATAAGACATGGGGGTGTGAAAGGCTCATGCAGCTCGATGGGCAAGTTGTCTCCATTCTGACCAAGGGGCAACTAGCTCCTCCCAGTCATGAAACAGAGTATCCCTGAAAGATAGCAACTGTGCATGCTTCCCACTGCCCAGTGCCCACAGTACATGTTCCGAATAATGAGGGGGGGGGGGGGGGAAATCTCCTAGAAAAGGCATAACAGGAAAGTTCCAAAAGGATTATAAAAAGTTTACAGAGAGATATTCACAGGAAACCTGGGCAACAAGTTGGCAAATAGAGTATAACTTGGGATAAACTGTGGAAAGCTGCACCACAAAGAGACTGGGGGAAAATGAGCAGGAAACACAGAAAGCTAGCACACAGTTACAACAGGGAATCAGGAAAGGGAATGGAATGCTGTCCCTTATTACAAAGAGTTTGCAATAGACGAGTTTGGAGTATATACCTTAGGGCAACTAAACAAATGGCGAGTGAGACCACATCTGGGGGAACGGGAACAGATTTGGTCACTTTAGTTCATGAAATAGAGCAGTTTATTGGAGGCATTTCACAGAAGATCCATTGGGATGATCCCTGTTTTGAAAGGATTATCCTGTCAGCAAAGGCTGAATAAATTGGGAATATACTCACTGGACTTTGGAAGAATGAGAGGAGATCTCTTTGAAACATACAGGATTCTGTCGAGGTTTGACAGGGTAAATTTGGAGAGGATGTGTCCCATTACGGGTGAGTCTTGAACCAGATTCTGGGTCAGTCGCGGAATCAAGGATTCTGTTTCAGATTTGTCAAGTTAAAGGCAACACCGACACAGGTTAGGGTTTCAGTAGCAATGGAGCTGGGGTGAGAAGGAGACAAGCAACATTTTAGAGATTGGAATTCGTGGTGTTTGTGATTGTGTAGATGTCTGATCAGGAGGTCACCTTGGGGTCAGATATGAGAGCAATATTGTGAATAATGTAGTTCTGCCTCAGACACTTCCCAGTGAGAGGGAGGGACACAGCAGTGAGGAAAATGTATTTGGAATAGCAACTGAAGGCAATGGGTTTAACAATTACAGTGTTTCATTGGAGTCAATTGCAGCTAATCGAAGCGTGGTAAGCAGTTTGATAACTGAGTAATAGTGGAGTAATGGAGAGGGATGATGGGGAGGGAGAGCTGGGCATTGTCAGTGTACATGTAAAACCTAACACTGTGCTTCTGGGCGATGTTACCTCCTGGCAGTGTGTAGGTGAGAAACAGGACAGACCAAGGATAGACCCTGGAGGGACACCAAATACAATGAATTCAGAAAGGAAAGGGAGAGTAGAGATGGAGCAGGATTTTCCAACAACGGTGAGGTCAAATATTAGGTTTTAGCAGAATGGGAGAGAAGGACATAACCAGAAAAGACAGACAGATCATGGAACAATATCTGTGAATTGCAATGGTGGGGGGAGGGGGGAGAGCGGTGACAAGCAGGAGAATGAGACAGAGATTTGGAATGTCCATGATTTAGCTACACTAGGGTAAATGGTCAAGATGACCTCGAATAAGGCTTGACAAGAGACTCGAGGAAATGCAAGTTTAGGACTAAAATGAGGAGCACCCTTGTGAGGCAGTGTGGCTCGGTGGGCTAGTGGAGAGGGAGGAAAGAAGCAGAGGCAGCTGATCGGATTGTCTCAATGTTATGGACAGAGAAACTCCACGTGCTCCTCACTCTTGTTGTTGGGGGGGAGGATGGAGGAGACAGGATAATGGACGTTCTTTTTATTTCCAATACAATAAACAAAACCTGTGATAGTGATTCTAAAAATAAGTGAACAAACCTGTCGTATTTATCATTTATCAAGAATATTAAAATGTACAACTGAAGTTCAGGTTTGAATCCCAAATCGGTAGAGGTTGGCTCTGAATTCAAGAAAAAAATAACTGGAATGAAGAATCTACTGTTTGCCATGGAACCATTGGGGATGTTTTTCTGTTATTGACAATGTCCTTGAGGGAAAGAAACCAGACAGTGGGCCATCAAATCACTCATTGTATTAATCACTGCACAGTCTCAACAAAGGAATGAAACTGGATGGACCACATTACATCTACCAATGCACTGGAAAATACAACCACACAATCAGCCCTCTTGACCCTGCAACTTCTGCCTCACTGTGGGCCAACAGCAGCAGAACTGTACTCCAGCCCAATCTGAAATCTCATGGCCTGATATCCCCCACTCAACCATTAACATCAAGCCAGGGGAATCAACCCTGGTTCAATGGTGAATGCAGGAGGACATGTCAGGAGCAGTACCAGGCATCCCTAAAAATGAGGGGCCAACCTGGTGAAGCTACCAAACCTGCATGCTAAATAGCACAAGCAACACTAAATAGAACTAAGTGATCCCATAGCCAATAGATTAGATGTGAGTTCTGCAGTTCTGCCACACCAAGTCAAGAATAGTGATGGACAATTAAACAACTCACTGGAGGAAGCATCACAGATATCCCCACCCTTACCAATGGAGGGGTCTCACACATCCATTCCACAGATAAGAGGACAGCATTAGCAGCGATTTTCAGCCAGCAGTGCCAAGTGGATGAGCCTTCTCCATTGGTCCCTGACATCTCAGATATGAATCGACTTGGTTGAAAACTCATTTCAAATCAGATCAAGAAATGGATAAGCAGTGTAAAGGTATGGGCCCTGCCAATATTCTGGCAATAATACTGATGGCTGTGCTCCAGAACCTGCTGCCCACCAAGGCAAGTACTGCTCCAGCACTGGCACCTACCGACTTTGTGGAACATTGCTCAGGGATGTTCCAACACAACAACACAGGGCAGATCCAACCCAGCCAATTCCCCTCCATCAGTCCACACTCACTCAGCAGTGAAGTGATGGAAGGTGTCATCAACAGTGCTGTCAAGCAGCTGCTCAGCAATAACCTGCTCAGCGATGCCCAGTTTGGGTTCTGCCAGGGCCACTCAGTTCCTGAGCTTGTTAAAGACTTGATTCACAAACTGACAAACAGCTGAATGAGGTGAGGATGACAGGCCAGACCCCCTCCAAGACCACTATTTCGACTTCAGTGATATCACCTGACCTCACCACAGTCTCAGCTCATTTGCTGAAACTCTCATTCATTCCTTTTGTTAACACTAGATTTCATTGTCTTAACCTGCATCCCACATTCACCTTCCCGATAATCTCAAGAATATTGAAAACTCTACTGCCGAAGTGCTCACTTGTACCAAAACTTGCCGATCAATCAAAAGACTCCCATTTATGTTACTTGTATAAAGTAACTAAGTAATTAATTAATTAAGCAGAGATGGCTGGGCAGGTGATGTGCTGTAGCTGTATGATGTGGGAGCTGGCTGATCCCATTGTGAATGGCAGTGACCACATCTGCAGCAAGTGTTGGTTGCTGGAAGAACTCCGGATCAGAGTTGATGATCTGGAATCTGAGCTTCAAACACTGCGGCACATCCGGGAGGGGGAAGAGTTACCTGGACACTTTGTTTCAGGAGGCAGTCACACCTGGGAGATTAAGTAATTCACATTCAGCTCGTGATCAGGCTCATCAGAGTGTGACTGTAAGTGAGGCAGGTAGGGGGAACCTGAGTTCAGGAGCCTCAGCCGTTGACACTGTCCAACAGGTACGAGATTCTTGCTCCCTGTTCGGATGAGGAAAAGGGCTCTGGACAGGATGAGCCAACTGATCAAGGCACCATGGTGCAGAAGGCCATTCAAGAGGGGGGAGTTAATAGACAAGTAGTGGTTATAGGGGATTCTATAATTCAGGGGGCAGATAGTATCCTTTGCAAGCTGGATCGGGAGTCTCGCATGGTGTTGGCTGCCTGGTGCCAGGGTGCGGGACATCTCCGACCGGCTTGAAAGGATATTGGAGCGGGATGGGGAGGATCCAGTTGTTGTGGTCCACGTTGGGACTAACAACATAGGCAAGACTAGGGTGGAGTACCTATTTGGGGATTACGAGGCACTAGGCAGGAAATTGAAGCACAGGTCCTCAAGGGTCATAATCTCCGGATTACTGCCCGAGCCACGTGCCAATTGGCATAGGGACAAGAAAATTAGGCAAATAAACACGTGGCTCAGGGATTGGTGTGGGAAAGAGGGATTCCACTTCATGGGGCATTGGCATCAGTTTTGGAACGGGGGGGATCTGTACTGTTGGGACGGTCTCCACCTGAACCGATCAGGTACCAATGTTCTAGCGAAGAGGATAAATAGGGTGGTCAGTAGGACTTTAAACTTCTGAGTTTGGGGGGGGGGGGGGGGGGTGAAGGGAAAGTGAAAGTGAAAGCAACAGGGAGCATGGCGTTAAATGGAAAGACAAGCAGCAGGATAGCATGTGTCCAGGCAGATTTAAAATTGAGGCAGACTTGGAATGCAGAAAAAAGCAAGGATAACTTAGGACATCATATGACTTCCAATATCTCTAATGATCAGAAAGATAGCATTAAGGTGCTTTACCTGAATGCGCATAGCATTCATAACAAAGCAAATGAACTAATGGCACATATCATAGTGAATGATTATGATTTGGTAGGCATCACAGAGACTTGGTTACAAGGGGGTCGGGACTGGCAGTTAAACCTCCAAGGATTTTCAATTTATCGAAAAGACAGGGAGGTCGGCAGAGGGGGTGGCGTTGCCTTGTTAGTGAAGAACAATATTAAATGTATGATACTGAATGACATATCGTCAGATGATGTGGAGTCTGTGTGGGTGGAATTGAGGAACCACAAAGGCAAAAAAAACCATAATTGGAGTTGTGTACAGACCTCCTAACAGTGGTCAGGAGCAGGCATGCAACATGTACCAGGAAATAGAGAAGGCATGTCAGAAAGGCAAGGTCACGGTCATCATGGGAGACTTCAATATGCAGGTGGACTGGGTAAATAATGTTGCCGGTGGATCCAAAGAAAGGGAATTCATGGAATGCTTACAGGATGGCTTTTTGGAACAGCTTGTCATGGAGCCCACAAGGGAGCAGGCTATTCTGGACCGAGTGCTTTGCAATGAACCAGACTTTATAAAAGATCTTAAAGTAAGGGAACCCTGAGGAAGCAGCGATCATAATATGGTAGAGTTCAGTCTGGAGTTTGAAAGAGAGAAGGCAAAATCGGATGTAATGGTGTTACAGTTAAATAAAGGTAATTATGAGGGCATGAGAGAGGAACTGACAAAAATAGACTGGAAGCAGAGGCTTGTGGGGAAGACAGTAGAGCAAAAATGGCAGGAGTTTGTGGGTATAATTAAGGACACTGTACAGAGGTTCATCCCCAAGAAAAGAAAGATTATCCAGGGAGGGATTAGACAGCCATGGCTGACAAAGGAAGTCAGGAAATGTATTAAAGAAAAAGAGAGATCCTATAAAGTGGCCAAGAGCAGTGGGAAATCGGACGATTGGGAAGGCTACAAGAACAAACAGAGGATAACAAAGAGAGTAATAAGAAAGGAGAGGATCAATTATGAAGGTAGGCTAGCCAGTAATATTAGAAACGACAGTAAAAGTTTCTTTCAATACATAAGAAACAAATGACAGACAAAAGTAGACATTGGGCCACTTCGAACTGATGCTGGAAGCCTAGTGATGGGAGATAAGGAAATAGCAGGAGAACTTAACAAGTACTTTGCGTCAGTTTTCACAGTGGAAGACAGGAGTAGTATCCCAACAATTAAAGGGAGTCAGGGGGCTGAGTTGAATATGGTTGTCATTACAAAAGAGATAGTGCTAGAAAAGCTAAAAAGTCTTAAAATTGATAAATCTCCTGGCCCCGAAGGGATACATCCTAGAGTTCTGAGAGAGGTGGCTGAGGAAATAGCGGAGGCATTGGTTGAGATCTTTCAAGAGTCAGGGAAAGTCCCGGATGATTGGAAGATGGCGGTTGTAACCCCATTGTTCAAGAAAGGATCAAGACAAAAGATGGAAAATTATAGGCCAATTAGCCTAACCTCGGTTGTTGGTAAAATTCTAGAATCCATCATTAAGGTTGAGGTTTCTAAATTCTTAGAAGAGCAGAGTCTGATTAGAACAAGTCAACATGGATTTACTAAGGGGAGGTCATGCCTGACAAACCTGATGGTATTCTTTGAAGAGGTGACAAGCAGGTTAGGCCAGGGAAACCCAGTGGATGTGGTCTATCTGGACTTCCAAATGGCCTTTGATAAGGAGCCACACAGGATGCTGCTGAGCAAGGTGAGGGGGCATGGTGTTCGAGGTGAGCTACTGGGATGGATTGAGGATTGGCTGTCTGACAGAAGGCAGAGTTGGGATAAAAGGTTCTTTTTCAGAATGGCAGCCGGTGACGAGCGGTGTCCCACAGGGTTCGGTGTTGGGGCCACAGCTGTTCGCATTATATATTAATGATCTGGATGAAGGGACTGGGGGCATTCTAGCGAAGTTTGCCGATGATACGAAGTTAGGTGGACAGGCAGGTAGTACTGAGGAAGTGGGGAGGCTGCAGAAGGATCTAGACAGTTTGGGAGAGTGGTCCAGGAAATGGCTGATGGAATTCAACGTGAACAAATGCGAAGTCTTGCACTTTGGCAAAAAGAATAAAAGCACAGACTACTTTCTAAACGGTGAGAAAATTCGTAAAGCCAAAGTACAAAGGGATCTGGGAGTGCTAGTCCAGGATTCTCTAAAGGTCAACATGCAGGTTGAGTCTGTGATTAAGAAAGCGAATGCGATGTTGTCACTTATCTCAAGAGGGTTAGAATATAAAAACACCATTGTGCTACTGAGACTTTATAAAGCTCTGGTTAAGCCCCATTTGGAGTACAGTGTCCAGGTTTGGTCCCAACACCTCAGGAAGGACATAGTGGCACTGGAACGTGTCCAGCGGAGATTCACACAGATGATCCCTGGAATGGTAGGTCTAGCATATGAGGAACGGCAGAGGATCTTGGGATTGTATTCATTGGAGTTTAGAAGATTAATGGGAGACTTAATAGAGACGTACAAGATAATACATGGCTTGGAAAGGGTGGATGCTAGGAAATTGTTTCCATTAGGTGAGGAGACTAGGATCCGTGGACACAGCCTTAGAATTAGAGGGGGTCATTTCAGAACAGAAATGCGGAGACATTTCTTCAGCCAGATAGTGGTGGGCCTGTGGAATTCATTGCCACAGAGTGCAGTGGAGGCCGGGACGCTAAATGTCTTCAAGGCAGAGATTGACAGATTCTTGTTGTCTAGAGGAATTAAGGGCTACGGGGAGAATGCGGGTAAGTGGAGTTGAAGTGCCCAGCAGCCATGATTGAATGGCGGAATGGACTCGATGGGCCGAATGGCCTTACTTCCACTCCTATGTCTTATGGTCTCAGTACTTTTGCAGTCACATTGAGATTTGAAATATTCGCCCACGGACAGAATACACACCTTCCCTTCCAGATGAAAAGGCCAATGATATTCAGATCGGCCCGGATCAAGTAACTATCAGATCTGAACATGAAATTCCATTTGAATTTCTCATCCACAAATCCACCCTTTCAGTACCATACAACAGAGCACACAAGTTACCACTGTTAATACAGGATGGAAATTCATAAGACAATTGTAGTATTAAACTGTAGTTTTCTTGTTTCCCCCAAAGCTTTAAACCTCAGTCTCACAATTTCTCTCTTCTGTGAACTGAAATCCAAACCAATCCCCCCACTCCTTTCCTCCACACCCAGTTCTCACAGACTCTCTCTTCGAATTCAGTTTCCTAACTCCTGATGAGAACCATCCTGCATACACTGCTTCCTGCACACTCTGGCCAAGACCCATCTTACTAAAATGAGCCAAATTAGAATTCGAATTGCAGACCCATCCTTGTCCCTTTCCATAACAACCCTGAATCTTCACAAAAGAGTTCTGATAACTTTCTGCAAAACACTGCACCACTGATAGTCTGATAACATGTCAGGGTAGCAAGAGAAGGGCCATTCCCCTGGGTCCTGCTCCCAGAGGGATGAAGCTGCTAATGATAGATTAATCCCTCACACCCACAGCCTCCTTCCCAGGCACTGACCTATACTGCGCATACTCCCACAATTGGTCAGCACTGCACCCGCGCACTGGTCTCCCCTCCTACAGCACGTGCTCCCGATCATACAGGAGTCTGGGTGATTGACAGCAGCTGCTGCCCAATATATCAGAATCCCTACAGTATGGAAACAGGCCCTTCGGCCAAATAAGTCCATACCGACCCTGCAAACAGTAACTTACACAGACCCATTCCCCCTAACTAATGTAACTAATACTATGGGCAATTTCGAATGGCCAATTCACCTGCACTGCACATCTTTGGATTGTGGGAGGAAATTGGAGCACCCGGAGGAAACCCACTCAGACACGGGGCGAATGCGCAAACCCCACACAGTCGCCCGTGGCCGGAATCGAACCCGGGTTCCTGGTGCTGTGAGGCAGTAGTGCCAACCACTGAGCTGTGTCTATCGACAGGAGGGGGCGGGGCTGGAGGACTGGGATAACGAGATTATAATCAATGAATGAATATGGAGGACACTGGGGGATGGACAGGTCAGTGAGGGACAGGAGCAGTGCAGTAGCAGGAGGGGATCCTGGACAAACTGAGCAATGGGAGAGTCTGACAGGAGAGAAACTACAGGAAGGTTTTGTTTGGAGGCTCAGGCAGGGACAGCTGGGAGACAGTATGGCCTGGTGGCTTGGGCAGGTTTACTAATCAGCCTCTTCAAAGATGCTGTTACTCAACTCTAAACCCGATCCTCCTGGTCCAGAGGTAAGGACACTTACACTATTTCCTGGTGGGCAAGGGATACAGAGACTGCCTTTCAAAAGGAACTCACCTGTGTTGGTGACATTAACAAGACTCAATACAGACTCACTGACAAAATGCTGGTGGACTTGAACTTCATCCAGAATATTAACACCTATAACTGGGCAACGCAGACCCCAATGTACAGTTAAATCCTGGATACTAATAACAGCTTTGTGCATGGGAAATCATAGCTCATGAATTTGACTCAGTTTTTTTGAAGAAGTAACAAAGAGGATTGCTGAGGTCAGAGCATGGACATGATCTACATGGACTTCAGTAACGTGTTTGAAAAAGGTTCCTCATGTGAGACTGGTCAGCAAGGTTAGATCGCATGGAGTATAGAACTGGCCCGAAGGTAGAAGGCAGAGGGTGCTTTTCAGGCTGGAGGCCTGTGACCAGTGGAGTGTCACAAGGATCGGTGCTGGATCCACTACTTTTCATCATTTATATCCATGATTTGGATGTGAACATAACAGGTATTTTAAGTAAGTTTGCAGATGACACCAAAATGGCAGGTGTAGCAGACAGGGAAAAATATTACCTCAGAGTACAAGAGGATCTGGATCAGATGGGTGATGGGCTGAGTTCAGTTTAGAAAAATGCGAGCTGCTGCATTTTGGAAAAGCAAACTTTAGCAGGACTTATACAGTTAATAGTAAGTTCCAGGGGAGTGCTGCTAAACAGAGTCATTGGAGTGCAGGTTCAGAGTTCCTTGACAGGAGATTAGCAAGTAGATAGGATAGTGAAGGCGGCAGTTGGTCTGCTTGTCTTTATTTGTCAGAGCATTGAGTATAGGGGTTGGGAGGTCATATTGCGGCTGTACAGGATATTGCAAAAGTTGCTGAATCAATATTCCATATAATTCTGTACTCCTTCCTATCAGATGGATGTTCTTAAACTTTAAAGAGATCAGAAAAGAATTATAGCATGTTGCCATGGTTGGATAGGCTGTTTTCCCTGGAGTGTCAGAGGCTGAATGGTGACCTGAAAGAGATTTTTAAAATCAGGCTGGGTATGGATAGGGTAAATAGACAAGATATTTGCCCTGCAGTGGGGGAGTACAGAACTAGGGGACTGGGAGGGAGGGTAGGCAGACAAGGGGGTGGGTGGATTGAGAGGGGTGGGACCGAAATGGGTGGGGAAAGAGAGGGGGGGGACAGAGAGGGGAGCCACAGAGACGGGTGGTGAGAGAAAGTGGGATTAGAGAGGAGGGGAATAGAGAGGAGGGGAATAGAGAGGAGGGGAACAGACAGGGGGAGGGGGGGGCGGGGCAACTGACAGAAAGGTGGAACAGACCCGTGGGGGGGTGAGGGGGGGGGGGGGGGGGGGAGGAGGGGGAGGGGAGGGAAGCAGACAGAGCGGGTGGAGACGGGGGGAACAGAGGGGGAAGATGGAGAGTTATTTTAAAGATCTAAAACTCAACCGTGTTCCTGTTTTCTCCTCCTCACCTTAATTCTCTCTGAAGGGCTCAGAACAACTGCATAGTTCTTGGAAAGTAGAGTTTCAGGGAGATCAGGTGCTGGATGTGGCATTTGGGGCACGAACATTGAATGGAAGGTGCTGATTCGATTCCACTGTCTGTGTGGTGTTTGCACATTCTCCCTGTGTGTCTGCGTGGGCTTTCTCTGGGTGCTCTTAATTTCATCCCACAAATCCAAAGCCATGCAGGTTAGCTGGATGAGCTTTGGGTAATGGTAGGTTACAGAGTTAGGGTGGAATGCTGTTCCGAGGGTTGGTATGGTCTCATGGGCCGAAAGGCCTGCTTCCACACTGTAGGGATTCTGTCACTGAGTATAGGGATTAGGAGGGCACGTTGTGGCTGAGTAGGGCATTGGTGAGGCCAGTTTTAGAATACTGTATTCAATTGTGGTCTCCCTGATTTCAGAAAGATGTTACCAGAATAGGACTCAACCTCTTAATGACAAAGTTCCTGGGAAGTGTTGACAGACAAACAGACCGTGCAGTGTGGGTTGATAGTTCCTTGAAAGTGTGGTTGAAGGTAGACAGGTCGGTGAAAGTGGTGTGCGGTATGCTAGCTGTTATTGGGCTGTGCATTGAGGAAAGGAGTTGGGAGATCATGTTTACGTTGTACAGTTTATTGGCTCAGCCACTTTTGGAATTCCCAGACTGCTTTCAATTCCAGTCTCCCTGATATAGGAAAGATGTTGGGAAACTTGCAAGAGTTCAGAAATTTTTTTCCAGGGTGTTGCCAGTATTGGAACATTTGAACCATAGGGAGAGGCTGAATAGGCTGAGGCTATTTCCCTGCAGCACTGGACCCTTTAGGTGGCTTTATTGAACTTTATAAAATTATGAGGAGCAATGATAGGGTGACTAGTTATGGTTTCTTTTTTCCCCCCAAGAGTAGGGGAGTCCAAACAAATGTGAATCTTTTTTCCAAGGTGGAAATGACAAATTCTAGAAGAGAGATGGCAAGTTTCAAGGATATGAAAACCGAAACAACTGAAGATGCTGTAAACCAGGAAGAGAAACAGAAGTTTCTGGAAAAGCTCAGCAGGTCTAGCAGCATCTGTGAAAAGAAATTAGAGTTAACGTATCTGAGGAAGGGTGACCAGACCCGAAACTTTAACTGATTTTTCTTCACAGATGTTGCATGACCTGCTGAGCATTTCCAACAACATCTGTACAAGTTTAAAGGGAGTTGTTTGGAGTACATACCTGAGAGGAACTTTATAAAGTGCGAGTGAGACCACATCTGGGGTAATGACAGAAGTTTTGGTCCCTTTATTTAAGGAAATACATCATTCCATCAGAGGCATTTCACAGAAGATGGACTGGGATGAACCCTGGTTTGCAGGGAATATTTTTTAAGAAAAGGCTGAAGAAGTTGGGACTCTACTCACTGGATTTGGGAAGAATGAGAAGTGATCTCATTGTAACATGTAGGATTCTGAAGGAGTTTGACAGGATGTTTCCCATCATGTGGGAGTCTGGAATCAGATTCTGGGATAGTCGCGGAATCATGGGTTCTGTTTTGGATTCGTCAAGTTTAAGGCAACACCGACACAGGTCAGGGTTTCATTAGCAATGGAGCTGGGGTGAGGTGGAGACAAGCAACATTTAAAAGATTGGAATTCCTGGTGTTTGTGATTGTGTAGATGTCTGATCAGAAGGTCACCTTGGGGTCAGATATGAGAGCAATATTGTGAAGAGTGTGGTTCTGCCTCAGACACTTCCCAGTGAGAGGGAGGGGCTCAGCAGTCAGGGAAAGTAATTTGTAATAGCAACTGAAGGCAATGGGTTTAACCATTGCAACGTTCCGTTGCAGGAAATTGCAGCCAATCCCGTAGTGGGAGTGTGATGAGCAGTTTGATAACTGAGTAATTGAGAGCGATGATAGGGAGGGAGAGCTGGGCATTGTCAGTGTACATGTGAAACCTAACACGGTGCTTTTGGACGATGTCACCTCCTGGCAGTATGTAGGTGAGAAACAGGAGGGACCAAGGAGAGATCCTTAAGGGACACCAAGTACAAGGAATTCAGAAAGGAAAGGGAGAGTCGGGATGGAGTAGGTTTTTGCAACGACAGTGGGGTCCAAGATTAGTTTGTAGCAGAATGGGAGAGAAGGACATAACCCGAAAAGACAGACAGGTAGAACAAGGAACAATATCTGTGATTTGGGGAGGGGGGGGTGATGAGGAGGAGGAGCAGCCCAACTCCAAAAGCACTATTCCTACATCAGTGACATCACCCAACTCCACCCTAGTCTCAGCTCATTGACTGAAATACTCGTCCATCCCTGTGTTATCTCCAGACTTCATTATCCAAACACACTCCTGGCCAGCCTCCCAATATTAAATTACATGCAATCTCAAGAGTATCTAAAACCCTACTGCCCAAGTGCTCACTTGTACCAAAACTTGTTGATCCATCAAAAGGCTCCTATTAACCAGCAACAATTTAATATTCTCACCCTTGATGTAATTCCAGGCTGTGAACATCCCTGTCTCCCTGCATCACACAACCTGTGAGACCCCAACAACTCATTTTCTTTCAGATTCACAACAATGTGTTCATTCATTGTTTCACCTGTCTGGCTATTTCTACTGTTGCCAAGGCAACACGGTCTGGAATTCACACCTTAACCCTCTCAGACCTGCTTTCCTCCTTTAAGGTATTCCTGAAAACCTGCTTATTTGGCAATTCTTTTGATCACCTGACATAATATCCCCATCTGTGGCCTTATGTCAGAAGTTCTCAATAGTATTTCTGTGGAATTATAACCATGACAAAAAAAACAAACTGTTGTTGATTTGCACACACATTGTCAACTCTTCACTGTCGCTGAGTGTATAATCTCTAACAGCTCTTACCCAAATACATTGTGGGAACACCTTCACCACACGAACTGCAGCTGTACAAGGAAGTCAAACATCACCTTCTCCACAGGCAATGGGGCTTTGGCATTGATCACTGGTATCTGTGGAGGGAGAAACACACAGTTGATATTTCAGGGAGTGCAAAATGCATTATAGGGAGGGAAAATGGTGCAGAATTTGGGATTTTCAAATTTGTGTTTTACAATGTGCACGAAGTCCTGTAAAACCTCTCATCCCATACCATGAAAATTTCCTTCTCTTCCTGGTCAATATGTCTTTCCTTTCCCCTGCCCTGCACCTTCACACATTTCCAATGCCTTGATCACAACAACTGTGCTGTCACGTGGTTGAGTATTGTCCCGCCCCTCATTCACTCCGATTGGTTGAAGGACCAACTAGCACCTCTAAGCCCCCATTCCCCCACTCTTATTGGTCCTGAACTGACATCAACGATCCAAGGCCCGTTGTGGGCTGGACCATGCTCAGTGCTTCCTGATTTTGCTGTTGTTCATCAGGTCAGTGAGAGAGGGCTCATCCCTGTTTCTCCTGATGTCAGACAATAACAACAACTACCTGCATTGTATGGAGCCTTTCACATTGACAAATCTCCTAAAATGCTTCACGAATGATGGAAACGTTGATTAAAGAGAACGATTTTTAGATACACATTTAAGGCGGACAGAGGGGTTTAGGGAGGATATTCCAAAGGTTTGTGTCCTCGGCAGCTCCAATCGTGGAGTGATATAGGTGGGCAACAGCTTACAACGGAGACAGTTAGTGGCTAACCATAGGTTAACAACCCCATGCCCTAGCCCCCTACCCCACACACCAGGCCTTGTTCTCACAGCCTGCCATTACACACTACCTATGGTTAGCCACTAACAGTCTCCATTAACAGCTAATCACCCTCCCCCAGCCAGATCGTTATCGACTCCTTTATCCAACCGTTCTTCTCACTCTATCCCCACCTATCCTTTACTCCTTTTATCTTCCCCCCCCACACGAACTTCTGCACTAAAACTGACTTTTTTTTCCTCAGGAACATCTGTCCTGAGGAAGGGACACTGGGTCTGAAACTTTAACTCTGATTTCTCTTCACAGATGCTGCCAGACCTGCTGAGCTTTTCCAGAACCTTCTGGTTGTTGTTTCTGATTTACATCTTCCGCAGTTCTTTTGGTTTTAATTTCCCGGGAGTTTGTAATTCAGGTCCCACAGCCTCTGTCCCAGTCTCTGCTGTCTCTCCCAACCCCAAACAGTGACACTGCACCTGCACAGCTCATGGACAGGTGTTGTCTTGCTGGCCACACCCCTCATTCACTCCTATTGGCTGCAGGACCACACAGACTCTCCTCCCATTGGTCTGGAGCTGCCGTCAATCAGCCGGGCCCCATTGTGATGAGAGTGGAGGGCTCATCCCTCTCTCTGCCCTGGGATGAGCTTCATCATTCACAGTGAATGGGGCAGTATCACAGAGCACAGGGCCTGGGGGCTATTCAGTCCATTGGGGCTGTACTCTCTCCCTCTGGAGATGCTGCAAATCTGTCCCAAGTCCCCTCCCATGTGCCCATAGCCCCCCAAATCTTTCCTTAAAAAGTAAAATTCTAAGTCTGTTTCAGAATACCTGCTGAATCTGTGTCGTTCAGACTGTTCTAGATGCTCAGAACTTACTGAGTAAAATAGTGTTTACATTTTCACTTTGTATTATTTGCCAATTACTTGAAAGTAGTTACTAAAAATTGTGACAGTGTTCACAATTCCTCTCTCTCTCTCTGCAAATTCAAGACCTTGGAACCAAATCTGCACCAAATCGAAATCACTGCTTCACCTTCTCAGCTCCAAGGATAATTATCTGTGCTTCAGCTAGCTCTCCACAAAATAGAGGAATGCATCTTAATTTATTAAGATCAAAGAAACAGACCTTCGGTCCAATTCGTCCATGCCAACGAGGAATCCTAAACGAATGGATTCCCATTTACCAGCTATTGGCCTGTATCCATCAAAACCCTTCCTATTCATGTACCCAATTGGAAGCCTTTTAAATGTTGTGATTTTTCAGCCTCCACTACTTCATCTGGTAGCCCCTCCCATACACACACCACACTCAGCTTGGAAACGTTGCCATTTAGATTCCTTTTAAATGTTTGCCCTCTCAACTTAAACCCAGGTGCTCTAGTTTTGGACCCACCTAACTTGAGGAAATAGGACCCCGGCTGCTCACCTTATCCACACCCCTCATGATTTTATAAATCTCCATGAAGTCACCTCTCAGTCTTTGACTCACCAGAGAAAATAGCCCCAGCCTATTCACCCTCTCCCTGTAGGCCAAGTCCTCCAATCCTGGCAACGTTTTTGTAAATCTTGTCCACACCTTTTCAAGTTTCACAACATCCTTCCCAGAACAGAGTAATTCAAACTGAAAACAGAATTCCAGAAGTGGCTTAATCAATGTCCTGTCCAGCCACAATATGGCATCCCAGCTTCTGTATTCAATGCATTGACCAATAACGGAGAGCGTTAATGGAGTCCCATTTGCCAGCGGTTGACCCTTATCCCTCTAAAACCTTCCTCTTCATGTACCCAATCAGATGCCTTTTAAATGCTGCAATTGTACTAGCCTCCACCCCTTCCTCTGGCAGTTCATTCCATACTTGCAATGCCCTCAACATGAATAAGATGCCCCTTAGATCCCTTTTAAATATTTTCCCTCTCACCTTAAGCCTGTACCCTCTAGTTCTGGACCCACCGAACTTGGGAAAAAGTCCCTGACTGCTCACCTTATCCATGCCCTTCATGATTTTATAAGATCTCTTCTCAGTCTCCAACCCTCCAGGGAAAATATTCCCAGCCTATTCAGCCTTGCCCAATAAGCTCAAACCGTCCAACCCTGGCAAAATCCTTGCAAATGTTTTCTGAACCCTTTCAAGTTTCTCAACATTATTCCAAGAACAAGGAGATTGGAACGGAAAACAGAATTCCAGAAGGGCCTTAATCAGTGCCCTGTCCAGCCACAATATGACGTCACAACAGCTGCATTCAGTGCATTGACCAATAACGGGGAGCGTACCAAATGCTGCATTCACTCCCCTGCCTCCCTGTGACTCTACTTTCAAGGAACTAGGAACCTGCACTCCAAGGTCCCTTTGTTCAGCAATGTTCCCCAGGACTTTACCGTTAAGTGTATAAGTCCTGCCCTGATTTGCCTTTCCAAAATACAACAGCTCACATTTATCTAAATTGAACTCCGTCTGCCATTCCTTGCTCCAATGGCCCATCTGATCAAGATCCTGTTGTATTCTGAACTAACCTTCTTCACGCGTCCACTACACCTCCAATTTTGGTGTCTTCTGTAAACCTACTGACCATACCTCATATATTCACATCCACGTCATTTATTTAAGGGTCCAATATCCATTCTTGCAGCACATTGCTGCTTACAGGCCTCCAGTCCGCAAAGCAACCGTCCGTCATCCTCTGTCTCCTACCTTCAAGGTAGTTTTGTAATGGCTTGCTCTCCCTGCATTCCATGTTATCTAACCCTGCGAACCAGTCTGCTTTGTGGAACCTTGTTGAATGTCCATATAAACAACATTCACCGCCTGGCTGAATCAATTTTCTTTGTCACTTCAAAACACTCACTCAAGTTAGTGAGACCCAATTGTGCATGTACAAAGCCACACTGACTCTCCCTGATCATTCCTTACCTTTCCAAATAGATGGATATCCTGTCCCTCAGAATCCCTTCCAACAACTTGCCTGCCACTGACTTCAGGCTCACTATTTTCTTGTTCCATGGCCTCTCCTTACCACCTTTTTAAAGTAATGGCACCTCACCTGTTGCTATCAACGATACAAATACCTCAGGAGAGGCCCAACAATCACTTCCCTAGATTTCCAGACAGTTCCAGGATACACCTGATCAGGTTCCAGGGCTTTATCCACCTTGATGCAATTTAAGACATCCAATACCACCTCCTCTGTAACATGGACACTTTTCAAGTTATCACTGTTTATTTCTCCAAACTCTCGAGCTTCCATATACTTCTACAGTAAAAATGAAGTGAAATATTTGCATATCTTTCGCACCCCCTGTGGTTCCATAGACAGCCTTGTTGACCTTTAAGGGGTCCTATTCTCTGGTCCAGTTAATCTCTTGTCTGGGATATATTTGTTTAAACTCTTTGGATTCTACTCCAGGACATCCCAGAAAGGCCGACTTCAAGGACCGGAATTTTCCTCTGACTTGATCAACAATGCCCTCCAACACATACCCTCCACTTCCCGCACCTCCGCCTTTACCCCACCCCTCCAGCCACAATAAAGAATATAACCCTGCAGTCTTCACCTTCCACCCCACTCATCTCCAGATACAGCACATTAACCTCTTATTTCTGCGACCTAAAGTCAGACCCCACCACCAGAGACATATTTCCCTCCCCACCTCTATCTGTGTTCCGCAGAGACCATTCCCTCTGCACCTCGCATGTTCGGTCCACACCCTCCCACCAACCCACGCTCCACACCCTTGACCCTCCCTTGCCGCCATGGGAAATGTAAAACGTGCGGCCACACCTCCCTCTGACCTCTGTCCAAGACCACAAAAGGATCTTTTCACATCAGGCAGAGATTTGCCTGCACATCCCAAAGCCTCATCTACTGCATCTCGACACTATGGGAAATTTAACGTGGTTCATCCAACTAACCTACACATCTTTGGACTGTGGGAGCAAACTGGAACACCCGAAGGAAACCCTCACAGACACTGGGGAGAATGTGCCAACTCCAACACAGACAGTCACCTGAGGCTGGAATCAAACCCAGATCCCTGGTGCTGAGGAAGCAGCGCTCACCACTGAGCCACAAGACTGTGGGATCTTTGGTGCTGATGTGCTGCCCCACTGATACCTCAGTCACTCACCCTGCCTCATGTCCTGATGACGGAGTGAAATTATCCCTAGACCGTTAATCCAGAGACCCAGATAACGATCTGGGGATCTGGGTTTGAATCCCATCACGGCAGATGGTGGAACGTGAATTCAATAAATATCTGGAAAAAATAATCTCGTGAACACAAGGAATCCATTGTCAATTGTTGGAAAACTCATCTGGTTCACTCATGACCTTTGGGGAAGGAAAATGCCATCCTTATCTGGTCTGGTCTGCATGGAACTCCAGACCTATAGCAACGTGGTTGACTCTTAACTGCCCTCTGGGTAAACGCAGCAATAAATGCTGGCCGAGCCAGTGACAGCCTCATCCTGTGAATGAATAAAGAAAACAGGTCAGGTTTTGTTCCTTCTCTAGTAGGTACATCCTACAAACTGAATCTGAAATGTTCTCGTACACACTGAACAAATACCTTTCCATCCAAGCCCTTAAAACTACAGCACTCCGAGGCCATGTTGGTAAAGTTAAAACCCCTTATCATTGCAACTACATTATTCTTACAGATAACTGAGATCTCTCGGTAAAATTTTGTCTCAATTCCCTGCTGACTATTGGGAGAGGGTCTATAATACAATCCCAATAAGATGATCATCCCCTCAGTGCCACCCAAATAACTGCCTGGATGTACTCCGAGGAATATCCAAAGATGCCTATCCCCCTGCTCTGTTGCCCCCTTCCAACCTTGCTATAGCATCTATACCCTGGAACATTAAGCTGCTAGTCCTATCCATCTCTGAGTGATGCCTCTGCAATTGCTATAATATTCCAGTACCATGTTGTTCAAAACCATATCCTGAGCCCATCTGCCTGATTTGTCAGGTCTCTTGCACTGAAATAAATGCAGTGTAACTGGTCCGTCGCACCTCATTCTGTGACTTGCTCTTGCCTGCCTTGACAGTCTGACTGGTGAACAGTACCAGTCTCAGACTCACCTCTTTTCTCACTATCTCTTTAGGATTACCCCGACTCCCTCACAGGTTTAATGCCTCCCGAGTGGCACGAGCAAATCTCCCTGCTCGGCAGGACCCCAGGCTTTCCCCTCCCCATGCCATTGGTACCAATGTACAATGACCTCCCACTGGTTATCCTCCCCTTTGAGAAGATTCTGAACCATCTCGGAGTCATCCTTGACCCAGGCACCACCCCATTCTGATGTCTCACTGTCAGCTGCAGAAACAGCAGACTGTGCCCCTGACGAGAGAGTCCCCTATCACCATCGATCGTATGGAACTGGAT
This sequence comes from Chiloscyllium punctatum, assembly GCF_047496795.1. Lineage (NCBI taxonomy): Eukaryota > Metazoa > Chordata > Chondrichthyes > Orectolobiformes > Hemiscylliidae > Chiloscyllium > Chiloscyllium punctatum. The sequence goes on from NC_092742.1 coordinate 134,666,279, forward strand.
ATACCTCACATTACAGTAGAGCCAGTCTCAGTCACAGTAACTTGACTGTCAGTGTTACATTCCCCAGAAAGTCTATTACCAATTACATTTTCCAAAAGAGTATACTTGTTTGAGAGGGGGGATAGCCATAGAAGACTGCTGTACTACCTGCCTACCCCCTCCTAGCTTTCTTGGAGGTAACCCATCTACCTGATTGTATCTGCAGTATCCTGTAATCCTGAGACTGCCCCTTATCACACCCCCAGGCTCCTGTCAATTCCTCACTGCCTTTAATCACTCCTCCACTAATACATGCGATCCAATAGGATTTACATTCACACTTCTTGCAGACATAATCATCAGGATCATGGAGACTCTCCCTCATCCGACAGGAACAGCACGCCACTCTACAACAGGCCATCTCTCCGCCTTAACAATCTACAGACCAAGAAAAAGGCACAGTCTTAGTGCTGGAAAAATACTGCCCGAGAATAAAATGCTTATGTTTTATATTTTAAACATTTAATCAAGAGACTGTAAGACATTAAAAAGAAACCCTCACCTTACTCACTATTGTAGATTTAATAAAGTAGAACAGACTAAGATTGATGTTTGAAGAGACTGAAACCCACTGAGCTGATCCCCGGCTCTGAGTACTTCCACGGGTGAGGACTCTCTGAGGGCAGCTGTGAAATGTCACTGTTTCTCTTCTCTGTCCACTCCATTTCCAGAGAGGTTTATAAATTCACAGCCAGTCAGCTCAGAGAGGTCACTGCTTGGTTTTATTCACTGGGGGTTGCCTTTGCTGCCCAGACCAGTATTGATTGGTCACCTTTGTGTTGGAGAAAGTGGTGGTAGACTGTCTTCCTGAAATGCTGCAGTCCATGTACACCACAGTGATGTTTGGACAACAATCCCCCTCCAGCTTCACCACCCTCCCTGTCTCTGTAATCCCCCTCCAGCTTCACCACCCTCCCTGTCTCTGTAATCCCCCTCCAGCCTCACCACCCTCCCTGTCTCTGTAATCCCCTTCCACCCTCACCACCCTCCCTGTCTCTGTCATCCCCTTCCACCCTCACCACCCTCCCTGTCTCTGTCATCCCCCTCCATCCTCACCACCCTCCCTATATCTGTAATCCCCCTCCATCCTCACCACCCACCCTGTCTCTGTCATCCCCCTCCAGCCTCACCACCCTCCCTGTCTCTGTAATCCCCCTCCATCCTCACCACCCTCCCTGTCTCCGTAATCCCCCTCCAGCCTCACTGCCCTCCCTGTCTCGGTAATCCCCCTCCAGCCTCACCACCCTCCCTGTCTCTGTAATCCCCCTCCAGCCTCACCACCCTCCCTGTCTCTGTCATCCCCCTCCAGCCTCACCACCCTCCCTGTCTCCGTAATCCCCCTCCAGCCTCACCACCCTCCCTGTCTCTGTAATCCCCCTCCATCCTCACCACCCTCCCTGTCTCTGTAATCCCCCTCCACCCTCACCACCCTCCCTGTCTCTGTCATCCCCCTCCAGCCTCACCACCCTCCCTATATCTGTAATCCCCCTCCATCCTCACCACCCACCCTGTCTCTGTAATCCCCCTCCATCCTCACCACCCTCCCTGTCTCTGTCATCCCCCTCCAGCCTCACCACCCTCCCTATATCTGTAATCCCCCTCCATCCTCACCACCCTCCCTGTCTCTGTCATCCCCCTCCAGCCTCACCACCCTCCCTGTCTCTGTCATCCCCCTCCAGCCTCACCACCCTCCCTGTCTCTGTAATCCCCCTCCAGCCTCACCACCCTCCCTGTCTCCGTAATCCCCCTCCAGCCTCACTGCCCTCCCTGTCTCGGTAATCCCCCTCCAGCCTCACCACCCTCCCTGTCTCTGTAATCCCCCTCCAGCCTCACCACCCTCCCTGTCTCTGTCATCCCCCTCCAGCCTCACCACCCTCCCTGTCTCTGTCATCCCCCTCCAGCCTCACCACCCTCCCTGTCTCTGTCATCCCCCTCCAGCCTCACCACCCTCCCTGTCTCCGTAATCCCCCTCCAGCCACACTACTCTCAGCGTCCCTGTAATCCCCCTCCAGCTTCAGAAATTACATGTCCGTGATGTAAGATTTTTATTTGGATTCATTTTTGTTTCTTTTACCTCAAAAATGTAAAATAAAAAAACCCCCAAACAGATTTCTGTTGAGTGACCTTTTGAAGAGCCCGACACACGGACATTTGAGTATTTTATCACAAATTATACCTGTAGAATGAGGGAATGTTTTTTTAAAACTCTGCTAAAAAGGGAGGTAATGGCCAGATGGTATTCTTGATAGATGAGTAATATATGCAATATTCCAAGGATTAGGGTTAGAATCCCAACATGGCTGATGGTGGCATCGGAATTCAATACAATCGAGAATGAAAAGGCTAATGATGACCATGAAACTATTGTCGATTGTTCGAAAACACCCATCAGATTCACTAATGTCCTTTAGGGAAAGAAACTGTCATCCTCACCTGGTCAGGCCGACAAGTGACTCCAGACTCACAGCAATGTAGTTAACTCTCAACTGCCTTCAGGGTAAACACCCACATCAACTGAGTGAATAAACAAAAAGCTTTATTTTTAAATCGTGGAGGAGAGCTTTTTAAAAATAAAATTGTGTTTTCAAAATTTAAAAAATGATCACCTTGGTCAGATGGCACTATAGACGCCGCAATAATCAGAGTGAACTAAAGGAACATACAGAGAGATCTCAGATATAAAGTCAGAATAATAAGGTGGTAATAGTAGACGATTCAATTTTGCAAACATTGACTGGGACGACCATAGTGTGAAAGGTTTCGTTTGGAAAGAATTTGTTAAACGAGTCCAAGAAAATGTTCTTTATCGATATGTAAATGTCCCTATCAGAAAGCAAGCAACACCTGCCCTTTTCTTGGCTGATCAGACAGGGCAAGTGACTGAAGTGATAGGATGGGAACAGTTTGGGTGGGAGGAAATTGTGGGCACCATGGAGAAATATTTGTATAATCGATAACTACGGGTGAGCTACCTGATGACTGGAGAGTGGCTAATGTTGTACCTTTGTTTGTGAGGGGATAGAAGGAGAAGCCTAGGAACTGTAGACCTCGGAGTCTGACTTCAGTGGTGGGTGACCTGTTGGAGGTCATTCAGAAGGATAGGGTTTACATGTATTTGGAGAGTTGAGGAATGATTAAAGACAGTCAACATGGTTACACAAGAGGGCATCTCACAGACTTGATTGAGCTTTTTAAGGTAGTAACCAAGAAGATCGACAAGGGCAGAGTGTTAGACATTGTTTATTTGGACTTTAGTAAAGCCTTTCACAAGGTTCTGCATGGGAGACCAATTTGTAAAGTTTGATCATATGGGATTCAGGAAGAGCTTGCCAACTGGATACAAAACTAGCTTAATGGTAGGAAACAGAGTGTAATAGTGGAGGGTTGCTTTTCAGACTGGAGGCCCGTAGTGTTCTACAGGAATCGGTGCTGGGCCCATTTTTGTTTGCCATGCGTGCAGATGATTTGGGTAAGAATATACAAAGTATGGTTTGTTTGTGGGTGACATCAAAACTGTTAAAGTGGACAGTAACAAAGGTTATTTATGATTACAAAGGGATCTTGATCAACTGGGTGAATGGGCTGAAGAGGGGCAGATAGAGTTTAATTTGAATAAATTTAAGATATTAAATTTTGATAAAACAGACATCCCCTTTAGCCTCATTAATTAATTTCACTATTTAAAAGTAAGGCCTTGAGTAGTGACATAGAACAAACAGATCGAGGGGTTCAGGTCTTGTGTCATATGTAGACAGGGTGGTTCAGAAGGTGTTTAGCACACCTACCTTCATTGCTCAGACCTTTAGGTAGAGGAGTTGGGACGTAATGTTGAGGCTGTACAGGATGCTGGTGAGGCCTTTTCTGCAATACTGTGTCCAGTTCTGGTTCCCCGTTATAGGAAGGATGTTATTAGAGAAGGTTCAGAAGATATTTCCCAGGATGTTGCCATGAATGGAGGGGTGGTGTTGAAGGAGTGGCTGGATAGGCTGAGATTTCTGTCACTGGAGTATAGGAGGTTGAGGGGTGAATGTATTAGAGGTTTATAGAATCATGGAGAGTGTAGATAAAATGAATGCCCGGGGGGTCGCAGGGGGATTGAAGACTCGGGTGCACACATTTTGAAGAGAGATGCGAAAGGTTTTAAATAGATTTTAGGATGTTTTATAGATATCCTAATAGATATTAGGATATTTTTACATTTGTGGAATGAACTGCAAGGGGAAATGGTAACTGTGAATACAATTACAATCTTTAAAAGACATCGGCTAAAGTTCATAAATAGGAAATATTTGGAGGCAGGTACAGTTAGTTTCGTTTGGAATTATAGTCGACATGGATTGGTTAGACCACAGGGTCTGTTTCCATGCTGAATAACTTTAAGACTCTAACTCGCGGTGTCTCTGTAAATTGCTCCATGCTCACAACTCTCTCTATCACTGTCGCTTCATCAGCTTCACAACTCTTCCTTACCTCTGTAATTCCTCTCCAGCCTCAGAATCCTCACTATCTCTGGTATCACAAAACATCTGTCTCTGTAACATCATCCATTCTCACAATCCTCCTTGTATTTATAATCTCCTCGAGCCCCACAAATCTCTGTGCTAAGTGCCTTTCTCTAATTCCAGCTTTGAGGATAGCCCATTTTTAATTCAGATTCATGCACCCTGAGCTCCAGAAATTATTACTAAACCTCTCTGCTCATTTTCCTCATCAAAACATTAACTAATCATGTATCATCTATTCTAATATCAAAAAGGTATGAGATGATCATACAGAGTATGTATGCTTGATGACCAGTATGGATAAGATGGGGGCACTGTGTTAAACAGTTTTATACCAGAGACTCTGGCCCCATTTTATTCCGTGTTTCTCTGTGATCCTCTTTTCGAAGCAGATAGGAGTGGGAAGCAGTGGAGTATGTAAATGATCCATGGTCTTCATAGTGAGAAGATTCCACCACCATGGGTGTTTACCCACCAGCTCCACAATGTCCGATAGCCTATCCAAGCTATTGCGGATCCTGGCACCAGGGAGGTAACATACCATCCTGGATTCATGTCTGTGGCCATAGAAGTGCCTGTCTGTGCACCGACTATTGAATCCCCTGTCACTTTAGCCCTGCCACTCTCTTTCCTCCCGCTCTGTACAGCAGACCTTTCTGTGGTGTCATGAACCTGACTGTTGCTGATTTCCCGAGAGGCTACCCCACCCGTAACCTCCCAACAGAATCCCAAGTGGTATATCTGTACCTGTTTGAGAAGGGGAAAACCACTGGGGACTCCTGCACTACCTTCCTGTCTATTTTCTTGATCTGATGGTCACCCATTCCCTTTCTGCCTGTGTAACCCTCACCTGCAGTGTGACTAACTCACTAAACGTGCTGTCCATAACATTCTCAGTATTGCAGATGCTCCACAGTGAGTCCACTCCCAGCTCCAGCTCTGAATAGCAGTTTCCCAGTAGCTGCAGGTGGGTCCACTTCCTGCATACATAGCCGTCAGGGATACTGGAAGCTTCCCTTATTTCCCACATTGTGCAAAAGGAGCACACCACGGGTTTGAGGGCTCCTATCTCAATGTCTCTCTTTATTCATTTAGTTACACCCAATAAGAGAATTTAATGGAACTAGCAACCTTCCTTCACACAAACATTTCTATTAAAATCAAAAGCACCAATCTTTACTTCACCTGTTATGTTATACTTTAAAAACTGTTAAGAAATACTCCGCAAGTATCACTTAAAAATTGGCTGTTCCCATTGGGATCATATGAGTTTCTGAAAGGCCTGAACCAAAACGGAGTTTCAGTTTCACCTTCTCCCTGTCTCACCTCACTGTTTACATCCAACTCTAAAACACTCTCATTGAGCCAAGCAGTCCTCACAGCGCAGCCCTGTCATTTTCATTGTCTGTCATACCTGCACTGCCCCCAGCCTCCTGTCCTGTTCCAATGCATCTCAACGGGAGCTCAGGGACAGCATCTCATCTTTCAGCTCAGCCCTTTGTAACCCCAGAGTCAACATGGACCTCAGCAGTTTCTGGATGAACAGACATTTGGTAGAATCTGGAACATTCCACTTGGAAAGGTGCTAGAATTTGAGTCCAAAAGGAGTTTTAATGAGAAGTTTGCAGGTAATTGAAAATAAAGAGTTGAAAGGTTAACATCATGAAGTGGGTGATTGGATCGAAATCTGACAGTTCTTACAAAGAGACGAGGTGTAGTTTGGATAAATACATGCTCCCTCTCAGGCCAATATCTCCTTCCTCAGCTGCAGGGCCCAGAAGGCAGCACATACCCAAAGGGTGATCCAACCACGAATTTGTACATCTTTCTGCTTAACAAAAATATTAGAAATATTTTCCCGCAAACAGAACAAACCCTTCTCCTTCCACAGTTAAATGCCAATGATGTTCAGATCCTGATGACTCCATTGACTGCAAAAATTTGCTTTGAGATCCCAGCCTCAATTATTCTGATTTAATATCCTATGAAATGAGTTCACAAAACAAAACTCACAGTCAGTGCAAGGAAGAATAGTAAAGACATACTTTTCTCTTGGTATGTGCTTGATGTATAAATGCCTCTCTTCAAATCGCACCCCACATCCTAGGAAGGGGACATGCACATGTGCCTCACCTGTACCTTGCCCCGAATAAAGATGGCGACCATATCCCAGGACCTGTCACCGTGTGAGGGCCGCAGCCGTTTTCCCATCTGCTGCAAACACGGGACCCAGAGTTTCTAATTCAGACTAACGAACCGCACAGAGTGTAATTAAAATTTCCCAGTCTAAAGTGACTCATTATCTCACTGTCTCTGAGGCCACTCTCCCCTTCCCTGTTTGCGACTCCCACATTCACCAACGGCCGTGTCACATGGCACTGCATCGGCTGAGTTACTGGTGATGTGTCATCCCACTGGCCACGCCCCTCATTCACTCCCATTGTTTGGATGACCAGCTGGTTCCACTTGGTCCACCAGTCCCACCACCTTTTCCTATTGGTCTGAAGCTGCCATCAATCAGCTGGACCCCATTGTGAGGTCAGTGGTGGGATCCTCCCCCTGTCTGAATCAAACCCGGAAGGTGTATGGATGGGGTCAATCAGGAACAACAAGCAGAAGGTGCTGGAAAATCTCAGCAGGTCTGGCAGCATCTGGGAACAGAAATCTGTCCAGTGGCCCTTCCTCAGAACCCATGGGAGCTGGGAAAATTAGAATCCTGACAGTGTGGAAATAGGCCATTCGGCCCAAAAAGTCCACAGCATTCCACCGAAGAGTATCCCAACCAGACCCATACCCATTCCCATTCCCCTACCCTATTACTCTACATTTCTCCTGACTAATTCACCTAACCTACACATCCCTGAACATTATGGGAAATTTATCTTGGCCAATTCAACTAACCTGCAGAACTTTGTACTGTAGGACATAGGGGTTAAAGAGTCAATAACAGGGAGGGACAGAACCCAAAGAGAGACCAGAACATTTGGAAAGACAAAGGAGTGGATTACGATCTGGCTGGGGGGGTGCATAGCTGTTAATGGAGGGAACAGGAACCTGTGTCTGGCAGCACCTCAGTGGAGGTGGTGGAAATGACGACTAATGATCTATGTTCTGCTGCAAAAACAGACCCTGAGCTTCCAGCTGCCTGCCACTTTAACACACGAGCCTGTGCCCTGGCCAACATCTCTGTCTCATGCTTACTGCAGTGTTCCAGTGAAGCCAGAACATACCAAATTGCCCAGTTTTTCAAGGACTGCAATTTCCCCTCCCATGTGGTCAATACCATTGAATGTGTCTCCTTCACTTCCCGCACCTCTGTCTTTGAAATCCACACCTCTAACTGCAAGGATAGAACCCTCCCCAAGTCCTTACCATCCACCCAGATACAACACCTCATCCTCTGCCATTTCCACCACCTACAATCAAACCCCACCACCAGATTCTTAAGGGGTTTGACAGGATAAATAGTGAGAGGATGTTTCCCATCATGGGGGAGTCCGAAACCAGATTCTGTGTCAGTCACGGAATCAAGGCTTCCGTTTCAGATTCATCAAGTTTAAGGGGACACCAACACGGGTAAGGGGTTTCAGTAGCAATGGAGCTGGGGTGAGGAGGAGACAAACAACGTTTGAGATTGGAATTCCTGGTGTTTGGGATTGTGTAGGTGTCTGATCAGAAGGTCAGCTTGGGGTCAGATATGACAGCAATATTGTGAAAAGTGTAGTTCTGCCTTAGACAGTTCCCAGTGGGAGGGAGGGGCTCAGCAGTAAGGTAATGGGTTTAGCCGTGACAATGTTTCATTGGAGGAAACTGCAGCTAATTGAGTAGTGGGAGTGTGGTAAGCAGTTTGATAACTGAGTAACAGTGGAGTAATGGAGAGGGATGATGGGGAGGGAGAGCTGGGCATCGTCAGTGTACATGTGAAACCCAACATGGTGCTTTTGCACAATGTCACCTCCTGGCATTGTACGTGAGATACAGGAGGGACCAAGGACACCAAATGCAAGAAATTCAGAAAGGAGTTGGAGAGTGGAGATGGAGCAGGATTTTGGAAGAGAAGGGCATAACCAGAAAAGACAGAACAAGGAACAATGTCTGTGAATCGGTGAGGGGGACTGATGAGGAGGAGGAGGAAAGAGAGTTGGAAAGTCTGTAGTTTAGTGAGATTAGGGTAAAGGGTCAAGGTGAGCTCTGATAAGGCTTGACATGAGATTGGAGAAAGATGTCGGTTTAGGACAAAAACCGGGAACACAACGTGAGGCAGTTTGGCTCGGCAGGCGAGTGGGAGGCAGGGAAGCAGCAGATCGGATTATCTCAGTCTTAGTGACAGAGAAACTCCATGTGCTCCAAACTCTTGTTGTTGGAGAGAAGGATGGAGGAGACAGGATGATGGACAGTGTTTCACAAAGAAACAAAACCTGGGTAAGTGATATTTAAAATGAGTGAACAAACCTGATGTATTTAACTTTTATCCAGAATATTAAAACAAATGACTGAAGTCCTGGTTCGAATCCCATCTTGGCAGATGGTGGAGTCTGAATTCAAGAAAAAAAAACTGGAATTAGGAATCTCCTGATCTCCATGAAACCATTGTCAATGGCGAAAAAAATCCTGCCAACTTGACAGTGGCCCAGCTCACTGAAATAATCACTGTAAAGTCTCAACACAGGAATGAAACTGGATAGACCACTTGGTATCTAACAAGGCACCAGAAATTACAACCACAGAATCAGCCCTCTCAATGCTGCAACGTCCTCCTCGCTAACATCTGGAGTTTGGTGCCAAAATGTGCCGAGCTGTCTCACAGACCAATCAAGGAACAGCCTGACATACTCATACTCACAAAATCAACCCTTACAGACAATGACCAGACACCATCATCACCATCCCTAGAGAGAGTGTGGTGCAGGAAAAGCACAACAGGTCAGGCAGCGTCCGAGGAGCAGGAGAATCGACGTTTCGAGCCTAAGCCCTTCATCACCTGACCTGCTGTGCTTTTCCAGCACCACACTCTCGACTCTGATCTCCAGCATCTGCAGTCTTCACTTTCTCCTGAAATCTCTGGATATGTCCTGTCCCACTGGCAGGACAGACCAGGCAGAGGTGGTGGCACAGTGGTGTACAGACAGGGAGGATTTGCCCTGGGAGTACTCAGCATTGACTCCGGACACCAGGAAGTCTCATGGCTCCTGCTGATAACCACGTACTGTCCTCCCTCGGCTGATGAATCAGTTCTCCTTCATGTTGAACAATATTTGGAGGAAGCACTGAGGAAGTAAAATGGCGTCAAACATACTCTGGGTACAGGATTTCGATATCCACAATCGAGACGAGCTCTGCAACAGAATTACGGACTGGGCTGGCCAGGTCCTGAAGGACATAGCTGCTCAACTGAGTCTGCAGCGGGTGGTGAGGGAACCAACAAGAGGGAAAAACATACTTGATCTCATTGTTATGAATTGACCAGCTGCAGATATATCTGTCCATGACAGTATCAGTAAGAGCGACCATCACACATTCCTTTTGGAGACAAAGTCTTGCCTTAAAGTTGAGAAAAACCTCCATTGTGTTGAGTGACACTATCACCGTTCTAAATGGGACAGACTTTGAAGAGATGTAGGATCTCAAACTGGACATCTTTGAGGCACTGTGGGACATCAACAGCAGCAGAACTATACTCCAGCACAATCTGTAATATCATGGGTTTGTAAATCCCACTCAACCATCACAAATGTACAGTAAAGGAGGGCATGCCAAGAGCAGCACTTAAAAATGAAGTGCCAACCTGGTGAATCTACCAAACAGGACCACCTGCATATCAAACAGCATCAGCAGCAAGCAACAGAGCTAAGTGATCCTACATCCAGTGGAACAGATCGGAGCTCTGCAGTTCTGCCACACCCAGTAGTGAACGGTGATGGACAATTAAACAACTCACTGGAGGAAGCATCACAGATATCCCCACCCTTACTGATGGAGAGGCCTCATACACCCAGGCACCAGATAAGATGACAGCATGTGCAGCAATCTGCAGCCAGACGTGTCAAGTGGATGATCCATCTCAGCCTTCTCCAGTGGTTTCTAACATCACAGATGTGAGTTTTAAGCCAGTTCGATTCAGTTTGAATAACATCAAGAAATGGTTAAGTAGTGCAAAGGCTACGGGCCCTACCAATATTCTGGCAATAATACTGATGGCTTGTGCTCCAGAACTTGCCACCCACCAAGTCACGTACCGCTCCAGCACTGGCATCTACCGACAATGTGGAACAGGCACGTTCAACACAAAAACACAGGGCAATCCAACCCAGACAATTTCTTCCTATCAGTCCACACTCGATCAGCAGTAAAGTGATGGAAGTCGTCATCAACAGGGCTATCAACCAGCAGCTGAGTGACACTCATTTTAGGCACCACCAGGGCCACTCAGCTCCCAATTGTGATACTGCCCTGATTCACAACCTGACAACCAGCTGAATCCCAGAGGTGACAGCTCAGTCCCAGTCCAAGACCACTATTTCTAGCTGATTCCACCCTCATCTCAGCTCATATACTCTCATCTACCTTGTGTTATCTCCAGACTTCATTATCCAAACACACTCCTGGCCAGCTTCCCACATTCAACCTCCCTGTAATCTCAAGAAAACCTAAATCTCTGCTGCCCAAGTACTCCCTTGTACCAAAAATTGTTGATCAATAAAAAGGCTCCTATTCATAAGCAACAACATAGAGCCACAGAGATGTACAGCAGGGACCCTTCGTTCTAACCCGTCCATGCCAACCAGATATCCCAACCCAATCTAGTCTCACCTGCCAGCACCCGGCCCACATCCTCCAATTTAAAATTCTCAGCCTTGATTTAATTCCTTGCTCGCTGCATCACACACCCTTTGAGACCTCAACAACCCATTCTGTTCAAGACTCCCAACGATTTGTTAAATCATTATTTCACCTGTGTGGCTGTTTCTACAGTTGCTGAAGCAACAAGGTCTGAAATTCGCAGTCAAAACCTCACAGATCTGCTTTCCTCCTTTCAGACTTTCCTCAAAACCTGCTTATTTGGCAATGCTTTTGGTCACCTGACCTAATATCATCCTTCTCTGGCTTCATGTCTAAAGTTCCCAATAATATTTTTGTGAAATTATAAGCATGTTCTTGATTTGGACATCGTCTTCAAATCATCACTGTTGCTGAATAGTAATCTGTAATGTCTCTTACCCAACCACATTGTGGGAGCACCTTCACCACACAAACTGCAGCTGTACAAGAAGGTCAAACATCACCCTCTCCACAGGCAACAGGGCTTTGGCATTAATCACTGGTATCTGTGGAAGGAGGAACACAGTTGATGTTTCAGGGAGTGCAAAACGGATCACAGGGAATGAAAATGGTGCAGAATTTGATCGTCAGAACGGGAAGGAAAATACACTTGCTTATTGGAAAAAAGAATTCTTGACTGTCAAAGATTTTCTAGAAAAAAAAATCTGATAATAGAGCAGGGGGTGGGCAGCAGTGAAAAATTAACTTACAAGAATCTCTGTTAAAGAAATAGTAAAATACTAATCAGACCAAAAATACACCTACTGTTCAAGACTGCTAGATTTTGACAAAGTGGCCATGAGGGAGCCCAGAGGTGAATCAGAGCAATATTAGCTGTTATGATCCCACAGTCATAGAGATGTAAAGCACCGACACAGACCCTTTGGTCTAACTCATCCATGCCAACCAAATATTCGAACCTAATCTACTCCCATTTGCAACTACTTGGCCCATATCCCTGTAAACGCTTCCTAATCGTATCTTTTATCTATTTAGAGGCCTTTAACATGTTTTAATTGTACCAGCCTCCACCACTTCCTCTGGCAGCTCATTCCATCCACTGCATTAAAGAGTTGGCCTTTAGGCCCCTTTGAAATTTTTCCCTGTTCACCCTAAAGCAATGTCCTCTACTTCTGGACACCACTACTCCAGGAAAAACACCTTGTTCATTTACCCTATCCATGCCCCTCATGATTGTATAAACCTCCATAACATTACCGCTCAGCTTATGGTAGTCCAGGAAAAAACAGTCCCAGTCTTTTATGCCTCACCCTGTAGCTCAAATCCTCCAAACCTCGCAACATCCTTGTAAGTCTTTTTTGAAACCTTTCAACTTTAACAGCACCCTTCTGATAGGAGGCAGGCCAGAATTGCACACAATATTCGAAAAGTGGCCTAACCAATGTCCTGTACAGCAACATGACCTCCCACATCCTATATTCAATGCTGTAACCAATAAAGGAAAATATACTGAACACCTCCTTCACTATCCTATCTACCTGCAACTTGACTGGAAGGAACTATTGTTAGAAATGGGGAAAAGTGTTGTTTTTGCAGATATAGAAAAAGCATACAGAAAAAAGTGGTACAGCAAGAGAACTATTAACTCTAAGTATTTAGGGAAGAGAATCTATAATTACGGTTAATTAAATACTAATTTTAGTGTGTAATTATAAGTTTCAAATAAGTTCAATGTTTAAAATAAAGTTCAAATAAGTTTTGTTTAAAACTTGTGTTTTCAGCAAAACGCTGAGATAACTAAACGCTGAGATAATGCTTGAGCTATACAAGTCAATGAAATATGCAGGGATGGAATGTACCAGCAGAGTTGATACAAAATGTTGAACCAGATCATGATGTACTATGGACAATGGACAAGTGAGAAGGCACATCAAGATATAGGTTTAGCCTTGTGTCAGCACTTACAGAGGGGAAAGTTGCCAACTTGGAGAGAAGGGGGCAATCAGGGTGGAGCATAGCTGGGCATTAATGGAAATCAATAAGAAAGATCGGGTAGTATAGGAGCCAGTCATAGTCCGGAGAGATGATGTGAGAGGTAATTTCGGTTTGCAACTTTAAGATGTGCCTAGACCACAGACTGATCTATAATAAAAGATAAAACTTTTACTTCTTTTCTAAAACATTAGACTTTTGCTTTCTTAAAACATTTTGTATACTCAAAAGTAGAATAGTTTAAAATAGTGCATGCAGTTTGTGAGCAGAGTAAAACAAACAGGCCCTTGATTGATGAAACCATAAACACAGGCAGGGAAGGATGAGTCTTTGACTGATAAAGACTGCAGGACAGGGAAACGACTCGAGAGACATCTGCTACAGATTGATACAGAGACATCTGCTACAGATTGATAAGACCGTTAGCACAGACAGAGAAGAATAAGTCTTTGACTGATAAGACTACAGGGAGAGAAAAACAACACCTCTAGGGTCTGGAGGCATTTGTTGCAGACTTTGTGATAAGGATGCAAGTTGGAGAATAATGATGTTTTTAAGAATGTGAACCTCATGGCTCGTTAGAACCAAGGAGGGGAGGGACTTGTGCTGTATATAATGAGAAACTTTGTAAGCCTCAGCACGCCTTTTACTCAGAAGGCTGCCCAGCTCTGCAGACTTGCTAATAAAGCTTTGTTTTCCTGAATTTGTCTAGAGCGATTATTAAGAAGCAATTTTCGTTTCTAACAACTTGGGGGCTCATCCGGTCAACACTCCGGCCGCAAGGGGAGCTGAGGAAGGACATCGGAGAAGGTGCACCCTGCCGATTTCGGCAGTCCCTGATTCCTTGCTTGTCGCCCCGCGCGGCTTGAGCGAGTGATACCCGGGAGGCTCAGGAAAACAAAGGAGGGGTGTGGCCGAGGCAGTGGGGACGGTTAACGATCGAGTAATTTCGGTGCACCGAACCCAGGTAAGAAAAAACTTGCGGGGACCGTGTTTCCGGAGGCCTGGGGACCTACGAGGTGCCTGTGGATTTTTCTACAGAGACGTGGGACTCAGGTATCTAGAGACCGGGGCTCGCCTGTGAGGGATTTTGCAGAGACCGTGTTTGAGGAGGAACGTGTACCTACGGGGTGCCTGTGATCTGTGTCACAGAGACGTAGGACACAGGAATCCAAAGACCGGGGGTGCCTGCAAAGGAACCTGGGCGATCACGGGACTGAAGGTCCGGGAATTGGCTAAACTGTGATATATTATCACGGGATAATACGAGAAATACGAAGTCCTCGGCAATGGGAAATAGGGGATCCAAGGCGATTAAGGGAAGGGTAGGCTTAAACAGGGACAATGACACATACCCCGGGGTACCTGACGATAGTCCGTTAGGAAGAATGTCAAATAATTGGAATCAGGGCGGGAGAAAAGGAAAATCTAAAAGGAAGATGGTAGAATTCTGTGAAAAGTGGTCCCAGAAACCTATTCAGGGCGACTCAGTGTGGTGGCCTAGATTCGGTACTGACGAAGACTGGGTCCGGCAAGCTCTCATTTTATATGTCAATTCAAAACCGGGTGATAATCTGGAAGAAAGTGATTATGCCTTTTGTTGGCTACCGGTTGCGATATCTTGCCAAATGCAGGCAACTAATGAAGACTCGAGAAGACAGAAAGAATGGGAACCTTTAGATCACTTACCGCCGCCCTACGTGACCCCGTCTGCCCCACAAAATGTTCCTCCGGGTGACGACGAATCAGGGGAAGGGAAAGAAAAAGGGGAGGAATCACAGGCTACCTCAGGGGTGCAGACCAGATCTCGAGCTGGAAGGGGTCACGGACAAAACCCTACCTCAATTGCATTAATGAATCCACTCCGGGAAGTGCCCATGGGGGGCGAGGAAGGAGGGACGGGATATGTGAACGTTCTCTTGACGAGTACTGAAGTACGGAATTTCAGGAGGGAGATGAAGGGTCTACTAGAGGACCCCATGGGCCTGGCTGAACAATTAGATCAGTTCCTGGGTCCGAATACTTACATGTGGGAAGAGATTTGTTCCATCATGAAAACATTGTTCTCTAGCCAGGAACGACAGATGATACGACAAGCTGCGCTGTTGGTCTGGGAGAAAGAGGGGGGAGAAGGAGGGGAGCAGAAGTTTCCCCTCACCGACCCCGAGTGGAATAAGAACACGGAGGAAGGACGGCGCAACATGAGGGACATGCGGGAATATTGGATAAAAGGAATAAGGCAGGCAGCCCCGAAGGGGCACAATTTTACCAAGGCCTTTGGTAATCATCAAAACCCGGAGGAAACCCCTACGGACTTCCTAGACAGGATTAGGAAGAACTTGCAGCAGTTTGCTGGGGTGGACCCTGAGACGGACGTGGGGCAACAACTCATACAGGTAGAGTTTGTATCAAAAGCCTGGCCGGACATACGAAAGAAGTTAGAGAAAATGGATGATTGGGATAGTAAACCTCTAAGTGAACTACTACGGGAGGCGCAAAAGGTGTTTGTGAGAAGGGACGATGAGAAGCAAAAGAAGGCGACAAAGATAATGATGCAAACGGTGCAACAAATGACAGCTGGAAGAAGGGAAAAGGGAGAGCCGTGGCAGGAACAGGAAAGGGGAGAGTCGTGGCAAGAGCAGAGGAAAAGAGAACCATGGCCGGAACAAAGGAAGAGTGGAGGAACACGAGACCGCGACAGGGAAACAAAGAGGATACTCAGATGTTACTACTGTAATGAAGAGGGACATTTTAAACGGGAGTGCCCCCGCTACAAGCGGGAGGTGCGGTCGTACGCACTGATGGAGGAAGATTAGGGAGGTCGGGGGTTCCTACCCTTGGGGCAAAAGGACTATAGACAGGAACCCCTGGTAAACTTGAAAGTAGGACCCCAAGGATCGGAGATCACATTTATGGTGGACTCGGGAGCCGAAAGATCAAGTATAATCCAAATACCCCCCCGGCACCCGAGCAGGAGGAAAAGTTATGGGGGTATCTGGAATTGGAGGACAGAAATTACAAGTCCCAGTGGTGGAGGACGTGGAAATTGGGTATGAAAACAGAACTACTAAACGAGACCTCCTTCTACTGCCATCGGCGGGGTTTAATTTGTTAGGAAGAGACTTGCAGGTCAAACTAGGGATCGGAACGGTACCAAGTAACGGGGAAATAGTGGTAAGGTTGTTCGCCCTCACCGAAGAAGATGATCAACAAATAGACCCGGAAGTATGGTACCGAGAAGGGAACAGAGGGGGTTTAAACATCAAACCTCTCCAAATCACCATGTTACCAGGAAGAGGCCCCGTGAGAAGGAAACAGTACCCGATTGCTATGGAAGGACGCGAGGGGTTACAACCTGTGATAGAAAGATTAATCACAGATGGACTACTGGAGGAATGTATGTCCCCTTTCAATACTCCAATACTCCCTGTGAGGAAGCCGGATGGGACATATAGGCTGGTGCAAGACTTGCGGGGGTTGAATGAAGTAGTCCAGGCTAGGTACCCGGTGGTACCCAATCCCTACACGTTAATGAGTAAAATTTCCCCCGAACACGAATGGTTCAGCGTAATAGATCTGAAGGATGCCTTCTGTAGTTGCCCCCTTGACGAAGAAAGTCGGAACCTTTTTGCCTTTGAATGGGAGAATCCCTTCACAGGACGAAAGCGACAGTTAAGATGGACGGTCTTGCCGCAGGGATTCACGGAGTCACCCAACTTGTTTGGACAAATACTGGAGCAGATCTTAGGAGGATTTCGGTGTAATGCGGAAAATCAATTGCTCCAATATGTCGATGATCTCTTCCTCTCAGGACCAAGAGAAGAGGAGGTACGGGCAGACACCGTTGCCCTGCTGAACTTCCTGGGGAAACAGGGCCTACGCGTCTCCAGGACAAAACTCCAGTTTGTGGAGCAAGAGGTAAGATATCTGGGCCATCAAGTCAGTAAGGGGCATCGCCGTATCACGCCAGAACGAATATCAGGGATTACGGGTATGCCAATACCCAGGACGAAGAAGGAAATCAGACAATTCCTGGGGCTAGTAGGGTATTGCCAGATATGGATTGAAAGTTACACCACTTTAGTAAAATTCTTGTATGACAAATTGGGACAAGAAGGACAAAAGGTGGACTGGTCAGATGAGGAGGAGCAGCGATTTAATATTATTAAAAGTAAACTGATCCGAGCTCCGGTATTAGCTTTACCCACCCTGAAGGAACCGTTCCAGTTATATGTCAATAGCGCCGGCGGAATTGCCCAGGGTGTGCTTACCCAGCTGCGGGCAGGGAAACGTCAGCCGGTTGCATTTTTGTCAAAAATGTTAGACCCTGTGTCTTGTGGATGGCCGACCTGTATACAGGCAGTGGCAGCTACGGCAATGTTAGTGGAAGAGGCCCGAAAACTTACCTTTGGAGGAAGGATCACAGTATATTCCCCACATTCGGTTAGTACCATACTGGCTCAGAAGGCTCACCGCTGGTTAACAGACTCTCGCATCCTGAAGTATGAGACGATTTTGATGACCGGGGACGATCTCAATTTTGCAAAAGATCTCAGTTGCAACCCAGCCAGTTTCTATACGGACGTCCTGTAGATGGAGAACAGGAGCATGATTGTGTGGAATTTGTAGACTTGCAGACCAAGAGCCGAGAGGACCTGCAAGAAGCCCCGCTGGGTGAAGGACAGGAACTGTACATCGACGGGTCCTCTCGGTGCATCAGTGGGGTACGGTACAGTGGCTATGCTATCATAGATGGTGCAGCGAAGCAGACGATCGAGTCCGGACGACTGCCTGGAAAGTGGTCAGCCCAATCCTGTGAGTTGTACGCCCTCCAGAGGGCCCTGAAGTTGTTGGAAGGGAAGGTGGGAACCATATATACTGACTCAAAGTATGCATACGGGATAGTTCATACTTTTGGGAAAATCTGGAAAGAGCGAGGATTGATACCTTCCCGGGGAAAAGAATTAGCTCACGAACAAATGATCAGCCTAACGTTAGAAGCCCTGGCGTTACCGACGGAACTCGCAGTAGTCCATGTACCCGGTCACCAGAAGGGGTCGACACCGGAAGCGGTGGGAAACCGGCTAGCAGATGAGGAAGCCAAGCGGGCAGCGGTCGAAAAATCCATCCAATTGTTAACGTTAATACCGTTGAGGGAAGGGCTCGCTAAACAACCCGTCTTCAACCAGGGGGAGATTGATAAAATGGATCAATTGGGTGCCCGGCTAGATACTAACGGGAAGTGGACGGTTCCTGATGGGAGACAAGTACTGAACAAACAGATCACCCGGGGTATTCTGCACCGATTACACCGTCAGACCCACTGGGGAGTGCAAGCCATGTGTGACACGATCCTGAGAGACTATGTATGCAGGGGGATACACACATTAGCCCAACAAGAGGTAGTCGGATGCCCCACTTGCCGGCGTATTAACCAGAAAGCCATGCGTTCTATGCCAGCCGGTGGTCAGCCCCTCGCAATTAGGCCATTTCAGAGGATCCAAGTCGACTTTACAGAATTACCCCCAGTGCAGCGATGGAAATATCTGCTAGTAATAGTAGACCATTTCACTCACTGGGTAGAGGCTTTCCCAACTGCCAAAGACGATGCACCAACCGTGGCCCGACTATTGTTAGAGAACATAATCCCGAGATATGGCATAATGGAATCTATCGACTCAGACTGCGGGACACATTTTATTTCTAAACTACATCATTTGATCTGTACTGCCCTGGGTATCCAATGGAAATTCCATGCACCTTGGCATCCTCAGAGTTCGGGTCGGGTTGAGAGAATGAATGGCACACTCAAAACCCAATTGACTAAGCTGGTGTTAGAAACTAAGTTACCTTGGCCGAAGTGCCTGCCCATTGCCCTATTGAGGATACGTACGGCACCTCGCCGGGATGTCGGGGTTTCCCCCTATGAAATGCTGTTCGGATTACCATATTGGAGTAAGGTTGACGGATGTCCCACTTTGCAAGGGGGAGATGTATTTATCAGAAACTATTTACATGCCTTATCCCGTTCTTTTGCAGAACTCCGGAGGAAAGGTCTCCTGGCTCAGACTCCGCCGCTCGACTTCCTCCTGCATAAGGTGGAGCCCGGAGATTGGGTACTTGTTAAGACCTGGAAGGCCGAAAAGCTCCAGCCGCGGTGGGAAGGACCGTTCCTGGTTCTGTTAACAACTGAAGCAGCTGTTCGGACGAAAGAAAAAGGGTGGGTCCACGCATCAAGGATAAAGGGGCCTGTTCCACCAGAAGGAGAGAGCACTTGGACATGCGAGCAAGGGGACAAGCCGTTGGTGGTGAAACTGAAAAGGCAGCGACAATGAACTCTACTGTATTGGCGGGGATATTGATCAGTTTACTCCTGTATGTGGGGGAGGGTGAGGGGAGATGTGACAAATGTCGAACTATAGTAAGATTTGGGATTCGAATCTACACGGGATCATTTGTGTCCCATTCCTATGTGGACGATTGGTGTTATGATGTGAGTGCACGCCATGAATGTTGGGAGGGTGGAAGACCCTATTATCAGGTGTATAATAAGGGATACGGTGGCAAACTCCGTGGATGCCCTAAAAATGAGCGCTGGGTATGTATTAGCAAAACTGGAAGATGGGACCCATCTTCCGTGTTGCTCAGGGAGCAGGTTGACAGAGTCAAGGAGACCAAGATACAGAACACTGATCGGGGGTTGGGGAAAGAGCAAGACCGTCAGGGAACGGTCGTGCTCTCTAAAGTGCCATCT
Organism: Chiloscyllium punctatum; assembly: GCF_047496795.1. Taxonomy (NCBI): domain Eukaryota; kingdom Metazoa; phylum Chordata; class Chondrichthyes; order Orectolobiformes; family Hemiscylliidae; genus Chiloscyllium; species Chiloscyllium punctatum. The sequence goes on from NC_092742.1 coordinate 134,686,346, forward strand.
GTATACGAACAGGTAGAAGAAAAGATTGAACTCCCTGATATTACACAAAACCTGTTTATTGCTCTCACCTCTAGAATAGCCACTGTTTTAAATGTTAGCAATTGCTGGGTTTGTGGGGGGCCGCATATGTCAGAACAATGGCCGTGGACTGGCCAAAGCTTAGACATAGGGGAATTACTGCAAACCACTTGGACTCATGTCAACGAAAGGAAAAGCCAGGGGTGGAGACTGACAAACAGCCCTGAGGGCCAGTTCTGTATTGAAGGCAAGGGGACCGTGGAGGTAGGGATTAGTCCCTGTCAGAATGTATTGGATGCGACCACGCGAGTATGGTGGCCTGAGGATATTACTTGGTACATTGCAAACCGAGATCATGGCTCGTGCGTTCCAATACGTACTGATTCCTCCTCTGACAAGCTGGGGGCTGATTACTGGAATTGCAGTGGTCCTGGTCCTTATGAGGGCGTCCCCGGGGTGAAGGAGCTGTGGGATAACGTTGTGAGGCAGGGAGGGCCTGCTCCAGATGGCCTATTTTGGATATGCGGTAATCAGGCATACTCCAAACTGCCCATGGGATGGGCTGGGGTATGCTTCCTGGGTCTAATACGACCTGCGTTCTTCCTATTACCACGAAAGGAAGGCAACGATTTGGGAATTAAACTCTTTGACTCTCTCCGTAGGTCGCCAAGGGATATCCAAGTCGGTGATTGGGGGGGATGAGTGGCCACCGGCCCAGGTTATTGCATACTACGGGCCAGCTACATGGGCACAGGGCGGATCATGGGGATACCGTACTCCTATCTATATGTTAAATCGAATTATCAGGCTCCAAGCAGTCGTAGAGGTTATTACTAACCGGACTGCCCTGGCCCTGGAGCTGCTGGCTAAGCAGCAGGATCAGATGAGGGCTGCTATATATCAAAACCGACTTGCCTTGGATTATCTGTTGGCCTCGGAGGGGGGCGTGTGCGGGAAGTTTAACCTGACTAACTGCTGCCTAGAAATTGACGATAATGGTAAAGCGGTTTTGGAAATTTCCGATGAAATTCGGAAATTGGCCCATGTGCCAGTACAATCTTGGCGTCCTCTTAGTGGCATTGGATGGTGGGGTGGTCTCCTAGGTGGTAGTTGGTGGCGCACGGCGCTACTGATGGTTGGGGGAGTTGTGATTCTTCTTCTCGTATTACCCTGCCTAATCCCCTGTATTCAGCTTCTAATTCAGAAAAATATTTCCCGACTCCAGGCAGTGGTGTTTCCACAACATGGGACACGGGAACTTAAGGTGATGTTGCTGCGAAAGTCCAAAGATTTCCCGGGCCCTTAAGGGGGGGGGGGGGGGGTTATCTTGGTCAGGCACATCTTAAAAAGAGAAAAGGGTGGAATTGTGAGAGGTAATTTCGGTTTGCAACTTTAAGATGTGCCTAGACCACAGACTGATCTATAATAAAAGATAAAACTTTTGCTTCTTTTCTAAAACATTAGACTTTTGCTTTCTTAAAACATTTTGTATACTCAAAAGTAGAATAGTTTAAAATAGTGCATGCAGTTTGTGAGCAGAGTAAAACAAACAGGCCCTTGATTGATGAAACCATAAACACAGGCAGGGAAGGATGAGTCCTTGACTGATAAAGACTGCAGGACAGGGAAACGACTCGAGAGACATCTGCTACAGATTGATACAGAGACATCTGCTACAGATTGATAAGACCGTTAGCACAGACAGAGAAGAATAAGTCTTTGACTGATAAGACTACAGGGAGAGAAAAACAACACCTCTAGGGTCTGGAGGCATTTGTTGCAGACTTTGTGATAAGGATGCAAGTTGGAGAATAATGATGTTTTTAAGAATGTGAACCTCATGGCTCGTTAGAACCAAGGAGGGGAGGGACTTGTGCTGTATATAATGAGAAACTTTGTAAGCCTCAGCGTGCCTTTTACTCAGAAGGCTGCCCAGCTCTGCAGACTTGCTAATAAAGCTTTGTTTTCCTGAATTTGTCTAGAGCGATTATTAAGAAGCAATTTTCGTTTCTAACAGATGACCTCACGCAACTCAAAAGGTACAACTGGTGTAGTAATTTGAATTTTTCCTCACTTCAATTGTTCTGTACAATTGGAGTCCAATTCTTGCAATATCGTAGAATAAGTTGTCTCGTTTCCAGTTTTGGTGGTCTCATCTAAACTTTATTGATTTTGTTTTTAAAAGGTCTCTTTATTCCGCAAGACTCTCCAGGGCCTTGCCATTTAGTGTATAAGTCCTGCCCTGATTTGCTTTTCCAAAATGCAGCACCTCACATTGATCTAAATTGAACCCCATCTGATCAATATCCCATTGCACTCTGAGGTAACCTTCTTCCCTGTCGACAATACCTCCAATTTTGTATGACCTGCAAACTTATTTACTATACCTCCAATGTTGACATCCAAATCATTTAAATGAATGACGAAACAAATCCAGGAATAAACACCCATCTCTCTAGGTTTGAATATGCTCTGTGTAAATCCTGCCCTATGACTTTTACCAGAGAAACGCTGCCCCTTTGCCCCCTACAAAGATGGCGGCTCCGCACGTGTCCAGTGAATCGTTGCCCCGAATAAAGATGGCGGTGCTCACTCAGCCCTGGAGCCGCGCTGAGGCAATTCCCCATTTACTGCAAACGCGGGACTGGGACCTTCAAATTTGAGTTTTCCGACGTGCACAATTTGTTTATAAAACCTCTCCTCTCATAGGAACACAATTTTTCTCCCGTTTCCCTGTTTATTTCTTTCCTTACCGTATCCTTTCGCTCCATAACTTCCCGAGCATTCATTACATCTACTATGCGCCACACGCGAAAGGGTGATCACGTGGTTTAGTCTGGTTCCGCCCATCATTCACTATGATTGGTTGGAGGACGAACCAACCCGCCAGGTCCTCCAGCTCCGCCCACCGTCCTTTCATTGGTCCGGTGCTGACATCAATCACCCGGGGTCCCTTTGTTGGCTAGATCATACGCAGTGCATCCTGCTTGAGCTGAGATGTTGGGTAATGTGATGGGAGAGTTTACTGAGGGGGAGAATTGGAGAAAGTGAGGACTACAGATGCTGGAGATCAGAGCAGCAGGTCAGGCAGCATCCAAGGAGCGGGAGAATCGACGTTTCGGGCATTTCCCCTCCCCCCACAACCTTATATCAATCCCAACCATTTCCCTTCCCCTCCCCTCACCTTATCTCAGTTCCAATCATTTCCCCTCCCCCCACCTTATCTCAGTCCCAACCATCCGACTCAGCACCGCCTTCTTGACCTGCAATCTTCTTGCCGACCTCTCCTCGCCCACCCCCTCTCCGGCCTATCACCCTCACCTTGACCTCCCTGCACCTATCGCACTCCCAATGCCCTCCTCCAAGTCCCTCCTCCCTACCCTTTATCTTAGCCTGCTTGGCACACCAATCTCATTCCTGAAGAAGGGCTTATGCCCGAAACGTCAATTCTCCTGCTCCTTGGATACTGCTTGACCTGCTGCGCTTTTCCAGCAACACACTTTTCTGTTCTGAAGGGAAGAATTCCTTTTGTGTGAGCTCTGCAGTAGATTTCCTTTATTCATGGAGGGAATTCCCTTCCTACTCATGACTGCATAGCTGTGATTGATGAATCAATGCCATCTGAATCAGTACATAAACACCCCATTTTCACAACATCGGAGATCTTTAGCACATTGTATCATGCTCATCTTTGGAGACAAAAATGCATGAAATGGAGGCTCAAGGAATCGGAGCATGAGTACAGCATTCATCCCGTTCAGCTTGTTTCCCCCATTCTGTCAGATCATGGCTGGGCCAACCCAGGCCTCAACACCTCTTTTATGCTTGATTTGCATAGCCCTCAACTTTAGCAAATTTGCTGATGATACAAAGCTGGGTGGCAGAGTGAAATGTGATGAGGATGTTAGGAGATTACAGGGTGACCTGGACAAGTTAGGTGAGTGGGCAGATGCATGGCAGATGCAGTTTAATGTGGATAAATGTATGGTTAGCCACTTTGGTGGCAAGAACAGGAAGGAAGATTACTACCTAAATAGAATCAATTTAGGTAAAGGGGCAGTACAGAGAGATCTGGATGTTCTTGTACACCAGTCAATGAAGGCAAGCATGCAGGTACAGCAGGTAGTGAAGAACCTAATAGCATGCTGGCCTTCATAACAAGAGGAATTGAGTATAGAAGCAAAGAGGTGCTTCTGCAGCTGTACAGGACCCTGGTGAGACCACACCTGGAGTACTGTGTGCAGCTCTGGTCTCCAAATTTGAGGAAAGACATTCTGGCTATTGAGGGGGTGCAGTGTAGGTTCACAAGGTCAGTTCCTGGAATGGCGGGATTACCTTACACTGAAAGACTGAAGCAACTGGGCTTGTATACCTTTGAGTTTAGAAGACTGAGAGGGGATACGATTGAGACCTATAAGATTATGAAAGGATTGGACACTCTGGCAGCAGGAAATATCTTTCCGCTGATGGGTGAGTGCCGAACCAGAGGACACAGCTTAAATGTACGGGGTAGACCATTTAGGACAGAGATTGGGTGAAGAAGTTTCTCCTCGAGAGTGGTGGCTGTGTGGAATGCTCTGCCCCAGAGGGTAGTGGAGGCCCAGTCTCTGGATTCATTTAAGAAAGTGTTGGATAGAACTCTCAAAGATAGTGGAATCAAGGGTTATAGAGATAAGGCAGGAAGAGGATACTGATTAGGAATGATCAGCCATGATCATATTGAATGGCGGTGCAGGCTTAAAGGGCAGAATGGCCTACTCCTGCACCTATTGTCTATTGTCTAGAATCACAGATTCCCTACTCTGTCGAAACAGGCCCTTCAGCCCAACATGCCACACTGACACTCCAAAGAGTAACCCAAGGCCCATTCACCTACCACATTTAGCTTTCACAATTCCTTGGGCTGGAAAATTCTAGCAATTCACTGAGAAAAAAAAAATCTTTACATTTTGTTTTAAAATGAATGTTCCCTTCTGTAATGTCCCCTGATTTGAGACTTCACTTATGCTAGAAGACCTAGTCAATATCTACCCCGTCAAGCTCCTCAGAATCTTGTTTCCACAAGATCACCCCTTATTTGTTGAGATTCTATTGAACAATGACCTAACCTATTTAGCTATTCTTGATAGGTCAACCTTTTCATCCTTGAAGCAGCTAGCTGAATCTTTTTTTGAATGGTCTCCAATGCTGGTTTATCCTTTATTAAATATGGGAGCTAACATTGTATACAGTCCTCCAAGTGAGGTCTCAGTAACAGCCAGTGTGGTTAACCAATCCTCAGTCCATACTAATACATTACCCCGATACGGTGAGCTCCTAAATTGTGCAATTAACTTTTCTGTAGCACCTTATCATTTGCATTTTTTTTAATCCAAATACAGAACATCATTGGATTGCCCTTTATCAGCCCTGTTTGTTATCTCCTCAATGAACTGTCACAAATTTGTCAAATACCGTTTCTCTTTCACAAAATCCAGTCTACCATGTTTCAGGATAAGCTTTTCGAAATGTCCTGCTATTTCTGACTTTTATATTTAACTCTGTTGTATTACCAAAACAGATTTTAAACTAACTAACTGGGTGGCACAGTGGTTAGCACTACTGCCTCACAGCGCCAGAGACCCCGCTTCAATTCCCACCTCAGGCTACTCTCTGTGTAGAATTTGCACATTCTCCCCGTGACTGCGTGGGTTTCCTCCGGGTGCTCCGGTTTCCTCCCACAATCCAAAAATATGCAGGTTAGGTGAATTGGCCATGCTAAATTGCCCGTAGTGTTAGGTGAAGGGGTGACTGTAGGGGAATGGGTCTGGGAGGGTTGTGCTTCGGCGGGTCGGTAGGGACTTATTGGGCCGAAGGGCCTGTTTCCACACTGTAAATAATCTAATCTAGCCTATAGTTTCCTGATTTCTGTCTCACTTTCCTTCTTGAACAGGCTCATCAATCCACTGGATGTTCCCTGTATCCCTTGATTCTGGAATATTCCAATCGATGCCTTAAATGTCTCTGCAGCCAGTTGCCTTAAAAATGTTTGATCCAGGCCATTAGGTCCTGTCTGCCTTTAGTCCTATTAGTTGGTCAATACTTTGTCCCTTGTGACAAAGACTGTTATAACATTTTACTTCCCATGAGTAACTTGCTTATTTGCTACCTTTAGGATGATAACGGTATCCCCCTTCATGAAGATCAATGTAAAATATCGGTTTAAATTATCTGCTGTTTCCCTGCACCCATTATCAATTCCAGAGTCAGAACCTCCAAGGGTTCGATGCTGACTTTAGATACTCCATTTTTAATATACCTGGACAACTCTTGCCATTCGGTTTTGTTTCTTGTCAATTTAATTACATGGTCAGTTTTCTTCCTTTTTACTCATCCGCTGCTATGTCATTTTTTCCTTGTGGGTACTGCCCTTGACTGCCTTTATTATGCACGGGTGGTTCACCTTTCTCTTCGAGTTCTCCATTTTGCCCTAAATTAACTTTTGCTCAGCGTTATGTTTAAAAAACCCATCATATTACAGTGACCGAGCATGTGATTTTTTTTAAACATTGGATGCTTCAATGTTCTGATTGGGTTTTGCTGTTTCAAAGAAGAGCTGAGATCATCTGGAAAGGAGGTGGCAGCTGATTCACTGTTAATTTCCACAATTAATTTGAATACTTGAAAAAGAAATTATTTGCAACACTGTGAGAGCAGAGAGCAAGCCAAGTAGCTATTTTAAAAAGGCAGCACAGTTGTGATGGGTTGAATAGGGCCACTGATTTCAAAAGCAAAATGTGATCCAAGTGGTTTCCTCCCACAATCCAAAGAAGTGCAGGTTCGGTGAATTGGTCATGCTAATTTGTCCATAGTGTCCAGCTTCGGTGCATTAATCAGAGGTAAATGTTGAGGAATAGGTTTGATTGGAATACTCTTTGGAGGGTTGGTGTGGATTTGTTGGGCTGAAGGGCCTGTTTCCACAACATAGGGATTTAATGCTCTGAGTAATTTTGGGGATCTAACAGAATCCTGATATGCAGAGGGTTCTCTGTGAGTTAAAATAGTATTGTGCACTCAGCTTATGTTACCTTCTGAAGCAATTTGAGGTTGACTGCTCTGTACAATTTCTCAGAACAGATGTTCTGGAACCAATCAGGGATCATCTGATAATGTGATTGATTAATGAGCTCAAAATAAGCGACCCTTTTGGTAAGATTCAATGCAGTGTGATAGAATTTAGTTTTAGGGTGAGGAATTTGCTTCTTCAACTAGTATCCAAATTTAAAGGCAGTCACAAGGGTATAAAGTAGCAGTTAGCTAAACTGGAATGGGACTATAGTTAGAATGTTAAAGCAGAAGAATATATTCAGTTATTTTATAATTCTCAACAATATCTATTGACTTATAAAAGAAATGCACGATGAACAGCAGTGCATAGCTGAGGGAATTATGGGGGACATCAAATTGAAAGAAAAAATGCACAAAACTGCAAAGATGATGGTAGACCAGAAGGTTTAAAAATTTCAAACTATCGAAGGATGAACAAAACAACAGATGGAAGATAATTTGTCCCTTGTCAGAGAGACTGTTATAACATCTTTGCTCCCATTAATACCTTGCTTATTTCCCATCTTTAGGATGGTAGCAGTATCTTCTGGATGAGTAAGATAATTGGGCAAATTAACCCACGATTTACTCAGCCTAAAACAAGGAAGGGTTTAAAGGGATATGGGCCAAATGCTGGCAAATGAGAGTAGATTAATTTAGAATATCTGGTCAGCATGGATAAATTGGACCAAAGGGCCTGTCTCCAATTTGTACATCTGAGTCTAACTGGCCATCTGTTTTTTGAGAATCATCATTTTCTTTCATTGTTGGTTGATGCTCCATACCCTTGCTTGGTGAAACTCTTTTTCTCTCCCATGTTGTTGCACATGCTGTAATAAAGGTTGGCTGGATTGCTGGTTTGCAATGCTGTGATGCCAACAGCGCAGACTCAATTCCTGCATCGGCTGAGGCTCCATCTTTTCAAACTTGTCCCTCACCTGAGGTGTGGTGACCCTCAGGTTAAACCACCACTTTTTCTGTCATGACAGAGCAGCCCTACTGCCTTCCAGGGCTATGGTGACTTTACTTTTACTCAGTTACAAGTGATTAGAAATTTTATACTCTTTATTGTTTGGTGTATTTCCTTTTGATGACTTTTGTTATGAAACCCAGCGACAGGGAAGGAAAATCTCTGATCATGAAAAGTGTGGATAAAGTAGGCTGCATGGAGGAGAAAATAAGGACTGCACATGCTGGAGATCAGAGTCAGGAATGTAGTGATGGAAAACACAGCAGGTCAGGCAGCATCTGAAGAGCAGGAGAATTGACGTTTCGGGCATAAGCCCTTCATCAGGAATGAGGTTTGTGGGTCGGGGCTGAGAGATAAATGGGAAGGGGTGAAGTTTGGGGGAAGGTAGCTGGGAAAGCAAGAGGTTGATGAAAGGTAGGGAGAAGGTGATCAGTCAGAGTGGGGAGTGAGGGACGGTTCCTGAGGGCGGTGCCGAGTTGCTACAGCAGGACGTGTAAAACCTGCATCCACACCACTCCCCGCACCTCCGTCCAAGGCCCCAAGGGATCCTTCCACATCCATCAGAAATTTACCTGCACCCCTATCAATGTCACCTATTGCATCTGTTGCATCCGGTGTGGTCTCCTCAAAATTGGATAGACGGGACGCCTTCTTGCGAATCATTTCAGAGAAGGTCTCTGGGACACCCGCACCCAACCCCACTGCCCCGTGACTGAACACTTCAACACCCCCATCTAATCCATCAAAGACATGCACGTCCTGCGTCCCATCCACCTCCAAACCGTTGCCAACCGATGCCTGGAGGAGGAACACCTCATATTCTGCCTTGGGACCCTGAAACCACACGGGATAAATGTGGATATCAACAGCTTCATTTCTCCTTACCCCACATTATTCCAGTCCCAAGCCTCCAACTTGGTACCGCCCTCCAGACCTGTCCATAACTCCCCCTCTGACTTATCACCTTCTCCCCAACTTTCCTCCACCTATCACTTTCCCAGCTACTGTACTCCAACCCTACCCCCTCCCATTTATCGCTCAGCCCTTGACCCACAAGCCTCATTGCTGATGAAGGGCTTAGGCACAAAACGTCGATTCTCCTGCTCCTCGGATGCTGCCTGACCTGCTGTGCTTTTCCAGCATTATACTCTCGACACACTTTCACAGCAAAATGCTACGAGTTAACTGTCAGTTTCATAGATATTTGTGGAATTGATTTTGGTAATTGAGAAATTTGGGCTACTCCACCAATGATAACAGCCCTGAAGGTGAACAGTTCTTACAGGAAAAATAGCACTTAAAGGTCACGATGCTAAATGGGACAAATGTTTGAGCCAATTTAAGAACTTGAGACCGGGCATCAATGAGGCACTGTGGGCCATCATCAGCAGCAGAATTGTACTCCTCAATCTGTAGTCTCATGGTTTGTCATATCACACACTCAACCATTAGCATCAAACCAGGAGACCAGCCCGGGTTCAATGGAGAGTGCAGGAGGGCATCCCTGAAGCAGCATCAGGTGGACCTAAAAGTGAATGCCAACCTGGTGAGACTGTCAAACGGGACTACTTGTGCACCAAACAACATAAACAGCAAGGGATAGGCAGAGCTAAGCGATCCCACAACCAGTGAATTAGATCTACATTCTGTAGTTCTGTCACATCCAGTCGTGAATGATGGAGGAAAATCTTTTATTTTAAAAAAAAGCTTGCTGCAGGAGAACACTCTCAAGTATCTCTATCATCAGTAATGGAAGAGCCCAACACATTAGTGCAAAAATTCAGGCTGAACCTAATGCAGAAATCTTCAGTCAGGCGTGGATGATCCATTTTGGCATTCTCCAGCGGTCCCCAACATTGTAAATACCAGTCTTTAATTAATTTGATTCATTCCACACGATACCAAGGAACGGTTAGAAGCACTGGATACTGAAAAGATGATGGGCCTGACAATATTCTTGCATCAACCCGACAATATAGAAAATTGCCCAGATATGTCCTGTACACAAAGCAGAACCAATCCAACCTGGCTATTTCCTGCCCTATTACCGTCACTCACCAGTAAAGTGATGGAAAGGGTCATCAATAATGCTAACAACCAGCACCTGCTCAGCAATAACCTGCTCAGTGATGCAGAGTTTGGGCTCTGCCAGGGCCACTCAGCTCTTGAGCTCATTACAGCCTTGGTTCAAACGTGGACAAAAGAGCTGAATTCCAGAGGGGAGGTGAGGTGACAGGTCTTGTCTTCAGAGCTGCATTTGTGGCACCAAGGAGGCTGAGCAAAATTGGAATCATTGGTTTTTGGGGGCAAATTCTCCTCTGGTGTCATACCTGGGAAGTAGGAAGTTGGTTGTGGTTGTAGTAGGTCAGTCATTTCAGCTCCAGGACATCTCTGCAGGAGTTCCTCAGGGTACTGTCCTGGTTCCACTAATCTTCAGCCATTTCATCAATGACCTTCCTTCCATTATAAAGTCAGAATGTGCACTCACTGCTGAACATCCCCAATGTTCAGCACTATTTGTAACTCTTCAGATACTGAAGCAAACTATGTTTAAATGCAGCAAGGGCTGATTAATATACAGGGTTGTGGCAAGAAATATGTGTACAACCCCAGTTAAAGACCATCTGCAATAAGAGACAATCTAACAACCATCCCTTGACATAAATTTCCATTACTGCATTTCCCTCTATTAAAACCCTGAGGGTTACCATTGACTAGAAACTCAACAGGACATATCACACCAACACAGAGTGGCTACAAGAGCAGGTCAGAGACTAGGAATACTGTGGCGAGCAACTCACCTCCAAGATCTGTTCACCTTCTCCAAGACACAAGCCAAAATGGCGATGGTACGCTCGCCGCTTGGCTGGAATGGTGGGGTTCCAACAACACAAGAAGCTTGACACCATCCAGGACATGCTAGCTGTTTGATTGGCATGACATCCACATGCACTCACTCCCTCCACCACTCATGCTCAGTAACAGCAGCATGTATGATCTAAAGATGCATTGCAGAGATTCACCAAAAATCCTGAGGCAGCAACTTATAAACCTACAACCACTTAGATCTCAAAGGACAAGGACAGCAGATCCATAGCAGTTTTTCTCATCTGGTAATCCCATAACAGGAATTAGTTGCATTTAAGACAGTATATAATTAACTAATAATTTGCAAAATTCAGTGTTACTAATTCAAATAAAGTACCTTCAGATAACGAGTGGACCATTGTGATATTTCTGCAGTGTTGCCCCCTTGCTGAAATAACATGCATATGTCTGGAATCTGCCTTATTTAACCCTAAAACATCTGTTTTCAACTTGTATCTGGCACAATAAATGTTAACAGATGATTTATGTGCAATGATACTATAAAATCTAGACTAGAAATCCTAAATATCAATTTCCAAAATATTCAGTGATGGATTTTGAATTGATTGTTTCACACCCCACTGCGAAAGAGTGCAATGGAGTGTTGAGACCAGACCTATAATTCCTCACCTGATAACTGGGAATTTATGATAGTCAAGTGATATTTGAAGATCTGTACTTAACGTGGAAAGATAAAGATCCGAAGCCCGAAATCAAAGTGGTTAACTTGAACTGAAAACACACGAGGTGTATTGCTATAAAACTTTCTCTTAAATTAGAGATTAATTTATGACATGAAGGGGGCAGGGAAATACATTGTGTCAAATGGATCAGAAGGTTTCAGTTATGATTTTCCGCAGGTCTTTACAAAATGTGGGGTGAGTCCCTACTTGAGGTCACAACATGAAGTTTTGGTGTCATGAGCTCCAAGGTAGCAATGGTCAAACCCTTCACCACCCAGACACTCTGAGTTTTAACAATTTACAAGCCTTAAAGTGGTGTCACGGTAGGAACAGGTTTGAAAAACTCTGACCTGCTACATCTTTTAAATAATTGACATTGAGTTGTGTTGGAGTTTATATCAAATTCTTCATTGTTTTTAATCCTTTTAGACTTGGAAGTACTGTGGTATCCTTTAATTCCATGACCTCCCACTCGTTTCAGGCCCTGTTTTAGTTTTGTTAGATGAGAGTCATGTTTATGCAAACCTTACTATGTGAACTGAATGTCACAGTTCCAACATTGAAAGAGTGAAAGATGGCAATTCTCTGGTTGCTCAGTGAGCTGCAGTCTTCCATCTGCCTTGTCAAGTCTCTGCAGTCAGATCAGCAAAGATCAGAATCCCAGGGGCATTTAAGGAAAGTTCAGTAATACAGATGAAAGACTAAGTGTTTCCCTCTTTGCCAAACATGCTGGTTGGTTGGAGATGAAGTACTCTGTCCTTATTCACATGACTGATTAGTGTGTTTGTGAGATTGGGTGTGAAGTGGGATCGTAAATCACAGTGGTGTGAATTTGGAATATTGATTTAATTCACCCTCTTCTATTTTCTTTGCCTCATTCCAAAAGATTTGTCAACAGACAAACAGAATTTAACTTTGCTTCTGAGTCTATCATCGAGGAACATTTCTTTCTTCTGTATCCCAATGCTGCTGGCATGCTCACCCTTTTTCAGAGGGATGTGTAAGCTGTGGTTGGACCATTCGGAAGGTAATGCTTGAGATTCTCCTCCTGTCCAAGTCAGAAAGAGAAATGGAGCTGGTGTTGGCGTTACTGAGCTCTGTTGCTATTTGAAGTTAACGAATCTTCGCAGAAGGAGTTGTGCTGAGCCAGAAGGTGTCGGGAGGTTGGATATAAATTGTTGCATGGAATACTTGGAATGTTTGTTTAAAATGTGTCAGTTTAATAGTCCTTTCAGATTTTAGATTTTTATTTCGAATTGAAATTACCGATATCAAATATAATTCAGGGCTTAGTGCTGCATTTAGTGGCATACTGTACAAGCTCACAAGCATTTTGGATGATTTTAGCAATTGCAGGAAATCTGTGTTGATTTCTAATTTGAACTTAATCTTACTTCAGAGCTATTTAATTTCCCCTTTTTTACCTTTTCATTTAAACTGCATTCAAAATGAAGTTTGTTACTTTAATGCTATTCTGCAGCTCCTTCGTAGATTCCCACAAAAAAGACAATTCCATCTCCCTCTTTTTTGCTTTGGGAGCAGTATTTTTGCAAGTTGACTGTTGGTATTTCTATCAGTAACTGGGTTGTTAATCTACCATTTTCTTCCTGTTCAGAGAAAAAGACATGGCATTGATGGAAGGATAACTTCATTGGGATTGCAACTGGATGAGCGACACAAATACTCTGGCTGTATGAGCAGCTCAGTGGCTGGACATTCTGCAATGAATAACTGTCCAAAGCCTGAGAGGCCCTTTTTGGGAGTGTGATGGAACAGTCTCTATGTGATTGGATGAATACTGCTCCAACAGCAAGGAAAAAGCTTGACATTGTCCTGAGCAAAGCAGCCCACTTGGTTGACATCACACCCATTGACTTCTTTCTCAATGGCACACATTTGCAGCAGTGTCTACAACACATAAGATGCACTACAGCAACTAACCAAGGCTGTTTTGACAGCACCTTTTAAAGCCATGATCTGTGCCATCTTAAGACAATGGTAGCTACTGCTCCCTTACTAATGCTACCACCACCCAGTTCCCCTCCAAGCTGCATAACGTTTGACTTGGAATCATATCATCAAACCTGTACCAGATCCTGACTGCACTGTGGGTGTACCTTCAAGAGGGCAGCATAACACCACTTAAGGGCAATTGGGAATGAGCAACAAATGCTGGTTTCATTGGCAATGCTCTTATTCCATGAAACCATCTTCAATAAAAGCAAGTAATGTAAATATATCCTGTGGTTACAGTGCAGCTGTGTATACAATCTGCAGACACTGTGCTATGAACCTAACCTGTTTTAATAGTATTCTTGCTAGAACGCTACATTTAACTGAAAATTTATTCATTAATCAATCATGAGAGGGGAAACAGCTTTGTCATTTTGAAGCAATGTCATGGTATTTCATGATAATCCAGTTGAATTGAAGACCTCTTTGTCTTATACAGTGTGATGTGAAAGTTTCAATATAATGGCCTTGATTATATGGTAGGCTGTACTACATTTCTGAATAAAATTCACCCAGAATTACTGGAATTATTGAAAAATCATGCAGAATTTTAAGTATGAATTATGTTTGTTGTGTGAATGTTGTAATATTGGAAAACTAACAGAAATTAGCACCCTCTCCCAGGGTGAATTAAATACCAATGGAACTTTGTAATGATTGTGATTATATAAATCTTTAAAGAGGCTGGTAAAAAAAATGAAGATTTTCTTTTGTGATCCAGATAAGAAATTGACATGTTTTAGAAGTATTTGACTTTTTAAAAAAGCAAGTGTTGTAGTAAGCCGCTTGAGCCTGCTCTGTCATTCAATATGATCATGGCTGATCATCCAAATGCAGACCTTGTTCCCACTTTCACCGCATACCATTTGATCTCTTTAGCCCTAAGAACTATATCTAACCATTAAAAATCTTCAATGTTTTGTCCTGAAATACATTCTGTGCCAGACTATTTTGTGAGTTCCCCACTATCTGGATGAAGAAATGTCTCCGTCTCTCCCTTCTGAATACCCTAATCTTATATCCTTTAGACGATACCCACTGGTTTGGGCCTACCCCACCATGAAGGCCAACATACCATTTGCCTTCACTGCCTGCTGCACCTACATGCTCACTCTCAGGGACTGGTGGACAGTTGCACCTCCCCTTTTCCCATTATATTCAGTTAATTTCCCTTTCTGTTTTTGCAACAAAAAAATCACTCAACTTATCCAAATCACACTGAAGCATCTCTGTATCATCCTCACAGTCCATCCTCCTCACAGTCCACACTTCCACCCAGCTTTGTGTCGTCACAAATAGAAATAGTAATAGATCCCCCATCTAAATCATCCATATATATTGTAAATAACTGAGTTTGAAGCATTGATCTCTGTAGTTCCACACTGATTACTGGCTGCCACTCAGAAAATTACCTGTTTGTTCCAGCTCTTTGTTTCCTGTTTGTCAACTAGCTCCCTGTCCATTGAAATACACTAACCCCAATCTCAAACCTGTTCTTTGGTCGGATCACCTGATAGTTGCCTGTAGTGTTCCTGGTTGTGCAGTTGTCGGTACACTTCCTTGCAGTAATCTGTTCTATTCTGAATGACAATGGCTGGTTTGATGGGCAATGTTGTGATTGGTTTTGAGAGCCTGGATGGCATTGCATTGTGAACGGGTGATGTTTTGCACTACATGGCAGGTACTCATGTGACTCAGCCAAAGTTGTCTATCTTATACGTTGCAGGAAAGGATGCCCAGAGGCATGGTACATTGGGGAAACCGAGCAAAGGCTACGACAACGGATGAATGGGCACCGCACAACAATTAACAGACAGGAGGGTTCCCTCCCAGTTGGGGAACACGTCAGTGGTCCAGGACATTCGACCTCGGTCCTTCGGGTGACCATCCTCCAAGGTGGACTTCGGGACAGGCAGCAGCGAAAAATGGCCAAACAGAGGCTGAAAGCTAAGTTCGGTACCCATAGGGAGGGCCTCAACTGGAACCTTGGGTTCGTGTCACATTATAGGTGACCACCATTGCACTACACACACACACAGATATTCCTACACACTCATTCTCACAAAGCACTCCTATGGACACATGCACACGAACACATATATACACAGACACGCACACACACTCGCACACTCACACATGCACCCCCTCACAGACTTAAGACACTCTACACTCACTACACACACACACAAAACCTCCAACCCAGACAGACACACACAGAGAGTCAGACAAAGACCCACATGCACACATATTTTGTGGGATGAATTTGTCCTTGCAGGGTTAGATTGTACTTTACTCAAAAACTGCAAGAATTCATGTCAAACTCTGTTATCTCACTTTTTAGATTAGAATCAATCTAAATATCATGGCATAGACAGAGAACACAGGGGTGTAACACCTTCAACATATTGTCGACTTCTCACCATTGTTAACAGCTAACCTGAGAATGCAACTTTTTAAAAAATGATTTTGTGATTTACACATGAAAGAAGTGAAACTATCGTGATATTCTAACAGATGAAAGGCTTAACAGACAATCAATTTTTCAATGTATAATTTCAGTTACATTACACTGTAAATTTTTACTATAAATTCTGTGTGTTAGGATTGAGCCCTCCACTACCACCAGATGAGGGAGTGATGCTTCCAATTAAACTTGTTAGACTATAACCTGGTGTTGTGAGATTTGTAACTTTGTACACCCCAATCCAACACTGACATCTCCAAATCATTCCAAATTCTACTCTCCTTCTGCTTTGCCTGTATGATATATTTAGCGAGAACAAGGTCATTGAACAGAACGATTAATACTGCCTGAGCTTTACAGTGCTTCCAGATATCGCGGAGCTGCAGTATTTTGTTTTGCACTCAGCCATTTATTGTTCTCACTTGTTTCTTTGTGAAAGATCACAAAATTAACTTGGATGGATGAATTTAGGATACCCTTTACAAATGTTGGGAGAAAAAAATGCCAGTGTTTCAAGTGCTGATAAAGTAAAATAAACTGATAATTAGTAGAAAGGGTTTAGAGGGATATGGAACAAATGCTGGAAAATGGGACTAGATTAATTTAGGATATCTGGTCAGCATGGGCAAGTTGGACTGAAGGGTTTGATTGAGTGTTGTACAACTGTGACTTCATTCTCTCAATTATTCAAGAAGTTGAATACTTCGAGGAGGAAAAGGAGTATTCATGCAGAGAATGCACCTGAAATGATGATCGAGGTATATCAACCTCACATTGTTTCATGACCTTTTCCTCTGGGTTCTTCAATGACCAAACCTGTTTTGTTATCTGAATAACTATGTATCATGTGATTTGTTTTGCACAAAATATTTCGTTAGGATCTAGTGAACTGTTAAAGTGTTCATTTTTAAAATTTAGGCAGCTTGATTGTTAAGCAAAAAAAGGTTTGCGTTTTACTCCCACTGATTCATTGTTCTATAAAAGATAACAAGCTTTTTATCTGTTCTGGGCACTGAATATATGGAAGTCAATTCTGAAGGAAAAAATCCTCATCGGTAATGTTCCCACATACGTGGAGTAATTGCTTCTGGTCACTCTTCAAGCTCTAGAGGCGAGGAAATAAATGAGTTGGCCAAAGTTAGCAACATCATTTGGATGGACTGTGCTCATTGGGGAAACTTGCAGGATCTGTAGAAGAAACATATGTTTCTGAGCGTATGCAATAAACCTGAACATTGTTACTTTTTCACAGAGCTTGGGACCTGATCGGAGCAGCAATGAAGCTAGTATTTTTTTTTAATTTCCGAGCTTGCCAAATTATTGTTAGTAAATGTAGGTGACATTATCAAAGCACCTTTCATAGTCCCCAGCTAGAAATTTGGTCCCAGTTTTGTCGGTCCATCCATTCCAATGGATAAGAGGTATTTTAAATGTGAGCACTCCATTTAACTACTTGAATTAATCACTGAAGTATTCAAGTCCTCTTGGATTCTTAATTTCAAATTACTCAATGTGATTTTTTGTCCTCCCTGAATTTGTGAAGCACTGGGCAGTTCTGGAATGTTCCAAATATTTACAATAGATGCATTCACACTGTTGAAGGCAATCTGGTCAATTTGAATACCATTCAGGTAGTCAAAAACAATACATAAATAACTTTATGAATTGCTTACTGCACACCAGAGCAAGCCAAGTACTATTGAAACCACAGATTGTTTTCCATGGATTCCCAAATCTAAACAGTGCATTCCAGATATGCTCACTATCACCATCTGGGAGCAATCTCCCAAAGTGCTCCCAGAATTTAGAAAGCGCACACACTGCCTTCCAAAGATAAATCTGCTGTCACAGGCTTCACTCTTATTGTATACAATGACATTTATTGTCCAGTTCTTTAATGTGACAATTGATTTTACAAACAATTTATAAAATATTTTAAATCCTGAAGAAATGTGATGTCAGCCCTTTGTAGAAGTGAATGGAAAGTGTTTTGTTTGTTTGACCTTTGGCACTATGTATCAGACCCGAACTGAACCTTTAGCAAGATGTGGGATGTTTCCCACACACTTCGTTTAAAAAAGCAAAGATTATGCTCTGAGATTTAAGTGTTCAATCAGGTTTGATCAAAAAGCCTTCCAAAAATTGAGAGTTTGATTTCAGCCCCTTTAAAGAGACATGCTCTCGGCCTTCAATTTTGTGACATGTGATCATTCTTTGGTAAAGGTGGCTGTGTGCAACACTGCAGGATGTTGTGCTGAAGTGCCTCATTGGGTGGATGAGCTTTATTACTGGTGTAACTTGGCTTGTTTTGAGATGGAATGTTCCTTTGAGTTAAATCTTGTTTTTAAACTGAGGCGTGCTTGTGTAACGCAAGTGTGGAAACTATGCTCATGTTTGTAATGAACCTTTCACTTTTGGAGATTAGTATTTTTCCGATCTGTTTTGTAAATAAAGTTCACTATAGAAAGCACAGTGCTGGAGAAACCCAGGTCCAGCAGCATCTCTGAGGGGAAAAACATTGTAAGTTCCAAGTCCAGTGATCTTTTGTCCATTCAGACAGTCAGTGAACTTCAAATGCAACATCTTTTTCTCTTCACAGATACCCTCAGAACTGCTGATATTCTCCAGCACTTTGTTTCTGAGGTTCAGATCTCCAGCACCTGCAGTTTATTGTTTTGTTATCGATCCTATGATTTGACTTGGGGAGCAAGAGGCAGCAACTGTGATCAACTAGGATAAAACTCCCCAACCATGAAAAAAAACACACCTTTATACTTTGCAAAACATTACTATAAATAAGAAATGCAATTAAGCTAAATGCAAAAAGGCATACCACCTGCCGTGTCTCAAACTTGCTACTCATCTTTGAGGACTAATCTGTCAGAATTGTGTTTGCTCCCTTCCTTTGAGATCACAGTCCACAAATGTCCCAGTTCCAGTTCCTGGGCCGGGCCCAGTTACCACATTGCAGTGGGGTGGGGAGCTTTGTGTCAGCCTGAAGTTTTTGTTAAGAGCAACATTGCAGGTTGAAGTTGACGATTTTGACTAATATGGTATCATCAAACTTGGAGAAAATCCTTCTGAATGTATTGATCAACTGTACTGAGCTTGTTTACATGCAGTCCTGTTAGTAGTGCTGTAATATTCTAAGTTAAGAATCACACAACACCAGGTTATAGTCTAATAGGTTTAATTGGAAGCACACTAGCTTTCCGAGGGCCGCTCCTTCATCAGGTGATTGTGCAGTGCACAATTCAAAGGCACGGAATTTATAGCAAAAATTTACAGTGTGATGTAGCTGAAATTATCCATTGAAAAAAAGCTTGATTGTCTGTTGAGTCTTTCATCTGTTCGAATCCCATGATAGTTTCACTTCTTTCATGTGTCAATCACCAAATCTGTTTTTAAAAGTTCCATTCCTGACAGTGGCCCACCAAATCACTCATTGAATTAATCACTGCACAGTCTCAACAAAGGAATGAAACTGGATGGACCACATTACATCTACCAATGCACTGGAAAATACAACCACACAATCAGCCCTCTTGACCCTGCAACCTCTGCCTCACTGTGGGCCAAAACAGCAACAGAACTGTACTCCAGCCCAATCTGAAATCTCATGGCCTGGAATATCCCCCACTCAACCATTACCATCAAGCTGGGGATCAACCCTGGCTCAATGGAGAATGCAGGAGGGCATGCCAGGAGCAATTCCAGGCATACCTAAAAATGAGGTGCCAACCTGGTGGCGCTAACCAATGTGCATGCCACACAGCGCAAGCAACACCAAATAGAACTACGTGATCCAACAATCAATAGATCAGATCTGAGCTCTGCCACACCTCGTCATGAATGGTGATGGACAATTAAACAGCTCACTGGAGGCAGCATCACAGATATCCCCACCCTTACTGATGGAGGAGCCTCACACATTCATGCAACAGATAAGACAACAGCATTCACAGCAATCTTCAGCCAGCAGTGCCAAGTGGATGAGCCTTCTCCATTGGTCGCTGACATCACAGATGTGAATCGAATTGGTTGAAAACTCATTTCAAATCAGATCAAGCAGTGTAAAGGCTATGGGCCCTGCCAACATTATGGCAATAAGACTGATGGCTGTGCTCCAGAACTTGCTACACACCAAGATAATTACTGCTCCAGCACTGGCACCTTCCGACATTGTGGAACATTTCCCAGTGTTGTTCAACACAAAAACACAGGACACATCCAACTCAGCCAATTCCCCTCTATCAGTCCACACTCGCTCCGCAGTGAAGTGATGGAAGGTGTCATCAACGGTGCTGTCAAGCACATACTCAGCTATAACCTGCTCAGTGATACCCAATTTTGGTTCTGCCAGGGCCAATCAGCTCCTGAGCTTGTTACAAACTTGATTCACAAACTGACCAACAGCTGAATCCTAGAGGTGAGGGTGACAGCCCAGACCCCCTCCAAGACCACTATTTCGACTTCAGTGATATCACCGGACCTCACCACAGTCTCAGCTCATTTTTTGAAACTCTCATTCATTCCTTTTGTTAACTCTAGATTTCATTATCTAAACCCACTCCTGGCCAGCATCCCACAATCACCCTCCCTATAATCTCCAGAATACTGAACACTCTACCGCCCAAGTGCTCACTTTTACCAGAACTTGTTGATCCATCAAAAGGCTCCCATTTATAAGCAACAACAATTTACTTTCACACCCTTGGTTTAATTCCTGGCTGTAATCATTCCTATCTCCCTGCACCACACATCCTTTCATATCTCAATAACTCATTTTAGTTTAGACTCCCAATGAGGGGTTTATTTTTGAGTTCAGCTGTGTGACCCTCGTGTAATCCCGAGGGTCTTCATCAGGTCTGCGTTCTTTTCGAACCACTTTCCCCGGGCACCCATAACAAACCCGTAAAAAGATATGGTTCCACCTCCAGTGAGGACCCCTATCTCTTTGTCTAGATGATTGTACTTTTTAATCTTTTCCTCCCAGGCCTTCTCGAGAGAGTTAATCTGGAAGTCCGACCTTATTGTAACATCCACCACCAAGGCAACATGGTCTGGAATTCCCACCCTCTAAGATCTGCTTTCTTCCTTTAAGGCATTCCTGAAAAATTGCTTATTTGGCAATGGTTTTGGTCACCGGACATAATATTCTCCATCTGTGGCCTTATGTCAAAAGTTCTCAATATTTTTGTGAAATTAAAAACATGTTGATTTGTACAGATATCTTCTACTCTTCACTATCACTGAGGGAATAATCTGTAATGACTCTTACCCAACCACATTGTGGGAGCACCTTCACCATACCAACTGCAGCAGTACAAGGAAGTCAAACATCACCCTCTCCACAGGCAACAGGGCTTTGGCCTTGATCACTGGTATCTGTGGAAGGAGAAATACACATCATGTTTCAGGGAGTGCAATATGAATTACAGGGAATGAAAATGGTGCAGAATGTGACTGTCAGAAATGGAAGGAAAATCCACTCAGTTATTGGAAAAAAGAATTCTTGACTGTCAAAAATATTGTGGAAAAAATAACCTGATAATGGAGCAGCGTACGGTCAGGAGTTGGGCAGCAATGGACAATCCATTTACAAAAAGGTCTGTGAACGTAATAGTAAAATACTAAACATGGCAAAAATACACTCATGTGAGACTGAAGAAGCTAGATAATGAACAAGTGGACATCAAGGAGCCCAGAGGTGAATCAGAGCAGTGTTCACTTTTATGATCCCACAGTCAGAGATGTCTAACACAAAAACAGACTCTTCAGTCCAACCCGTCTATGCCAACCAGATATTCTAATCTAATCTATTCCCATTTGCCAACATCTCTCTGACCCCTTCCTATTCAAATGCTTTTGAAGTGTTACAATTTTAGTTACCCTTTAGGCTCCTTTTGAATTTTCCCCTCTCACCCTAAACCTATATCCTCTAGTTCTGGGCCCCACCACCCTAGCAGAGTGCTTTAGGGAACATCTCCGGGACACCCGCACCAATCAACCAAACCGCCCTGTGGCCCAACATTTCAACTCCCCCTCCCACTCTGCCAA
The DNA here is from genome assembly GCF_047496795.1 of Chiloscyllium punctatum. Classification (NCBI taxonomy): domain Eukaryota; kingdom Metazoa; phylum Chordata; class Chondrichthyes; order Orectolobiformes; family Hemiscylliidae; genus Chiloscyllium; species Chiloscyllium punctatum. The sequence goes on from NC_092742.1 coordinate 134,708,508, forward strand.
GGACATGGAGGCCCTGGGCCTCCTTCACCGCCGCTCCCTCACCACCTGATGCCTGGAGAAAGAATGCCTCATCTTCCGCCTCGGAACACTTCAACCCCAGGGCATCAATGTGGACTTTAACAGTTTCCTCATTTCCTGTTCCTCCACCTCACCCCAGTTCCAAACTTCCAGCTCAGCACTGTCCCCATGACTTGTCCTACTTGCCTATCTTCTTTTCCACCTATCCACTCCACCCTTCCCCCCGACCGATCACCTTCATCCCCTCCCCACACACCTATTGTACTCTATGCTACTTTCCCCCCACCCCCATCGTCCTCTCACTTAGCTATCCATGCTTCAGGCAGTCTGCCTGTATTCCTGATGAAGGGCTTTTGCCTGAAACATCGATTTTACTGCTCCTCGGATGCTGCCTGAACTGCTGTGCTCTAACAACTCCACTAATCCAGAGTCTGGTTTCCAGCATCTGCAGTCATTGTTTTTACCTAGTGGAAACATCCTCTTTACTTCTATTTTATCCATTCCACTCATTATTTCCATTCTTTTCAATTCCAATGGATATAATCCCAATCGACTCAGTCTCTGTTAAGCCAACCCTCTCAACCCCGGAATCAACCTAGTGAACCTCCTCTGCACCGCCTCTCATGCCAGTACATCCTTTCTCAAGTAAGACGGCAGAAACTGCATGCAGTACTCCAGGTGTGCCCTCAGCAGCACCCAATACTGCTCGAACATAACCTTTGCTTTTAAACACAAACCCTTCAGCAATGAAGGCCAAAATTCCATTTGCTTTCTGAATTGATTGTTGTACCTGGTGACCAACCTTCATGCAGAAAGCTCCTCAGGTGCCTCTGCATAGCAAATGATGCAACGTTTTAAAATTCAATTCATTATCTCTTTTTTAATGTTACTCCAACCAAACAGTATGACTTTACATTTATGAACATTATATTCCAAATGCCAGACCATTGCCCAGTCACTCAATGTATCTCTGTTCCTCTGCAAAGTTTCACATTCCTCCGCACACTTTGTTCTGCTACTCATCTTCGTCTCATATGCAAACTTTGACACCCTACATGTGGTCGCCAACTCCAAATCATCTGTATCAATTGTATATAATTGCAGTCCCAACACTGATCCCTGAGGCACACTCCTAGTCACTGATTACCAGCCAGAATAGTACTCATTTATCCCCACAGTTTGCTTCCTGTTAGTCAACCAATCTTCTATCCATGCTAATACCCTACCTCTAACGCCATGCACCCTTATATTATGTATCAGCCTCTTACACAGCACCTTGTTGAAGGACTTTTGGAAATCCAGGTACACCGAATCCACTGGGTCCCCGTTGTCCACCTTGCTCGAAATGTCTTCTTAGAATTCCAAACAATTTGTGAAGCATGACTGCCTTTCATTAACCCATGCTGTGTCTGTACAATGGGAAAATTTCTATCGAGATTCCCTGCTATTTCTTCCTTGATAATAGACCCAAGCATCTTTCCCACAACAGAGAATAAGGTAACTGTTGGGTAATTCCCCATCTTTTTTCCATCTCCTTTTTAAAACAGTGGCGTCACTTTTGCTGCTTTACAATCTGTTGGGACTGCCACAGTGTCCAGTGACTTTTGGAAAATTACTGCCAGTGCATTTGCTATTTCTCCTGGCATCTCTTTTCGTACCCTGAGATGCATTCCATCAGGGTCAGAAGACTTTTCTATCATTAACTCAATTACCTCCAACAGTCCAACACTAGCTGTTCTGTAATAATGATAGTTTCGAAATCCTCATCTACCTTTGTCTCTTTACTAACTATTGGCAAGATATTAGTATTCTCCACTGTGATATCTCATAACTTAATGCTCCTTCTCATTTTCCAAAGGACCAACACTTACTTTATCCACTCTTTTCTTGTTCAATATAAATTTTTGCTCTCTGTCTTTATACTCTGTGCTCATTTATTTTTCTCATGTTCAATCTTACTTTTCTTTGTATCTGTTCTGTTGCTTTCTGTTGACTTTTAAAGTTTTCCCAGTTCTTGTTTCATACTGTTTTTGGCCACTTTGCATGCCTTCTCTTTCAATTTGATCGTTTTCCTTAGATACCCATCGCAGAATATGCCTCTTCTGACAGTCCTTCCATTTCACTGAAATATACCTCTGCTGAGCACTTTGCAAAGTGTCTTTGAAAATCTTCCTCTGTTCATCAACTGTTCCATAAAATCTTTGTTTCCGGTCTACTTTATCCAGGTTCTCCCTCATTCTATTGTAGTTCCCTGTGTTGAAGCACAGGACCCAGGTATTAGATTTTATTTTCACACTCTCCATATGTATTCTAAATTCAACCATACAGTGATCACTTCTTCCAAGAGGATCCCTAACCCTGAAGTCACTAATTATTCCTGTCTCATTGCACAGGGGCCAGATCTTGGATAGATTGCTCCCTTGTCAGTTCCATGTCGTACTGTTCAAGAAAACTACCATGGATACACTTTATAAACTCAAGGCTACCCTGACTGAGCTGGTTTGATCAACCTACATGTAGATTAAAATCACCCCTGATAATAACCATACCATTTTTACAGGCATTAGCTATTTATTTGTTTATTGCCCATCCCAATGTGATGTTATTATTTGGTGGCCTGCACACTAACCTGTCAGTGACTTTCTTGTTAGAATTTTGAATGCATCATTCCTGTTTCTCCTAATGTACAGCAATAACAACAATTACTTGCATTGTACGGAACTTTCACAATGGCAAATCTCCTAAGGTGCTTCATGGATGATCAAAACATTGATTAAGGAGAATGATTTTAAATTACATTTTAAAAGGAGGATAGAGAAGGTTAGGGAGGCTACTCCACAGACTTCTGCCCTTGACAGCTCCAATTGTGGAGTGATGCAGGTGGGTGGGTTGGAAAGGGAACATGCAAAGGGGAAATGGAGGAGCGCAGGCAGTGCATAAGGTCTTAAGGACAGAGGAGGTTCCAGACTGAATCTGTCTGTCTGTCATAGAGAGTATGGCTGCCTCATGGAGTTTGAAGCACTGCAATGGGTCCATGCATATCATGTAAGTCGAGGAGAGTATAACGGTGGCTGAGAGAACTTTTGATGAGGACTCGTCTCCTGAGGTAGTGTGGGCTGAGGTTAGAAACAGTAGAGGAGAGGTCACACTGCTTGGAGTTTTTATTTGAAGGCCTCCGCAGAGTTCCAGGGAGGTACAAGAGAGGATTAGCAAAATTATTCTGGGTAGGAATGAAAGGAACAGGGTGGTCATTATGGGGGACTTTAACTTCCCCAACATTGACTGGAACTGGTATAACTCTCGTACGTTGGATGGATCAGTTTTTGTCCAATGTGTACAGGAGGGTTTCCTGACACAGTATGTCGAAGGGCGGACAGGAGGGGAGGCCACACTGGATCTGGTGCTTGGTAATGAACCGGAGTAAGTGTTTGATTTAGTTGTAGGTGAGCACTTTGGAGAGAGTGATCATAATTCAGTTATGTTTAGTTTAGCGATGAAAATGGATAGATACATGCCACAGGTCAAGTGTTATCGATGGGGCAAGGGCAATTATAATGCGATTCAGCAAGAATTAGGATGCATAGAATGGGGTAGCAAAAGGCAGGGGATGCAGACTATTGAAATGTGGAGCTGGTTTAAGGAACAGATATTGTGTGTCCTTGACAGATATGTTCCTGTCAGGCAGGAAGGAAGTGATATGGTAAGGGAATCGTGGTTTACTACAGAAATTGGATCTCTTGTTAAGAAGAAGAAGGAGGCTTCTGTGTTGATGAGGCAAAATGGTACAGATGAGGCGATGGAGTGTTACAGATCAACTAGAAAGGATTTAATGAGAGAGTTAAGAAGAGCAAAGAGAGCACACAAGCAGTCTTTAGTGAATAGAATTAAGGAGAACCCTAAAGCTTTCTATAGGTATGTGAGGAACAAAAGCATAGGGTAGGAATAGAGCCAGTGAAAGTCAGAAGTGGGAAGTTGAGTGTGGACCCTGTGGAGATTGGAGAGGTGCTAAACAAACATTTCTCATTGGTTTTCACTCAGGAAAAGGAGAATATTATAGAGGAGAAGAATGTGGTATGAGATATTAGACTAGGAATGATCGAGGTTAGTTACGAACAGGTGTTATCAATTCAAGAAGGAGTGAAAGTAGACAAGTTCCCTGAGCTGGATGGGATTTATCCGAGGATTCTCTGGGAAGCTAGGGAGGAGATAGCAAAGCCTTTGGCTTTGATATTTGAGTCATCATTTTCTACAGGTTTGGTACCAGAGGACTGGAGGATTGCAAATGTTGTGCCCTTGATCAAGAAGGGCAGTGGAGATGACCCAGGTAATTATAGACCATAATACCTTACTTCTGTTGTTGGAAAGGTTTTGGAAAGGATTATAAGAGATAAGATTTATAGTCATTTAGCGAACACCAATTTGATTTCAGATAGTCAACATTGTTTTGTCAAGGGCAGGACATGTCTCACAAACCTCTGAGTTTTTTGAGAAGGCAGACAAGCATATAGATGAGGGTAGGGCAGTTGACGTGGTATACATGGACTTCAATAAAGCCTTGCATAAGGTTCCACATGGTAGGCTGTTGGAGAAAATGCAGAGACATGGAATTGAGGGTGATTTAGCAGTTTGGATTAGAAACTGGCTTTCTGAAAGAAGACAGCGAATGGTGGTTGATGGAAAATATTCAACCTGGAGTCTGGTTACTAGTGGTGTGCCACAAGGACCTGTTTTGGGACCACGGCTGTTTGTCATTTTTATAAATTACTTAGACATAGGCATAGGTGGATTGATCAGTAAATTTGCAGACGACACTAAAGTCGGTGGAGTAGTGGACAGTGTGGAAGAATTTTATAGGTACTCAGGCAGACTTGGATCAACTGCAGAATTGGGCTGAGAGGCGGCAAATGGAGATCAATGTAGCTAAATGTGAGGTGATGCACTTTAGGAAGAATAACAGGATGGCAGAGTACTGGGTCAATGGAAAGATTCTTGGTGGTGTGGGTGTGAAGAGGGATGTTGGAGTCCATGTACATAGGTTCCTGAAAGTTGTCACCCAGGTGGATATTACTGTTAAGGCAGCATGCAGTGTATTAGGTTTCATTCGTTGAGGGATTGAGTTCCGGAGCCGCAATTTCATGCTGCAACTATACAAAATGTTGGTGCGACCATACTTGGAATATTGTATGCAGTTCTGGTGCCCATAATTCGGGAAGGATGTGGAAGCATTGGAAAAGGTGCAGAAGAGATTTACCAGGATGTTGCCTGGTCTGGTGGGAAGGTCTTTTGAGGAAAGGTTAAGAGACTTGAATCTGTTCTCATTGGCAAGAAGGCGGCTAAGAGGGGATTTGACAGAGACTTAAAAGATGATCAGAGGATTAGATAGGTTCGACAGTGAAAGTCTTTTTCCGAGGATGATGACATCAGTGTGTACGAGGGGGTATAACTACAAATTGAGGTGTGTTGGATTTAAGACAGATGTCAGAGGCAGATTCTTCACTCAGAGTGGTTAGGGCGTAGAATGTGCTACCTGCTAATGTAGTTAACTCAGCCACATTAGAGAGGTTTAAACAATCCTTTAGATAAGCACATGGGTGATTTTGGGATAGGGTAGGGTGACGAGCTGAGAATAGTTCATAGGTCGGCGCAACATGTAGGGCCAAAGGGCCTGTTCTGCACTGTATTGTTCTGTGACTAAAGTGCTACAAGAGATTTCTACTGTCTTAAACAGTGATGAATGTTGTATTGTGGGCTTACGAAACGTCACTGATCTCTACCAAACATGTACGAGGCAAAGCCAGGGCAATAATAAGATGCTGCGACAGGAGGGGAACTGGAACCTCCATAAAAATCCCTACTCCTTCTCACCTACTTCACCTCCAAAACCGAGCGCGTTCCAGGAAAGCACCTCTGTCTCCCACCACAACACTTTTCCCCACAACCGTGGTATCTGGCTGTGCACTAGGAGTGCAACAGTCTGTACTAGGACCCACTGGGGTCCTGAAACACTTGGTAAAGGTTAAAATCTTCTGGACGTTGAGAGCCCCACCACATTTTCTACGTTTTTAACTCTGTTCCGGACTTCCCTTATTTTTCCGAATGAACCTGTTCAAAGATTTTATTACACACACCTGCACAAGCTATGAATTTAACTCAAGCCTCTCGGTCCAAGATTTGGGTTATTTTCACCGCATCACAGGGCATCGACTCTAACTTCCCTTGTTCCTTAGCCTGCTGAGTCACGCCTGAATCAACTCTGCAATTGGGAGGAAGGGGCGGAACTGGAGGACCAAGCAGCGGCCGGTCCTCCAACCAGAGTGAATGAGGAGCGGGGCCAAAGCATTCTCCAGGAGTGAACGCTTCAGGATTGGTCAGAAAACAAACTGTTTTGCAGGATTGATCGTTCCAACCACACAGTGGAGTATTAAACCTCTCTCACAAATGAATGTGAGATTTTAAGAAATAGTTGAGATGTAAATCTGATAACGTACATATTTCCAATGGATTTGCACAACTCGAGTAAGAAACTTCTTTTCAAACGCCCAGAACGATAGCTAATTTACATACCTGGCCGTTATGGTTGAGTTGGACTGAACAACCTGTTCACATGCTAGAAATCTCTATGACTATACTCGACAAAGCAATTGTTAATGACTAATAATTCACCCATAATCCTGTGCAGATATGAATATTCTCTACAAATTCACCGATAACCTCAGACGCACGCGCAGTTTAGTTTTTATGTGGAGCATGCGCAGTGTCACATTGGTCGGGACAGAGAGAGACATGGAGCTGATTTTTCCGGCAGCGACTGCGATCGGTTCCAGAAAGCGGCGCTCAGAGCCGGTGTGCTTGAGCCTCGCTGGGAGAAAGGAGTGGAGAGAATTCGCAAGTCCCGAATAAAGGTTAAAAAACACTCGTAGAAGACCCTCCAGGCCCGGGTAAGGAGGCGGCGGTCTCTGATCAGGGAAGAGGCCCAGGGTCACGGCCGCCATTTGTTTGAGGGAAGAGGGAGCGCGGGCCTTAGGGCCGCCATGTTGAGAAGGTCAAGGCGCAGGGGGCGGGGCTATCGGGGTCTGTAGAACAATCAGAGGAAAGGGAAGCCCCATTGTTATTGATTAATCCCACGAACACAGCTTCACTGGGCGATCCTGCAGGAATATCCTCTCTCAGTCCTGCTGGGATGTTTCACCCCATCAGAACCAGCAGCTCTCCTCCTCTCTCAGCTCCCCTTCTGTCCTTCCTGCAGCATCTGTCCCCTGGAACATTGAGCTGCCTGTCCTGTCCCTCCCTAGATGTGTTTCTGTAATACCTGTGATATCCCAGTCCCACCTTAGATTACTTCATTAAAGACAGGAATGCACCCGATGGATGTTTCTTAATATCAGTAATTGTTTAATACTCACTTACAGGTTTTTAATTACATTGTTTTTGAAGCATTTACTTCACATTCAATCATTTGCAATGGTGGGATTTGAACCTGTGTCCAGAGAACACTTGCTGAGTTTCTGGATAAATTCTCACACAATAATGCCACTAGGCCATCACTTCACCTGCTCACAGTTTGTATATCCCAGAGCAATATGAATCAAAACCCTTTCTTCCCATACAATTGTTTGACCCGGCACTCTGGTGATGTTTAGATTAGATTACTTACAGTGTGGAAACAGGCCCTTCGGCCCAACAAGTCCACACCGCCCCACCGAAGCGCAACCCACCCATACCCCTACATCTACCCCTTACCTAACACTACGGGCAATTTAGCATGGCCAATCCACCTGACCTGCACATCTTTGGACTGTGGGAGGAAACCGGAGCACCCGGAGGAAACCCACGCAGACACGGGGAGAACGTGCAAACTCCACACAGTTAGTCGCCTGAGGCGGGAATTGAACCCGGGTCTCAGGCGCTGTGAGGCAGCAGTGGTAACCACTGTGCCACCGTGCCGCCCACAGTGACTCAGTACCCTCACTGTGTGGGTCTAATTGCTGCCTCTGTCAGCGTCTCTCACTTTTAAAGCTACTCCAGATCATGAGCCAACAGAATTCTCCACTCCAGAGAGATGAGGCAGCACAGGTCAGGAATGGAGACTGGGATTTTCCAGATCTCTGTGGGCTCAGTGCCATTCTATATGTGTAACCCTCAAAGCATTAGTCAAATTTCCCATTCTGCCTATTTCTGTGTCTTCTACAGGTACTCATGGAGTTCCTGACTCAATAGACTTGCCAACTGGTTGGTCAGCCAGAAAGACAAAGTCAGGGAGGTCGGGAGTCTTCAATAAATCCTGCTGCCAGGTAAGATCATTCCAGTGCACAGAGCAGAAAGTAATAAGGGGGATCCAAACATCAGCTAACAAGACATGACATAGACAAAGTGCTGGAGGGGGAGACAGTACAAACACACCCCAGGCTCAATCACCACGCCTGCTGCAAGTTTTGTTGTAATGAGACAGCATCGGGAGTTCTCAGTTATCAGTCCAGGCCTGTGCTTTCTTAGGGAGCATCAGAACAACTAAGGGGAAAGCAGGCCTCCCACGAGAGGGTGGTAATGCTGCCTGGGATCTTTCTGTTCCCTATTCCCTCTCCAACACTGTATCTATGGCTTGTATTGAGGACCGGTGTCTTCAATCTTTCTAACTCCTATAACAGTTCCTATCTCTGTCATCTCCTCCCCTCTCACCAATTATTTCACATATTTGAATCCTCCAGTCCAGATGACCATCCGTATCACTGTAACTTGCTTCAGTCTCTACAACATGCCTTGTCTCGATAGTCTCCTCCTCCAATAACTGGAGACATCGGGTCTGTTTCTGTGCGGCATGACTCTTCAGCCGAGGTTTCCTAAATGGAATGTGTTGTGTTTGCCTGTGTTTGGCTCATATCCCTTCAAACCTTCTCCTCTCCATGTACCTGCCCGAGTGTCTTTTCCATGTAGAGTAATTGTACTTGTTTTCACCATTTCCTCTGGCAGTCCATTCCATCCATGCACCATCCTCTGTGGATACTGTTGCCCCTCAGCTCCCTCTTTAAATCCTTGCTCTCTTACCTCACGTTTATGCCTCTCGCTTTGGACTCACCTACCCTTGGTAATTCACCTTACTTTGGCCCTACATAGTTTCATAAACCTTTATAAGGTCACCCCATGGCCTCCTCTGCCCAGGAGAAATATTGATGACAATGTTACCAATATCTCCAACTCACGTACTCAATGCTCTGACCAATGAAGACAAGTATGCCAATTGCCGCTTTCAACACCCTGTCACCCTGTGATGCCAGTCCAAGGAACAATGTAACTACACCCCTTGGTCTCTCTCTTTTCTACAACACTGCCCAGGGCCCAACCATTACCCGTGTTAGTCCTCCTTGGTTTGTCTTAACCAAATCCAACACCTGAATTAAACTCCATCTTTCATTCCTTGGCCCACTGGCCCAGTTGATTACCATCCCCTTCGATAACTATATTCCCTGCCCACTCTTCCACTAATCTTGGTATCCATAAACATACGAACAGGGACTCCTATATTTTCACTCAAATTGTTTGTGTAAGTGGTGCACAACAGTGGTCCCAGCACCAATCCTTACAGCACACTGCTGGTCAGAGGCCTCCAGTCTGAAGAACAATCCTCTCCCACCACCCTCTGTCTCCCACTGTCATCCCATTTTGTATCCAGTTGGCTAGCTATCCCTGATCCCTTGTGATCTACCCTTACTAACCAATGTATCATGCTCTATCCTGAACAAGGGTTTGCAGAAGCCAGAAACAACGTCTGTTGTTCTGCCTTCGTCTACCTTTTTGGTCTCATCTTGAGCAAACTCCAGTCAAGTTTGTGGGACATGTTTTCCCACGCACAAAGCCATGCTGGCTGTCCGTAATCAGGCCTATCTTTCCAAATGCATGTAAGTTCTACCTCTCAGAATGACCTCCAACAACTGACACACCCTGATGTCTCGCTCATCAGTCTGTAGTTCCCTGGCTTCCTCTTGCAGCCTTTCTTAATTGATGACACAACATTATAATCATAGTCAGAGAGTCATACCGCACTGTTCGGTTAACGCTAACCATACTCTAAAACGGATCTCTTCCCACCTGCCTGTTCCTGGAATCATATCCCTTCAAACCTTTCCTATTCCTGGACTAATCCAAATGTCTTTGAACATTGTAATTGTCCCCATGTTCACCCCTTCCTTGGGAAGTTCATTCCACACACAACCCACCCTCTGTGTAACAATGTGCCCCTCATGTCTTTTTTGTTATATGTCTCTCCTCTAAACTTAAAAATGTAGTGCCTTGTCTTGAAACTCCCCTGTCCACGGGAAAAGACAGCTCCCATTAACTCTATCTATTCCCCTCATGATTTTATAAACTTCTATGAGGTCATCTGTCACCATTCAGGTTTCAGTGAAAAATACCAACCTATTCAGCCTTTCTTTATACTGAAGCCTTTCGTACCCAGCCACATCCCAGTAAACCTCCTCCCAACCCTTTCCAGCTTAATAATATCCTTCCTATAACTGGGCGACCAGAACTGGACACAGTATTCCAGAAGAGGACTCACCAATGGCCTGTATAATCTCAATGCGACTTCCCAACTCCTTTATCCAAAGGACTGAGCAATGAAAGCAAGTGAGGCAAGCACCTTTTTTAAAACTATCCTGTCTCTCTATGTTGCAAACTTCAAAGAATTATGTAGCTGAACCCTGAGGTCCCTCAGGGTTCTACAACATTACTGAAGGTCTTGCCATTAATTGTATAAGTCCTGCCCGTGTTTGTTGTACCAAATGCATTACCTCGGATTTATTCAGATTGAACTCCATCGACAGTTTTTCAGCCATTCACACTTTTCATCAGGATCCCTTTGTAATCTCAGAAAACCTTCTTCACTGTCCACAATGCCACCCTCCAGTCTAACAGCCTATCACACACAGCTCTCTATGGGACAAATATCTCTGCTAGGGGCCCTACAATTTCTTCACCAGCTTCCCACAATGTCCTGAGATCCATTTGATCAGGTCCTGAGGATTTATCTACCTTTGTGTTTTAAAACCTCCAGCACCTCCTTTTCTATAATTGGAACTCATTTCAAGACATTGAGTCATAGAGATGTACAGCACAGAAACAGGCCCTTCGCCCTAACTCCTGCATGACGTTTCTAGTCACATTTGCCACAATTTTTCCAATATCCCTCTGAACCCTTTGCTATTCATACACCCATCCACATGCCTTTGAAATGTATTTCTATCAGCCTCCACTATTTGCTCTGGCAGCTTATTCCATCCACTCTGCGGGAGCCAGTGGTCCTTTAGACCCCTTTGAAAAGTTTCCCTCGCCTGGGGAAATGGCCTTGTCTATTGACTCTGTCGATGCCCACCATGATTTTAAACCCCTTTTATCGGTTAACTCCTCAGCCTCCCATGTTCAAGTGAAAACAGCCCCAGCCTATTCAGGCTTTTCCCTGAAGCACAAACCCTCCAAACCTGGTGACATCTTTGGTCATTTCTTCTGATCCCTTTCATGTTCCACGACATCCTTCCGATGGCATTGAGACCAGAATTGCACACAGTATTCCAATAGTGGTCAGGCCAAACACTGTTTAGTTCCCTGAGCGCCCCAGTCTTTATCCACAGTAAGTTCCAAAGTGAAATATTTGTTTCGGATCTTGTAGTTTCACACATCGTTGCCTTCATTGATCATTAAGGAGACCGGGTTTGTCCCGAGCTCTTCTTTTGCTCTTAATACACTTGTAGAGTCTCTTTGGATTCTCCTTAACTTTCTCTGCCAAAGCTATCTCGTGTCCCCTTTTTACATTCCTGATTTCCATCCTAAGTGTATTTCTACAGCCCCGATGCTCCTGAAGGGATTCCCTGGAGTCAGCCAGTTATATCTGACATGTGACCCCCTTTTTACTTGACCACAGCCTCGAAACTCAGCCAGTGTTTCCTAATTCAGTCAGCATTGAGCTGCACACTAACAGGAACACGCTGGCGCTGAACGCTCCTTTTATCTCTGTTTTAAAATATTCCTACTTGCCAGACTTCCCTTTACCTGCCAATAGCCTCCCCAAATCTACTTTAAAAATTCCTGTCTAATACTATCTTGCTCCATTGAATAACTTTAACTTGTGGACCAGGCCTGTCCTTTTCCATCGCTATTTTCAAACTAATATAATTGTGGTAACTTTCCAAAGTGCTCCCCCACTAACACCTCAGTCCCGTTCCCGAACTTGTTTCCCAAGGGGAGGTCAGGTTTAGCCCCATTCTCCAGTTGGGCCACTTACATAATGTCTGGAAGTTTTCGGAACACACTTAACAAATTCCTTCCATCCAAATGTTTAACTTAGTAGCAATCCCAGTCCAGGTTTGGAACGGTTAAGATCCCCTATCATTACAACCCTATTATTCTAAGAGATATCTGAAATCTCCTGACATATTTGCTCCTCCATCTCCCATTGCCTATCGCTGTAGTCCGACCGTAGAAAACTAATGACCAATTTTTATTTCTCAGTTCCACTAATATCGTTTAACTGGGCGATCCTACATGAATCCTCCCTCGAGGTACTGCTGGGATGTTTCCCCCCCAATCAAACCCACCAGCTCTCCTCCTGTTTTGCCTCCTGTTCTATCCTTCCTGTAGTATCTGTCTCCGGAACATTGAGCTGCTGGTCCTGTTACTCCCTCAGCTGTGTTTCTGTAATATCTATGGGATCCCAATCCCATGTTCCCATCCATGCTCTGGGTTCATCTGCCTTATCTATCTGGCCTTTTGCATTGAAATAACTGCAGTTTAATCCACCAGTTTTCCCTAATTGTCTGCTATGTTCTTGCCTGCCGTGTCTACTTATATTCCTCTCTTGAACCTTTGTACCAGCCTCAACTTTCTTTCTGACCTTACGACTCTTTGGGGTCACACAGCCCTGCCAGACGAGTTTAAATCCTCTCGAGCAGCTCCAGCAACTCTCCCCACCAGGATGTGGGTTCCCCCTCCTGTTCCCAGTTCAGGTATCTTCCCCACCCTGTCTACCTGTGCTGACACCTTCAGACATCCAGGGACTTGCCCACCAAGGTCCCTGTATTCCTCAGTACTCCAGGAGGACCGTCCATTCATGATGGATATCATTTGCTGATTAGACTTCTCTCAGTGCATTACCTCACAGTGATCAGAAGTAAACTCTGTCTGACATTACCCTGCTCAGTTTATCATCTGATCGATATCAGATTGCAGCCTGAGACCATCCCCCTCACTGTGGACAACACCCTCACCTTTCAGGTTATCTGCAAATCTACTAATGTTACCTTCTGCTTTCACATCTGAGTGATTCATGTCCATAATGAACAGCAATGGCTCCTGCACAGATCCCTGTGGTACAGCCGCTGGGAAAAGGCTTTCAATCACAAAACCAACCCTCCACCAATTGTGGAGTCAATTTACCAACTTACCTTGGATCCCATGGGATCTTCCGTTTTGGACCAGCCTTCCATGTGGAACCTTGTCCAAGACCTTAATGAACTCCATATAAACCACATCATCTGCACTGCCCTCATCAATATCAGAGGATAGTCGTCTAGCAAATCCATACAGACAATCCCTAATGAAATTGCGCGGGTGTCTGTTTTTCGCGATTACATTGTATAGGTGTTCTTCCTCTTTTTGTAGTTCTGGTGTGCTGCAGTGTGTTGTGGCCCTTTTGAACAGTGTCTTGATGCAACTTCTTTTGTGTGTGTTAGGTTGGTTGCTTTCGTAGTTCAGGACTTGATCTGTGTGCGTGGCTTTCTTGTATACCTTTGTGGTGAATTCTCCATTCGGTGTTCTCTGTACCGTCACGTCTAGGAATGGGAGTTGGTTGTCCTTTTCTTCCTCTCTAGTGAATCGGATTCCTGTGAGTGTGGCGTTGATGATCCGGTGTGTGTTCTCTATTTCTTGTTTTTAATTATTACAAAGGTGTCATCCACATATCTGACCCAGAGTTTGGGTTGAATTTGCGGTAAGACTGTTTGTTCTAATCTTTGCATTACCGCTTCTGCTATGAGTCCAGAGATGGGTGAGCCCATGGGTGTGCCGTTGATTTGTTCATATATTTGGTTGTTGAATGTGAAGTGTGTTGTCAGGCACAGGTCCAGTAGTTTGAGTATGCCGTCTTTGTTGATAGGTTCACCATCTTGTTGTCTGTTTTGCATGTCCAACAGGTTGGCTATTGTTTCTCTGGCTAGGGTTTTGTCGATAAAGGTGAACAGTGCCATTACATCGAATGAGACCATGGTTTTTTCCTTGTCTATGTGTGTATTTCTGATGATGTCCAAGAATTCCTGTGTTGACTGTACAGAGTGTCTGGATCCGCTGATCAGGTGTTTCAGTTTCTGCTGTAGTTCTTTGGCCAGTTTGTGTGATGGTGTCCCTGGTAGTGATACTATGGGTCTGAGTGGGATGTCTGATTTGTGAACTTTAGGCAATCCATAGAATCTGAGGGTGTTGTTGCTTTCAGTTTTCATTCTCTGTAGGTCAGACCTGGTTATCTGTGCGCTTTTTTTGTAGGTTTCTCAGTGTGTTGTTTATCCTATTGGTGAGCTGCGGGGTGGGGTCAAACTCCACACAATTTCATCCACAGATGCCTCAGGGAAAGACAACGGAATGAAGACATGCCACGACCCAAAGGAATAGCCACACTACCATACATCAAGAACATTTCTGAACTGACAGCCAGACTACTGCGACCACAAGGACTCATAAAAGCACACAAACCAACAGCCACTCTCCAACAACAACTCATCAGAACGAAGGACCGATACCCAACATGAGCAAATCCAATGTTGTGTACAAAATCCCATGCAAGGACTGCACAAAACACAAAATCGGACAAACAGGAAGACAGCTAACCATCTGCATCCATGAACACCAACTAGCCACGAAACGACACGACCAGCTATCCTTAATAGCCACACACGCAGATGACAAGCAACATGAATTCGACTGGGACAAACTACTATTATAGGACAAGCCAAACAGAGAACAGCCAGAGAATTCCTCGAGGCATGGCACTCATCCACAGATTCAATCAATAAGCACATTGACCTGGACCCAATATACCGACCACTGCAGTGGACAGCTGGAACTGACAATCGGAAGCAGCAGATGCAAATCACTAGGTTTCAGAGGAAAGATCACAGAAGCGCTTCACCGGAGGGTCCCTGAAGAAGTCACCTCGACAGGGGACGAAACGTCCCTCCCTCGCTGTGTGTGTGTGTGAGCATGTCCCTCCCTAATTGTGTGTGTGTTTGTGTGTGCGTATGTCTGCGTGTCACACTCCCTCACTTTGTGTGTGTGTGTCCCCTCGCTTTCTGAGCACATGTCTCACCCTCGCTGTGTCTGTGTGTCTCAACCTGGCTGTGTGTGTGTGTGTGTGTGTGTGTGTGTGTGTGTGTGCGCGCGCCCCTCTTGCTGTGAGCGAGGGTGTCCTCCCCTCGCTCTGTGTGTGTGTATGCATTTCACTCAGTCACTGTGTCTGTGTGTCCGTCCCTCACTGTCTGAGTGTGTGTGTGTGTGTGTGTGTGTGTGTGTGTGTGTGTCCCTCTCTCACTGTGTGCGTGTCGCTCTTGCTGTGTGTGTGTGGCTGTGTGTGTGTGTTTGTGTGTGTGTCCCTCCCTCGCTGTGTGTGTCCGTGTCCGTGTCCCTCCCTCACTGTGTGTGTCCGTGTCCGTGTCCCTCCCTCGCTGTGTGTGTCCGTGTGTGTGTCCCTCCCTCGCTGTGTGTGTCCGTGTCCCTCGCTGTGTGTGTGTCCCTCCCTAGCTGTGTGTGTCCGTGTGTGTGTCCCTCCCTCGCTGTGTGTGTGTGTGTGTCCCTCCCTCGCTGCGTGTCTCGCTGCGTGTGTGTGTGTGTGTGTGTGTGTGTGTGTATACGAGTCACACTGTCACAGTATGTGTTTGTGTCCCCCCTTCACAGCGTGTCCCTCCCTTGCTGTTTGTGTGTGTCACTCCATCGTGTTGTGTGTATGTGTCTCTCTCTTGCTGTGTGTGTGTGTCCTTCCCTTGCTCTGTGTGTGTATGTGCCTCTCCCTCGCTGTGTGTGTGTGTGTGTGTGCATGTCCCACGTTCTGTATGTGTCAGTTCCCCCCCCCCCCCCCCCCCCCCGTGTGTGTGTGTGTGTGTGTGTTTCCCTCTTGCTGTGTGTGTGTGGGTGCATGTCCCCCCTTGCTGTGTGTGCGTGTCCCTCCCATGCTATGTGTGCATGGCCTTCTCTCCCTTGCTTTGTGTGTGTGTGCGCGCGTGTCCCACTCTTGCTCTGAGTATGTGTCCCTCTTGATGTGTATGTGAGTGTCACTCCCTCACTGTGTGTCTGTGTGTCCCTCTCTCGCTGTGTGTCTGCATGTATCCCCTTTACTTTGTGTATGTGTGCGTGTCCCTCTTGCTGTGCGTGTGTGTGCATGGCCCTCCCTCGCTGTGTGTGCATGTGTCGCCCCCTTGCTATGTGTATGTGTGTGTGTGTCTCTCCCTCGCTCTGTGTGTGTGTGTGTGTGTGGTCCCACCCTCGCTGTCTGTGTGTGTGTGTGTCCCTCTCTCGCTGTGTGCCTGTGTTTGTGTGCTTGTGGATGCGCGAGTCCCTCCCTTGCTGAGTGTGCGTGTCCCCCTCTTGCTGTGAGTATGTGTGTCCCTCTTGCAGTGTATGTGAGTGTCCCTCCCTTGCTGTGTGTGTGTGTGTTTGTGTGTGCGTGTCACTCCCTCACTGTGGGTCTGTGTGTCCCTCTCATGCTGTATGTGTGTCCCTGCCTCGCTGTGTCTGCGTGTATCCCCTTAACTGTGTGTATGTGTGTGTGTCCCTCCCTTGCTTTGTGTGTGTGTGTGTGTGACCCTCTTGCTGTATGTGCGCATAACTCCCTCGCTGTGTGTGTGTGTCCCTCCCTTGCTCTTTGTGTATATCCCCCTCACTGCGTCTGCGCATCTCCCCTCGCTGTGTGAGTGCATGTCCCCCCTTGCTGTGTGTGTCCCTCCCTCGCCGTGTCTGTGCGTGTCCCCCTTTGTTGTGTGCGCACATGTCCTCCCCCTCGCCGTGTGTCTGCTTGTCCCTCCTTCCTTGTGTGTGAACGTGTCCCTCCCTTGCTGTGTATGTGCGTATCCCTCCTCGCTGTGTGTTTGTGTATGACCCTCCCTCACTGAGTGTGGGCATGTCTTTCCCTTGTTGTGTGTGCGTGTCCCTCCCTTGCTCTGTGTGTGTGTGTCCCTCCCTCCCTCCCTCACTGTGCGTGTGTGTACGTTTCACTCCCTCGCTGTTTGTGTGTCCCTCCCTCGCTATGTGTGCGCGTGTTCCTCCCTCTCTGTGTTTCTGAGCAAGTCCCTTACTCGCTGTGTGTGTGTGTCTCACTTGCTCTGTGTGTGTCTCCCTCGTTGTGTGTGTTTATGTGTCACACCCTCACAGTATGTGTTTGTGTGTGTGGTTGCGTGTGTGTCACTCCCTCACATTGTGTGTATGTGTCTCTCTCTCACTCTGTGTGTGCACCTCCATCCCTCGCTGTGTGTGTGTCTCCATCCCTCCCTCTCTGTGTAAGTGCGCGTGTCCTTCCCTTGCTGTGTATGTGTGCATGCCCCCCCCTCGCTGTGTATGTGCATATCCTTCCCTCGCTGTGTGCTCATGTCCCTCTCTCACTTTGTGTGCATGTGTCACTCCCTTGCTTTGTGTATGTGTGTGTGTGTGTCTTTCCCTTGCTCTTTGTGTATACCCCCCTCACTGTGTGTGTCTGCGCATGTCCTTTCCTCGCTGCGTGTCTGCGTGTGTCGCTCTTACTCTGCGTGTCTGCGCATGTCCTTCCCTCGCTGTGTGTCTGCGTGTATCCCCCTCACTGTGCGTGTCTGCGCATGTCCTTCCCTCGCTGCGTGTCTGCGTGTATCCCCCTCACTGTGTGTGTCTGCGTGTATCCCCCTCACTGTGTGTGTCTGCGTGTATCCCCCTCACTGTGTGTGTCTGCGTGTATCCCCCTCACTGTGTGTGTCTGCGTGTATCCCCCTCACTGTGTGTGTCTGCGTATATCCCCCTCACTGTGTGTGTCTGCGTGTATCCCCCTCACTGTGTGTGTCTGCGTGTATCCCCCTCAGTGTGTGTGCGTGTATCCCCCTCACTGTGTGTGTGTGCGTGTATCCCCCTCACTGTGTGTGTGTGCGTGTATCCCCCTCACTGTGTGTGTGTGCGTGTATCCCCCTCACTGTGTGTGTGTGCGTGTATCCCCCTCACTGTGTGTGTGTGCGTGTATCCCCCTCACTGTGTGTGTCTGCGTGTATCCCCCTCACTGTGTGTGTGCGTGTATCCCCCTCACTGTGTGTGTGCGCGCATGTCGCTCCCTTGCTGTGTGTGTGTGTGTCCAAAATTTGCACCATCAGTGGGTTGGCCATCATAAATTGACTGTGGTATTCAGGAATGGTTTAAGTAAGTTCACCGTGAGAAATGCAGGATTTAATGTATAGGTAGAGGGGTGGGTCTGGGTAGGATGCTCTTCAGAGTTTTGGAATGGACTGGTTGGGCCGAATGGCCTGGTTGCACACGATGGCGATTCTATTCAGCTTATTGTCCAGTCCTGTCACCATCCCTGTCTCTTACACATTGCGTTATCCCCAATATTCTCCTTAACACTGTAATCCCACCCAGACTCTAAAATACTCCTTGTCTATGTAACCTTCTGCAGTCCTTGCAAAGATCGATATGTCTGTCAGCTCTTTCTGATTAGATTAGATTAGATTAGATTATTTACAGTGTGGAAACAGGCCCTTCGGCCCAACAAGTCCACACCGCCCCGCCGAAGCGTAACCCACCCATACCCCTACATCTACATCTACCTCTACCTCTTACCTAACACTACGGGCAATTTACCATGGCCAATTCACCTGACCTGCACATCTTTGGACTGTGGGAGGAAACCGGAGCACCC
This sequence comes from Chiloscyllium punctatum, assembly GCF_047496795.1. NCBI lineage: Eukaryota > Metazoa > Chordata > Chondrichthyes > Orectolobiformes > Hemiscylliidae > Chiloscyllium > Chiloscyllium punctatum. The sequence continues at coordinate 134,727,424 of NC_092742.1, forward strand.
GGAGGAAACCCACGCAGACACGGGGAGAACGTGCAAACTCCACACAGTCAGTCGCCTGAGGCGGGAAATGATCCCGGGTCTCTGGCGCTGTGAGGCAGCAGTGCTAACCACTGTGCCACCCTGCTTTTAGAACCCTCCCTATAACTATGACCATTTGGTACAGCACTCCCAATCATTGTTCCCTCTTGAAACTCCCATAAACATTTGTATCTCTGAAAACTCATCTGGACTGTCTCAATTTCCCTTTGACAGTTACATGCTGAGACCTGCTCTATATCAGTGAAGTAATTAAGTCTTGGTAACACTCACTGTTATAATCTCCTACCAGCTTTACGGCACCGAGGATCTGTAGAGGTCTTTTCAACCCGACAGCCATCTCTGTGTCTGTAATCTCCTCCACTCCCCATAATACATTCTCTCTGAGCTCCTCTGTAGTCCACTAAACACTCCCTAACACTGTCTGTATCAGTGTAACCTTCTCCAAAAACACAACCTTCCCTATCTGTGTAAATCCCTACACCGGTCCCTATCCCTCTAAGCTCCGTCTAACAATACAACCCTCCATGTCTGTGTATTCACCTTCAGTCCCTACTCACCTCCCTATCTGTGTAACCTTCTCCATGCATTTTTGCTTCAGTCTCAACTGTCTCTGTCAGTGTAACCTCTTCCAGACGCGAAAACTCTCCTCTTTTTGACTTACTCAGACCACACAACCCTCACTATCTATAACCTACTCCTGTCTGAGAAACCTACCTCTGCAAATTGCTCCAACTCTTCAACTCTCCATAAGCTCCTGCAGCTCTTACATCCCTCCCTATCTACCAAATCTCTTCCAGTCCCTAAACACCAACAGTCTGTGGAGACCCGACCACCATCCCGATCAGTGTAATCCTCTCAGGTCTCTGCAGTAATCCTGATCTGTCGAACTCACTCCATGCCTGTGCCTCTCCCAATCCAGTCCCTACAAAACCCACTATCTATTTAACACCCTCCTGTCACTATCACCCCCATGTCAATGTAAGCTCCTCCTGTGTCTCCACCATCTATCCATCTCCATAACCTTGTCCAGCTCTGACACCACTATCTGTTTAAACGTCACCCTCCTCTACAACTTCCTCCTGTTTGTGCTATGCTCCCTTATCTGTGAAACTGTCTCCAACCAAAATTGCAATCCCAATCTCTGAAACGAAATCCAGATTCCTCAACCTCCATGACCCCCAGACCCTAAGCCTTCCTATGTCTATAAACATCTTCAGTCACGACTCCCCTGTATATCTCTGTTTGTTCTTCCAGTCGATACAAACATCTTTATCTCTGTAATCTGCTCAGCTCCCTAAAACAGTCCCTGTCTGTGATCCAGCCCTGGCCTACAAACATCCTTATCCCTGTAAACTTCTCTATCCCTCCCGGCATTCCCAACTCCATGAACCCCTGTCAGCCCTACAGCTCTCCACATTTCTGTAACCTCCTGTGGGTCTATGGTCCTCCCTCCCTGTGAAACCACCTCCAGTCCCCACATCCCTCCCAATCTGGGTCTTCTGCTCCAGATCAGACCATTGCTGTCTCTGTAAAGACCTCCGCCCCTGACAACTCTTCCCCTTTGTGTAACCTCGTTCAGACCCCATACTCTCCAGCTTCCTGAATCCTCTTCCTGCATTGCAACCAAAACCACATGTTTATGTAATATCCACCAGTGCTTACACCCTCCCCAACTCAGTAACCACTTGCAGTCCTAACAAAACACCTAAACTGTGAAACCTCTCATTTCCCTACAATCCTCCCTCCCTCCCTCCTCAAATGCTTTCATCACCCAGAAACCTCACAATTACTGAAGCCTCCTTTTGGCACTGCGAACCTCCTAATATCTGCAAAATCCTCGTGTCCTGATATCCCTCCCTATCCCTGTAACTCCCTCTACCCTCCAGTGTCATTCTGGGGAACATGGCAGAGGAGGGAAGTTTGTAGAGTTTGGACCATATTACGGAGGTAGAATTCTGGGAATTACAGATTTAGTCTTATGTCTGTGAAGTGCGAGGACTCTAAAGACAGGATTTATGACTACTTGGAAAACCATAGTTAAATTAGCCGCAGTCAGAATGGGTTTGAGAGGGGTCAGGTCATGCCTCACAAACCTTATTGAATTCTTTGAGGTTATGGCAGAATATGTTGATGGCTCATTCAGAAAAGAAGGAAAATTGGGATACAGGGAAATCTGTCTGTCTGGATACAGGATTGGATGGCCTAGAGAAGACAGAGGGTGGCAGCAGATGGACAGTATTGAGCCTGGAGCTCAGTGACCAGTGGGGTTCTGTAACAATCAGCTCTGGGACTCTGCTCTCTGTGATTTTTGTAAATGACTTAGATGTGGATGTTGGAGAGTGGGTTAGTAAGTTTGCCAATAACATGAAGGTCGGTGGAGTGGTGGGGAATGTGGAGGGCTGTTGTAGGTTGCAATGGGACATTGACAGGATGCAGAGCTGGGCTGGAAGTGGCAGATGGAGTCCAATCTGGAAAAGTGTGAAGTGATTCATTTTGGAAGGTCGAATTTGAATACAGAATACAGGGTGAAAGGCAGAATACTTGGCAGTGTGGAGGAACAGAGATCATGGTGTCTGTGTCCATAGATCCCTCAAAATCGCCACGCACGTTGGTAGGGTTGTTAAAAAGGCATATGTTGTGTTGGCTCCCCTTAGAAGGAGATTGACTGTAAGAGCCGTGAGGTTTTACTGCATCTTTATAGCGTCCTGGTGAGACCACACTTGGAATATTGTGTTCAGTTCTGGTCCCCTGTTTCCAGGAAGGCTGTGCAAGTTTTAGAGAACGTACACAGGAGATTTACCAAGATGCTGCCTGTAATGGAGGGCATTTCTTACGAAGAAAGGTTGAGGGAGCTAAGGCTTTTTTCATTGGAGAAGGGGGCGGGGTGACTTTGTGGAGGTGAACAAGATGATAAGAGGCACAGAGTGAGTGAATAGTCAGAGATGTTTCCTCCTATGGCATCAATGCCTATTACAAGGCGGCATAATTTTAAGGTGAATGGAGGATGGATAAGAGGATAGAGAATGGTTGGCGGTAGTAAAATTAGACACATCTGGGACATTTAATAGACTCTTGGACAGATACATGGATAATAGTAAAATGAAGGGTATGTAGTTTACTTTGATCTTACAGTTGGATAAAAGGTTGGCAAGAAATCATGGCCGAAGGGTCTTGGGCTGAACTGTTCTGTGTTCTGTGTTCTGTCTGGAAAACTGGGTAATAAGCTCAGATCAGTGTAAAAGGATATGGCATTCAGGAGGAGCTAGTCAACTGGATACAAAATTTGCTTGATGGTTGTTGACAGAGGGTGATGGGAGACATGTTGTTTTTCTGACTGGAGACATGTGACCAGCGGTGGAGTGGGTCCACTGTTGTTTGTCATTTGGATAAATGGTTTGGATGGGAATATTGGTTTCCTGGTAGGGAATTGTTTTGGGTGACACTGAAATTGGTGGGAAAGTGGACAGTGGAGAAGGTTATCTATGATACCAAGAGGATGAACAGTACTGCTGGGATAGTGGGCTGAGGAATAGCAGATGGAGTTTAATTAGATAAAGGTGAGGTGTTCCATTTTGGTGAAAAAAACCAGGGTGGGACTTGTACAGTTAATGTTCGGGCCCTGGGTCGTGTTTTCAGTCAGTGACCCAGGGATGCAGGTAGACATTTCTTTGAAAGTGGTGTCCCAGGTAGACAGACTGGTGAAGCAGGCATTTGGGATGGTTACCTTCATTGGGGAGAGCATTAAGAGTAAGAGTTGGGATGTCATGTTGTGGCTGTAAAAGACATTGATGGGGCCACCATTAAAACATTGATCAGGAGGAAGAACTCATCTAGTTCACTAACCTCCTTTAGGGAAGGTCATCAAATATTCTAACCTGGTCTGGCCGACATGTGACTCCAGACCCACAGCAATATGGCTGACTCTGAGCAATCCTCTGGATAATTAGCAGAGGGGTCAAATAACGTTGTTCCGGGCAGTGACACCCAGACCCCATGAATGAATAAATAAAAATACTTATGTCCCTCCCTACCTCTGCAAACCCCTCCAACTGCAGCTTTGTAACACCCTGACCACTCTCTGTAACATTCTCACCACCTCCAGCACCTTCACCTCTCCCTGTTCCTATCGTGTCAATGAACCCTGACCATGGCTCCCCTTCCCACAGCCCTCCTCCTGCGAGCAGACCCATTGCAATCCATTAACATTTACTCCTAAAACACACTCTCACTTCAGGATTTTAAGTACTTTTTGGTGATCTTCTCAGCCTCATAATCTAGTATGATTCCTTTTGTCCTGAGTGAGGGACCGGTGGGGATTTCTTGCTGAGGGTTTTACTGTTTCAATCGAATGTCCTTTTGTTGAGTATTTTACACTGTTCCTTCAAATGTTTTCCACTGTTCATTTACAGACACATATTTCAATCTGTTTAGCCTGTTTACCTTGGTCAGTTCTCCTCTCACACACATGTCATTGGCTGTTTTTGTTTCTAGTTGTAGCTTGTTCATTCTGTGATTCACTTTAAAACTTTATATTTCTTTAAACTGCACTTTATCACAATTTCCCGAAGGATCTCTCCAGGTGACATTACTCATTCACTAAGTTTCATTACACGGTCGCTCTGCGATAGTTATGTCCCCAGCCAGTTGCACAATGTGTTTTTCAAAGAAACACTGAAAAAAATTAACCGAACTCCTCTTCCAATATCACTGTTTTCAGTGTGACAGTCCCAGATTATGTGAATATTGAAGTTTCCCAAAATTATCACAATACCTTTGTTTAAAAATTCCAATGAGTTCCTGTTAATGCAGTGATGAGCAATGAAATACTGTTCGGTGGCTAAAACTGTTCTGCTGCTTGTGTCCTTGGCAAGTAGGAGCCAGAATTTACATTCAGACTGACTCTACTTCATGATCTGAGGCCAAATGCTTTCTCTGTAATGCCTTTGTTATCCATTATTGTTAGCGTTGCCCATTTTGCATGAGTTTGCACAAGATTACAAACCACTGAATATTTTTGTTCACCCTGAATCCATGTCTCCCTGGTGTCTAAATTTCTTTTATCTCTGTGTCATCGACCTTATTGCAGCAACGTTGTCCATTCAAAAAAAACATAATATTCTCTCTTCCAAATTTTCTGTCACAAATCTATTTGCTGATGTACAATTTTAGTTAAACTCTGTCCCATCCCATTCCTTTCTGCTTGTCTTGTGGTCCAGTGTCTTCAATAATCTTAATTCCTATAACAGATCCTATCGCTGTAACCTCCTCCCTTCACGATAGTCCCTCTACATATTTGAAATGTCCTGCATTCCAGACTACCATCCCTATCCCTGTAACTTGGTTCAGTGTCTACAACATGTCTTATCTCGGTAGTCTCCTCCTCCAATACGGTAAAAACAAGGACTGCAGATGCTGGAAACCAGAGTCTAGATTAGAGTGGTGCTGGAAAAGTATGGCAGGTCAGGCAGCATCCGAGGAACAGGAAAATCGACGTTTCAGGCAAATGCCCTTCATCAGGAACAGAGGCAGGTGCCTGCAGTGTGGGGAGATAAATGAGAGGGGGGTGGGAATGGGGAGAAAGTAGCATAGAGTACAATAGATGAGTGGGCTGGGGAAGAAGGTGATAGGTCAGAGTGGAGGATGGGGGAAGGTAGCAAAGAGTACGATGGGGATGGGGGTGATAGGTCAGAGAGGAGGGTGGAATGGATAGTTGGGAAGGGAGATTGGCCATTAGGACAGGTCATGAGGGTGGGGCTGAGCTGGAAGACTGGAGGTGGGATGAGATAGGGGAAGGGGAAATGATGAAACTGTTGAAGTCCACATTGATGCCCTGGGGTTGAAGTGTTCCGAGGCGGAAGGTGAGGCGTTCTTCCTCCAGGCGTTGGGTGGTGAGGAAGTGGCGGTGGAGGAAGCCCAGGACCTGCATGTCCTCGGCAGAGTGGGAGGGGGAGTTGAAATGTTGGGTCACAGGGCGGTAGGGTTGATTGGTGCGGGTGTACCAGAGATGTTCCCTAATGTGCTCTGCTAGGAGGTGTCCAGTCTCCCCAATGTAGAGGAGACCGCATAGGGAGCAACAGATACAATAAATGATATTAGTGGATGTGCAAGTAAAACTTTGGCTGTGGAAGGCTCCTTTGGGGCCTTGGATGGTGTTGAGGGGAGACGTGTGGGTGCAGGTTTTCCATTCCTGCAGTGGCAGGAGAAGGTGCCAGGAAGGGAGGGTGGGTTTTGGTGGACATGGAACTGACCAGGTAGTCACGGAGGAAATGGTCTTTGTGGAAAGAGGAAAGGGGTGGGGAGGGAAATATATCCCTGGTGGTGGAGTCTGTTTGGAGGTGGCGGAGGATTTGGTTTATGTGAAGGTTGGTAGGGTGGAAGGTGAGCACCAGGGGCATTCTGTCCTTGTTACAGTCGGAGGGGTGGGGTATGAGGGCGGAGTTGCGGGATGTGGACGAGATGCGTTGGAGGGCATCTTTTACCACGTGGGAAGGGAAATTCCGATGCCTAAAGAAGGAGGCCATCTGGTGTGTTCTGTGGTGGAACTGGCCCTCCTTGGAGCAGGTATGGCAGAGGCGGAGGAATTGGGAATAGGGGTTGGGAGTTTTGCAGGCGGTAGGGTCGGAAGATGTGTAATCTAAGCTAGCTGTGGGAGTCGGTAGGTTTGTAAAAAAAAAAATGTCAGTGTCAAGTCGGTCGTCATTAATGGGGATGGAGAGGTCCAGGAAGGGGAGGGAGGTGTCAGAGATGGTCCAGGTAAATTTAAGGTCAGGGTGGAATGTGTTGGTGAAGTTGATGTATTGCTCAAACTCCTCGAGGGAGCATGAGGTGTTGCTAATGCAGTCATCAATGTAGCGGAGGAAGACGTGGGGAGTGGTGCCAGTGTAACTAAGAAAGATGGACTGTTCTACATAGCCAACAAAGAGACGGGCATAGCTGGGGCCCATACGGGTGCCTATGGCTACCCCTTTGGTCTGGAGGAAGTGGGAGGATTCGAAGGAAAAATTGTTAAGGGTGAGGACTAGTTCAGCCAAACGAATGAGAGTGGAAGGGTACTGTTGTGGACATAGGGAGATGAAGAAATGGAGGGCTTGGCGGTCGTGGTCATGGTGGATGGAGGTGTAGAGGGATTGGATATCCATTGTGAAGATGAGGCGTTGGGGCCCAGGGAAACAGAAGTCTTCGAGGGGGTGGAGGGTGTGGGTGGTGTCTTGAACGAATGTGGGTAGTTCCTGGACTGGGGGATAGGACAATGTCGAGGTAGGTAGACATGAGTTCGGTGGGGTCGGAGCATGCTGAGACAATGGGTCGGCCAGGATGGTCAGGCTTGTGGATCTTGGGAAGGAGGTAGAACCGGGCAGTGGGGGATCCCGGACAATGAGGTTGGAAGCTGTGGGTGGGCGATCTCCTCCTGAGGTGATGAGGTTCTGTCTGCTCTGGGAGATGACGGTTTGGTGATGGGAGGTGGGTCATGGTAGAGGGGGTGGTAGGAGGAGGTGTCTTTGAATTGGCATCATGGCTTCAGCGGTCTAGAGGTCAGTGCACCAGACTACCACTGCACCCCCTTTATCTGCTGGTTTGATGGTGAGGTCGGTATTGGAGCAGAGGAAGTGGAGGGCTGCACGTTGTGAGAGTGAGAGTTTGGAGTGGGGGAGGGGGTAGATAGGTTGAGGCAGTTAATGTCTCGGTGGAAGTTGGAAATGAAGAGATCGAAGGCAGGTAATAGGCCAGTGCAGGGTGTCCAGGTGGATGGAGTGTATTGGAGGCCGGCAAAGGGGTCCTCAGGAAATAGGCGGGAGTCTTCATTGTAAAAGTAAGCTCTGCGGCGGAGGTGGTGGAAGAAGTGTTCGATGTCACGGTGTGTATTAAATTAATTGATGTGTGGATGGAGGGGGATAAAGGTGAGGCCTTTGCTGAGGACTGATTATTTTTCCTCAGTGAGGGGGAGGTCCAGGGGAATGGTGAAAACTCGGCAGGACTGGGAGCTGGGACCAAGCGTAGGTGTGGAGCTGGGGGAGGCGACGGAGCCTGTACCTGGAGTGGGTGTGGTGTTAGGGGGAATGGGGATGGAGTCATGAGCAGGGGTGGTGTTCCCCTCAGGGTTCTGGGGGCAGGAATGGTGACGGTGGGACCTGGGGGGGTGTCAGCATAATGCAGGTGAGTGGCGTTGGTGAGGGCGGAAGTGGTGGCAAACACGGCAGTGGGGGGCAGTGAGTGTGTGACATCAGCAATGATGTGAGGGGCGGAAGTGATGTCACTTGTGGTGTATGAGGAATTTTGAGGGACTGAAATGGCATTTACTTTATTTTAACCAACAATTTCCTGTCACAAATCTGTTTGACAATGTCATATTTTTATTAAACTCAGTCCCTTACTGTTTCTTTCTTTTGGTCTTCATTCACATCTCCATGGTGTTCCAATATTTCAACCTTTCTCTTTGGACTTGGGAATTTCCATTCACCTCAGACCTGTCCCCCTCCTCATCTGTGTCCATTTATAGCACAATGCATAATCCTGGTACCAGAGGAGCCTATCCCAATAAAATAACTCAGTCCTCCCTGAGTACTGGTAGCAGTGCTCACTGGTCAGAACCACTTCTGATGATACCATTGTGTGATCCTGATACATTCCTGCACTCTGCTGATATCACACTGTCTCTCTCCATGTGATATCCCTCACTGTGTGGGTCTAATTGCTGTCTCTATCAGTGTCTCTCACTCTTGCAGCTACGCCAGATCCTGAGCCAACAGCATTCTCCACTCCAGAGGGAAGCAACTGCACAGGCCATGGATGGAGACTGGGATTTTCCAGATCTCTGTGGGACTCAATGCCATTCTCCATGTGTACCCTTAATTGCAGCAGTGTAATTTACCTTTCTGTCCAATTATCTGTCTCCTGTAGGTATTCCTGATGTCCCTGACTCAGCAGAATTCCCAATTCCTGTCACATCCATCACCACATTGAAGACAGTTGGTCAGCCAGAGAGAGATGGAGAGTGAGATCTGGAGCCTTCAGTAAATCCTGCAGCCGGTAAGATCACTCACAGTAAACAGCACAGGGTGGAGTTAGTGGGCTTTAATTCAGACCCTGAGGGCATGATGTAGGAACAATGCTGGGCAAGGAACATGAGAAAATTCTCAGGCTTCATTATCACCATCTTGTCTGTAAATTCATCTGTTCCACAGAACCCTCCCTCTGTCTGTCAGTTTCTCCATTGCCTGTTTCATCGATACCACTTCCCCTATCTCTATCAGACCCTACAATCCTGTTTCTCCCTGTAAGCTCCTCCAACCAGTATAACTCTTCAGGTTTCTGCCTTTGCCTTTCGTGCCGGGTTCTGTCACATCTCTCCTGAACTGAAGAAAAAACAGCTCTTCAGTTCCTTAAGCCATCCTGGTCAGTGTCGTCCTTTCCAGACCTGAAAAACCTCCCTGTCTTTGTGACTTCTTTGAACTCCTACTACCTTCATGATCTCTGTAACCTTCCCCGTCACGACAACAAAAAAGCTCTGTACCTTAGTAACCTCCTCCAGCTGTTAGACTCCTCCTTGTCTCTGGGCACAAAGCAGAATGACCCTGCTTCTCTCATAAATTAGTTTCTGCATTTCTAATGATGACTATGAACTCTTCCTGTCTCTAAAACGCACTCAGTCTCTGTAAACTCTGCTGGTCCCGATTGATGTAATTTCCTTCGGTAACTACAAACCTTTATACTTTTAATCTCCTCCAGACGCGACCACAGTTTATTTCTAAAACCTCTGAGTGATAGAGTCATAGAGATGTACAGCACGGAAACAGACCCTTCAGTCCAACCCGTCCATGCCGACCAGATGTCCAAATTCAATCTCGTCCCACCTGCCAGCACCTGGCCCATATCCCTTCAAATCCTTCCTATTCATATACCCATTCAAATGCCTCTTAAATATTGCAATTGTACCAGCCTCCACCACATCCTCTGGCAGCTCATTCCATACAGGAACCACCCTCTGTGTAAAAGTTGCCTCTTGGGTCTCTTTTATATCTTTCCCCTCTCACCATAAGCCTATGCCCTCTATTTCTGGACTCCCCGACCCCAAGGGAAAAGACTTTGTCTATTTACCCTATCCATACCCCTCATAATTTAGTAAACCTCTGTAAGGTCACCCCTCAGCCTCCGACGCTCCAGTGAAAATAGCCCCGGCCTGTTCAGTCTCTCCCTGTAGCTCATATCCTCAAACCCTGGCAACATCCTTGTAAATCTTTTCTGAACCATTTCAAGTTTTACAAACCTTTCCGATAGGAAGTCTACCAAAATTGCTCGCAATATTCCAACAGTGGCCAAATCAATGTCCTGTTCAGCGCAGCATGACCTCCCAACTCCTGTACTCAACACTCTGACCAATAAAGGAAATCATACCAAATGCCGCCTTCACTATCCTGACGACCTGTGACTCCTCATTCAAGGAACTATGAACCCACACTCCAAGGTCTCTTTGTTCAGCCACACACCCTAGGACCTTACCATTAAGTGTATAAGTCCTGCTAAGATTTGCTTTCCCAAAATGCAGCACTTCGCATTTATCTGAACTTCACTCCATCTGCGAGCTCTCAGCCCATTGGCTCAGCTGGTTCAGATCCTGTTGGAATCTGAGGGAACATTCTTCGCTGTCCACTCCACCTCCTCCAATTTTGGTGTCATCTGCAAACTTACTAACTGTACCTCTTCTGCTTACATCCAAATCATTTATGTAAACGACAAAAAGTAGAGGACCCAGCAACGATCCTTGTGGCACTCCACTGGTCACAGGCCTCCAGTCTGAAAAACAACCCTCCACCACCACCCTCTGCCTTTTACCTTTGAGCCAGCTCTGTCTCCAAATGGCTAGTTCTCCCTGTATTCCATGAGATCTAACCTGGCTAATCAGTCTCCCATGGGGAACCTTGTGGAACGCCTTACTGAAGTCCATATAGATCACATCTATCACTCTGCCCTCCTGATATCGAAGTATGTTACGAATCCACAGTATCGAATCCACATCATAGCGGTCAGTTCTATCAAAGTTTATCTTTTGATGAGACACGGTAAGAAATAACTCGTTTTTCCATGATACTGTTCTCCGAGGTGATGATTTGTTTTCCATCGAATTTCGTTCTCTGATATTTCAGCGTTTCATGTATCAGGATTTAAACCCAAAAGTTCTCGAAGATGTCCCTCCCTCCCACTCGCCCTCACTCTCTTTTCCGTCCCTCGTCCCATTTGACTGAGGCATTGCACAATCTAACATACACTTTCACGTTGATACCGTCCAGTCTATACCATTGCACTTACTGTTGCTGGGCGACCATGACCCAATCTCTTCATTGGCACCTTCAAATCATTCGATCCCTTTGGATATCGTGGCTGTGAGATCAATTCTCTTTTAGCAGCTTTTACTGACATGGACCAGAGATTATTGGAGCGTGAGGTTCAATAAATGAGCACAGAGAATAATTGGGGAAAAGAGACTCTATTGGAAAAGATCAGCCATGACGGCTTTCTGCAATAGCCTACTGTTATTATCGCTGGATTATTAACACAAAAGGCCAGGTCACATTCTGGTGAGACAGGTTTGATTCTCATCACACCACGCCGGTGGTAGAATATACAATACAAGAAATACCTCCAAATAAGAATACGCTAAACCCGTTTTCTGAAAAGCCCATCTGTTTCACTAAAGGCCTTGAGGGATGGAATCGGCCGTCCAGAACTGGTCGGGCCTCCATTTGACTCCAGACCGCTCGGCAATATATGCTGCAGAGCCACACTGCATGCTGGCACAGAATGTAAAAAAAGGTTCAATTTGACTCCACCTCGACAATTGTCTGCAATTCACATGAGTCCAGGGATGCGATCACACTGGGAAAGGTGCAGGAGAGATTCACTCGGATAGCGTCTAGGCTGAAGAGATTTCGACATGAAGAGAGACAGGACAGACTGTGGTTGTTTGTCACGGTGCAGAGGCATTTGTGAGAAGGCATGGTTCAGATGTACAAAATAATGAGGGGTATGCATAAGGTAGACTGAAAGTAACGTTTCCCATCGACAGAGAGATCGATCACAGGGGGGGCAGAAATTTAATGAGAAAGACAGAAAGGTTTAAGTAGATGTGTGGAAAAGCCGCATAGGCCGGCGGGTGTTGGAATTTGCAACACTGTGTCTGTAAGGGTCAGAGAGGCAGGAAACCTTAGAACCTGAAGAAATATTCAGATGTGAATATGTTCTGCCAATAACTACAAAGCTATGGGCTAAATGATTCGAGTCGTTTAGCAGTTGTTTTTTGACAAATAGTCACAACGAGCTGAGGGGTCTCCTTTGAAACTGTTGTCCTCGATAGTATCGTGGTTCGTGTCGCCGCATGTTATGCGGGAGATAGGAGATCAATTCCTCGATGGGGCAGTGCAAATGTTTTAAAACTGTCGCTAATATCTAAAGTGCGGGTTATTAATGCCTGTCCTTCCATTCTCCATGGGACATGTCACAGGAAGGACAGTGCTGTCTGAATCAGTGTGGGGAAGGACTGCAGCTCCTGGCGAGACAGTGTCAGTGAAAGTACAAACACGTGACTTCTGCAACCTGATGCTTCACTGAACGAAACTCCAATTCTGGTGTGGTTCAAACCCACAAACCTTGATTAGCAAAGTTACCAAATTTGTAGAAATCTAACACACTTTTCATTGCACCACAGAGCTGCAGTCGCCATAATTTTACTGCACCCAAAGTTGTGGTTGTCGTGGAGGAAATGTCAACAATCACCAGGAGATTACAGAGAGTTTTTAAAGGAGAAGATCTTTTATTTGCAAACAAAAACCGTGACACTCAGAAAACAAATTCTTGAATCCCCCCCGAACCTCAGGGTCCATGGCATAGAGTCATAGAGTCATTGAGATATGCAGCATGGAAACAGAACCTGCTGTCCAACTTGTCAATGCCGACCAGATATTCCAACCCAATCTAATCCCACCTGCCAGCAACTGGTCCATATTCCTCTAAACCCTTCCTATTCACATGCCTCTTAAACGTTGAAATTGTACCAGCCTCCACAACATCATCTGGCAACTCATTCCATACACGTCCCACCCACTGTGTGAAAAAAAGTTGCCCGTTAGGTCTCTTTTTTTATCTTTCCACTCTCAAACTAAAAGTATGCCCTCTAGTTCTGGAATCCCCGCCCCAGGAAAAAGACTTTGTCTCTTTATAATGTCCATGCTCCTCATAATTTTGTAAACCTCTATCAGGTCATCCCTCAGCCTTCGACGCTCCAGGGAAAAGAGACCCAGCTTGTTCAGCCTTTTCCTTTAGCTCAAATCTTCCAACCCTGGAAACATTCTTGTAAATCTTTCTGAACCCTTCCAAGTTTCACAACGTCTTTCTGGTAGGAAGGAGACCAGAACAGCACGCAATATTCCAACAGTGGCCTAACCAATGTCCTGTACAGCTGCAACATGACCTCCCAACTCCTGTACACAACACTCTGACCAAAAAAGGAAAGCATACGCCTTCTTCACGATCTTATCTACCTGCGACTCCACTTTCAAGGAGCTATGAACCTGCACTCCAAGGTCTCTTTGTTCAGCAACACTTCCTCGGACCTTACCATTAAGTGTCCAAGTCCTGCTAAGATTTGCTTTCCCAAAGTGCAGCACCTCGCATGTATCTGAATTAAACTCCATCACTTCTTCCCTTTTCTTGAATCATGTTTTTTTAGCTTATCAAAATGGCTAACTGTGTTAGTCAGAATTACCTCTTTTCAACTATACAATAAACCAATCGTGTTAGTTCCCATTATCGTTCTACTTCTCCCACTATGCTTTTTCATAATTCTACTTAATATTATTCTACTGTGACCATAAGGTATTCTACTGCCACCTGTGCTGCAATGATCTTCCATCCCAGACTAACCTGTCATGATTAGATATTTAGCTACCCTATCTACCACAATGTTTTCCTGTCCCAAGCTGACTCGACAAACTACTGATTAGATATTTAATGTCATGTCCTGCTACAAGCGTCTCAAGCAGGCTGACTCTACTATCAATTTATTATTTAAAGTCATGTCCTAAGTATTTATTGTCACGACTTGTCCCAGCCTGCCATGATGATATTTAGTCGGCGAGTCTGACGTTATTAATTGTTATTATCTCAGCCTGCCATAGTAACCTTTCAGCCCAGTCTGACTCTGCTAATTGATGTAGCAGCATTCCACTATTCTTATCCCATCCTGCCACACTGGCCCCATCCTGCCCCAGTGACCTTTTGACGCGTGTAGCATTCCGCAGACCCCTTGTAACAGATCGTCAGTAGTTTCCATGTCTTTACCCTTTCCATGTTTTCATGCTCTGTATTTTCTGTACAGTGTTTGGATTTTTCATCAGACTTCTATTTATCTTCACCCCACTTTCTCGTACCTGGTCCTTATCCATGTGTGTTCTAACTTCTCAAGTTTTCGGCTAAATACCCCTGACGCATAGCTTTACCACACGTTCAAACAGTGAATTCCAACTAAAATACACTCTCAGAGTGAAAACGTTCTTCCTATCTCTCCTCTGAACATCCTCTTACTGGGTTTTGACGGAGATCCCTGGTTGTTAACGCTTCTCATAAGAAGTTTATTCCTATCACACATATCTATCCCTTTAATGTGCAGCTTAATCACTTCTTCGAAGACTCAGCCCTCCCTGCTCTCAGAGAAGGCGCCTGAGCTGAGCTCGTCTGTATTCGCCATGGCGATAGTGTCGTGCTGGAAAAGTATAGTAAGTCAGGCAGTATCCGAGGAGCTGGAGAATCGACGTTTTCTGGCATAAGTCTTTCATCAGAAATGAGTCTTGTGGGTGGGGACTGAGAGGTAAATGGGAGGGGGTTGGGGTTGGGGTTGGGTGTAAGATGGCTGGAAAAGCGAATGGTGAATGGAGGCGGGGAGAAGGTGATCAGTCAGAGGGCAGGGAGATGAATGGGTCCGGAGGGTGGTTCTGAGTTTGAATGTTTCAGACTGTGATAATGTCGGGGGAGGGGAAATGAGGAAGCCGCTGAAATTTACATTTATCCCGTGTGGTTGCAGGGTCCCACGGCAGAACATGAAGCGTTCATCTTCGAGGCGTCAGGTGGTAACGGTTTGATGGTGGTTTCTGCCCGAAACGTCGATTGTCCTGCTCTGCAATTCTCATGACAGGAGAGATGTGAAAACCAAGGACTGAAAAAAAAAGGAGAAAAACGTATAGATTTAGAATTTATGGAAGTCGACACACTGCAGACAGAAACCATTTGGCCAGTTGAATCTGCACTGGGCCGTGGAAGAGATCCACACTCCCCCACTCTATCTTTCTAAACCCGCATTTGTGATCCCGCTACAAAAATAGAAATTACTCCAAAAGCTTAGCAAGTCAGGCAGCATCAGTGGAGGGAAATTAGAGTTATCATTGAGAATTCAAAACATTTCCGAGGAAGGGTCTGTTGTCCCGAAATGGTCATTCTGTGTTCCCCGAGCTGCAATTCTGACTTTTGTCTCTTATTTACAGCACTTACAGTCCTATCAGATTTTATTTGCCATGTACCAGAATTGCACACCTTTGCACTGTGGGAAGGAATCGGAGCAGCCAGAGGAAACTCACAGGGAGAGAGAGAGCAGGAGTGTGCAAATTCCACTCAGTAAGTCACACAAGACTTGAATGAAGCCGGGTTTCTGACGCTGAATGGTACAGTTTCACTCACTGAGCCCTCCCAATATACCAGCGCACGTCCTGGAAGCGAATTGAACCCGACCTCACGCAGTGACAGGCGGTGGTACTACCCAGGAATTCTGTGCAAAAAAAAGCCTATTTGTTAATACTGGAAATTAACATTCGCTTAACTATCCGAACTCTTTTTTTTTAAATTACTTGGCCTATAGCCTTGTATGTGTTGGCATCACAAATTCACATCTGAAAACTTCTGAAAGTTATGAACATTTCTGCCTCTGCAAACTTTGCATGCACTGAGTTCCAGATTTTATTCAATGGCTGTTTCAAAACATTTGGCTGCACATTCACTCAAATCTTTCCTCTTCTATTTTTATATCTATGCCACCCTACCCTCCCCCCGTGATCGATCTCACCATCTTAGAGAAACGTTTATTGCAATCGACGCCGTCCATATTCTTTATTATTTTGTACATCTCAATCATGTTTCCTCTCAATTTCTTCTGCTCAAAGAAAAACGCCTCCAGTTCATACAATTTCTCTTCATAACTGAAACTCTTCTACCAGACAATATTCTGGTAAATCTCTGCTGCATCATTTCCAGTGCTATCATATCCGTGCTATCATGCGAATTGCAGAACTGCACACAATAGACAAGATAGAGCTAACTGAGCAAGTGAAATAAATGACGTAGAAGTCCACAGAAAGAGGTAGTTTCGAATAAAGTTTCTTTTCCTCAGTGCTGCCCTGTGTCCTTTTCCAGAGCCGGATGTTCCAATAATCTCTGGTCTATGTGGTAAAAGCTGCTACATGTGAATTGATGTCACAAGCATTGGATCGAAATCGATTGACTGATTTGAACACGGACACGTGTTTCTTCTATGACGGCACAGAGGCGCAAGAAATGCCAAAGCTGGGAGTGCTCCTGGTCAAAGGCGGGAAGGAGGATCATATTTGTCTCTGTTTATTAGATTATTAAAATACAACAGCAGCATGAACCGCACTGCAGAGTAGCTCAGCTGAAGCGTGCTGGAGCCTTGAGCAAGAGGTCAATTAATTGAAAGCCTTCTCTGAAATTTTCCTTCACAATGCGCTGTTTTGTTACTTTGACAGTAAGACCTGTTTTTGATCACATCGTCTCCACATCAGCCGCTTGCTCCCAGTAAACACTCCAATCCAGCGTACATCACTTACATTCCGACACAGCCACATATTATGTTCTCATTCCCTCTGTGATAATTAGAATTGACAATGTCATTCTCTGAGATGCAGCAATGTAACATGAAGTTGGCAGAGTATTAACAAAGAAGAACAAAGAACACAGAGAAAATTCACAGCCCAGGAACAGACACTTGGGGAGTTGGGGAGTTGAAACAATAGCAGTGAGGATTCTGAGTGGTGTACAGGAAAAAAGAGATCTTGGAGTAAACATTCAGAGATCCCTGAAGATTGTTGGACAGGGAGATCAGATGTTTGTGAGGCTTTTTGGATATTTTCTATTGGTGACCACAGGCTCAGGATGATATTCGATCTTTATCAACCGCCAGTTTCGGGAACAACTTAAGGAATGGGCACAAGTCTGGTCCATGCAATAATCAACATTTTTAAAAATTGTAAAATAAATGGTGGATGGCTGAAGTATAAGTCTTTGCCCATCAAGACCGCTTCATCACTCAATGAATTTACCACTGATTCCTCTCCAAGTCATGCTGGTATGTGCCTTGGAGGGTAATTTGTAAATGGTGACGTTTCAGTACATCTTCAACCTTGTCGTTATAGTCGGTACAGTCTTTGAGCTTTGACGGTTGTGTCAACAAAACCTGGATGACTTACTTCAGGGAATCTTCCAGGAGGTGCTCTCTGCTGAAATTGCGCCTTAGCAGTTCAGGGAATAAATATTCCGGTGTTGAACAATGTTCACTAATGTGACTGTATTGTCGTGGAGTGTGTCCAGTTCCTTCAATGGTATTGAAGCGACACCGACCTAGGCAAATGGAGAGGGTTCTGTTACACATCTAATTTGTGCGTTGCAGACGATGTAGTATTCACGGTGAGAAGTGTTGAATTAATAATCAAACAAAGTCGACCGACGGACATTATTTTGGAGTCAACTTCTTTATATGGGCGATCAGGTTCCATTTCTCCTAAATACTAGCTCCCAGGACGATTACACGGAGGAATTCAGCTACAATGAAGCCTTTAAAGGCCAATCGAATTTGATAAGATTCACATTGGTCAGAGTAATCATTGCTGTATTTGGTCCTTCTATACATCAATCCGATTCCAATCACTTTCTGACTTCAAGTTCCAATTCCGTCTGCGCCTGAAATTTCAACCCGTTTCCTCGCCGAAATTTCTTCAGCTTTTTTAATAAATGTAAGGACGCTGCAGGGGACAGCAGATATTTACAAGTATGTTGCCAACTCTGTATCAAATGGAGCTCGTGAACTGATTGGTCAGGCTGGGCTTTTTCTCCTCGAAACAAAGGAGGTGGAGGGGAGAATTATAAACGTTCAATATTCGTGGAATCTTGACTGAGGAGAAACGGGCATGTGGTTTTCCCCATACTGTGAGGAGAGCACCAGAGGACATATCACAGAATTAGATATTGCCCATTTAATTCAGAAATGAGGAGTAATTTCACGGGACCAAAAAATCTGTGGCATTTTTCAGCAATCGCTATTGAGACTGTGTTGGTGGGCATTTTCAAACTGTGCCAGATAGTTAATCAGAAAGATGATAAAACTTTGTCAAGGTAAGTGAACAGAAAGTAATTAAAGATTATCAGATCAACCATGATTTCTTTGAATGGTGGTGCAGACTCCATGGGCCGAATGGCAAACTTCCACTTGCTTAACATTTGCTCTAACGCCTTATTTTATTCATAAATTCAGAATTGTGAGGGAATGGGATGACGTGATAGAAAAGGTTTAATAAACAGATCAGACAGATCAGGAACAACGCTCATAAACTCAGGAGGAAGAAATGTGCTATGACCTGAGGGCAACAAATGACACTGGGACCAGCACACGTGGTTGTGTACTGAAGCTGTGATTGCTGAAGAAAGTTGGTAGACCTTATACAGTTGGCAAGTCAGCGATCACTCTGGATGATGGATCATTGTATGATTCACACACAGCAGATATTTGTGAAAGAATGAAAAGTTCATTTCATTGGAGAGGTTTTCTGCGGTTCCAATGCCGAGTGATTGTTTGAATAACTGATCAGATCATTGTGTGAAGTGTTAGTTTAAAATACTCATGAACGACCCCACTGGATAAACTTGCGCTCCGTTCTCTTGTTATTTGTTTCTCTTTCTTTCGACGAAAATTCATAGAAAGACAAGATGGAATGTGGGGCAGAAAGAAAAATGCGTTCAATTTCATTACACCAATTTAATCGAAAATTGAATGGAATGACTGCTCTCACTCATCATTGCGACTTTAATGTGGTGTTGATTATTCGTGAATCACCTCTGCAGTGAACAGCAAGAACAAGATCCTCGAACCAGTGTATACCAGAGGTGCAAAGAAAAACTGCTGGACCGGTTTGTGAAGTTAGCAACCAGAGTGTGACTCTAACCCGTGAATGTGGAGCACAGTGGTATAACAACCCACCACCATAAATCGCTCAGTCTCCTCAGCACGATTTGTAGAGGTGTGACTTGTAACCTCATCAGGTTACATGTGGTGAAAGTCATGGAAATTTCCAGAGTGGAATCGAATCCACACCATTGTGTTTCTGCTTTCACCAGAATTGCAATAACAACAAATATCAATAAATACCCATGTTCGCAGAATGAATAGCTGTTATTGATACATTCTGAGTCAGAACTGTGTCAGAGTGAAACATAGAACAAGAATTTTCCGTCATCTTTTCACCTACGTTTGACTCTTAATTTCTTCAGTCACTTTCTCTCTCACGTGAAGAAGAAGCCATGGAGGGGGAAATAAAGGAGATGTTTTGGCTCAATGACCTTTCTCATATTGCTGAACCTGAATTGGATTGAATTCCAAGAAACACTGTTTTGTTCATTTCATTTTATTTTTGCTGCAACCTCACAATGTTCATTGTAATAATGGGAAGTGAATTAGACTTATCTCATTGGAATGATAAATGATGTATTCAAATGTGCTCCGACTTTATTTCAACTTAAGGAAAATACTGCTTAGAGAAACAAAGGGTTAAAGTGCAAAAGAAAACCCAGCAGTTTTATTGCTCGTTGCTTTGGCAGATTTCCCCGAGTATTAAATAGACCTATCATCATGGTGTTTGCCCTCACATCCTTAACGCATTTGATTAAAGCTGGAGGTATATCTCCAAGCAACTGATCACTTCCTTTTCATTATGTAATATTTTCTCTTCACAATAAGAAAATCTACTCAGTTCCATTTACAATGGTTTAGGTGGAATATTCTGCCAAATCCTTCAAAATACAGGGTTTTTGGAACCGAATCTTATTCAGCTGCATGCGTTCACGAAATGTCTTTATATTTAAAGTCAACCAACTGAGGCATTTTTTCCCTGCCACTTCTGACCAACTACATCCCACCCCAACACCTTTATCTAGCCACACGCTTCTCTCTCTCCTTGTGACATTTATTCCTGGTGTGTCACCAAATGTGCCTTTCCAAATATTTTGAAAAACAGATTATCAGAGTGGGAGCGATTCTGCTCTCATCATTTCTTTGTCCTTCAAAGGTTTTATCAAAGGCTTTGAATGCCTGACGTCGAGATGTTTACTTAATTGAAAGAGGGGATTTTCCACCTATCTACTCTGTCCAAATATTTCATAAGCCCCATTAAGTCTTCCTTAGTACAGGGATAACTGTTGTAAATTTTCCAAGGCAACAAGTGAATAAAATGTTATCCTCAGTACACCCCGTCAGCATCGTCTCTCATGGTGTTACACCCCATTATTTACCGTCATTACCCACTCCGATAGAATCACAGAATCCTACAGTGCAGAAAGGACATTTACGTAAATCGAGCCGGTGTCGACACCCTGAAGAGCATCTCACCCAGACCTAGTTCTCCTTCCTATTCCCGTGTATTTCACCTGAAGAAGGGGCAGCCGTCTCCCTTACGATTTCAAATAAATCTGTTGGACTATAACCTGGCGTTCTGTGACTTTTGACCTTGCCCCCGCGTAACCCATGGTTAATTCACTCTTAACATGCTTTATTAAATCCCTGGACACGAGAAGGAAATTTAATTTTGCCAATCAACCTAACCCTCCGAGTGAACAGCAGTGCGAATTACTGACACAATGTTCCATCACCGTGAGCAAATGGTGGATCATTTTTATTAGCTTTATACCCTGGTAACTCAGCCTCATCAATGCAAATCAACCCAACTTCAATGTATCGAAACATTACCCTCTACTCTACAATTTCATTCGTGCTGCGGGAAGTGTTTCTGCACTTATATTTGAATGCTTTTATCCTGTTTATTCCTCACCTTCGTGCTTCCGGTAAACATTTCAATCCGGAACAAGTCTGTCAAATGGTTTTCATTCCATCACAGTCACAAGATGCAGCTTGCAAAAGTCACATGTTTGCACGTTCACTGACACTCTGCCTCCCTGAGAGCTGTAGCCCTTCCCCACCATGAATCAGGCAGCAGTGTCCTACCTGTGACATGCCACATCGAGAATAGAAGGACAGGTATCGATACCCGCACTTGGAAATGGAGTGACAGTTTTAAAATATTTCCACTGTCCCCAGCGGAGAACTGAGCCCTCTGGCAGGCGGGGACACAAACCATTATACTACCAAGGACAAGAGTGTCAAAGAAGGCCCTTCAGCTAATTGTGGCCACACTAGTCAAAAACAACTGCTTAATGAACCGAATCCCATTTCAATATGTTTATCCCACAGCCTTATCTGTTTTGGCATCACACATTCACATCTGAATATTTATTCAGGTCATTAGGGTTTCTGCCTTACTGAACAATACAGACAACGTATTCCAAATTCCAACCCCCCCCCCCACCCCCCCCCCTCCACTCCCCTCCCCCCGCGCTGGCTGATAAAGCTTTTCCGCACATCTTCTCAAACTACTCAGCCTTTTTCCTTAAATCTCTGGCCCCTGCTGATCGATGCCTCCATCAATGGGAAACTCGTTCAGTCAACCCTGTCCATGCCCTAACTCGATCATGTCTTGTCTACATCTCCTTTGCACTGCGACAAACACTCCACTCTGTCCTGTCTTTCTTCCTAACTGAAACTCCTCAGCCCAAACAATATCCCAGTAAATATCTCCTGCAATTTTCTCAGTGTTATCACATCCATGCTATAATGTGACTTGCAAAACTGCACAACAACACTCTTGTGTGAGCCTAATGAGCAGTTGTTTTAAAATTTCTGAATTAGTATGAGGGCGATTCTGGCTAAGCAGAATTTATTACCCATTCCTAATTTCCCAGAAGGC
Organism: Chiloscyllium punctatum; assembly: GCF_047496795.1. Classification (NCBI taxonomy): domain Eukaryota; kingdom Metazoa; phylum Chordata; class Chondrichthyes; order Orectolobiformes; family Hemiscylliidae; genus Chiloscyllium; species Chiloscyllium punctatum. Next base: position 134,749,581 of record NC_092742.1, read on the forward strand.
AGTTGAGACTCAACCATATTGCTATGAGTCTGAAGTCACATGCAGCCCAGACCAAGTAAGGATAGCAAATTCCATCCCGGAATGACATCAGTGAAACAGATTTTTTTTCAACAATTGTCAATGGATATATAGTAGTCATTAGATTCTTCATTGCAGATATCTATTGAATCCAAATTTGACGATTATGGTACGGTGGGATTCAAGCTCGAGTACCCAGACTATTACCTCAGTCTCTGGATTATCAGTCCTATGAAATTATCACCAGACCAACACAGAAAGCCACAAAGCTGATCTTTTCCAATAAAGTGTCTTTTCACCTAAACTGCCCTGGGTCTTTTCCATGAGCCTGACGCTCCAATTGTCTCTGGTCAGTAACAGCTGCTACATGGGGATTGATTTCACAACCCCGGTATCCAAATGGATCGATTTGTTTGAAGGCCCCGATGGTGGGATTGGGGCACGTTCACCCAACAACAGTGACCGCAGCAGCAGCACAGACAGAACAGTATGAATGTGAAAGAGAGTGATGGATTGGGCATTGCCTCAGAGAAATGGGAGGAGGGACGGAAAGGAGGTTTAATGATCGTGGGAAGGAGAGAAATCACTGACAACGGGTGTGTTTGAATCTTGATATATGAAACGCAGAGATGTGAGCGAGTGGTATTTGAAGGTAAAACAATTAATTTCTTCGCATTTATCACAAAAAAAGACAACGGAGGGAACACTTAGTGCCGTGATTTGGTTTCAAATCGAGGTTGCTGTGGTCCCAATGCAAAATACCGACAACCACGATCACAGTAACAACAGAACAGGATGCCTGCAATCAGCAATAAGTATACTAGCAGAGGAAATGTTCGGAAGAACAGCAAGTGTACAATATCAGTACTCAGCTAACAGTGACAGATATGTGGGAGCTGAGAATGAGCTGAATCTTTCAGTTCGATGTCTTCAGAGGCTGTGGAGATCCCTTGAATGAGAATGTTGAAAATTCAGATTGATAGCTTTTGACAAAACTTCAAAGACTCAGGGGACAGTACAGGATATTGTTGAAACGTATGCTTCAATAGCATTTTAGGTAACATCGGCGACTTCACCAGCTTCCTAAAGTTGTAATCAGTGTTGCAGATAATCACACACAATCCCAGTTCCCAGCCTCGGAATCAGAGAAACTGCGGCACAGCAGCCCAGATCCAAACGGAATTGGGATGGGAATGAGTCGCGGAGTTACTCTCTGGCTCCAGTGATGCAACAGTTGAGAGTGCAGTCCTTTTATGATGGTATGGAGACGCAAGAAATTCCTAGATTGAGTGTGCTACTGATCAAGGAAATGGTTGTCCCCGTTTATACTCTCATGGCGATCTACAGTGCATCTTGCTAAGACAGCTGAGTGGCACAACTGGAACGTGAAATTTGCAGTGGTGGGTTTAAAAGATGGTTTTGCTGTTTGGATCTGTGTTTCCGACACTGGCGGGGGCAGCTACATTTGCTTGCATCAGCTCAGTGTCAGTTTCTTCCACACAGTCAACACTTCAACCTGGGTGGTGTTGGGGTGATATTTTAAACTGGTCATCCTTGGAGACTGGGACACGGAAACGGTGATGTTTAAGTTCGACAAATAAAACCTGGAATGCAAGCCTGACCTCAGGAACAGAGATAATAAATTTAATTTCCTGCAATCCCATTCATTCATGTCCCTTATGTAGGGGATTCTACCATGTTCACCCAGTTCTGCCTACGAGGGACTCCAGGAGCAGAAAAACATGAGCTGACCCTTAATTCAGGAATCCCCGTCATGTGGGGAAGCAGGCAAGTCGGCCCTTTCAGTCCACACGGTCCATCCGAAGCGCATCCCACCAGACCCCACGGTATTCCCTATCCCATAAGCCTGTATATCCCATTGTTTATCCCTGTAACTGGCACATTTTTGGTCAGAGGGAGAAATAAAAACGCAAACACACAGAGAATGTGCAGTCTGCGCACAGACAGACACCCGAGGCTGGGATCACACCCGGGTGTGTGGTGTAGCCAGACAGAAATGAACAAGGGGCAAAGAATAAATGTTGTCCTGACCACTGATACTCACACCCTGTGGGTGAATGAGGAAGAATGAAAACACATTCACAACTTGGAAAACGGAATTTATATCTGTGTGGACACGATTTGAAAGGATCGTTCACCCTGGGTTGTAAAAAGGACACTGATACGACAGAGAAAGCAGGGCAATGTGGGAACTGCAGGAAGAGATTCAATTACGCACAGAAGTTGAAATTTATTTAATCAGTAACACTGGGGAGAGACCGTTCACCAGTCCCGTGTGTGGGAAGGGATCACTGAGCAAAACAACCTCCGGAGACTCCAGCAGGATTACATATCCCATCAGGTGTTCGATTATGCTGTCAATGCGGTTATTAATCCCAACCAGCTATTTGTTCCGTAGCGTCAATCATAGAGTCATACAGCATGAAAACAGCCCTGTCAGTCCAACCAATCCATGATGAACGTGCTGCCAAACTAATCTTGTCCCATCTGTCTCCTGTTGAACCAGCTGAGTGGTTATAATGCCCTTGTAGTTTTATTATTGTGTTGCTCATCCAAAAACCCAGGTAATATTTTGGGGACAAAAGGTTTAGGTCCTGGCATGACAGATGGTGGAGTTTGAATTCAATAAGCACCTGCAATTGAAGTGTCTCGTGGTGACCTGAATCAGTTGTGTGGAAAATCCCATCCGATTTCGGGAAGCAAACTGTCATATTCAGCTGCTCTGTCCCACATGAGACTCCAGATGGATAATATCGTGATTGCCTCTTTACTGTCCTCTGGGAAATAACTGATGTGCTAGGCATGAATAAATTTCTTTTAAAAATCCCACTTTCCCATTCATTTTTGGATCCAATTGTCCTTTAAATGTTGCAAATGTACCCTCATCCATCACTTCCTTAGCAAGTTAATTGCGCACGTAAAACACCTACTCTCGAAAAATGCCTCACATGTCTTTTTTTAAAAAAAATCTCTCTCCATCTTGAACATATGCCCTCTCGTCTTGAAATTACCCTGCTGGGAAAAGGCAGCTATGGGGAACTCTAAGTTACCTCTCATAAACTTCCATCAGGTCGCCGCTCAAACCCCTAACCTAAAGTAAAAACAGTCGCAACGAGGGGACCGTGAGAACTGCAGATGAGAGATCAGAATCGAGTTTGTTGTGCTGGGAAAGCACAGCAGGTCAGGTAATATTTGAGGAGCTTGAGAATCGATAATTCGGGCAAGAGCCTGATGAGCGACACTTGTGCGAAAATTTGATTCTCCTGCTCCTCGGATGCTGCCTAACTCGTTGTGGTTTTCCAGCCCCCAAATCTCGAATCTGAAAACAGTCTCAGCCTATCCAGCTTTTCATTAGAACTCAAACATTCCGTACACGGCAATATGCGTGTATACCTTTTCTGAACCTGCTCCAGCTCAATAATATCATTCCTACAACTGGGCTACCAGAACTGGACATAATATTCCAGAAGTGGCCTCACCAATGTCCTGAAAAGTTTAAACTTAACGTCCCAACTCGGGTATCCAAAAGACTAAGTAATGAAGGGAAGTAAGTTAAATGCCTTTGAACCATCCTGTCTGTAGGTGATGCAAACTACAAGGAATTATGTACCTGAATCCCTAGCTTCCGTGTTCTCCAACGCGACGTAAAGCCCTGCTCCTTTTGCTGTATCAAAATGGAATACCTTCCACTTATCCAGATTGAACTCCATGTTACATTTTTTCAGTCCAACGACTCATTGGATTAAGATCCTTTTGAATCTTAGGTAATCTTCTTCATTGTCTACAATACTGATGTCGCCTGCAAACTTACGAAGCACGCCTGCTGTGAGATCCAAGGCTTTCTCATATACATCACTGATTCATATTTACTTGTAGTGGCCGTGATTTAGCAGTATGCAGATCATACAACAGTTAATCATGAGAAAGAAAGCCGCAGACTGCAGGGAGATATCAAACAATTGGAAATAAAAAATGGTGAAAGCAAATCATTCCAGGGAAGTGGGTGATAGTGAAGTAAAATCAAACTTCAAACCAGCCGCCCTCGCTCCAGTTGTGGCACTCAGTTATCTCAGCAAATGCACTGTCGATTGCTATTTTATAATAACGGGAACAAATTTTCCCTTCTGCCCCGCCTTTGACCAGGAGCACTTCCAACCTCGGAATTGCTTGCACCTCTAAACCGTCATAGAAATGACGTGCATTCACCGGTCATATCACTTGAGCCATTGAGTATCTCATTCCCATCCCGATTTCAAGTTGGACCTTGTCAACTGCGCCACTCAATTCCTCTGATTCTGGGGCTGGGAATTGGGACTCTGTGGCAGCAGGGGTTACTGACTTCTGTGGGGAGCTGGTGAAAGAGCCGATGTTAAACTGCATTGCTATTGCAGCATACATTTCAACAAAAGCTACACTGTTTCCGGAGTCTTTGATTTTTTAGAGAAATCTATTTGTCTCAGCCTTCAGCATATTAATGATGGAATCACCCCAGCCACTTAGTGCACTGAAGTTAAAGGGCCAGCCCATTTTGAGTTCCCACATATCTGACACTGTTCGCTAAGCACTGATATTGTGCATTTGGTGTTCTGCATAACATTTCTTATGATACTGTACTTATTGCTGCCGCATGGTATGCTCATCTGTGGGGTGCTGTGATCCTATAGTGGTTAGTGCTCTGCGTTGTGGCCACAGCAACCTCGATTCGAATCCGAGTTACGGCAGCAATCGCTCTATTTGTCCCAGTCTTTTGTGAAACACAAAGGAATCAGTTATTTTAACATAGTAATTTTCTCCAAAGTGATGACTTTTTCCTTCAAGTTCTGCTCGCTCACATTTCTGAGTTTCAGAATTCAACTCCACCCGTTCTCAGAGATTTCTTCCCTCCTCTGAACTAACCGAACTTTCCATCCCATACCCCCATTTCCTTAATTTGGGGATGCCGGTGTTGGACTATGGAGTACAAAGTTAAAAATCACCCAACACCAGATTATGATCTTATATGTTTAATTGAAGCACGAGCTTTCGAAGCGCTGCTCTTTCATCATGTGTTTGTGGAGTTATTTCCTATTTCACTAAGGCATTGCAGAATCTAACACTGACTCTCACGTTGATGCCTATCAGTCTGTGTGGCTGGGGCCACTGTTGCTGGGTGAACGTGCCCCAGCCCCACCATCGGGACCTGCAGACCACTTGATCCATTTGGTTACACTGTTGTGAGATCAATACTCATGTAACAGCTTTTACCGACATGGACAAGAGATTATTGTGGGATGATGGGGTGATGTGATGTGGTGTGGTGTGGTGTGGTGTGGTGTGGTGTGGTGTGGTGTGATGTGGTGGGGGGGGGGGGGGGGGGGCAGCCAAGCTCAGGAAAATGGCACAGGACAGTATCGGGGAAAAGCAACTTAATTGGATATGATCAGTTTCACTGCTTTTCTGCAATGGCCGAGCACTATTACCACTGAACACTGAACTGTTAACTGAGACACCAGGGACCTGGGTTTGACTCCGACCATGCTAGGTGGCAGAATTTGCATTCAATAAATATCTGGAAATACGAATCTAATAACTCCTGTCAATCCATAGCCAATTGTTGAAAAAAACAAAACCATCTGACGTCATTTAAGGAATGAAACTGCCATTCTTACATGTTCGGGCCTCCATGTGACTCCAGACTCACTACAATATGATTGAATCTCAACTACCGCTGTGCAATTAGGGACAGCAATAAATACTGTCGAGCCAGCGACGCCCTCATACTGTAATAGAATCGTGATAAAAAGTTCATTCGGCTCCAGCTAGATTACTGTGTGCAGTCCTGCCACTCACAGAAGAGCATGGATGTTATCGCACTGGGAATATTGCAGGAGTGATTTACTGGGATATTATCTGGGCTGAAGAGTTGCAGTTGTGAGGAGAGATTGGACAAACTGGGGTTGTTTCTCGCCGAGCCGAGAAGATTGGAGAAGACATGACTGAGATGTACAAAATAATGAGGGATAGGGTTAGGATAGACTGAAAGAAGCGTTTGTTATTGTTGGAGGGATCGAACACTGAGGCCAAGAGATTTCGGGAAAAGGCAGAAAAGTTTGAGTAGATTTGTGAAAAGGGTCAGAGAGGCTGGAATCGTTCTAACCTGAAAAAAAAATGTGAATTTGTGATTGCAACACATACAAGACTATGTGCTAAATCATGGAAAACTTGACTCAGGTCGTTAAGCAGTTGTGTAGGACAATTTCGGCCACAACAGGCTGAAGGGTCTCCTTCGATGTTGTTGTCCTCCACAGTATCGTGGTTCGTGTCCTGGCCTGTCACAGGGCTCAATTCTCCGCTGGGGGCATCGTAAATGTTTTAAACTTGTCATTCTGCTCCCCAGTGACGGTTGTTCATGCTTGGCCTTCCATTCTCGATGGGACATGTCACAGGAAGGACAGTGCTGTCTGAATCAGCGGGGGAAGGACTGCAGCTCCTGGGGGGAGAGAGTATCAGTGAAAGTGCAAACACGTAACTTCAGCCAACTGCACTGCCCCCTCGCCCAACCCCGTCAAACACCGCCCACATTCCCAACACCAAGCAACACCGCCCACTCCCCCAACCCCGACCAAAACCGCCACCTCCCCCCACCCCGTCCAAAACCGCCCCTCCAAAACCCTGTCTAACACTGACCCCTCCCCTAACCCTGTCCAACACTGCCCCCTCGCCCAACCCCGTCAAACAGCGCCCCCATTCCCAACACCAACCAACACCGCCCCCTCCCCAACCCCGTCCAACACAACCCCCTCCCCCAACCCTGTCCAACACCGCCCCCTCCATCAACTCGTTCCAACACCGCCCCCTCCACCAACCCCATCAAACACCGCCCCATCCACAACATCGTCCAACATCGCCCACTCCCACACCCCGTCCAACACCGACCCCTCCCCCAACCCCGCCCAACAGCACCCCCTCCACCAACACCATCCAACACCGCCCACTCCCCCAGCCCCGTTCACAACCGCCCACTCCCCAACACCATCCAACTCTGCCCCTCCACCAACACCGCCCACTCCCCAAGCCCCGTTCACAACCGCCGCCTCCCCAACACCGTCGAACTCCGCCCACTCTCACAGCCCAGTTCAAAATCGCCCCCTCCTCAAGACTGTACAACACTGCCCTCTCCACCAACACCATTCAACACTCCCCATTCCCCCAGCTCCGTTCAAAACCACCCCCTCCCCAACACGGTCCAACACCATCCCCACCCCAAACCTGTCAAACACTGCTCCCTCACCCCCACCCTGTTCAACACCACCCCCACCCGAACACCGTCCAACACCACCCACTCCACAACCCCATACCACACCACTCCTTCCTCCAAACCCGTACCACACCTCCCCCTCCCCAAACCCATCCAACACTGCCGCGTCCCTAACAACGTCCGACACCGCCCCCTCCCCAACCATGTATCACAACACGCCCTCCCCAACCCAGTTCCACACCACACCGTCCTCCAACACTGCCCAACACCGTCGCCTCAAAAACCCTGTCCGACACCTCCCCCCAATCCCGTCCGACACCGCCCCCTCCCACAATGCCACCCCACACCACCCCCTCCCCAAACCATGTCCAAGACCAACCCCTCCACTAACACCGTCCAACATCGACGCTTCACCAACACAGTCCAACACCAACCCCTCCCCAAACCCGTCCAAAACCATCCCCTCCCCAAACCCGTCCAACACCGCACCCTCCCACAGCCCCGTCCATCACTGCCCCCTCCCCAACCCCGTCCAACATTGTCCCCTCCCGTGAAGCCCTTCAAATACCACCCCCTCCCAAACCTGTCCATCACTGCCCCGTCCCCAACGCGTCCAAAACCGCCGCATCCCCCAACCCCGTCCAACACCGTCCCCTACCCAACCCATCCAAAACCACCCCCGCCCCCAACCCTCTCCAACACTGCCCCCTCCCAAACCGCGTCTAACACTGCCCCCTCCCCCCAACCGGGTTCAACACTGTTCCCTCCCCCCAACCCCATCAAACACCACCCCCATTCCCAAAACCGTCCAACACCGCACCCTCCTCAACCCCGGCCAACACTGCCCCCTCCCCCAACACCAACCAACACCGCCCACTCCCCCAACCCCAACCAACACCGCCACCTCCCCCCACCCCGTCCAAAACCGCCCCTCCAAAACCCTGTCTAACACTGACCCCTCCCCTAACCCTGTCCAACACCGCCCCCTCCACCAACACCATACAACACCGCACACTTCCCCACCCCCGTTCACAACCGCCCCCTCCCCATCCAAGTCCAACTCCGCCCCCATCCCAACACCGACCAACACCACCACCTCCCCAACCCTGTCCAAAACCGCCCCCTCCAAAACCGTGTCTAACACTGACCACTCCCCAACCCAGTCCAACACCGCCCCCTCTGTCAACTCCGTCCAAAACCGCCCCCTCCACCAACACCTTCCAACACCGCCCACTCCACCATTCCCGTCGAAAACCACACCCTCCCCAACCCCGTCCAACACTGTCCCCTCCCAAACCCCGTCTAACACTGCCCCCTCCCCCCAACCCGGTCCAACACTGCCCCCTCCCCCAACCCCATCAAATACGGGCCCCATCCCCAAAACCATCCAACACCGCCCCTCGGAAACCCCGTCCAACAGCGCCCCTTCCTCCAACCCCGTCCAACAGCGCCCCCTCCACCAACACCATCCAACACCACGCACTTCCCCAGCCCCGTTCACAACCGCCCCCTCCCCAACATCGTCCAACTCCGCCCCCTCAACCAACAACGTCCAACCCCGCCCACTCCCCCAGCCCCGTTCAAAACCGCCGCCTCCCCAAAATGGTCCAACACCGTCCCATCCCAAAATGCTGTCCCACACTGCCCCCTCCCCCAACCATATCCAACACCGACCCCGCCACCAACACCATCCATCACCGCCGCTTCACCAACCCCGTCCAACACTGCCCCCTCCAAAAACCGGCCTCACACTGCCCCCTCCCCAACTCCATTCAACACTGTCCCCTTGCCCAACCACGTCAAACACTGCCCCCATTCCCAACACCATCCAACCCTGCCCCCTCCCCAACCCCGTCCAGCACCGCCCCCTCCCACAACCCCATCCAACACTGCCCCCTACCACAACCCCGTCCAACACCACCCCCTCCACAACCCCATCCAACACCGCCTCCTCCAAAACACGGTCTAACACTGCCCCCTCCGCCCAACGCCGTCCAACAATGCCCCCTCGCCCAAACACGTCAAACACTGCCCCCATTCTCAACACCATCCAACACCGCACCCTCACCAACCCCTTCCAACACCGCCCCCTTCTCCAACCCCGTCCAACGCTGCCCCCATTCACAACAACGTCTAACACTGCCCCGTCCCCCCAAACTGATCAAACACTGCCCCCTCCCTCAACCTGATCAAACACCGCCCCAACCCCAAAACCGTCCAACACCGCCCCCCTCCCCAGCCCCATCCAACACCACCCCCTCCCTCAACCAGGTCCAACACTGCCACCTCCCCAGCCCCATCCAACACCATGCCCTCCCCCAACCCGCTCCAACACTGCCCTCTCCCAAACTCCGTCTAACACTGACCCTCCACCCAACCTCCTCCATCACTGCCCGCTCCCCAGCCCCATCCAACAACACCCCCTCCCCCAAAACCGTCCAACACCGCCGCCTCCCCAACCTCGTCCGACACCGCCCCTGCCACATCTCCGTTCAACGCAACCCCCTCCACCAACCCCATCCAACACTGCCCACTACCCCAGTCCCGTTCAAAACCATACCCTCGCCAACCCCGTCCAACACTGCCCCCTCCCGAAACCCGTCAAACACGGCCTACTCCCCCAACTCCGTCCAAAACCTCCCCTTCCACTAACCCCATCCAGCACTGCCCCCTCCCCAGCCCCATCCAACACCAAACCCTCCCCCAACCCAGTCCAACACTGCCCCCTCCCAAACCCCGTCTAACACTGCCACACACCCAACACCCTCCATCACTGCTCCCTTCCCCCAACCCCATCAAACACCACCCCCTCCCCAATCCCATCCAACACCGCTCCCTCACACAAAGCTGTCCAAAACCGCCCCCTCCCCGAACCCTGGCCAACACCGCACCCTCCCCCAACACAGTCCAACACTTACCCCTCCCCAAACCCTGCCCAACACCGCCTCCTCTCTCACCACGGTACAAACCTGCCCCCTCCTGAACCCAGTCCAACACCGCCCCCTCCCCATTCCCGTCCAACACCGCCCCCTCCCCCATCCAGATCAAACAGAACCCCCTCCCCCAAAACCATCCAACACCGCTGCCTCCCCAAACCCATCTGATACGGCCCCCTCCCCAATCCCGTCCAACACCAATCCCTCCCCAATCCCGTCCAACACCGCTCCCTCCCCCAAAGCTGTCCAAAACCGCCCCCTCCCACAACCCTGTCTAAAACCGCCCGCTCCCCCAACCCTGTCCAACACCGCCCCCTCCCCCAACACCATCCAACACTGCCCACTCCCCCAGCCCCGTTCAAAACCGCCCCCTCCCCAACACGGTCTAACACCACCCCCCACCCCAACCGTGTCAAACACTGCCCCCTCCCCAGCCCCATCCAACACCACCCCCTCCCCCAACCCGGTCCACCACCTCCCCCTCCCCAACCCCGTCCAACCCTGCCCCGATTCCCAAAACCATCCAACACCACCCCCTCCCCAACACCATCCAAATCTGTCCCCTCCACCAATACCACCCAACACTGCCCTCTCCCCCAGACCCATTCAAAACCGCACACTCCCTCAACCCCGTCCAACACTCCCCCCTCCGCCAACACCGCCCAACACCGCCCACTCCCCCAGCCCCGTTCACAACCGCCCCCTTCGCCAACATGGTCCAACACCGCCCCCACCCCAACCCTGTCAAACACTGATTCCTCATCCCAACCCTGTCCAACACCGCCCCCACCCCATCACCGTCCAACACCGCCCCAACGCCCAACACCGTCCAACACCGCCCCTTCTACCAACCCCACCTAACACTGTCCACTCCCCCAGCCCCGTTCAAAACTGAACCCTCCCCAACCCAGTCCAACACTGCCCCCTCCCCTAACCCGTCAAACACGGCCCCCTCCCCCAACCCCGTCCAACACTGCCCCCTTCCCCAACACCATTGAACACCAACCCCTCCCCCAAACCGTCCCACACCGCTGCTTCCCCAACCCCGTCTGATACCGCCCACTCCCCAACCCCGTCCAACATCGATCCCTCACCCAAAGCTGCCCAAAACCGCCCCCTCGCCCAACCCTGTCCAACACCGCACCCTCCCTCAAAACAGTCCAACACCGCCCCCTCCCCAAACCCGTCTGACACCGCCCCCTCCACAATCCCGTCCAACACCGCGACCTCCCCAATTCCGTCCAACACTGATCCCTCCCCCAAAGCTGTCTAAAACCACCCCCTCCCCAACCCTGTCCAACACCGCCCCCTCTCTCAACATGGTACAAAAACGCGCCCTCCCCAACCCTGTATGACACCGCCCCCTCCCCAATCCAGTCCAACACCTCCCCTCTCCCACAACCAGGTCAAACAGCACGCGCTCCCACAAACTGTCCAACACCGCCGCCTCCTCAACCCGATCCAACACTGCTCCCTCCCCCAAAGTAGTCCAAAACCTCCCCCTCCCACAACCCTGCCCAAAACCGCCCACTTCCCCAGCCCCGTTCAAGACCGCCCCCTCCCCAACACGGTCCAACACCGCCCCCACCCCAAGCCTGTCAAACACTGCTCCCTCACCCCAACCCTGTGCAACACGGCTCCCACCCCAACACCATCCGAAACCACCCCATCCCCCAACCCCGTCCAACACCACCCGCTCTCCCAACCCCATCCAACACCGCCCCCTGCCACAACTCCGTCCATCACCGCCCCCTCCACCAACCCCATCCAACACCGCCCATTACCACAGCCCCGTTCAAAACCGAACCCTCCCCAACCCCGTAAACACGGCCCCTCCCCAAATCCGTCAAACACGGCCCCCTCCACCAACCCCATCCAACACCGCCCACTCCCCCAGACCCATTCAAAACCGAACCCTCCCCAATCCTGTCCAACACTGCCCCCTCCTCAACCCCGTCCAACACTGCCCCCCAAACCCCGTCTAACACTGCTCCTCCCCCCAAACCCGTCCATCACCGCCCCTTCCCCCAAACCCCATCAAACACCAACTCTCCACCAAAACCGTCCAACACTGCCACCTCCACAACCCCGTCCGACACCGCCCTCCCAAGTCCATCCATCACCGCTCCTCCCCAACCATGCCCAACACCGCCCCCTCACCCAACACCGTCCAACACCGCCGCCTCCCCAACTCTGTCTAACACCATCCCCTCCCCAAACCACTCCCAAACCACCCGCAGCTCAACCCCATACAACACTGCCCACTCCCCACCCCATCCAACACTGCCCCCTCCCAATCCCGTCCAACACTGCCCCCTCCCCAACCCCACACAACATTGCTCCCTCCAGCGAACCCCTTCAAACACCACCCCCTCCCCAAACCCGTCCTACACTGCTCCCTCCCCAACCACATCCAACACCGCCCCGTCCCCAACCCCATCCAAAACCACCCCCTCCCCTAACCCCGTCCAACACCGCCCCATACCAAACACCGTCCAACACCGCCCCCTCCCCAAACCCGTCCAACACCGCCCCCTCCACAAACCCCGTCCAACACCGCCTACTCCCCCAGTCCTGTTCACAACCGATCCCTCCCCAACTGGAAACATCTCCCCCCACTCCACCAACACCAAAAAACAACGCCCACTCCCCCAACCACGTTCAAAACTGCCCCTTCCCCAACACTGTCCAACACTGCCCCCTCCCCTCAACCCAATGCAACACTACAGCCTCCCCCAAACCCAACAAACACCACCCCCTTCCCCAACACCGTCCAATACCACCCCGTCCCCAACCCTGTCCAACACCGGCCCCTGCCCCAACCCGGTGCAACCTACCCCCTCCACCCAACGCCATCAAACACAGTTTTGGGGAGGGGGCGGTATTGTACGGGGATGGGGGAGGGGGCGGTGTTGGACGGAGTTGTTGGAGTCGGCCGTGTTGGACGTAGTTGGGGAGGGAGCGGTGTTGGACAGTGTTGGGGAGGGGTTGGAATTGGACGGGGATGGGGAAGGGGCGGTGTTAGAGGGGTTGGCAGAGGTGCGGTGTTGGACGGGGTTTGGGGAGGTTGTGGTTTTGGACGAGTATGGGGAGGGGGCGGTGTTGGACGGGGTTGGGGAGGGGGTGTTGTTGGATGGTGTTGGAGTGGGGTTGGTATTGGACGCGGATGTGGAGGGTATGGTGTTGGCCGGGGAATGGGGAACGGGCGGTGTTGGATGGGGTTGGGTGAGGAACAGTGTTGGACGGGTTTGGCGACGGGGTGGTGCTGGACGTGTTTGTGGGAGGGGGCGGTGTTGGATGGGGTTGGGGAGGGAGCGGTGTTGGATGGGGTTGGGGAGGGAGCGGTGTTGGATGGGGTTGCGGAGGGGGCGATGTTGGACAGTGTTAGGGTGGGGGCGGTATTGGACAGGGATTGGAAGGCGGCGGTGTTGGCTGGGGAATGGGGAGCAGGTGCTGCTGGACAGGCTTGGTGGAGTGGAAGTGTTGGACAGGGTTGGGGGAGGTGTCAGTGTTTGACGGGGTTGGGGATCAGGCGGTGCTGGACGAGTTTGGGTGAGGAGGCGGTGTTGGATGGGGTTGGCGATCGGGCAGTGTTGGACAGGGTTGTGAGAGGGGTGGTTTTGGAGAGTGTTGGGGAGCGGGTGGTATTGGATGGGGATTGTCGAGGGGGCGCTCTTGGACGGGATTGGGGAGGGGGCGGTGTTAGACGATTTTGGGGGAGGTGGCGGTTTTGGATGGGGTTGGGGAGGGGGCGGTGTTGGACGAGTTTGGGAGAAGGGGCGGTGTTGGATGGGTTTGGGGAGGGGTGGTGTTTGACAGTGTTGGGAAGGGGACGCTATTGGACAGGGATGGGGAGGGGTCGGTGTTAGACGGGATTGGGGGAGGGGTGTGTTGGACGGGATTGGGGGAGGTGGCGGTGTTGGATGGGGTTGGGTAGGGCGTGCTGTTTAATGCGGTTATGGTGGGGGCGGTGTTGGAGAGTGTTGGGGAAGGGGTGGCGTTGGACTGGGTCTTGGGGAACGGGATGTGTTGGACGGGGTTGGAGGGAGGGTGCAGTGAAGAACGGCGTGGCGGGAGGGGGCGTTTTTGGACGGGGTTGGGAGAGGGGACAGTGTTGGACGGGGTTGGGAAAGGGGTGGTGTCGGTCGTGGTTGGTGAAGGGGCAGTATTGGACGGGGTTGGGGAGGGGGTGTTTTTGGGACAGTGTTGGGGTGGGGACGGTGGGGACCCCGTCCAACACCGCCCTCTCCCCATACTCGTCCAAAACCACAACCTCCCCCAACCCAGTCCAACACTGCCCCCTCCCAAACCCCGTCTAACACTGCCACACACCCAACACCCTCCATCACTGCTCCCTTCCCCCAACCCCATCAAACACCACCCCCTCCCCAATCCCATCCAACACCGCTCCCTCACACAAAGCTGTCCAAAACCGCCCCCTCCCCGAACCCTGGCCAACACCGCACCCTCCCCCAACACAGTCCAACACTTACCCCTCCCCAAACCCTGCCCAACACCGCCTCCTCTCTCACCACGGTACAAACCTGCCCCCTCCTGAACCCAGTCCAACACCGCCCCCTCCCCATTCCCGTCCAACACCGCCCCCTCCCCCATCCAGATCAAACAGAACCCCCTCCCCCAAAACCATCCAACACCGCTGCCTCCCCAAACCCATCTGATACGGCCCCCTCCCCAATCCCGTCCAACACCAATCCCTCCCCAATCCCGTCCAACACCGCTCCCTCCCCCAAAGCTGTCCAAAACCGCCCCCTCCCACAACCCTGTCTAAAACCGCCCGCTCCCCCAACCCTGTCCAACACCGCCCCCTCCCCCAACACCATCCAACACTGCCCACTCCCCCAGCCCCGTTCAAAACCACCCCCACCCCAACCGTGTCAAACACTGCCCCCTCCCCAGCCCCATCCAACACCACCCCCTCCCCCAACCCGGTCCACCACCTCCCCCTCCCCAACCCCGTCCAACCCTGCCCCGATTCCCAAAACCATCCAACACCACCCCCTCCCCAACACCATCCAAATCTGTCCCCTCCACCAATACCACCCAACACTGCCCTCTCCCCCAGACCCATTCAAAACCGCACACTCCCTCAACCCCGTCCAACACTCCCCCCTCCGCCAACACCGCCCAACACCGCCCACTCCCCCAGCCCCGTTCACAACCGCCCCCTTCGCCAACATGGTCCAACACCGCCCCCACCCCAACCCTGTCAAACACTGATTCCTCATCCCAACCCTGTCCAACACCGCCCCCACCCCATCACCGTCCAACACCGCCCCAACGCCCAACACCGTCCAACACCGCCCCTTCTACCAACCCCACCTAACACTGTCCACTCCCCCAGCCCCGTTCAAAACTGAACCCTCCCCAACCCAGTCCAACACTGCCCCCTCCCCTAACCCGTCAAACACGGCCCCCTCCCCCAACCCCGTCCAACACTGCCCCCTTCCCCAACACCATTGAACACCAACCCCTCCCCCAAACCGTCCCACACCGCTGCTTCCCCAACCCCGTCTGATACCGCCCACTCCCCAACCCCGTCCAACATCGATCCCTCACCCAAAGCTGCCCAAAACCGCCCCCTCGCCCAACCCTGTCCAACACCGCACCCTCCCTCAAAACAGTCCAACACCGCCCCCTCCCCAAACCCGTCTGACACCGCCCCCTCCACAATCCCGTCCAACACCGCGACCTCCCCAATTCCGTCCAACACTGATCCCTCCCCCAAAGCTGTCTAAAACCACCCCCTCCCCAACCCTGTCCAACACCGCCCCCTCTCTCAACATGGTACAAAAACGCGCCCTCCCCAACCCTGTATGACACCGCCCCCTCCCCAATCCAGTCCAACACCTCCCCTCTCCCACAACCAGGTCAAACAGCACGCGCTCCCACAAACTGTCCAACACCGCCGCCTCCTCAACCCGATCCAACACTGCTCCCTCCCCCAAAGTAGTCCAAAACCTCCCCCTCCCACAACCCTGCCCAAAACCGCCCACTTCCCCAGCCCCGTTCAAGACCGCCCCCTCCCCAACACGGTCCAACACCGCCCCCACCCCAAGCCTGTCAAACACTGCTCCCTCACCCCAACCCTGTGCAACACGGCTCCCACCCCAACACCATCCGAAACCACCCCATCCCCCAACCCCGTCCAACACCACCCGCTCTCCCAACCCCATCCAACACCGCCCCCTGCCACAACTCCGTCCATCACCGCCCCCTCCACCAACCCCATCCAACACCGCCCATTACCACAGCCCCGTTCAAAACCGAACCCTCCCCAACCCCGTAAACACGGCCCCTCCCCAAATCCGTCAAACACGGCCCCCTCCACCAACCCCGTCCAACACCTCCCCCAACCCCCAATCCCATCCAACAACGCCCACTCCCCCAACTCCGACCAACACCGCCCCTCCACCAACCACATCCAACACCGCCCACTCGCCCAGACCCATTCAAAACCGAACCCTCCCCAATCCTGTCCAACACCGTCCGCTCCCCCAACCCCGTCCAACACTGCCCCCTTCCCCCAACACCATTGAACACCACCTCCTCCCCAAACCGTCCCACACCGCCGCTTCCCCAACCCCGTCTGATACCGCCCACTCCCCAACCCCGTCCAACATCGATCCCTCACCCAAAGCTGTCCAACACCGCCCCCTCCCCAAACCCGTCTGACACCGCCCCCTCCACAATCCCGTCCAACACCACGCCCTGCCCAATTCGTCCAACACTGATCCCTCCCCCAAAGCTGTCCAAAACCACCACCTCCCCAACCCTGTCCAACACCGCCCCCTCTCTCAACATGGTACAAAAACGCGCCCTCCCCAACCCTGTATGAAACCGCCCCCTCCCCAATCCAGTCCAACACCTCCCCTCTCCCACAACCAGGTCAAACAGCACGCGCTCCCACAAACTGTCCAACACCGCCGCCTCCTCAACCCGATCCAACACTGCTCCCTCCCCCAAAGTAGTCCAAAACCTCCCCCTCCCACAACCCTGCCCAAAACCGCCCACTTCCCCAGCCCCGTTCAAAACCGACCCCTCCCCAACACGGTCCAACACCGCCCCCACCCCAAGCCTGTCAAACACTGCTCCCTCACCCCAACCCTGTGCAACACGGCTCCCACCCCAACACCATCCGACACCACCCCATCCCCCAACCCCGTCCAACACCACCCGCTCTCCCAACCCTATCCAACACCGCCCCCTGCCACAACTCCGTCCATCACCGCCCCCTCCACCAAGCCCATCCAACACCGCCCATTGCCACAGCCCCGTTCAAAACCGAACCCTCCCCAACCCCGTCCAACACTGCCCCTCCCCAAATCCGTCAAACACGGCCCCCTCCACCAACCCCATCCAACACCGCCCACTCCCCCAGACCCATTCAAAACCGAACCCTCCCCAATCCTGTCCAACACTGCCCCCTCCTCAACCCCGTCCAACACTGCCCCCCAAACCCCGTCTAACACTGCTCCTCCCCCCAAACCCGTCCATCACCGCCCCTTCCCCCAAACCCCATCAAACACCAACTCTCCACCAAAACCGTCCAACACTGCCACCTCCACAACCCCGTCCGACACCGCCCTCCCAAGTCCATCCATCACCGCTCCTCCCCAACCATGCCCAACACCGCCCCCTCACCCAACACCGTCCAACACCGCCGCCTCCCCAACTCTGTCTAACACCATCCCCTCCCCAAACCACTCCCAAACCACCCGCAGCTCAACCCCATACAACACTGCCCACTCCCCACCCCATCCAACACTGCCCCCTCCCAATCCCGTCCAACACTGCCCCCTCCCCAACCCCACACAACATTGCTCCCTCCAGCGAACCCCTTCAAACACCGCCCCCTCCCCAAACCCGTCCTACACTGCTCCCTCCCCAACCACATCCAACACCGCCCCGTCCCCAACCCCATCCAAAACCACCCCCTCCCCTAACCCCGTCCAACACCGCCCCATACCAAACACCGTCCAACACCGCCCCCTCCCCAAACCCGTCCAACACCGCCCCCTCCACAAACCCCGTCCAACACCGCCTACTCCCCCAGTCCTGTTCACAACCGATCCCTCCCCAACTGGAAACATCTCCCCCCACTCCACCAACACCAAAAAACAACGCCCACTCCCCCAACCACGTTCAAAACTGCCCCTTCCCCAACACTGTCCAACACTGCCCCCTCCCCTCAACCCAATGCAACACTACAGCCTCCCCCAAACCCAACAAACACCACCCCCTTCCCCAACACCGTCCAATACCACCCCGTCCCCAACCCTGTCCAACACCGGCCCCTGCCCCAACCCGGTGCAACCTACCCCCTCCACCCAACGCCATCAAACACAGTTTTGGGGAGGGGGCGGTATTGTACGGGGATGGGGGAGGGGGCGGTGTTGGACGGAGTTGTTGGAGTCGGCCGTGTTGGACGTAGTTGGGGAGGGAGCGGTGTTGGACAGTGTTGGGGAGGGGTTGGAATTGGACAGGGATGGGGAAGGGGCGGTGTTAGAGGGGTTGGCAGAGGTGCGGTGTTGGACGGGGTTTGGGGAGGTTGTGGTTTTGGACGAGTATGGGGAGGGGGCGGTGTTGGACGGGGTTGGGGAGGGGGTGTTGTTGGATGGTGTTGGAGTGGGGTTGGTATTGGACGCGGATGTGGAGGGTATGGTGTTGGCCGGGGAATGGGGAACGGGCGGTGTTGGATGGGGTTGGGTGAGGAACAGTGTTGGACGGGTTTGGCGACGGGGTGGTGCTGGACGTGTTTGTGGGAGGGGGCGGTGTTGGATGGGGTTGGGGAGGGAGCGGTGTTGGATGGGGTTGGGGAGGGAGCGGTGTTGGATGGGGTTGCGGAGGGGGCGATGTTGGACAGTGTTAGGGTGGGGGCGGTATTGGACAGGGATTGGAAGGCGGCGGTGTTGGCTGGGGAATGGGGAGCAGGTGCTGCTGGACAGGCTTGGTGGAGTGGAAGTGTTGGACAGGGTTGGGGGAGGTGTCAGTGTTTGACGGGGTTGGGGATCAGGCGGTGCTGGACGAGTTTGGGTGAGGAGGCGGTGTTGGATGGGGTTGGCGATCGGGCAGTGTTGGACAGGGTTGTGAGAGGGGTGGTTTTGGAGAGTGTTGGGGAGCGGGTGGTATTGGATGGGGATTGTCGAGGGGGCGCTCTTGGACGGGATTGGGGAGGGGGCGGTGTTAGACGATTTTGGGGGAGGTGGCGGTTTTGGATGGGGTTGGGGAGGGGGCGGTGTTGGACGAGTTTGGGAGAAGGGGCGGTGTTGGATGGGTTTGGGGAGGGGTGGTGTTTGATAGTGTTGGGAAGGGGACGCTATTGGACAGGGATGGGGAGGGGTCGGTGTTAGACGGGATTGGGGGAGGGGTGTGTTGGACGGGATTGGGGGAGGTGGCGGTGTTGGATGGGGTTGGGTAGGGCGTGCTGTTTAATGCGGTTATGGTGGGGGCGGTGTTGGAGAGTGTTGGGGAAGGGGTGGCGTTGGACTGGGTCTTGGGGAACGGGATGTGTTGGACGGGGTTGGAGGGAGGGTGCAGTGAAGAACGGCGTGGCGGGAGGGGGCGTTTTTGGACGGGGTTGGGAGAGGGGACAGTGTTGGACGGGGTTGGGAAAGGGGTGGTGTCGGTCGTGGTTGGTGAAGGGGCAGTATTGGACGGGGTTGGGGAGGGGGTGTTTTTGGGACAGTGTTGGGGTGGGGACGGTGGGGACCCCGTCCAACACCGCCCTCTCCCCATACTCGTCCAAAACCACAACCTCCCCAAACCCCGGCCAACACCGCACCTCTGCCAACCCCGTCTAACACACCCCATCCCCATCCCCGTCCAATACCAACCCCTCCCCAACACTGTCCAACACCGCGTCCTCCCCAACACCATCCAACACAGCCCCCTCCCCCAAACCCGAACAACACCGCCCCCCCAACCCATCCAACACCGCCCCCTCCCCAACTACGTCCAACACCGTCAACTCCCACAACCCCGTCCAACACCGCCCCCTCCCCCATCCCCGTCCAATATCCCCCTTCCAAAACTGTCCAACACTGCCCCCTACACAACCACGCCTAACACCGCCACTCCGCCATACTCATCCAACACTGCCCCCTTCCCGAACCCCATCCAAACCCGCCCCCTCCTCAACCCCGTACAACAGCGCCCTCTCCAATCCCTTCCAAAACCGCCCACTCCCCAACCCCGTCCAACACCACCCCCTCCCAAACCCGTCCAACACTGACCCCTCCCCCAAATCCCGTTAAACACCGCCCCCTCCCCCAACTTCAGCCAACACTGCCCGTCTCCCAAACCCCGTCCAACACTGCCCCCAACCACAACCCTATCCAACATCGCGCCCCAAAACCATCCAACAAAGCCACCTCCCAACCCCGTCCACCACCGCCACCTCCCCCATCCCCGTCCAACACCGCCACCTCCCCAACCCCGTTCAACACCGCCCCCTTCCCGAACCCTGTCCAACACCGACCCCCCACCAACTCCGTCAAACACCGCCCCCTCCCCTCAACCCCGTCCAACACCACCCCCTCCCCAACCCCATCCAACACCATCCACTCCCCCAACCTCGTCCAACACCTCCCCCAACCTCAACCAGTTCCAACATCACCCCCTCCCCCAACACCGTCCAACACCATCTCCTCCCAACCCATTCCAACACCGCCCCCTGCCCAACCCAGTCCAACATCGGCCCCTCCCAACTCCGTCCAACACCGCCCCTGCCCCAAACCCATCCAACACCGCCCCCTCCCCCAACCCCATCCAACACCGCCCGCTCCCCAAACTCATCCAACACCATCCCTTCCCCACATCACCATCCAACACCGCCCTCTCCCCATTACCATACAACACCGCCGCCTCCCCAACCCCCTTCAACACCGCCCCCTCCCCCAACACCGTCCTTCACCGCCCATAGCAACCCCATCCAACAGCGCCCCCTCCCCCCACCCTGTCCAACAACCGCCCGCTCCCCATGCCCATCCAACACCGCTCTCTCCTCCAACCCCTTCCAACACCGTACCCTCCCCAATTTCTGTCCAATACTGCCCCCGCTCCCCATCTTCGTCCATCACCGCCCCCTCCCCAACCCCATTCAAAACTGCCCCCCTCCCTTTGTACCACTCTCTCTGTCCGCCGCTCGCTCTGTCACCCTCTCTCTCTGCCACCCACACTCTTTACCCCCTCTCTGTCCCACATTCTCTGTCCCCACTCTTGGTCACGCCTCTCTGTACCCCTATCTCTGCCCCCTCTCTCTGACCCCCACTCTGTCCCCTTCCGTGTCCCCCTCTCTATCCCCCCTCTTTCTCTCCTTCTCTCTGTCCCCCTCTCTCTGTCCCTCCGTCCCCTCTCTCTCTCTGAGCCTGTCTCTCTGTTCACTGTCTTTCTGTCCCCCTCTCTCTGCTCCCCCTTTCTCTGTCCTTCCTGTCTCTGTCCCCTTCTCTCTGTCCCCTGTCTCTCTCTGTCGCCCCTCTCTCTCTGCCCCACTCGCCCCCCTCTCTGTCGCCCATCTCTCTGCCCCACTCGCCCCCTCTGTGTCGTCCCCTCTGTTCCCCACTCTCTGTCTCCATCTCTCTGTCCCCCTCTCTCTGTCCTCCACTCTCTGTCCCCTATCATTCCCCCTCTATCTCTGTCACCCCCTCTCTGTCCTGCCTCTCTCTGACCCCTCGCTCTCAGACCCCCTCTCTGTCACACCCTCTTTCGCCCTCTCTCTATCCCGCCCCTCTGACCCCCTCTCTGTCCCCCCTCTGTCTGCCACCTCTCTGTGTCCTCCACTTTCTGTCTCCCCTCTCTTTCTGTGCCCCCTCTCTCTGTCCCCACGTTCTATCTGTTCCCCCCTCTCTGTCTCTCCTCTCTCTGTCCTCTCTGTCTCTCTCCCCCATCCCCACCTCTGTCGACCTTTTTCTCCTCCCCACCACTATCTATCCTCCCACTGTCTGCCCCCCCACTCTCCGACCCCCTCTTTGTCCCCCTCTCTCTGACCACCTCTCTCTGACACTGTCTATCTCCACCACTCTCGGTCCCCCTCTCTCGGTCCCCTCTCTCTGTCCCCCTCTCTTCCCCCTTTTCTCTGTCCACCACTATCTGTTCCCCGCTCACTCTACCACCTCTCTGTCCCCTCTCTCTGTTCCCTCTCTCTCTTACCCCCTTTCTCTGTCCCCCTCTCACTGTCCCCCCTCTCGCTCTCTGTTGTCCTCTGTCATTGACTCCTCTCTTTGTTCCCCACTCTCTGTCCCCCATCTCTCTGTCCCCCTCTCCCTGTCTCCCTCCCTCTGTCCACCTCTCTCTTTGATCCCCCTCTTTCTGTCCTACTCTCTCTGTCCCCCCTCTCGCTGTCCCCCTCTATCTGTCCCCCGCTCTCTGTTCCACCCTCTCTCTGACCCCCATCTCTCGGTCCTCCTCTTTCTCTCCCCCGCTATCTGGCCCGCTATCTCTGTCTTCCACTCTCTGGCCCTCTCTCTCTGTCCCCCTCTCTCTTTCGCCCTCTATCTCTGTTGCCCCTCCTTTTGTTCCACTCTCTCTGTCCCCTACTCTCTGTCTCCCTCTCTCTGTCTCCCGCTCTCTGTTCCTCTCTCTCTGTCCCCCTCTTTCTGACCCCTCTCTCATTATGTCCTCCCCTATTTCCCTATCTCTCCCTCCCTCGCCGTATCTCTGCCTTGTCTCTGTCTCTCTCTCTCTCTCTCTCTCCATCTCTCTCTCTCTCTCACTCTTGCCCTGCTTCTTCACTCTCTCTCCACCTTCTCTCACTCTCGATTCCCCTATCTTGGACTCTCTTTCTCACCACCTTGCTCTGTATCTCTCTGACTACATCTCTCTCCCTTCTGCCCCTCCCTCTCTCTCTGACACAGTCTGTCTCTCTGACGTCTCCCTCTTCCTCTAATCCAGACGGGGTTTGGGGAAGGTTGGTGCTTTGGCTGCATGTGGTTGGAAGGGTGGTCGTGAGATGATAGAGAGATATTGGAGGTGGGAGGAGGGGGAAAATGGAGTAGAGTCGGAATTGCGGGAGGGAGGCAGATTGCAGGAGAGCGTGAGTGCAGGGGAGGGGGAGAGGAAAGAGTGGAGGCAGGTAGAGAAATCAGGGTAAGGGGTGTGTGTGAGAGAGAGGGTGGACGAGGGAGAGTGAAAGGGAGAGGTGGGGAGAAAGAGTGTGCAGTGAGAGAGAGGGAGAGAAATGAGGAGAAAGAGTAGGGGAGAGGAAATGTGGAGGTCAGGTTGGAGTGGGGGGGGGGACAGAGGGAGTTAAACCCAGCTCCTGAGCTCAGGGCGCGGTGCCCTCCCCTTCCCTGAGGACCAGGACTTGGGGCTGAGTCTGTCTCTCTCCAGCTCAGCTTCTCCAACACAAAGACACACAACAACATCGGTCACTCTGCTGCTCGGCATGCTTTAATCAACATTTTTATTGGTTACAAATGGAAGTGATGGATACAGTCAGTGGGATGGTGCCTTTTCTCACTGGCCCCTGAGTTGTGAGAAATATTGAAATGTTTCCCTGTAACCCCCTGTGCGATAAGGATGGACAAACCAGCGCTACCCTCAGTCTGTTACCATAGCGACAGGCTGCTCCATCGCTGAAACACTGAACTGAAATGAGAAAATCCCGGATGGATTGATGAATGAGGGAATTTGATGTATGGATGGATTTGGGTGAAGGGATATTTCAGCACATTCTTCAGCTGCTGCCTGAACTTCGTCTGGGTCACTGCATAAATCGCAGTGTTTGTGCAGCAACTGAGGAGCTGCAGCATGAAGCCCAATTCCTGCACGTAGGCATCGAGATACACAGAGTAATACCCAATCCACCACATCCGGCTCCATATAGAATACAGCATTAACATTGACCATAACAGGATGAAATTGGCCGAGATCACAAACAGTAAAATGATGGATTTTTTTCGGTTTCTCATTTCAGTGTCAGACTGAACGTCCCCATTGGTGTGAGCGCGGAGTCTCCTGCGGGCTCTGCTGGTCACTAAAATGTGTCTGACGGTGAGAACATTGAGCAGCAGAATCAGGAGAAATGGGACACACGGGGTTAGAATGTGGTGGAGGAACTCGATTGTGACCCAGACAATGGAGAATTGAACACCGCCTCTTGCAAAACAAAACCAGGGGAGGTTCTTCAGCCAATACTGAGCCGTGAGAATAAAATACCAGGAAATGTTCTTTAAACAGCTCAGCACAGTCACTGCTCCCAGAACCACAGCCGCCGTTTTCTCACTGCAATATTTACTTTTCAGCTTCTGGGAACAAATGGCCACAAACCTATCAAAGGTGAAAGTGACGGTGAACCAGACAGAGCAGTCAGTGGCTGCATAAATCAGGACGGCGTGGATATTACACACGGGGAAGGAGTCCCTCAGGAAATAAAACTGTTCCCGATAAACAATGGGAATGTGTCTCAGTATCAGGTCCAGGATAATGACCAGGAGATCCGCCGCAGCCATGGCCCCCAGGTAACGTCTGACACATGGAGACAATCCACAATCTTTATAAAGCAGGACGTAGATGGTCACCACGTTAACTGTGAGGAAGGAAAAGAAACCCATTATCCATCAGCCTGGAGGCAAAGGTACCCCTTTGATTTGGGATCCAGTGAGATTTTCAAATGTGTCCCTGTATTCAGGGATTTATTAAAATAATTGGAGCTGGAATAACAAATGGGAAGTTCTGAAATACTGAAAAAAATGTCAGTTTTGGAATGTTGGGGGCAGAACGTTCCGGGGAATCTCTTTCAACTGTCCATCACCTTTCCCCTATACCCACCCCACCAACATGATGTACTGTGCACAGGCTACATATCTTTCCAGCACTGGGAGCTACACTGACCACATCATTGCATTATCTATAAACGTCAACCAGAAAGTCTGTTCAGCATAGCGACCTGAATTAATCTGTAAACCAGGAGCAGTTACCCTCCCGGCATGTAGAGCTCTGTACACCAACCCATTGCATTCCTCAGTAACACTGTGTTAGATCCCTGCCCAGTGTGGGGAAACTTACAGCCCGTTCTGGAACTGACAGGATGTACAGCTCCCACCCATTTACAGCTCCATCTCTCCATTGTACCATGACAAGGGGGTGCTGTGGGTATGAACATCACTGCCAGAGAGAGATGGCGGGGGAATCAGTTTAAATACCGCCACATGGGAGGGGTTTGGGGTATAGACAGAGAGGGGGAGACTGAGAGACAGTGTCATGGAAGGATGTGTTCCCAGGTTTCAGAATGCTGAAATGTAGACACTTCAATCGCATCCTGTAACATGAGCCTGTCTTCCCAGGAATGATGGGAAAAAAAGGTGTGAGGCCAGATGAGCATTTGTTCTCCATCTTTGTTCGTGGAAATGCTTTCAACCGAATCTATGACTCATTGGGCACATTCTAACGATAATTTATCTTTGTTTTGTTTTTCCTTGAGTGTGACAGAGGGATCGTCCACACGAGGCTGAGCTAATTTCCTGGTGCTATCGTATCGGACTCATCTCATTAACTACCCAGCCCACCCCATGGTGTTCCTCCCATCATGGCGGTTGGTACTCACCATCGCCCGTATGCCCCTGGATATTCCGTGATCCCTGGCACTGGTGCCACCTTGAAAAGGCCAATGGGCACCCGGTTGAGCTTTCTCAGTTCGGAGCTGCCCTGCACAGTTTTCCTCGAACATGGCAGATCATGGGCAATTACACAGCGGTTTGTTGACAGGGCCACCGAGGTCCTGGTGGATGGGCCAGTACAGAATGATACCATTTTCTTCCCAGAGGAGGCCACACCACCAGACCCACCGAGCATGGTCTGAGCTCACCACCCAGCTCAGTGCAGTATATGTGGTCTGAAGAAATGCCCAGCAATACAGGACAAGCTTCAGTCACCTTCCCCGCTCTTTCAAGATAAGTGTCACCGTATTCTCTCTGCTCCCTCACACTCACTGTATATCTGTTATAGCACCGACCCACAAACAAGGCTCATGCTCCACCACGCTCACTGCTGCATGCAGCACCTTCTCCTCCCCTTCCCTCCACATTACCCCACTGCCCGACACTAATAATGCTGCATGCATACAACACTGTTGACTGACTCCCTCCGGACACCTCACCATGACACCGTCCCACACCTACACCAGCACTAACAGCAGGGCCACCCACTCCCACCCTCCCTCCTCCCTTTCTCCCATTCCAGGAGAAACAGCCTGGAATAGGACAGAAAGGGCCTATCCGGGTGGTGGAGTGCCCAATATCCGTTCCCTCAGCCCCCTCCCCCCGCCATGTGGGGAGGACCCTGGTAGGAGCCGGAGAGGACATGGACGCCTCGTGTGGAGATTCTGAAACATCCACGTCCCACCGACCGAGTAAGGTGCAATGATCAGTGAAGGGCAATTCTCACTTTCAACCCACTGGCAGCTCCGTTTCCCCCTGGCACAACTTAGAAGCCGTGGCCCTGATGCCATCTCCGTTTTGTGTTGAGCTGGTAAAAATGGAATCCCCACAGTCTCGGTGGGCAGGAGGGTGGGCTCACAACACATCGTCACCACCACCTCCCAGGAAGGGAGCACCGAGACTCCCTCCTACACCTCCCCCTGTAAACAGCTCAAATACTGAAACTAATCTGTGATAGTAACTGCTCTCCCCACTCGTCCTGACATCTTCAACAATCTGTCCTCATATACACCCAGTGCCCTCTGCTCCTGCACCCCCTATTTAACGGTATGGCCTGTTTTATATGGTCTTTTGTTGTCTTTCCTACCAAAGTGCATCACTTCACACTGCTCTGCATTGATCCCCAGCTGCCATACACCTGAACACTACACCAACGTGTGATTGTACTGTTAGAGTTCTACACTGTTAGACTTTACAATTCTTCCAGGTTTTTGCCATCTACAAACATTGAGATTGTTATAGCGTCACAGTTCCCATGCAACAACTGAAATTCTGCGACTCTACCTAGTGTGAGCAAGTGTAATAACGCTATATTCCCACAGACAGAGTCGAATAATGACATGCTGTCAATGGAGCAACAAAATTCCTGATACAAACCAGACGGAGTGCATGAAATATTGACAAACCATAGAGAAGAGAATTCCAGATTGGCTCCAAGATTCTGTATTGACATCAGGATATTAATGTCATGAAGTCGAAAGTGTGTATGTACCTTTAAGAGAGAGGGAAAGCTGTTCTGAACTGAGAGCTTCCAAGCGCCTGTGATATGAGAGGATGGCAGACCCAGAGTGTGAAGGACAACTGAAAATATGTCACATTTGGCTGTGAAATAGATCCCTGAGGTGGTTGCACCTTGGACAACAATTTGAATATTACCAATCAGTTTAAATTATGCCACAGGATACTAAAACCAAATTAAGTTTGAATGTATTGGTTTTCGGAAGTTGAACCAATGAGATGATCTGACGTTGTGCATATTTAAAATGCAGGCATTTAAAAAATTGCAGACACAGTAAATGCCATCCACAGAGATCCAAGAGATTAGGAAACACTCTTTATCAAAGATATCTTTTCATTTGGAACATATTCGCAGTAAAAAGAAAGAAGATGACCCAGGGAGATCTTTGGCCACATGAAGACACACAAACAACAGCTGCTGTGTGATTTTAAAATTAAATGAGTGCAATTTTAATCAGTGTCTTATTGAAACAGTATATCATTTTCGAGTTGGAGTGGGGTAATGAATAATTAAGAGAAAGGGGGTCTCAGATTTCAGAATGCTTGATGTAAAATGTTCACTATCAGAGTTAAAAAATAAATTGATGTTTTTATGTAAACAGTGGAATTTGAGAGTTTTCTGTCACTCGTATTTTAACAGTTCACGAGGCAAATTGCGCATTCCTTTATGTTTAGTTTAATTTACCAGATGAGCTTCACGCCGCGCCCTGACAATTCCTGTGTGTGTGTATCTGTGTGTCTCTGTGTGGGGCAAGTCTGGCAGTCACTGTGGTGCTTAAAGTAATGCAATGCCACCCTCTGCTGGCCTCCCCACGCCACTGCACCGGCATTGGTAGAGGATGAAAACGAACAGAGATCCATTCAGAGAGGGGGAGGGAGAGGGCAGCTGCTCACAGCACCATCCAAACTGATGTCTTATCCATGTAGTGTTCTAAATGTCTTTCAAACATTGTAACTGTCCCTGCTTTCACCACTTGCTCTGGGAGTTCATTCCACACATAAGGCAGATTCTGACGAAAATAATTATCTCTCAGGACTTCTGTAAATCTTTTTCCTCACACCGTAAAATTTCCCTCAGTTTTTAATCCCCAACTGACGGGAAATGACACCAGCCCTTCAGCTTATCTGCACCCATCTTTATTTTCAAAACCTGTGTAAAGTTACCCCTTAATCTCATACTCTCCATTGAAAAGAGTCCCAGTCTACCCAGCCTCTCCTTATACCTCACTCCCTCTATTTCCAACAACATCCAGGTTCATGTCTGCTCAATCCTCTCCAGCTTAATAATATCAAGGTCAGTAATATCAAAGTAAATAATCAAGGTATTTTCTATGGGTGGGGAGACCAAAACTAGACGGTACATGTTTAAGGTGAGAGTGGAACATTTAAAAGTGACCTAAGGGGCAGCTTTTTCACCCAGAGGATGGTGTGGCTATGGAATGAGCGGGAAGGATGACCAGACTGGACACAGTATTCCAGAAGAGGCCTCACCAATATCCTGTACAACCTCAACATAATGTCCCAATTCCAATACTCAAAGGTCTGACCAATGAAGACAAGTGAGGCCTTAACCACACTATCTAACTGAAATGCAAATTTTAAAGAATTATACCTGATGGCTTTGGTCTCTGTACTACAACACTGACAAAGCCCTGCTTTTAATTGTATAGGTCCTGCTCTGGTTTGATTTACCAAATCTAATACCTCACATTAATCCGAACTAAACTCCATCTGCCACCCCTCAGCCCAGTATGTGATATTACCACCTCCTCACTCTCCCCCTTTAAAATATCCTCCCCGTCTCCAGGATACCTGCACACTCCGGCCTTGAGTTTCGCAAAGACCCTGAGCTTGTGTTGCCTTGTGTGGTTTGGGGGAGGAGGGACAGATTGCAGACACTGTCAATGGGGAGGAGAGGCTGGACAGTAATCAGCGGCCTAGTGTCTTTTCATTGTTTTAGGAAGAGGGCAGTTGCACGTTAGAGGTGGGTAATACTGATCGATTTTTGGGAACAGAAATTATGCTTTTTCGTTGTCTGTGGTGTTCAGTGATAAAAATCTATTCGAAACCCTTCATTGGGCAGACTGTGATTGCAGGTTGTCTTTCCTTAATATTGTAGATTACAGATAATAGCGATTGAAGACGTTCATAGTTAATTTCAGTACCACAACACGTACCCTCAATATCCTACAGTTGAGACAAATATCTTGCATTTATTTAACAATACAAAGTGTTTTGTGTAGTTCAGTAATGGTAACCTGATTATAATAAATCCACACCGAGCAGAAAGCTGGCACTTAAAATATGACCCAAGTCTGGGTATGGTAGTGTAGAGGGTAGTGTCCCTGGCTCTGAACCAGAACTCTGGATTTGATCTTAATTCCTGAACTTGTGTGGTAGTGTTCCTAGCTCTGGACTAGTAGGACTGGATTCAAGTCCTGTCTGTTGCAGAACAGGCTGATGAACAAACACACAGGAGAATACTGTTACAGCTTTATGGGTAATGCTCAGTGATGCTAGTGTCCCTACCTCCGAGCACAAAGGTCTCGGTGTAAATCCCACAAGTGTTTCATGATACATCTGAACAAACTGATAAAACTGGTTGTAGAATTGTGATCTGATGGAGAAAGAAGTGTCAGAATTGAATTTCAGAATTTTGGCCCAGAATGACTGAAAGCACAGCTATTCGTGTTGATTGGAGTCACATCTTGCAACAGTAGAGGTTTATAAAATCAGAATGGTCATGGATAGAGTGAGTACCCAGGGTTTTCCCCCAGGTTAGGGGCGTTCAAAACTAGAGGGCATTGGATGAAAGTGAGAGGGGAAAGGTTTTGAAGAGGCCTAAGAGGAACCTTTTCACGCAGAGGGTGGTGTGCATATGGAATAAGCTACCAGAGGAGGTGGTGGAGGCTGGTACAACTGCAGCATGTAAAAGGCAGCTGGGTACTGACAGGCGTGCCGAGCTTTTCCAGCAATTTCTGTATTTCTTAAAATGAATGCATTTTTTAAACACAGGTATTCTAAATACATTAAATATTTTATTTTTTTAATGACGCAGGGGCATATAAACATATTTTCAAATTGACCAAGACCATTTTCTGCTAAGGGCATGGCTCTGTACGAGATGGCAACAATGATGCATCGACATGGAACAGGGAATTTGATGGAAACATAGTTTGGACATTATACAAGGAGACCTCACATGATTTAGTTTGGGAGAGGATGACATTATTGTGTGATTCAACTCAGACAGGGAGACAATGTAATCTTCCTGAGAAGGAATGGCCTATTACACGCTCTCTCCCTCCCTCATTATTCCTCATCACAGCAATGTGTGTGAGATAAAAAAAACACCTACACTGTCATCATTACCATTCTCATTTTTAAAGAAGTCGTGCAGTGTGGAAACAGGCCCTTCGGCCAAACATGTCCATACCAAACTTCCAAACAGTAACCTTGCCAGGCCCGTTCCCTGAGATTTAATTCTGACTAATGCACCTAACCTAGAAATTACTGAATACGACAGACAACGTAGCATGACCAATGCACCTAATGTACACAGTTTGAGCTGTGGGAGGGAATTGGAGCACCTATTAGAAGCTCACGCAGTCAAAGGGAGAATGTACAAACCCCACACAGATAGTCGCCCAAGGCTGGAATAGAACCTCTGTTCCTAGTGCTGTGAGGTAGCAGTGCTAACTACTGAGCCACTATGCTACCCTTTGGGTGATTACTGACCAGAATTCATTGGACTCTTCTCACTGCCTAATGCAAAGGGAATTCAGCCAAATCCAACTGTCCCAGGATGAAATCCCATTGCTAGCAGCTTGTGTGAGTAGAATATCTTCAGAAGCAGAATCACATTTTGGACAATCTCTCAATTTTTCCTTTTGTCATAAGTTAAACAAATATTTGGACAAAGTTCTTTCAACTTCAAATTGCAGAGATTGTGTGTGTGTGTGTCTCTCAGCATTTTAAACAGGGAAGTATTGATTATATATTTGCAATACCCAAAAGGTTTGCCATTCATCTTTCCATCATAGTTTGAGTAACATTGCTCTGGATCATAAACGTTCTATTTGAGCAGATTGAAGAAACTAGCCTGACTTGTTCCTAAAACTGACCCTGACCCAGTCTAAGACCTTTATCATCAGCCATATCACCAACCTGGTCACATTTAACATTTGTTGTGAGCAGTGGAGGAGTGGGACTAGAAAATGAAACAGTGACCCCAAAAAGTCGGGGAACTATAGACCCGTGAACCTGATGTCAGTGGTGGGTAAGTTGTTGGAGGGGATTCTGAAGGATAGGATTTACATACATTTGGGAAGGCAAGGGCTAATTGGGGTAGACAACGTGGCTTTCTGCACGGGAAATCATGTCTCATTAATTTGGTTGAGTTTTATAAAGAGGGAAAAAAGAAGATTAATGAAGGCAACTTGGTAGACATTGTCTATATGGACTTCAGCAAGGTGTTCATAACATTCCAATTGGTAGACAGATTAAAGGTTCGGTCACATGGGACACAGAAGAAGCTAGTCACAATTGGCTTGAAGGAAGAGGGATATTTTTCAGACTGGAGGCTTGTGACCAGCAGTGAGCTGCAAGAATCAGTGCTCAGTTCACTGCATTTCATCATTTATGAAAAGAACTCAGATGTGGATATCGGGGCCATAGTTAGTAAGTTTACAGATGACATCAGAAATGTGGTGTAGTAGACTATCTCACAGTACAGCGAGACCACAATTAGATGGGGCTCAGGGGCAAGGAGTGACAAATGAAGTTTATTTAGACAAATATAAGGTTTTGCATTTTAGGAAGAAATTAAACACTTAATGGCAAGGTGCTAGGGAGTGTTGTGGAACAAAGGGACCGAGGGCTGCAGGTACATTGTTCCTTGAAAGTGGAGTCGCAGGTAGACAGAGTGGTTCTGAACATATTTGGCACATTTTCCTTAATCAGTCATAGCATTGAGTATAGGGTTTGTGGTGGAATGTTGCATCTGTACACCGTGTTGGGAAGGCCATTTTAAGAAAACTGCATACAACGCGGTTGTCTGCTGAAAATATTTACACTGATGTCCCAGGGAGAGGTTGATTAGGTTGAGGTGTTTCTCCCTGGAGTGTCAGAGGCTGAAGGGTGACATTATAGATGTTTATAAAATCATCAGGAGAATGGATATTCTGAACAGCCACGTTCTGCTCTTCAGGGTAGGGGAGATCACATTCAGAGGCATACATTAAAGGGGAGAGGGCGAATGATTTAGATGGGACCTGAAGATCAATGTTTCACACAGAGAGTGGTGTCTGTACAGAAAGTGCTGTCAGAGGAAGTGCTGAAGGCGGTTACGATCACACATTTAAAAAGTATCTGAAAGAGGAAGGAGATTGGCCAAATGCTGTCAAATGGGACTGGATCAGATTTGATATCTGATCGGAGTGAAAAAGGTTGGACTAACGGGTCTGTTTCTGTTCTGCATGACTCTCTGATTCTCTAAGAGGAACAACGAAAAATCTAAAATTACCTTTCAAGTGGGAATTCTCTTCACTGGAAGTTTATCATGCCTCTATGTTCACATTGATTGAAAGCTGCATTACTAAATATTTGACAGGGAAGTAAGTCACGGATATTGGGATACAGACAGGAAGGTAGGGCTGAGTCCACAACTTGATCAGCCACAAACGTAGTTCCTGGTGGAGAAGACTCAAAGTATCTAATGACCCACTCCTGCTCCTCTGTCCCATGTTTTTGTGTTCCATTCAGCCCCTCATACCTGCTAGACAGTTGGAGGCCACTTACTCCTATAATCTGGTGCACAGAAACAGAGGAGACCATTCAGCCTCTCAAGACTGTCACACACGCTTTGAAGTGATTTGGGAAATATAAATGGAAAATCCAGGCACAGGTATGAAAGAGGCCCCTCATCTCTCTTCATAGAGCTTCCCCTCTCTGCAACTTGGGCTTCATTTATTGGTCATGCTGTCGACGCAGATTGACTCTGAAACAGACCAGAGATGGCTCACAAAATCATCTGGTCTCCCTGACCGCAATATTCAGTAATTGCATATTTATGACAATAACACCCACTAACCCTCCAATAACAGAATGTGAGAACATCAGAAACTGGGACAGGTCGTTCACTCCCCAAGCCTGCCTTGCCCTTCACTAAGATCATGACTGGTCTGCTGTTGGTCTCAAATCCTCTTTCATACCCAATTCTTCATCGCCTTCAACTCCCTGTCAGGTCCATACCCATCTACCTCTTCTTCAAATACTTTCAGTCGTCTTGCTCCCTAACATTCTTGAGAAGAGAAACCCTGACATTCAGTACCATTTATTTGTAGAAAACACGTGTTGTTCCTATACCATGGCCTATTGATATGGACAAAAGAGGTTGGCTCAAGAGTTCAGGTAAAAATGACTGGCCCCGATATCAAGGCAGTGGTTGACTTCTGTTGACATCAAGGAGCTTAACAAAACTGGACTTAATGGGAATCAGAGTAACCTCTCCAGCGTTTGGGGTCAAACATGTCACAAAGGAAGATGGTCATCATCTCAGTCCTGGGTCACCTCTGTGGGAGATCCTCAGGGTAGCTTCCTCTTCACAAACATCTTCAGCTACTTCATCAATGTCTCCCCACCCCCACCCTCCGCAACATAAGATCAGAAGTGGGGATGGTCACTGAAGATTCCACAATGTTCAGAACATTTGTCGCCCGTCAGCTCCTGAACTGGTCTCTGTCCATGTGCAGGAAGACCCAGACACCAGTCAGGTTTGTGCTGTTAAATGGTCTGTAACATTCATGAAACAGCACTGCCTGGCACTGCATATTGCCACAATGAAATAGAGTTCATTCAGCAGCTCACGCTGGTTTCACAGGAATACGTGGAAGTCATTCAGCCCATTGACAGTATTAGAGTAGAACAGGGACAGCACATTCAGTGCCTCCAGCCTATTACTCAGGAAGAGAAGGAGTCTAGTGTGATGGACCACACCAGAGCCCCTTGTAAATATTTGAAGGCGGTAGATGAGACTCTAATGTTTTCGTATTTTAAAGGATACATAAACTGTCTTTTCCAGATACAATGTGACAGGTCAAACTACTCCGTTTGAAGCAAACACCATTTATTTAAACACGGAAGATAAAATGATACCAAAGAAAGAGGCATCTAGAATAACGTATTTCTATTGGACAACTTAACAGAATAATAGACCGCGGAGCTATTACTAATGAAGTGGTCAAATATAGGAAAATCGCATAAACACAGCGCTTGGCGAAAAGAAATATTCAGACACAGAATTTCACAAACATTTCTCCAATCCAGGAATTAAAAACAGCAGCAAGAGAAAATTCAGAGAGAGTAGTAGCCAAGAGATAGTCACTGAAGTTTCCAACTCAGTGGAGACCCGAATAGTTTCTGATGTTACTAAGAAAGCAAAACCCAGAGATCCTAACCTGTGAGAGTTGACCAAACCTATTCAAGCTGCATTAAAATAAACCCAAGGCTTTCCTCGCTGTTTACCCAGTGGTCTTAACTAGCCAACTCGTTCAATCTCTCTCTTAGAAGAAACCAGGACAAAATAACTTCTTAAAGTTGCAGCAACATCACACTTGTCAGTATATCGAGCTGTCAAACAGGAACCAGGGGTAACCCAATCCGGCCCTTGGCCATGTCCAACCGGACAAGGAAGAAGTCATTCAGTCCTTTGAGTCAATTACACAGAAACAGAATGAGGCCCTTCAGCCCGTTGAGTCACTTATACGGGAACAGGTGGAGGCTATTCAGTCAGTTGAGCCACTTATATAGAAGCATTAGGAGGCCATTCCCACCTCAATGCACTTACACAGGGGCAGAATAGGGTAATTGATGCTGATCCTGATGAATGGCTTATGCCCAAAACGTCGACTCTCCTGCTGTGCTTTTCCAGCCAACCACTGTCTACTCTGATCTCCAGCATGGGCAGTCCTCACTGTCTCCTAATTGATGCCCTTACATGATGAACAATTGGAGCAGAGGCTGCACAGACAGATTGTTCCACGTTGCAACTCGTGGCGCCATCGCTCATGATACACACGTGGGACTTTAACGTGGTTTACTCGTGGTGAGGAGGGAAGCCATATGTCTTGTGTTAAGTCTCAAGAAGGCATCTTTCATCTCTGAGGCGACAGCCTGGTGTTCTCTGTGCAGGGCGGAAGCTGGTGAGATGGAAGGTATTGTGGCTGCTGTTGGGGATTGTGAACAGTATAACGTTCAGTAGAGGGTTCACACGCCGATTAGATTAGATCACTTACGGTGTGGAAACAGGCCCTTCGGCGCAACAACGCCACACTGAAGTGCAACCCACACAGACCCATTCCCCTACACCTACCACTGCGGGCAATTAAACTTGGCCAGTTCATCTAACCTGTACATGCTTGGACTGTGGGAGGAAAGCGGAGCACCAGGAGGAAACCCACGCAGACACGGGGCGAATGCGCCAACTCCACACAGAGAGTCGCCTGAGGCGAGAATTGAACCTGGGTCTCTGGCGCTGTGAGGCAGCAGTGCTAACCACTGTGCCACCGTGCCGACTTCGCTTGGGGAGAGTTAATTAAGGCATATAAACTATTAGGAAAGTCACGTTCGTCTGATGAATGGACTCTCTAAGTTCAAAAAATGCTGATCTTATTCATGTTGATCTTGTCCAGTGCTTGTCCTGTTCAGTGTATCCTTTGTGCCTTACTCTGTCCAAGTCTATTTCCACCCTATGATCTGTCTGGCCATGCTTACTATGACCTGCCTCCACTGCTCATAAACAAAGTGTTTCCCTGTGCTGAGGTACACGTGACAATAAATCAAACCAATCAATCCTGGCTTAAGTATGGAATTTCTCTCCCTGTCAATGTCTCTTTTGCAAATAAGAGATCGCTGCCACTCCTCGTGTTTCAGCATCACCATTTCTTCGTCTCTCACAGCTCGACCGACTAAGCACTCAGCCAATGTGCCAAAAGCCTTTTTCACTGCCCTGTCTACCTGTGACTCCACTCTTAGAGAACTGTGCACTGAACACCAAGGTCTCTCTGCCCACTACACCCCTTAAGACCCTTCCATTCACCATGAAACTCCTACCTTGATTTGAGTTTCCAACATGCAAGACCTCACACGTCTATATTAAACTCCATTTGCCATTTCTCAACCAACATCCCCACCTGATAAAGGTCAAGCGGCAATTTCTGATAAACGACCTTCAGCTGGCATCTGTGGCTGTCCTTTCTATTCAGCAAAACCTGTTCTGTCTTAAAGTGACCGGACATGATTTCGGATTCATAACACCTCCCCCATTCAGGAAAAAAAAACATGAAACAGCAGAATGAAAAGATGGCTTCATTTCTTTTCCTCTAATTCTTAATCCCATTATTATGAATTACAAAAGTATTAATCTCGGCTATACCATACATATTAACTCTGCACACATAACTAACATTGCAATAAGTCAAATCTTATCTAAACTTTATCCTTTAAATCTGCGATGACATAACTGCTATCACATTTTAGGACACACAACATGTTCATTTTGTAAGTTTAAAGTCGGTAAAATAAGACTCCAATGAAATACTCTCATGTTCTGATTTTTAAATATTCAAAAAATGCGAGAGGTTTGTCGTTGTCCACAATCATCTCTGACAATTTGTTTATCATATAAACATTAAAATATTGTCAGTCCAGTGCGAAACTTAATCATTCTTTTTAAATAATGGAGATGTTGCATTTTTTATGGTGGATATTGAGTTTTTTCAGCAAGCAGCTAATTGGCCATTCAATTCCATCATCATCTGACTGTATCAATACATCTCCCAGCCCTATATCCCGAGCATCAAATGCAATTTTGAAAGGGTTTCAAAATATTTGGTTCAGCTAAAACTGATGTGGTGATTAATCCTGCTTTAAAATTCTCAAATGCCTCCTGGCATTGTTCAGACCACCACAATTCTGTGTTTTTCTTTAATAAATCCAGCAGTGGTGCCAATACGCTGCTGAAGTTTGGAACAAACTTTCGATAGAATTCACACAGTTCCAAAAATCGAAGCATCTCTTTCTTCGAGGATGGTCGTGGAAATTCCTCAAAGCTTTGTGGGTGGCACGGTGGCACGGTGGCACAGTGGTTAGCACTGCTGCCTCACAGCGCCAGAGACGCAGGTTCAATTCCCGCCTCAGGTGACTAACTGTGTGGAGTTTGCACGTTCTCCCCGTGTCTGCGTGGGTTTCCTCCGGGTGCTCCGGTTTCCTCCCACAGTCACAAAGATGTGCAGGTCAGGTGAATTGGCCATGCTGAATTGCCTGTAGTGTTAGGTAAGGGGTTGATGTCGATGTAGGGGTATGGGTGGGTTACGCTTCGGCGGGGCGATGTGGACTTGTTGGCCGAAGGGCCTGTTTCCACACTGTAAGTAATCTAATCTATATTTCAAGGCCTTCGTCTTTGTGTTCCATGGGGTCAACCTTCCATGTCCAATGTAATGTCCCAAGAACGTCACCTCTGCCTTCAAGAATTCTGTTTACTTTAACTTTATTACCAAGTTTCCTTCTTGTAATCGTTCAACATGGTCAACATGTGAGCTTTCAATCACTTGCTAAAGAACACTACATCATACAGATAAACTATACAATTTGTACATCTGGCCACAACTCTGTCCCTGAGTCTTAAATGTGTCTGGAGCATTATTCATTCACATGACGTACTCTAACTTTTTTTGTCATCTCCGGTATCTTTACCAAATAGTTGAACTGACTCAACACTTTTTTTTATTTGAAAGGGGCCATTAAACCTGGCTTTGAAGGGATTTCCTACCACTGGTGGCAATACTAACACGTCATCCCCACGGGAAATCGTCAAAGTCTCAGAGTTTTTATCTGCCACCTGCTTCATTCTATGCTATGTCCTCTTCAAGTGCTGTTTAGCTAACTCACCTACTTCATCTAATCTCTCCCCCACCTCAGATACATAATCCAGGTCTGAGATTTCCGATTTTGGTCCTATCAGTTTATAGTTAATTAATTTCAAAGGACCTCTCACTTCATGTACGATTATTAACTCAAAGGAAGTAAAGTGAGTAGATTTATCTGTGGCATCTCTTTTTTTAACAGACATTTTTATTAGAGATTTAACGTTTTTACAAGTTTACAAAAATAAACAAAACTCTCAAATACAAACATTGATATACAATTAAATCAAATATATAATAGCCAAAATTTAACAAAAGAAAAAATACCGAAAAAGGAAAAAAAAACAAAACTCAACTATCTACTAATCTAACCTACAACTAACCAGAGTGTATATTTAAGTCTCTTACATGCTCGGAATGTGTTAACATCAAATGTAACAAAATCCGTATTCGTGCGTGATTCCTCTTCTAAGAGGCCCTGGACCAGCCAGGTTTGTAATCTCGATGAAATAAAAGCCCTTGGTAGGATAGCCGAAATATCTGTATTTATGTAATTCAGGAAGGGCTGCCATATATTATAAAATAATTCCATCTTTCGGTGCACTATATTTGTAAGGATGTCAAGGGGAATATATTCCATAATTAATCTGTGACAATTTGAAAGTCCAGGGGGGCCCTCAGCGACCCAGTTCACCAAAATATTTTTCCGTGCACAGAAAGAGAGAAGAGAAAATAGTCTCTTCCCGTACATGTCCAGGGAGGGAATGTTCGAAAAGCCCAAAAGGAGAGATACAGGGTCCACTTTAATTTCCGTTCCCAACATTTCTGTCAGGGTACTTGCTACTTTAGTCCAATATCTACGTATCTTATGACAAGTCCATAGGCAATGTACAAGAGTGCCCACCTCTATTTTACATTTGGAACACGTTGGAGATGCTCCTGCCTTAAATTTTGCCAATTGAAACAGTGTTATATGGGCCCTATGAAGTATCTTCAACTGGATAGCCGGGGTTCTGTTACAAATAGTAATTCTTCTAGCGTTTTCCCAAATATCATTCCATATTTCAATAGAGATTTCTAGTCCTAAATCCTGATCCCATGTTTTAAGCAGATTATCCTTATCTCCCGATACTTCATCATGTAGTAAATGATAAATAGTACTGACGGAAGATACCCCCATTGGTCGTAGGACACTACATTCTCTATCTGATTTATAAAGACTATCTAATAACGTAGTCTTTTTCTGTATACAGTCTCGAATTTGGAAGTATCGAAAGAGGTCTCCATTAGGTAATCTGAATTTCTGACACAGCTGTTCAAAAGACATCAGGGCCCCATCTTTAAATAGGTCCCCTAGACATGAGATACCCCGGATCTCCAGAGTTTAAAAGTGGCATCTGTAAACCCCGGTTGGAATCCCCATGTTCCCACTAGCGGTGCACAGGGGGAAGTTTTATGTGAATTACCCTCATTTTGCCGCATTATATTCCAAGCCTTAGTTGTGTTTAGTATTATAGGGATTTTACAGTGATCTGTAATGATTTTCCTCTTGTCTGAAAATAAAAGGTTAATAAGTGGGTATTTTACTTGAGAAGCCTCGATTTCCAACCAGATTGATTGTGGATCAGACAAGACCCAATCAGCTATGTAACTTAATAGGGAACTTAACTGATATTTCCTCAAATCTGGGAAGTCCAGTCCTCCCTTGCCTGTGGAAGCTGTAGCTTCTTCAGCTTAATGAGGGGCCGTCTATGATTCCAGATAAAGGAACCCAGCCAGCCATATAATATACATAGAGCCAGCCTCGGCAGCATCACCAGAAGCATTCTCATCGGATATAGGAGCCGGGGCAGGACATTCATTTTAATTAGTGCTATTCTAACCAACCAGGAAATCGGAATGTCTCCCCATCGCTGGAGGTCATGCCTTATCCTTTCCAGTAAATGCACAAAATTAGCCTTATACAACTGACCAAATACTGGGGTAATAAAAGTGCCTAAATATAAGAAGCCCTCCAGGGACCAGCGAAAGGGAAAAAGGGATCCATCCACGAAGTGGGGTATGATAGCAAGGCCACCTACTGGCATAGCCTCCAATTTTGAAACATTAATTTTATAGCCTGAGAATGCGCTATATGTATTAATAACTTAGATTAGGCGAGGTACAGACATCAGAGGATTATTGAGGAATAGAAGAACATCATCCGCTTAAAGGGTAATTTTATGTTTACCTGTACCAATCCTCGGGACTGTTATATTCGGATCAGCTCGTATAGCTTCTGCTAGTGATTCAATTATTAACATAAATAACAGTGGCGAGAGAGGACATTCCTGACGGCAGCCCCTACCCACATTGAAGCTATCCGAAACTAATCCATTGGTAACCACTCTGCTTTGGGATCACTATACAATGTTGAGACCCATTTGGTAAACACCTGTCCAATGCCAAACCTTTCCAATGTGGAAAACAAATATGACCATTCAACCCTATCAAATGCATTTTCCGCGTCTAATGAAACTACTACCCTGGTATCTTTCCCTGATGACAGGCTTGAATTATATTCAAAACCCTTCTAATATTATTGGATGATCTACGGCCCTTAATAAACCCCATCTGATCCTCCTTTATAATATGTGGCAGTACCCTTTCTAGTCTTAATCCTAACGTTTTAGAAAGGATTTTAAAATCTACAATTAGCAAGGATATTGGTCTGTATGACGTGCAATCTTCTGGATCCTTTCTTTTTTTAAGGATAAGAGAGATACTTGCCTCTTTCAGCGAAGGCGGGTGACAACCCTGACAATGTGCACAGTTATACATGTCCATTAGTGGACCAGCCAATATTTCTGTGAATTCTTTATAGAATTCAGCTTGAAAACCATCTGGGCCCGGTGCCTTACTGCTCTGAAGTTGCCTAATTGCATCAAGTATTTCTTGGACTGTTAGAGGAGCATTTAGGACCAATACCTGTTCCGGAGTTAGTCCCGGAAAGGTCAAATTTTAAAAAAATGACTGCAGCCTCCTAGTCCTGTCTTCACAATCCTGCGATTTATATAACTCAGAATAAAATTCTCTAAAGATTGCATGAATCTTTTTATGATCATGAGTCAAAATACCCGTACTTTCCTTGATAGATGTAATAGTCTGAGGGGCCTTTTTTCTTTGCAAGAAATGCTAAGTATCTACCCGGTTTGTCGCCATATTCATATAACCTTTGTTTTGCAAATAATATTTCCCTCTTAGCCGTTTGCGTAAGCGTAGTGTTTAGAGCTGTCCTAAGAGCTGTAATCCTTTGCAATTTAATAATAGAAGGTCTATCAGTGTATGCTGTTTCAGCTGCTTTTAAGCAAGCTTCAAGCAGACGCTGTTGTTCTCCCTTCAATTTTTTCTGGTTCGCTGGAGAGGAGATGATCAAACCTCGCATGTAAGCTTTGTTGGTCTCCCACATCATTGATGAGTTGCTATCCGTACTTGAATTAATTTCTAAAGAAGTTTTAAATTCTTGAGAGAAGTACTTTGCAAATTTACTATCTTTCATTAGGAAGGGGTCCATACGGCAATGCCGAGGGGATGTCCCATTGTTCCTCGCCCTAGTTTCCATATATACAGCAGTGTGGTCGGAAATTGCTATACTACCTATTTTACAGGATGATACGGAATTTTAAAAAAATGAGGGGGCAAAAAACATATCAATTCTGCTATGACATTAATGTGGATTGGAGTAGAAAGAAAAATCTTTGCCCTGTGGATGAAGACATCTCCATACACCTACTAATCCTAATTCTTTGTTCAGATCCACCAATTTTCTAGATCTGGGAGATACTCCTGCAGTACTGTTGGGAATCCTATCTATTTCCGGATCCATAATACAATTAAAATCTCCCCCTATAATTGTATGACAGACACCAAAAGCCATCAGTTTTGAAAAGGCTTCCGTTATAAATTTAAAGGGATGTGCCGGGGGGCAGTACAAATTTAAAATCCCATATTCCTCTCCATTTATGAGGGCTTTAATCAAAATATATCGTCCAGATTCATCTTTTATCTGATTTAGGATTTTGAAAGGGAAATTCTTCCGAACTAGAATAACAACTCCCCTACTTTTTGAGCTAAAAGAAGAAAAGAAAGGTTTGATCAAATCCACCCTGTCGTAATTTCAAGTGTTCTTTATCCGACAGGGTATGTCTCCTGTAGGAGAGCTATATCATTTCTCTCCTTCTTAAGATTTGATAATATTTTCTTCCTTTTGGCTGGCGAATTACTCCCCTTGACATTCCAGGGGCACCACTTAACCGACTGATCAGCCATAATCATCCGGGCAAATCCGAGACCCCTCGGGAGGGGAAACCCTATCCAGAACATCCCGAGCATAGAGCATATAAAATTTACAAAAATAAAGGCTCTCTAATACACTGACAACAGTATAATAAAAAAACTATTTCTAAATAATAAAAAAATATAAATCATATTTAAGTGGAGATTTTCTCCCTTGTTCCCAGGGGGTGTCACTTCCTTTCCAAAGGTCCATCATATCCTCTCCCAACCAATGCCCCACCCTTGACCCAGGCACTCCTCAATAAAATGAGGAGAAAAAAGAAAAAAAGTGGGTGGGAGTATATAAACCAAAGCGGGGGGAAAGGCAAACCAACATCCATTATCTCTTACAATTTATCAAAAGAGTCCAAGAATTCCTTAGCCTTTTCTGGCGATCCGAAGTTATACACGAATCCTTCATGGTTAAAGCATAGCGTCACTGTGAAGCGTAAGGAGTATTGATTATTTAAGTCCCTTAAACACTTCTTCGCCTCGTCGAATGCCTTCCTCTTTCGGACCAGAGCTGGGGAAAAGTCCTGAAATTACATGACCTTGGATCCTTTATAGGTCATACCTTGGGGGTCTTTTCCAAGATTTCTAGAAGCTTCTACGAGTATCTGCCTCTCCCTATAGCTCTGCAGCCAGAACATGACCAAGCGTGGGCGCTGGTTCGAGCCGGGCCCACGTATTGCGACCCGGTAGGCCCATTCTACCCTTACCTGGCCTGATCCAGCTTCCACATTTAAAAGCTGGGGCAGCCACTGCTCGAGGAATGCTGCAAGCTGGTCTTCCTCTTCCCGTTCGGGAAGGCCCAGCAAATGAATATTTTTTCGACGACCTCGATTATCAAGGTCGTCAATGTAATTC
This sequence comes from Chiloscyllium punctatum, assembly GCF_047496795.1. Classification (NCBI taxonomy): domain Eukaryota; kingdom Metazoa; phylum Chordata; class Chondrichthyes; order Orectolobiformes; family Hemiscylliidae; genus Chiloscyllium; species Chiloscyllium punctatum. The sequence goes on from NC_092742.1 coordinate 134,793,088, forward strand.
TGTAATGTCTGGACTCGCTTTTCGAGAGTCTGGACCTGATCCACGGCCGATTGCACTGTAGTTTCGGAGGTCGCGGCCTTTAGCTCTGCCCCTCCTTTCGACTCGGCGCTCGATTTCCACAATGTCTTGGTCGTGCTTCTGCAGCGCGGCCGAGAGTGAGTCCCATCGGTTTCGGGACTCCTCGATAAAAGCGTCGATCTTCGCATCCAGCTTGGAGATCATCTCCGCAAGGCTTGTCATTGTAGGTAAGTCCCCCAGGGCGGCTGTGGACGCCTCAGCTGCAGCTGGGGAGGTTAGGGGAGGGGTTCCTGCTTGCTGAGAGCTGCGGGTCCCTTCCCTTTGGTCATTTTTAATAAATATTAGTCTGTTTAAATGTAATACTAAGCAACTAATTAAATTAAACAGCTATTATGAATGATTTGGTGAGTGTGGTGGGGGTGGGTGACCCACTTTACCCAAGTCTTGGGAAGAGCACTATAGCCTCAGACTTGCTGGGTCGCCGCCATCTTGGTTCCACCATTTGGGGCATCTCTAATGGCAAACAATATAATGAGACACCTTTATTCCAATCATTCAGGTAATTCTGACAGTACGCCGTTAATATTGTTTTCAGTATCTGATGCCAACTTTCCAAGACTCCCTGGGATTCGGGATGCGATGCACTTGATATAAACTGCTGTGTGCCGAAGCCATCCAAGATGTCCTTAAACAGCTGATCGGTAAAATGAGACCTTTGGTCTGACCGAATCACACTGCGTAGCCCACAGTGAGTAAAGAAAGCTACCAACTCCTCCACCTCCCCTTTTGCCTTAACACTCCGTAATGGAAATGGCTCTGGAAATCTGGAGGACACATCCATTATGATCAGCAGATATTGGTTTCCACTTTAATTTGGAAAGGGGAGCTACACAACTAATCATAACCCACGTGAAAGGTTCTTCGAATACAGGAATTGGCAACAACGGTGCTGTTTTTATTACAGCCTGTGACGTACCTACCATTTGGCATGTATGACATGTTCAACAAAAATTAACCACTTCCTTGTGCATTCCAGCCACTATAAATGCTTTAGCCTGAATCTTCCGTGCATCAACTCCTTTGGCTTTTTCTTTCAGTTTTCCTTCCTGTTGTAACTTATGACAGTGGGATCTTGTTACTACACTATCTGAAAAAAATCCCTGGGTATTTTTCTTTTAATTCCCCTGTTCCCTGGTCTTACTTTAGCTTCACCACTCCAAGGGATGCCTCTCCTACCTTGGATCCTGCTAAATCATTCCCAAGAACAAACTGCATTCCTGGAACTGACACCCTGTCACTCAATCTCACTGTTCCTTCCCCAACCTTGACTTGGTACTCCAACCTAATGTTAAACAGTAAATGCTTTATTTCTGTCCCCATTCCACAAATTATCACGCTGTTGAGTAACATGTCAGAAAGAGTGAAAATATTTCCATCTCTTATTATTGGAGGCCGAGAGAAAGTGAGGCTTGCAGATGCTGGAGATCAGAGTTGAAAAGTGTAGGGCTGGAAAAGCACAGCAGGTCGGCAGCATCCGAGGGGCTGGAGAATTGATGTTTCAGGCATAAGTCCTTCATCAGGAAAGTGGGGGGTAAGGGAGGGGGAAGGGGGTTGAGAAATAAATAGAAAGGGTGTGGATGGAGCTCGGTGGGAGGTAGCTTGAAAGGCAATAGGTAGATGCAGGTAGGGGGTGTTGGTGACAGGTCAGAGACGAGGGTGAAGTGGATAGGTGGTAGGACATTTAGACCACTCAAACTATACAGAATCAACGTTGACTTCACCAATTTCCAAATCTCCCCTCCCCAACCTCATCCCAGATCCAACCGTTCAACTTAGCACTGCCCTTTTGAACTGTTCTAACTGACCATCTTCCTTCCCATCTATTTACTCCACCTTCCCCTCCGACATATCACTATCAGTCCCACCTACGTTTTCCTATCACCCTCCCAGTGACCCTCCAGCTCGCCCAGCTCCTACCCTCGTATTTATCTTTAAGCCCACTTGTCCCCCGGCACATTCCTGACGATGGTTTTATGCCTGATATGTCGATTGTCCTGCTCTTCGGCTGCTGCCTGATCGGTTGTGCCTTTCCGGCTCCTTGCTTCTCAACTATTCGATACTGAACAATCCCCTATCTTGCAAAATTATAACTTCTTGTCCTCCCCCAACACCCCATTTTTTCTTAGTAATGTTTATCTACGGAGGCAAATTCTTTATAGGGATCAGGCATTCACTCCATACACAGCCCCTGCCAAGGCTGTGCACTCTCCTGCAGCTCCTCGGCTCTACTTGGGGTCTCCTTTACCAGGTTCACAAATACCACTGGCTTAAACTCTTTTACCATGTCTTTTCCCAAAGTGCCTTCCTTCAACCCCCAGCACTGTGTGTCCCAGCTTACTGCAGTGAAAACACCTTTTCCCAGTGCCCTTCTTGAACCATCGATACTGTATTTTTATGTGTTCCACTCCATTATAGTGAGAAAACCTGAGGCCTTTCACCACCTTTCAACCCCCTTGGGTTTCTTTTTCACCGGTGCTAAACTATTGCCAGTGTGCCTTTCTCGATGTTTTGTAGTGTAGGACCTCCCCTTCTCCCAATTTCTATCCCTCAACAGGATGAAAATCCTCCCAGAAGCTAAATTTCATCTCATGCACCAATGCATACTTAACTGTCATTTCTGTTGCACTTCTCACTTCTTGAACTTTCTGTTCATTCACATGAATTCTTACCGTCTCTGGAAGTAAGTCGTTAAACTCGTCCAGCAGAATAATCTCCCATCGGGCCTCACAGGTCTAATCCATTTTTAAGGCCTGCGCACATTTATCAAAATGACTGTGGTTATTTCTTTGAAACCCAACATAACACTGACCTGGTTCCGTCTCGATCATTCTGAACTGCTGTCTATATTCATTGAGTACCAATTCATAAGCACTCAAAGTAGCCTGTTTGACATCTGCATAATCTCTTGCTCCCTCATGTGACAGCACTGCACATACCTCCCAAACTGTGCCAACCTTCTTAGTCTGAACGAGCATTACCCACATGTTCACTGGACACGCCATCTGCCGAGCCAATTTTGCAAATGAAATAAAAAGGTTTTTGGCATTTTTCTCATCGAAATGTTGCAGTGTATTAACACACTTGTATACATCCCGACGTTCTCCCTTCATCTTCATTCCGCTAATTTAACTTTCTTATCTAATTCCAAACTTCTGAATTTCAAATTCTCCCCTAATTCCTTTTTCCTCACTTTCTCTTTCGCTATCTTCTCTCTCTCTTTCTGTCTCTCTCTTTATCTTCTGACTCCAATTGCTCCACTTGCAATTTTTTTTTCTAAATCGAATGCAGTTGCCTGCTTCTCTGATCCACCAAAGTGCTTGACCAACTCCATTATGGTGACAGCTTTCCTTTTGTCCCTGGTGAAACCCAATTCTAATCTACATGTTAATTCAAAAAGTATGCCCTTCCTTTGTATTTCTAAACTTTGTCGGCAAATTTGTGAATCATCTTCAAACCTCTGAACCTCTTTTCTAATGTTAAAAGCCATTTTTAAAAATTTAACCAACCACAAGGAAATAAAATTAAATGAATTTTGTCACCTGTTTTATTTGAAGATCTAGGTCTCTAACTGGCAAGTGATGGAATCTGCTGGGACCTTTTGTACCCCAAATCTGTTCAAATCTGTCCAAATCCTGTATGACAAGCCCTCAAACCGTTACGATGACGATATCGAACTCCCCTGTCAATTAAACCACACACCCAGAAAAGCTCACCTCGCCTCTTACTCTGTTAAAACATGAGTGACAGAGAAGTCCCAAATTCAACTATTAAGAGAAAAATAACCGTTTATAAGTATGCAAGTTAGCTCGCTGAGCTTTAAGGTTTCATTTCAGATGTTTGGTCATTATGACTAGGTAACATCATCAGTGAGAGTCTCTGGTGATGCACTGGTGGTATGTATCGTCTTTCTATTTATACGTCTTGGTTTCGTAAGTTGCGAGATGTCATTTCCAGTTTTTTTTTGTTCAAGGGAAGGTATATAGGATCTAAATTGATGTGTTTATTGATGTACTTCTGGCTAGAATGTAATTCTTCTAAGAACTTTCGTGCGTGGCTTTGTCCTAGGAAGTGTGTGTTGTCACAGTCAACGTGGTGTCCTTCTATGTCTGTATGTATGGAAACTAGTGATCATGGGTCATGTCTTTTGGTGGCCAGTTGGTGTTCATATATCCTGCTAGCACGACAACAAAACAGTTCAGCAGAACGAGAGTATGAAAATGGAAGTATTTACACATCAGATACCAGGTTAGGTCACTGAGTGCAGGGCTGATGGGTGAATGGGTCTCAGTGAGAATTGGGAAACAGACAGCAGAATTGCATTGCAGGTATTGCAGCTCAAAACTGCATATTCACATAGTGTTGTAGACCATAGCATCAGGAGAAGCAGGCCTGCATTCAACCACAACCTGTATTTTTTGCCAGGATGACACCTCAGTCTGCCATTACCATCAATACCATCTATGGCTCAATGACGGGTGTGGGTGAACATATCAGAGTCAGAATCAATTGGACCGTAACCTGATTCTAACTCATGTAAGCTAGCTGACTTGACCAACAGATCTGAACGAAGCCCTGCAGTTCTGCCACAGTCAGTCATAAATTGTAATGGACGATTACACAATGACAAAGGAAAGGGCTCCACAAACATCCCCATCCTAAATAATGGAACAGACCTGCACATCAGTGTAAAAGAGAAGGATGTTTTATCTGCACCATCCTCTGCCAGAAGGGTTGGGTCGATGATACACCTCGCCCTCATCATGATGCCCACAGTATCACAGATGTCAGGCTTCAACAGATTCGATTCACTGCCCGTGACATGAAGAAACAGCTGAACACAGTAGATACGACAAAGGCAATGGGCCCTGACACCATTCCTGAAATGGGACTGAAGACTTGTGCTGCACAACAAGCCGTGTCCCTGGGGAAGCTGTTTCATTCCAGGTACAACTCTGACATCTCCCTGGCAATATGGAAAATTACTCAGTTATGTCCCATTCCCTAAGAGGGGAATAATTACAATCTGACCAATTACTACCCCCTCAGTCCCATCACGACAGTCAAATTGGTGGGAGTTATTTTTGACAGAGCTGTCAAGCAACACAGAAATAACCTGCTCAGTGTGGTTTCAGATATGTCTCCATGTAGAGATGATGCTGTTGTGGAAATGTCACTGGATTACTAATCCAGACAAGACTAATGCTCTGGCAGTGGGTGGAAGTTAAAAACAATTAATAAAATTTCGAGATGTAAAGTCTGGTGCCAGTAATAATGACCTTGAAGCCAATATAGATTATAAACAGAATTTCCTTCTCCAATGTACTTTTAGGAAGTGAATCTCCCATGATTTCCTGGGCTGGCCGAAAACTGACTCCAAAGACCCTGACATGTGATAAACATTTCAATGGTCTCTGAAACGGTCAATCAAGACACTCATTTGGATCAAACTGCTCCCAGGTCTGAAAGGATGAAACCGAACAGAACATCCGGCCTCAGCATCAGTGTCGGAAAAGGAAATGGGTATACAGTCCTGTCGACCCTGCAAAGACCCCTTTCCTAACATCTGAGAGCTTGTGACAACATGTACAGAGCTTTCCCACAGACTGCACAGAAACAGCGGGAAAGGAGTAGATCATACAACATTTTGAGCCTCCCCATTCTAGTTCATAGAAAAAATCTCCTCAATGCACTTACCCCACACGTTATATATATACGTTAATGTGAGTAACCTTGGGAAGCTATAAAATAGGAAGTGTAGCAGTACGTTTGATCCATCGAGTTTGCTCCCCAACTCAATGTAATGATGGTTGGCCCTTCATTTCCACACCGTACTCTTGCTCTCCCACCATCCCTTTACTGTCTCTAAATCCTTATTTATAATCAGTGTCTTGGTTTCCAGGTGCGAGAGAATTTCCCATGTTCACCAGTCAGTGAGTGCAGACATTTATTCTCATCTCAATGCAGAGTGGCCTGCCTGTACCGAATACTGTGGCTCCTTGTTTTAGACGTCTCAGCCTGGGGAATTATCATCCCTGCTTCCAAACTGTCTCACCCTGTCAGAATTTTAAATACTTCACTGAGATCTCCACTCATTTTCCTAAACCCCATGGAATACTGGCCCAGTCACCCCAAACTCTGCTCCCACAACAAGCCCGTCATCCTAGAGATCAGTCTGGTCATCCTTCGCTGCTCTCTCTCAATGTCAGGTTTGTCCTTTATTAGGTACGGAGATCAAAACTGCCCACAATACTGCACAATATTTGCGATGATGTCTCACCAAGTGCCTGTACAGCTCCAGTAAGACATCCTTTCTCCTGGACCTGAAATGAAGGTCAGCACACCATTTATCTTCTTAACTGCTTTCTTTCCTGCAATATTGCTTTCAGTGACTGGTGTACAAGGAGATCCAGATCCTTTTCAATGTTATAGCTCCCCACTTGCTGGTTCTATATACACTGGTCAACATGGCAATGTCAATCCTAGTATTGACTTCTGGTTACAGAACTCACTGCGCTGCAGGGACCTCAGAGGTTTATGCAGAAGGAAACAACAAACAGGAGCATACGTCCCTTTGTAGATCAACATGTTTCAATCAATCCCTTTCAAATGGTAGGCTGCCAATTTATCGTTTCCACCAAAGGGCACACCGTCACCTCTAGACACATTGTTCTCCATCTGTCACGCATTTACCCATTCACTCCACTTGTCTTAGTCTTCTCGGTGCTTTTTTACATCCTCCTCACCCACTCACAATCCCACATCCGTTAGTGCTGTCAGCAGGCTGGGATATATTGTAGCTGATTCCAGTAACCAAATGTTTAAAGGGCATTGTGGACAGCTGGGCCCCAAGCATCGATCCCTGTGACATCTCAGCAACCGTCCTCTGTTGATTTCTATTTATTTATTTCGTGAATCTAGGAATCACTGGCTGGGCCAGCATTTATTGCCCGTCCCTAACTGCCCTTGAGAAGGTGGTGGTGAGCTGCCTTGTTGAACGCTGCAGTCCACCTGCTGCTGTTGACCTCCAATGCCATTAGGGAGGGAATCCCAGGATTCTGACCCAGTGACTGCGAAGGATCAGTGATATATTTCCAAGTCAGAATGGTGAATGGCTTGGAAGGAACCTGAGGATGATGGTATTTCCATACATCTGCAGCCCTTGTCCTTCTAGTTCGAAGTGGTCATGATTTGGAAAGGTGGTCTCTGAGGATCTTTGGTGAATCATTTCATTGCAGCATGTAGATAGTAAAATACTGCTGCTGCTGCTGAGCGTTGATGGTGGAGCACTGTGGATGAATGGACGGTCAAACTGGTTGCTTTGCTCTGGATGGTATAAAGCTTCTTGAGTGTTGTTGGCGCTGCACTCAAGCAGGCAAATTAGGAGACTCCTATTACACTTCTGACTAATGCATTGTAGAAGATGGACAGCATTTTGGAAGTCAGGATGTGAGTTACTCGCCGCAGTATTCCTAGCTTCTGACCTACTCTTATAGTTACTGTGTTGATGTGGCCAGACCATTGTGTTTCTGAGCAAGGATTACGCACCAGGAATTTGATACTGGGGGATTCAGTGATAGTAACACCATTGAATACCAAGAGGCAGGTTTGATTGTATTTTATTGGTGATGGTCACGGTCTGGCATTCGTGTGGGCTGAATATTACTTGCCACTTGTCAGCCTGGATACTCTCCAGATCTTGTCGAGTTTGAACATGGACTGTTTCAGTATCTAAGGATCCACAAATGTTGCAGAACATTGTACAATCATCGGCGAACATCCCCACTGCTGACCTTAAAATGGAGGGAAGGTAATTGATGAAGCAGCCTGAAGACGTTTTCGGTCACTTCTCGAGGGACTCCTACAGATTTGGAGCTGAGTTTACTGACCTTCATCAACCATGACCACCTTCCTACGTATCAGGTATGAATCTAACCAGCAGGTAGTTTGCCCCTGATTCCCATTGATTCCAGTGTTGCTAAGGCCCCTTGATGCCACACAAGGTCGAATGCAGCCTTGACGTAAAGGGCTGTCACTCTCACTTTACCTCTGGAATTCAGCTCTTTTCTCCATGTTTGAACCACTGTAATGAGGTCAGGAGCTGAGTGACCCTGGTGGAGCCCAAACTGGGCGTCATTGACCAGGGTATTGCTGAGCAGGTGCTGCTTAAAAGCACTGAGACCTTCCACCACTTTACTGATGATCGAGAGTAGACTGATGCGGTGGTATTTGGCCGGATTGGATTTGTTCTGCTTTTTATATCCAGGAGATACCTGGGCATAATTTTCCACATAATGAGGAAAAGCCATTGTTGTAACTGTATTGAAACAGTTTGGCTAAGGGAGTGGCAAGATATGGAGCACAATTTTTCAGTACTATTGCCAGAATATTGTCAGATTATGGACCCTATGGAGTATCCAGTATCTCCAATCGTTTCTGGATATCGCGTGGACAGAATCAAATTGGTTGATGACTGGTAACTGAATTGCTGAAGGCCACTGGAGGAGGCTGAAATGGATCATCCACTCAGCATTTCTGACTGAAGATTGTTGCGAATGCATCAGCCTTATCTTATACACTGAAGTGCTGGGCCCTTCCATCATGGAGGAAGGGGTTATTTGTGGAATCTCTTCCTCCAGTGAATTGTTTAATTGTCCCCAACGTTTCTCGACAAGATGTGGAAGGACTGCAGAGCTTAGATCTGAACCGTTGCTTGTGGGATCACTTAGCTCTGTCTGTCACTTACTGCTTATGCTGTTTGGTGCACAAGTTGTCCTGTTTGGTGGCATCACCAGGCTGACACCTCATTATCAGGGATGTCTGGTGCTGCTCCTGCCATCCTGCACACTCCATTGAACCAATGATGATCCTCTGGATTGATGGCAATTGTTGCGAGGGGGATATGTCAGGCCATGAGGTTATGTGGGAGTACAATTCCACTGCTATTGATGACCCACAACACCTTATGGACATCCAGATTTGAGCTGCTAGATCTGTTCGAAGTCTGCCCTATTAAGCACCGTGATAGTACCACCCAAAATGGTGGAGGTTATTCTCAATATGCAGGTGTGACTTTGTCTCCACAATGACGATGCGGTGGTCACTCTTACCGATACTGTCATGGACAGATACTTCTGCAACTGGCAGATTAGTAAGGCTGTGGTCAGGTATGCATTTTCCACTTGTTGGTTCCTTCACCACCTGTCGCCAGTTATATCCTTTAGGACCCGGCCAGCTCGATCAGTAATGCTGTAGCTGAGATACTGTTGGTGGTGAACATTGAAATCCCCCACCCAGAGTACATCTTGTGTACGTGCTACCCTCAGTGCTTCCTCCAAGTGTTGGTCAGCATGGAGGAGTACTAATTCATCAGTTGAGAGAGGCTGGTACATGGTAATCAGCAGGAGGTTTCCTTTCCCATATGCAAATTAATGCCATGAGACTTCATGGGATATGGAGTCACTCTTGAGGACTCTAAGAGCAATTCCGTTCCAACTGTCTCCCACTTTACCGCCACTTCTGCTGTGTCCGTCCTGCTGATGAGACAGGAGATATCAGGGGAAGGTAATGGGGAATCTGGGACATAGTCATACTCACAGAATCATACCTTTCAGAAAATGGCAGGCTATTACTTGATGAGTCTGTTTATTTCTATTCACTGTTTCCTGCCAGCTGTCCCATATATTAGCCCCAATCCACTAAGATTTGATTTTGCAAACTGGGCTTGGAGCTTTACCAACATTTTTCTAAAAATCAAAATGCTTTACATCCATTGCTTCTCTTTCATTTGTCTCCCAGTCTGTTTCTCATACATAATTCCCATTTCATAAATCTATGTTAGTGTTGTCTATGACCATTACTTTCAGCCCCAATAATTTCTGCTAAACCATTTCCTTACTATGTTTATTGTTCCATGTACTCTATCATTTTCCCACATCAAACTCGGTTTTCCTTGTATTGTTGGAACGTTCTGTGAAGACAGAACTGAAGTAGTGGCTTCATAGTTCTGCCATTTCCCTGTTCCCCATTCTCCATTCTCTGGTTTCAAGCCGTAAGGAAACTGCACTTGTTTTCTCACATTTCTCACATTGACATGATTTAACAAGCTAATACAGTTCACTCTTATAACCCTTACGAATATAACTCTTCAGAAATCCATCAATTCCTGCCTTAAACTGCTCAATAATTGACCTTCCACACTATACACTTATAGGGGCACAGACTCTGTGCATACTGAAATACAGCACGATCTATATTAGTCCCACTTTCCTACACCAGGACCATAGCCTGAAATGTTATGACACTTCCAAATGCTCATCGAAGTACTTATTAAAGATTGTGAGGTGATCATTCCCCTCTCAGGAAGTAATCCCAGAACCCCACACCTTGAGGTGAAAAAATGTTTAAATCATCTCTGAACCTCAAGCTCTTCACTTTAAAAGTGTGCTCCTTTGTTTTTGACCCTCTGACTAAAAGGAACAGCTGCTGTCTATCCACCCTGTCCATGTCCCTCATAAACCTATCCTTCTGAATCACTGACTCCTCAGCTTTCTCTGCTCCAAAGTAAACAACCCGAGCTTATCCAGCATCTCTCCATAGCTGATATGCTCCATCCCAGGGAACATCCTGGTGAATCACCTCTGCACCCTCTCCAGTACAATCCTTCCTGGAATGTGGTTCTCGGAGCTACATACAGTATTCCATTTTGGCCGAACCAAAGCCCTGTATTGCTCTTATAATCTACACCCTGATTAGGAAACGCTACACCCAAGATCCAATTCTTAACTAGTCCATTAACCTGTCCAGGAGAACGTGAGGAATGCAGATGCTGGAGATCAGAGCTTTAAAAACGTGTTGCTGGAAAAGCGCATCAGGTCAGGCAGCATCAAAGGAGCAGCAGAATCAACGTTTCGGGAATAAGCCTTCTTCAGGAATCTGCCTGAAACATCGATTGTCCTGCTCCTTTGATGCTTCGTGACCTGCTGCGCTTTTGCTGTAACACATTCTTAAGCATGAACGTGTCCAGTCACATTCAGGGTTGTGTGGAGAAGCACAATCTGAGCTTCCCAGTGTGCTGCCATTCATTGAGTCCTCCCCTGGCTGGTTCCATCTCCCCAAGTGCATCACCTCATATTTATCAGGATTGCATTCTATAAGCCATTGATCTGCCCATCTGACCATTAAATCTGCATCTTCCTGTAACTTAAGGCTTTCCTCCTCACTGCTAACCACCCAATCTTTATGTCAAACTTACACTTTCTTATCACACCTCCACTACTCTCCATCTAGCCCCCTCCACATTCACATCTATATTTTGATATTAATAACACAAATAATAAGGGACAGAGCACTGATCTCTGTGGTACACCAGGGGACGCTGGTCTCCAGTCACACAAACAGCCTTCTCCCACCACTCTCTGCCTCCTGCCACGAAGACAATTTTCGTTGTAACTTGTCAAGTTATCCATCATATTGTGAGCTTTTACTTTATTTTTCAGTTTCCCAGGTGGAAATTTGTCAAAGGCCTTCCTACAAAACTAAATGATCGACCTCCTCAAACTAATTCAATCAAATCCATTGGATGTGACTTCCTCCTGATAAAGTCATGATAATTATCCCTGATCAAACCTTGTGACTCTGATTGGAGTTCGATTTTCTCCTTCCCTATTTTATCCTGTAGTTTCCTTAACAGTGATCTAATACTCGCTCGTCCATAGTTCCCTGGTCTATCTCTCCCACCCTTACTGTGAAGTGGAATCTTATTAGCTGTTCTCCAGTCCTCTGGCACCCCCCCTATGGTCAGATTCTAATTAAAATATTCAGTCAAGGTCTTTCTTCCTTTGACCCCAACAGCCGCCTGTGATACAACTCATTTAGACATGGAGTTTGGTCCAAATTTGTACAGAACAAAACCTCAAATCCAATCTCGTATTTTACATCAATCTGTTCAAGAGCTTCCTAGTCCATCTTCTTGATTCTGTACTTGCATCCCCCTTCTCCCAAGTAAAATAGATGTGAAGGTCTCGTGTTATAATCCATCAATGTCTCCAGCTTGACACACAGATTGCCCCTTTAGTTTCTAATGGACACTAGTTGTTTGCTAATTATTCTGTTCTACTTCTCCGTGTAGAATATCGTGGGATTCTCCCTTATCTCGGTTGCTTGTACTTCTCCATGTCCCTCTGTTATTCAGTCCTTTCAATGTTTCTAAGATTCACTACAATCAACTCTCATGTTTTGAAACTCGAGATTACAGGCTGAGGTTCCCCATCAGACAATCTTGGCATTTTACGGATTAATCTGGATAATACCTTTTGCAGTTCCTCTGTAGTCACTATATTCTTTCTTAGATTGGGACTCCGAACGATACACAATAGTCTACGTTTAGTCTCACCAACGCTCGATACAACTGGTGCACGACATTCTCTATCTTCCAATTACATTCACAAGAATGTAAACCTAATTTTTACTTTCCCATTTGCATATGTTCTTCCCAATACCTCTCGTTTTAATTTTTCTTATGAACTTGCTGTGTGAGTTCTTTCAAAAAACCTCATGAATATCCAACTATACGTTATCCAAAGGTACATCATTGCCCATGTCCACAAGAATCATCTTGAAACCATTCCAAAAATATGTTTGCACTTCTGGTTTTCCTTTCATCGGTACATTCTCACACTCCCCAGTTAAGTTATTACCTTCTAAATATCTAGTAGCATGTTCTTTGTAATCGAGTCCAACAGATACATGACTGCGGATGACAAGATAACTGGTCTGTAGTTCACCACTCCCCAAATTCATACTTTCTTAAACTGTTGGATCATATTTATAACCTTTACCTTATCCAGATTGGCTAAATGCCTTTCGGGAATGTGTGGGAAAATAAAGTGAAAATCCGCGATGCAATCAACATGTCTATTGCTACTTCCTCTGAAATTCTTGTATGAAGTACATCTAGTCTGTCAGATTTATAAATACTCAATCCGGCTTTCTTTACAAAGATGACCTCAACATTGATAAGAATGACCTTAGACTTTACTTACACAAGTACCATGGTCACTTGGTATTTCTGGAAGAATTTCTGGACGTTCTTCCATGAAGATAGACACAAAGAAACTGTTTCTTTTCCCTGTAATTTCGCTGTTCTCTGCAATAAATTATCCTGAACGTACACGAACTGTTCCACTTTGGACCTTGTTTTTTTTTCCCATACATTGATAGACGCTATTTCGCAGACTTTATGTTTTTCTTTCGTATGCACGCTTTTTCTCTTTTTAATTTTCTTCTCAGTTTCTTGGTCATCCTTTGCTGGGTCCTACATTTCTCTGAATCCACTGGCTTACTGCAACACTTGGCATTTTTCTAAGCTGCGTCCTTTCAACTAATAGGAATATGAAGGTGGGGTTAAAAGTGATAGTCGGAGAGGAGGGTGTACCAGATTGATAGGAAGGAAGGTGGACACATAGGAACATTCAAAAGAGCGGTGCTGACTTGGAAGTTTGGAGTGCGATAAGATCGGATTAGGGGAAATGGGGAAATCCACTATGATCCCCTGTGGTAGGAGGGTCCCAAGGCTTTCTTCCTCCAGGCTTCTGGTGACTCCGGTTTGGCAATGGAGCAGGTCTAGGACCCTCATGTCCTTGGCAGAGTGGGAAGGCGAGTTAAAGTGCTCAGCCACAAGGCAATGAAGTTGTTCAATGTGGCTGTCCCAGAAATGTTCTCTGAAATGATCCACAAGTTGACCTCCTGCCTCGCCAATGTAGAGAAGACTACACTGGGTTTAATCGATGCAGTAGATGAGGCGTTCTGTCTCCCTTTATCACCTATCACTTTCAACCCCACCTTCATCTACCTATCACAATCCTAGATACCTCACCCCTGCCGCACCCCTTCCCATTTATCTCCCAGCCCCCTTGGTCCATAAGCTTCATTCCTGATGAAGGGCTTTTGCCCGAAACATCGATTTATCTGCTCTTAGTATGCTGCCTGACTGTGCTTTTCCAACACCACACTCTTCGACTCTGATCTCCAGCATTTGTAGTCCCCACTTTCTCCTCACACTTTCATGGTTTGCATGACTCAGATTTATAACGGTTACTTCAAATAAAACACAAACTGTCGTGTACTCAAACAGCATAAAAGAAAACCAATACATTGTGGTCACTGTTTTCAAAAAGCCCTTTCCAGCAAAAGTTTCAATTAGCTCTTCTGATCACTCAACACCAATTCCTAAATAACCTGATCGCGAGCTCCATGCTCGATATAATGTTCATGTAAACCATCTCACACGTGGTCATGAAATCCATCTTTCTCTGCATTAGCATTCATTTGGGTTAACACAGTTTAGATATAATTTAAACAGTACATTATTACTGCAGTACATACAAATGTGAATATCTCATTTCCTGTTTTATAACATGCCCAGCATTTGTATTGCAGCTTTCACTTTGATATATAACGCCCATCAATGTTTGCTCCTCCTTGCTGTTTTTGCGCTCCACCTTACTAGATTCTGTGGAATCTGAGCTACGTGGGCTCTGGGGAGATTAATGGTAGAGATCATCTCACCACATCATTTATGATCTTCTCCAACTTTAATTTCTCCAGATCTCCCGTTATGTTGATGGAATAGAGAAGGACAATGATCTTCCACCAATGCTCTGTATTCCCCCAGAGAGCTGAGACAGCTCTAACCTTGGTGAGAACTTCCAGCTGGCTGGAAAAGTGTTGCTGCAGCTGTATAGGGTCTTAGTGATTAGGTTAGATTAGATTATTTACTTTGTGGACACAAGCCCTTCAGCCCAACAAGTCCACACCAAACCGCCGAAGCGCAACCCACCCATACCCACTCCCCTACATTTACCCCTTCAACTAATACAACGGGCAATTTAGCATGGCCAACTCACCTAACCTGCACATCTTTGGACTGTGGGAGGAAACCCACGCAGACACAGGGAGAATGTACAAATTCCACACTGTCGGTCGCCTGAGGTGGGAGTTGAGCCCAGGTCTCTGGCACTGTGAGGCAGCAATGCTAACCACTGTGCCACCGTGTCGCCCACCAAACATTGCTGAAAGATCGTTGTCCTTCTCTACTCCATCAGCATAACGGGAGATCTTTAGAAATTAAAGTTTGAGATCACATCTGGAGTAGTGTGTACAGATTTAATCTCTTCAATGAAGAAAGGATGTTGTTATATTGGAAGCAGCTCAGAGATGGTTCCCACAACTGATTCCACAATGAAGGTGCTAACTTATAACGAAAGTATCATCACGTTGACCCAGTAGCCATTGGAGTTTACAAAAATTAAAGATGATCTTATTTGAACATAGATGACGGAAGGAGTCAACAAGTGAAGTGAATTACACAGATAGTGGGGGAATCCATTCCGTTCTCCAGCCTGTTACACAGGAACAACAGGACGATATTCAGGCCTTCGAACCTGTTACACCAAAACAGGATGAGGCTATTCAGCCCCTGGAGCTGACATACATTTACAGAAGGAGGACAACCAGCCACTCGATCCTGTAACAGTAGGCCATGCTGCACCAGTATCCTGTTAAACAGCAACAGGATCAGTCCATTCAGCCTCTTCAAGTCTGCAACATAGGAACTGGAAGAGGTCACACAGTGACTGGAGATTGTACACTGGGGTATCAGGAGGCCATTCAGACCCACCGAGCCTATTGCAAGGGAATTGGATAGGATAAAAACTATCTGACACTTCTTTCATGAGAAAGGAAGAAGTAATTTAGACACATGTCTGTTATATGGGAACAAGAGAAGACCAATCATTCCCTCGGTCCCATCTCCGGGATACATGAAGAGACCGTTCAGTATATCCACCTGTTATGGAGAAGTATGAGAAGACCCATCAGCCCCTCAAGGTTAGACAGCAACAGGAAGATTCTATAATCTCCCAATCCTCTAAAACATCGACAGGAGGAGGTCATTCTGGCCTTCGAGATGGAAACATGGGAACACTAGAAAGACATCAGCCCATCGATTTTGCACATCAGCAGGATGATGAGTGCATTGAGTCACACATGGCTCTTACTCAGCAATTGGAGCAGACGTCTTAAAGCCTTGTGTCCATTAAACAGGAATTCAAAGAAAACGTCAAGGTTTTCGAAAGGGAAGAATTTATAAAATTGGTATACATTAGGGACTAAAGTGTAACAATAAACTATTGTAATTTAAGGCAAATTGCTAGAGTCCATTGTTTAGGACATTTGTAAAATTAAACCACAATCCGTCAGAGTCAACATGGTTTTAAGAAGGCTAAATCATGTTTGAATTGTTTGCTTGAGTTATTTGAAGGCGCCACAAACAAGGTGGATTGTGGGAATCCTGGAGATAGAACATATCTGGTCTTCCTGAAGGCATCGGATATGTTGCTTCTCCAAAGAGTAAATGCTAAGATCAGATAAAATGGGTTTAGGAGCAATTTATTAACTTGGATGGAGGATTGGCTAACCAACCAAAATGTAGTCAGATGGAAGAAATGTGTAATTTTCTTTTGGCACATGCAATTTGTGGGGTGGCATTGATTTCAGTTCTCAAACCTCAACTATTTGCGATCGATGGCATTACTGTACTCGGTTGACGGCATAGAAAATACCATGCCACATTTTCAGATGACACTAACATCGGTGGGAAATTACTTTGGAATGGTGATGCAAGAGGTTTTAAAACTATATGGATAGGTTGGGTGAATGGGCCAACATTTGGCAAGGAAAATTACAGTGAATAAATATGGGGCTATTCAAGTTGACCAGTGTAATAGAAAGACAAATTATTATCTAAATGGAGAAAAAGTTCAAAGTGTTTAGGTGCAGAGGGATCTGGGTGTCTGCTTGCATATCACAGAAAACCTGCATGGGGGTACTGCAAGTAATGAGAAATACAAGCATAATTTCAGTGTTTATTCATAAAAGGAGAGAGTAGAAAGGTAGGGAGTGTTGGTGTAGCTATGCAAGGCATTAGTGAGGCTGCAACTGGAGTACAGTTTGGGTGTCCTGCAGAATTAGGTATTTCCATTGTAGGCAATTCAGAAGAGCTTCATTAGATTGATTCCATATTTGAAGTGTTTGTCTTATGAAGAGAAATTGAGCAGTTTAGGCCTATATTCTCCAGTTTATAAGAATGAAAGGAGAGGTCATTGAGGTCTGTAAAATGCTAAAAGTAATTGAAAGTGTAGATGTGGAGTGGATATTTTTTCATGTGGCGCAATCTACAATAAGAGACTAGAGTTTTAGGATGGAGAGATGGCAGGAAAGTGGAACAGAGGACGCGTTGACATTAGCCTCATCAAGGGGTTGGGTTCCTCACAGATGCTACTTGTTCTTATTCAACACTTCGACGGTGTTGCCCAGGAATGGGGGAGGACTGGGTAAGGACTGGGTATCATACAGGAAGCAGGCACTCAGGATAAATAAATTAGAGAGAAAGTAACCAGTAGGGTCACACAGTGACCAGCGCTGGGTTCTCAAATATTTACATTCTATATTAATGATCAGGAGGATGGAAAAGATGTACAGATGCTGATTTTGGTGATGTCGCTGTGATAAGCAAGAGATTAAATTATCAAGAGAGGGTGGAGAGTCTGCAAATAGATTCAGAGAGGTAAAGGCAGAAGATAATAGTTTGGCAGGTGGAACTTAAAATGATATAACCTGTCATTTCATCTACAGGAATAATGGAAGTCAGAATGTTATTGAAATGGAGAGGGATTACAGGGCTTAATGATATTGTGTACTGGAGGGTTCACTCAGCCCCGTTCAGACATGGGAGGTTTTGCTCCATCCATGATTGTCAGCTACCAGACGCTCCAAGTGACCCTATTGCTCTCCGAACACATGGAATACCTCGATGTGGTTGATTGGCGGTGGGGATGGTGTTTTGAAACGTGCATCAAGGGGAGGGCTTTATCCAAGATATCTTCATTTTTTCTTAAGTGGAGACCCGATGACGATGGGAATGGCTGAGTTCTTCTGAACAAAGAGACTGTGACTGCTGCCAGGACAGTGGGTATTCACCAACATGATGTAGTGTGCATGGGCACGCTGTAACATTAATAGAGAGAGAGCTCCTTCAGTTCCTCTACCTATTCCCATTGACATGGGTACTCTGCAGATGCCAAGTACACCAACGGAAATCCCACTATACTGGATACACCCGGCAGCTCCCTGCTGTGGGAGGAAGAATGTATTGACCACATCCACCGTTTACATCCTCCATCACCGAATGCTGACAATGATGTTGAGATACTGGGAGATGATGGATATGTCACCTAGTCCTGCCTGGGAAACTCTGGATCATAGAAGCTGAACGAAACAGTGACCCTAACAGCCACTGGCAGCACCATCCTCCCCCTGGTGTGAACCTGCAGGTCGTGTTGAAGGAGGTGACACCGCTCTGTGACCAGCTCCTTGTTCAGTCAGGGTCCCCTCACACTCTGCTACTGGGTTAAGTGTAGCTTGGGAAGCTTTTCCGTGAATACTCGTGTTGGATACAGCAGATCCCTTTCCCCACACACACTCACTCTGTAGTTTCAGAACTTCCCGTCTCTGCAACCTCTGCTCCATTTTTTCATGTTACAGATCCAGATGCTGTAACTGCAGTCCCCATGCTCCATCCAGAGTTGGGTCACCAAATCCTCAGGTCTCCCTGAATATTTGAGGCAGCTCACAGCACAACCTCCAGCAAACCATCCCCAGACCCTGCACTAAATTTCCAATTACAGGAGTAAGTCACAAACCCCTCAGCTACAAGTGTTGTGGAACAGACAAGATCCCCAAAAAATGTTTTAAGAAGGCCGTTTAGAACCAAACCTTTCCTTATTTTGAATATAGATGGGAAATCTGCGTTCCAGATATGTTGTGACTGGTCAAACCACTCGACATTAAGCATAATATAATCTATTAAAAACGCTTTAGTTAAAATACAATCAAAGAAAAGAACATTTTGGGATAGCTTATAAGTTGGAACACTTACACAAACATTAGATACCGTACATTCTGGGTTTACACCGCTTGGCACAAAGATATATTCAAATACATAGGGGTCTACAACTGTTGTGTCTCCGACCCGCCCTCCTCCTCTAACCTACTTAATAAGGTAAGTTCATTCTAAACTTCCTCTATTGAATATAAGTTTGTTAATAATTTTATAGCAACTTGAACTAAGCTTTCTAGTTTTGTACTGAGTGAGTGTTCAGATAAGTCGGGTATGGATGCTCGGGCAGTTGCTCGCTCCTCCTGCAGAATGTGGCACACGTCTCCGTTGGCTACAACTGCGGGAAGTGCACCCAAGTCCAGCTACTTATAAACCGTGTTAGGGAATTGGAATTGGAGCTGGATGAACTACGGATCATTCGGGAGGCTGAGGGAGTAATTGAGAGGAGTTACCCGGAGTTAGTCACTCCTAAGACTCAGGACAAGGATAGATGGGTTACAGGTAGGGGGAGGAAAGGGGACAGACAGACAGTGCAGAGATCCCCTGTGGACATTGCCCTCAGCAATAAGTATACTGTTTTGGATACTGCTGGGGGGGATGACCTACCAGAGGAAAGCCATAGCAGTCAGTTCTCTGGCACTGAGACTGACACGGTGGAAAAGAAGGGAAGGGGGCAGAACAGAAAAGTACTCGTGGTAGGCGACTTGATAGTTAGGGGAATCGACAGGAGATTTTGTGGTCAGGATCGGGATTCCCGAAAGGTATGTTGCCTCCCAGGTGCCAAGTTCCGGGACGTGTCCGATTGGGTGTATAGGCTTCTAAAAGGGGAGGGCGAACAGCCACAAATCTTGTTGCATATTGGCAGGAAAAGGATCGAGGATATAAATAGTGATTTCAGGGAGTTAGGATGGAAGCTACAAAGCAGGACAAACAGAGTAGTGTTCTCTAGTTTACTACCGGTGCCACGAGATAGCGAGGTGAGGAACAGGGAGCAGGCGCAGCTTAACACATGGCTGCGCAGCTGGTGTCGGAGGGAGGGATTCAGATATGTAGGTAATTGGGATGCCTTCTGGGGAATGTGGGACCTGTACATCTTAACTGGAAATGGACCATTGTCCTGGGTCGAAGGTTTGCTCAAATTGTCCTATTTGATTTGTGTTTATAATTTGTAAATTTGTGAGACATTCTGGCACATCAATTTTGATACTTGCAGCATAATGAAGATTTCCAACATTAGGATGCGTCTGAAAGACATTATAGCATTGTGAGTAATGGGGAGGTTAAGTGAGAAATAGTATTTATTCCCTTAGCACAGAGCATGGGAAACAAATATTTGAGCGTAAATGATGGCAGTCATTTAGATAATAGGGACTCAGACAATCAGAAATCTATTTTATGAATGAATTTCAAAGGTCAGATTTCTATGATTGTCGAGTGAAGACATATTACATATTCAAATATTGAAATTGTGCTGAATGGTTTGTCTTCTGATGTCTAAACTTATTTCTGGAATAATTAAGATTAATATCTGTTTAAAGGCTGTTCCATTGTAATGAAAGAGTTGTTGGTTTGAATTATATTTGATCTTCAAGTATTTACCTGGTTGGGATGGCATGATCATTTTATGTGTTTCCCATGTTGTCAATTGGAGTCGACAGAAATACACAGAGGATAACATGCAGTTCTCATCAATCGTTTCCTGACGGCTGCTTTCTTTAGAATATCGGTTGAGTTATAGTTTGCAGTTCACCCAGACGGACCAACTAGCCGTAATCTGGACCAGTTAATCTATTGTCTACAATTCCCCCTATGCAGTTCGAGAGGGTTTAAACTAGTATGGCAGGGGAGTGGGAACCTGAGCTGTGTACCGGAGGTGGGAGTTGATCCAGACGAGGCAATAGCAAGAGGTAGACCAGCTAGTGGGAAGGATTTTCCTGGGGAGGAACCAAGGGATTAGTTAAAGTGCGTTTGCTTTAATGCGAGGAGTATCAGGAATAAAAGTGATGAACTTAGAGCATGGATCAGGACCTGGAGCTATGATGTTGTGGCCATTACAGAGACATGGGTTTCTCAGGGGCAGGAATGGTTGCTGGATGTTCCAGGGTTTAGAGCATTTAAAAAGAATGGGGGGGGGGGGGGGAGAGGAGTGTGTGTAGCACAACTAATCAGAGAGGGTATCACAATTTCAGAAGCTTCCATTGTCGAGGAAGATCTGCCTACCGAGTCAGTATGGGTGGAAATAGGGAACAGCAAGGGAGCAGTCACCTTGTTAGGGGTTTACTACAGGCCCCCCCAATAGCAGCAGGGAGATGGAAGAAAGCATATGTCAGCAGATTTTGGAAAAGTGTGGACGTAGTAGGGTTGTTGTAATGGGTGACATTAACTTTCCCAATATTGATTGGAATCTCCTTTGAGCAGATGGTTTGGAAGGAGATGTTCTTGTAAGGTGCGTTCAGGAGGGTTTCGTAACTCCGTACGTTGGCAGGGGAGAGACCATTCTAGATTTGGTGCTTGGAAACAAGCTAGGGCAGGTATCAGATCTTGTGGTGGGAGAGCATTTTGGTGATAGTGACCACAACTGCCTCACATTTTACATAGCTATGTAGAAGGAGAGGATAAGGCAAAATGGGAGGATATTTAATTGGGGAAGAGGAAACTATGATGCGATGAGACATGAGTTAGGAAGCATGGATTGGGAGCAATTGTTCCATGGTAAAGGCACTAGAGACATGTGGAGACTGTTTAAGGAACAGTTGTTGCTACTGATGAATAAATATGTCCCTCTGAGACAGAGAAGAAGTGGTAAGATAAAAGAACATTAGATGACGAGAGCGGTGGAGCTTCTCGTCAAAAGGAAGAAGGTAGCATAATAAGGTGGAGATAGTTAGGGTCAAGCTCAGCTCTAGAGGATTACAGGCAGGCGAGGAAGGAACTCAAAAATCGTCTGAGGAGAGCCAGGAGGGGCATGAGAAAGGCTTGGCAGAACGGATTAGGGAGAACACAAAGGCATTTTACACTTATGTGAGGAATAAGAGAATGGTCAAAGAAAGAATCAGGCCGATCAGGGATTGCATAGGGAATTTGCGTGTGGAGTCTGAGGAGGTAGGGGAAGCGCTAAATGAATTTTTTTCTTCTGTCTTTACGAAAGAAAGGAACTTTGTAGTGAATGAAACCTTTGAAGAGTAGGCTTGCATGCGGGAATGGATAGAGATAGAGGAAGCTGATGTGCTGAAAATTTTGTCAAACATTAAGATTGACAAGTCACCAGGCCCGGACCAGATTTGTCCTCGGCTGGTTTGGGAAACGAGAAATGCAATTGCTTCGCCACTTGCGAAGATCTTTTCATCCTCGCTCTCCACTGGAGTCGCACATGAGGACTGGAGAGAGGCAAATGTAATTCCTCTCTTCAAGAAAGGAAATAGGGAAATCCCCAACAATTACAGACTAGTAAGTCTCACGTCTGTCGTCTGCAAGGTGTTAGAAAGGATTCTGAGGGATAGGAATTTTGAACACCTGGAAGAGCATGGCTTGACTAAATGCAGTCAACATGGCTTTGTGAAGGGCAGGTCTTGCCTCACAAACCTTATCGAGTTCTTTGAGGATGTAACTCGAAAGGTTGATGAGGGTCGAGCTGTGGATGTGGTGTATATGGACTTTAGCAAGGCATTTGATAAGGTTCCCCATGGTTGGCTCATTCAGAGGTTCAGGGGATACAGGGGAACTTAGCTGTCTGGATACAGAATTGGCTGGCCAACAGAAGATAGCGAGTGATAGTAGAAGGAAAATATTCTGCCTGCAAGTCTATAGCGAGTGGTGTTCCACAGGGCTCTGTCCTTGGGCCTCTACTGTTTGTAATTTTTATTAATGACTTGGATGAGTTGATTGAAGGATGGGTCAGCCAGTTTGCAGATGAAACAAAGATTGGAGGTGTTGTTGACAGTATAGACGGCTGTTGTAGGCTGCAGTGTGACATTGACAGCTGGAGTGTTAGGCGGAGAGGTGGCAGGTGGAGTTCAACCTGGATAAATGCGAAGAGATGCATTTTGGAAGGTCGACTTGAAAGCTGAGTACAGGATTAAGGACAGGATTCTTGGCAGTGTGGAGGAACAGAGGGATCTTGGTGTGCAGGTACATAGATCTCTTAAAATGGCCACCCAAGTGGACAGGGTTGTTAAGAAAGCATATGGTGTTTTGGCTTTCATTAACAGGGGGATTGAGTTTAAGAGTCGTGAGATCTTGTTGCAGCTCTATAAAACTTTGTTTAGACCGCACTTGGAATACTGCATCCAGTTCTGGTCACCCTATTATAGGAAAGATGTGGATGCTTTGGAGAGGGTTCAGAGGAGATTTACCAGGATGCTGCCTGAACTGGAGTGCATATATTATGAATAGAGCTTGACTGAGCTCGGACTTTTTTCTTTGGAGAAAAGGAGGACGAGGGGGGACCTAATTGAGGTATACAAGATAAGGAGAGGCATAGATAGATTCGATAGCCAGAGACTATTTCCCAGGGCAGAAATGACAAACACGAGGGGTCAGAGTTTGAAGCTGGTTGGAGGAAGGTATAGAGGGGATGTCAGGGGATGTGTTCTTTACACAGAGAGTTGTGAGAGCATGGAATGCGTTGACAGCAGCAGTTGTGGAAGCAGGGTCATTGAGGACATTTCAGAGACTGCTGGCATGCATATGGTCACAGAAATGTAAGGGTACATACATGAGGATCAGTGGTCGGCACAACATTGTGGGCTAAAGGGCCTGTTCTGCGCTGTACTGTTTTATGTTCTATGTTCTATGTTCTATGTTCTATATCCTTACAGCAGTTTTCCAATCCAGGAGGAAATAACATCAACAGAGATCTCAGAGAAAAGCAGCTGGAAATCATGTATTGAAACTTCCAACCCTTTTGAGATGCCCAGCAGCTTTTGAATGCTGCAGCTAAAAACAAAGCGAGGATACCTGGTCTGGGAGAGCTGGCCACTGCCCTTTCATTGTTACCACCGTTTTAATGAAACCTAAAAGCTTTCTCAGTTATTAACTTAAACTGTTTTTAGTCAGCAGGTCTGCACGTCTGCCTTTAAAACTTCTCTTAAAAAAGCAGGAGAAAATAATCTTTTTACAGTGATAGTATCCTCACAACTCCATCTTTAATAGAATCATCCATCAATATACAAAGGTGGAATACTTTTATACAACCTAATCTCCCACTATTAGCAGACTGAAATGTATATGCTTCACATTGACTGTCAGCATACAAATATTGACAACTAGTTTCGATTTCAGTCATTTTACTCCTCCCATAGAATGCCATTGTCTTTCTTCACCCAAGTCTCCACAACGTGTCAAACTTAAGTTTCTCACCCTGTCACCTGTATAATTTCAAATTGAATGGCAGCGATAATAAGCTCAATCGAAACGGACAGGTATTTTTCTCCCTAAACTTCTCGAAAAACTTTACGGGGTCACAATCAGTTATAAATATTTGTCTCATGTATGTTATTCACAATTTAAATTCTGAAATGTTGTGACGC
Source organism: Chiloscyllium punctatum (assembly GCF_047496795.1). NCBI lineage: Eukaryota > Metazoa > Chordata > Chondrichthyes > Orectolobiformes > Hemiscylliidae > Chiloscyllium > Chiloscyllium punctatum. The sequence continues at coordinate 134,817,649 of NC_092742.1, forward strand.
CAACATCAAACTCAAGGCCTCCTTCCTCACTGTGGAATAAATCTGTTGATGTTTTCCCTGGACACTCCAACCACACGTTACATAATGGAGCACTTCTCATCTCTCCAATAGTCCTTCTGAATGACATAGCTCCTCATGTCTCAGAATAAAAGAATTACATGCTTCTGTACCTCTTAATGCTGTAACCTCTTTACCTGCTACTCCTGGCCTTTGCCAATAAACCTCACTCTCACAGGTAAATGTTTCAAGAAATCTCGCACATTCTTCTCAATCTCTCACAGAAATCAAACCTTGATTTCTGAAATCAATTATCATCATGAGCCATTTCAGCTTCTCGTCTTGCCGTTTTAACTCTCTGCTCTTCCACACGAGTTCTCCCGACTGCAGGAAGTGAAGTGTTGAACTTCTCCAAAATAAGAATCTCTCTAAGAGTGTCATAGGTTTGCTCTGTTTTTAATCCCCTTACTCATATTTCAAGATTACTTAGTTTGATCCTTTCAAACTGAATGTGCGTTTAACCAGGACATTTTCTTAGATTCCTAAAACGCTGTCTGTCAGCTTCTGGCACTTCAGACGGCTTTATTCACTACCCCATACTGGCCAGATACCTCCTCCGATAGGGATGCAAATACCTATCAGCTTTGTTTGGATAAACTAAATCCACATTGTCACTGGTTTCGCCACTTTCTCAAATGAAAATCAAAAGGCTTCCCCATCCTTCTCATCAAATTTAGATAATGCCTGGATGCATTTAAACATAACCCCATTAGGGAATTGGTTACAATAGGGTTGCTCAACCTCACGAACCTCCTCATCCCGCCGACCATCTACCTTCATCTCCGCCTTCTATGTCAATTTTCCTCTCTAATTACTAACTGTTTCAGTTGAAACTCTCTGCTTTTCTTCTATCCTTTTCTCTCTTTCTTCTTCATTTCAGGAATATGTGGGTTAGGTGCCTTAGTCGGGGTAAATGTGTAATAATAGGGGAGAGGAATGGGTCTGGGTAGGTTACTCCTCGGAGGGTCGGTGCAGACTTGTTGAGTCGAATGGCCTGTTCGGAAATTCTAAACCGAATTTGGTATTATCGATTTAGAACCGGACAAGAATTCCCAGTTTACTACAGACCAACCAGACTGCCTCAAACTGTTTTAAGAAGGTAGCTTGGATGCCAACCTTTTCTTATTTTAAAGGTAGATGCGAGTTGGTTGTTTCAGATGTGATGTTACTAGTCAAACCACTCACCATTAAGCAAGACACAATATATTTAAACACGGTAATGAAAATCCATACAAATTGAAGAGGAACTTAGAATACTTTAACTATTGGAAACCTTAACAGAATAATGGAAACAGTACCTTCTACAAATGACCTGTTCGAATATACTAACATCACCGAAACAAACCCCTTGGCAAAATGGAAATTTCAGACATACATTCTTGCATACAGTTCTCCAATCCAGGAGGAAGCAGCATCAAGACAGGTTTCAGAGAGAGTAGCAGCTGGAGATAACGATTTATTAAAAGCCCTGAAAGCATCGTAAGTTATTTACTTGAGCCTTTTTCAGCCGGCAGTGTGGCCTTTAAGATCTCTTATTTTAAAAAAAGGAGAAAATAATATTTTTTAAAAAGTGACAGCATTGTCACACAATTTAGATGTCTGGTCCTTTACTTAAGGGGCTTCCTCGTGTTACTGATCGCAAGGTAACCTGAGAGGTACAAATACAGGTACAGACCAAGTTACAAGGATGTGTCTTATAACTTCTGAAACACCCCTGTCCATGGACCATCACATGGGACATACAGAGAAGTGAACAATAGCCTGATGCACACCCTTTCATTACTTCTGAGCTGCACAATGCCAGCACTCCAGAGACAAAGAGCCAAAACCCAAGACTAGGGAACGATACAGAGAGACAGACAGATTCACATAAAAGACAGAAACAGACAGTAAATTAACTGAAAAGATGTTGTGGAATTATGGGGAAAAAGAAAGGGCAGTGGGGCAAACTGGAGAAGTGAGATCTTCGAGATTAAAATGACAAGAATGAGAACATTGAATAAAGGCATTGTCAGATCAGCTGGAATGGTTTGTTCTGAATCATTCTGAATCTTCTTCACAGAACACCACAAACAACATAAACTGGGGCAAGATGACAGCCCAGCATGGAGTGCTGTGCAGACCATGCTAGTGTGTTGCTCAGTAAACTGCACTATCTGCCCAGCATGGAGAGTATTGCAAACTTTACTATCATATGCTAACTATACTCGCATCGGATTACTGCCCACAATGGGAAGGTTTGCTCTCTCTGCGTGTGTGTGTGCTCATCAGAAACAGAGAGAGTGCGTGTGTGTGTGCGATTGGAGTGCTGGAATAGGAAACTCATTGTTTGAGAAGGAACACACATGGAGGAAACTATTTTAATTACGAACAACTGGCAGGCTTTTGGATAATCAACAGAGGGAACGTGAGAGGTTTCATAGACTGATGAGATAAAGTGTTTGAGAATGTTAAAGTAAAGGCATTGCCATACACAATAGCAATATATATCCGCGTGCGCATGAGTGACAGATGGATGGGAGTTTGGTGTGAGTGCGAATCAGAATTGCTTCGGCAGGTTTGAAGCCGAGAGTTTCAGTAGCAGAGTTTTGTCTTTCTTACAAATGTACTTCATAGCTCAAAGTTCAAACAGCAGATGGAATAAACCAGTCAGATATATTCTAGAGTGATGAGTATTTCAAGTTAAAAATGTTCAGGGCATGGTGTCAGGAATCAGCTCATTGTCAATGGGATCACCCACAGTTAAGACTTGTCTGCTTCAGCTGCAGATATTGGCCAGGGATACGATGGAAACAGTGGAAGGAAGCACCAGACCAGTAGACAGTGACCTCCATGCTCTTAATAGCAAAGGCAATGATGCAATGCATTGTGGGTCTCCACCGAAACTGAGTCAGTCAACATAGAGACCCATGAGTAACACTGCCAGAGCAGAGGGAGACAGTAATTGAACACGTTCATTGATGTAGTTAGTAGTGGTCTGTAGAGTGAATATCTGGATTGCGAGATTCAACAGGAACAATAATAGTGACAAGATGTGTAGACTATATGAAATAACAGAAATACAGTCATAACTGGTTTATAGAAATAAAACATCTAGACAGTGACACTCACCAGGAACCCCAATGATAGCAAGGAAGGGATAACAAAAATACTTAATAATGAGAAGAGCAAAATAGATCCGAAATGATAATGACAACCCATCATAATATGTCGAATGAAACGAAATATGATAGAGTAAACCCCTCTCCATTGTAGGAATTTTCCAGTCTATTGTTCTCAGATTCTGATCCATTGTTGGAACATTCCAGTCTAATGCTCTCAGATTCTGATCTCTCCTTCCACTTTCTCTGGATCTACTGATCCTTGTCAGTGCTGTCGGTGATGCTTCCGCTCATGTTATGGGATAAAACATTGAACGGCGCCCATTTATCATTGAAAGATGGAAACCCTCCACTGGGATAATTACAATCCATGGAGACTGGCATTAATAAATTCCCTGAACAAACTGGCTTAGTTAACCAGTTCGAAACATCGCTTTACATATCACGATAAAAGGGGAATATTTACTGGGTTTGGATTGAATGGATGAGGGTTGCTGAGTGCTGGACCATAAATCTTTCAATCTTTTTAAATCTTTATTTCCTTGTACATGAGAGTATTAATAGAACACTGCAGGGGTCTGTATATATTCCATTTTGTTTATTCAAGGAGGGAGTTGTAAAATAACAGATCGGTTGCATAAAAATGTCAGGTGGTCAAGTTTCTGGATACCTTATCAAAACGTACGGTACATATTGACCAATGTGAGGCTACGCTTGGTTGTAAGTGCCCTGTTATCAAATCCTTTCATAACCTTGAGACAGAGCATTGAGACTGCTGCTCAGCAACTGGGCGAAGAAATTCTGTCCCTATGGGTCTTTTACAGAGGGATAGCAGAACGCTATTCACACCATAGTAGACTTGAAAAGATGGAATGTTGGCACATTTTGCCAACAGAATCATTCAAAACAAAGAGATGTGTCGCTGCACTGTACGAGGTGTTACTGAGAGAGCACCTGGAGTACATTGTGTTTTTTGTGTTTCCGTAACTCAGAAGGGATGGACCTCCATCAGTTTACAGGCTGATCATAATCCACAGGTAGCTGTGTTACTTAATGTCCCCGGGCTGTTACACAGGCACAGGAGGATGTCATTCAGCCCCTCGAGCCCATTACAGAGAAACAGAAAAGGTCATTCAGCCTTTTGAGTCTATTACAGAGGGAAAGGAGGAGGCTATTCAGCTTCTCGAGACTGTTACGGAGTGGCAGGAAGTGTTTATTTAACATTTCAAGTCTGTTATGTGTAAATATTAGTTTTAAATCAGTTATGGAATAGGAAAGATACGATGTAAACATTAAAGTTCTAACCTTGAATAAGGCCAGTTTTTTGAAAGTGTTAGGCGAGTCCTGTGAAATGCTAATTGGGACACCCTGTTCACAGGTAAGGGGATGGTTGGAAAATGCAAGGCAATCAAAACTTGGATTCAGAGAATCCAGAGCCAACGAGTTCCTATTAGTGAGATGGGCAAGGCTGGTGAGTTCAGGGAGTGCTGGATGACTCGATAGGTTGATGGACTGATCAAGGAAAGGAAGGAGGCATGTGTCAGGTAAACAGAGCTGAGATCAAGTGAATCTCGAGAGGAGTATAAGGGCAGTAAGTGTATAGTCAATGGGGAAATCGGGCCAGAAAAATGTGGACAAGAGATGGATTTGGAAATAGGGATACTGAGGCTTTAAAGAAATTCTAAAAATCCTTTAATGCCAAAAAACAAATAACTCGGGAGAGAATATGGCACCTTAAAGATCAGTAAGGCTACCTATGTGTGGAACCACAGGAGATGGGAGGGACACTAAACAAGTATTTCTCCTCAGTATTTAATGTGGAAGAGGTTACAAGAACGAGAGAACAAGAAATATATAGTGATATCTTGAAAAGTGTCTATATTACAAGGAAGTGCTTGACATTTTAAAACGCATAAAGGTGAACAAATCCCTGGGACTTGATCAGTTGTATCCCAGAAGTTTGTGGGAAGCTAGGAAAGAGATTGCTCAGCCTTTTGCCAATATATTTGTATCACTGACTTCCACAGGTGATGTGACAAAAGACTGGAGGGCTGCTAACATAGTGTCATTATTTAAGAAATTGAGGAAAACCCAGGTACCAATACATCAGTGAGCCTGACGTCAATGGTGACTGAATTGTTGGAGGGGATTTTGAGGGAAAGGATGTGTACGCATTTGGAAAGACAAGGACTGAAGAGGTCTTTGTACCTTGGAGAGCACGTCTCACTGAATCGGTGGAAGCTTTTGAGGAAGTGATGTAAGTGGTTCATTAATGCATGGCAGTGGATGTTGCCTTTATGGAATGCAGCAAGAAACCCAAAATGTTCCACATGGTAGACTGGTTAGCAAGGTTAGACTGCCTACAATCCTGGGAAAGCTCGCCAGTTAGATCCAAAATGTTCTTGAATATTGGAGACAGGCCGTGACAGTGGACATTTGTTCATTGAACTTGGAGACCTGTGACCAGTGGCGTGCCGCAAAGATCAATAGTGGGTCCACTGCCTTTTGTCACTTATACAAATCATTTGCATTTGAATATATGAAGTATGGTCAGTAAGTTTGTACATAATTCCAAATTTGGTGGTGCATAAGTGAAGCATTATAACTCAGAATATAATGGGACCTAGGTTAGGTGAGCCAAGGAGTGGCAGATGGAGTTTATTTTAGATACATGTGAAGTGTTTCATTTTGGCAAGACAAATCAAGGCAAGACATGTAGGGAGCGTCCTGTCGAAAGTTGCCAAGCAAGGAGAACTCCATAGAAATTATACAATCTCTACAGTGAGGAAACAGGCTATTCGGTCCATCGAGTTCACACCGACCCTCTAAACAATATCTCACGAGACAAACCCCTACCATATCCCTCTGAGCCTGCATTTCCCATGGCTAATCCACCTACCCTACACATCCTTGGGTGATATGGGCAACTCAGCATTGCCAATCTACCCTTATCTATATATTTTAGTACTATAGGAGGAAAACGTAGCACCCAGAGGAAACTCACGCTGACACGGGGAGAATGTGCAAACTCCACACAGGCAGTCATTCAAGGATGGAATTAAACCCAGAGCGCTGCGCTCTGAAGCAGCAATGCTAGTCACTGAGGTACTGTGTCACCTTGTGGTGCAGGTTCTCCGTTCCTTGAAAGTGCCGTCACAGGTAGACAGCGCAGTGAAGAAGGCATTTGATGATCTTCCCTTTTTTGTACGTGCTTTGAGCCTAAGCGTTTGCCTGCTATGTTACATCTGCACAGGACATTGGTTTGGTCACTTTTGTAATACTGCCTTTAATTCTGGTCTCCCTGCTGTCGGAAAGATGTTGTCAAACTTGAAAGGGTACATAAGAGATTTAAAAGAATGTTACAGGTGTTGGAGGGTTAGAGTTACAGGGAGAGTTTGAATAGGCTGGGGCAATTTTCAAGTCTTGAGGCTGAGGGTTGACTTTAAAGAGGTTTATAAAATCACGAGGGGCATAGATAAGTTAAACAGTCAATGTCTTTTCTCCAGGATAGGCGAGTCCAAAATTAGAAGTCAAAGGTTTAAGGCGAGAGGGGAAAGATTTAAAAAGGGACATGAGGGACAGCATTTTCACACAGAGACTGCTGTGTGTATGGATTGAACAGCCAAAAGAGGTGGTGGAGGCAGGTCCAGTTACACCATTTAAAAGGCATTTGGATGGATACATGCATGGGAAGGCTTTAGAGGGAGATGGGCCAAGTGCTGGCAAAGGGGAACGAGATTAATTTAGGATATTTGGTGGGGATGGACAATTGGACTGAAGGGTCTTTTTCTGTGTTGTCCATCTCTGAGACTCTATAGCCTCTTGAGTGTATAATACGGGAACTACAGGAGGCTATTCAGCTTCTGAATTCTGCCAGTCAGTTTGTTTGCTCAATTACTGATAGTCAACTACAAAAGTACATCATACAGATTTTGATGGTGTTTTACAGAACAGGAGAAAGGCTTTTAGTCTAGAGAAGCTGTAAGGAATGTGAAGAGGCCATTCAGTCGTCAACTCCATTCCACAGGAGCAGCAGGTGAACACAGAGCTATTGGAGCCTATTACTCTGGAGGAGGAGGAGGACATCTATTTTCACAAACCGGGGATCAGGAGGCAGTCACTCAAGGCAGCTGCTGAAGACTGGGTCACAGGAACAGGAGGCAGTCACTCAACTACTTGAGACTGGGAAACAGGAACAGGAGGCAGTAATACAACTGCTCGAGACTGGGACACAGGAACAGGAGGCAGTCATACAACTGCTCAAGTCTGGAGCACAAGGAAATGTTGAGGTTAGTGAGGTCCCAGGATCCTGTTACGCAGGAACAGGAGGTGGTGACTCACTCCCCACCAGTATGGTACACTGGGAGAGAAGGGGAGTTTGCTTGTTACAAACAGAAATATATGAATAAGTTGCATTAGTTGTCCATTCAATCCTGCCCCACCATTCACTAAGACCACGGCTGATCTGATTGTGATTCCCTGATTCCATTTTACGGAGAACCCCTCTCTGCAGCCTCTGCTCCATTTGTTGGTCATGTTACAGACCCAGATGCTGTAACAACAGTCACCATCACTCATCCAGAGGGATGGGTCTAACCGAATGAGTCATGATTTGAAGGGTCCAATCGCAAGAATGAAAACACAAAATAAAGTTATTGCCACATGTTTAGTTCTCTCACATTCGCAATCCAACTCACATAACCAGCCCATCCATTATACGTTCAGGATGGAGCACTGTGTAGATCAAACTAGCATACAGCTGCATGCAATCCGGTAATGTCTAGAGTGGAACTCTGTGCAGCCCACACCAATACTTGATGCATAATTCTGGGCTACGTGTCCAGCGTGGATTGCTGCCCAGACCGCACTGGTTCACTCATTCAAAGGCTGTTGCGTTGCTCGATAACACTGTGTTAGATCACTGCCAAGTGTGGGGAAACTTGCAGCCAAATGCTGGAAGTGAGACGATGTGCAGCTCCCAGCCATTTAAAGTTCCATGTCTCCACTGTGCCTTGACATGGGCTGCTGCCGATGTGAAAATCACTGCGAGCATGAGATGTAAATGGAAACAATTTAAATCCCAATTATTCTGTTTCAGGCGATTATCACTCCAGGATTTAAAGATGAAATAACTGAGACAATATCCGATGAGGTTTTGTGGATGGTGCAAACAAGTAAGAGGAGGATGGTGATGTTATAATGGTTGCACTATAAGCCTTCAAATCATCAATGGGAATTGGAGGAACAAATATGCAGGGAGATGGGGGGTGGGGTGGGGGGACTTGCAGGAGTAATAGGGTTGTCATAATAGGTGATTTTAATTTTCCTAACATAGACTGGGCTCTCCAGAGGATCAAGGACTTAGAAGGGATGAAATTTATCAAGTGTGTTCAGGAACGTTTCCACAAACAGCATGTAGAGGGTCTTACTCAGGAAGGGACAAACTCGACCTATGGTTTGCAAATGGGGCAGGATAGGTGAAGGAGGTAAAGTAGAGAAGCATTTTGGGAAAAATGACTAAAGTTATATTAATTTTAAAATTGGGACATTATTGGTCGACAGATTCAAGTTCTAAATTGGGGCAAGGCGAATTTTATTCGAATTAGACAGGCACTTGCAGGTAAAAGGATCTCGGGCAAGTGGGAGGCATTTATAAGTGAGATAACCCGAGTTCAAGGTTTATATGTTGCTGTGAAGGTGTAGGCAAGTTGAGGCTGGTTGAGAGAACCCTGAATGACAAGAGATAGTGAGGTTTTGACCAGAAAAAAAGGAGGTAGCTCAGGTTCAGGCGGCTGGAATAAAGGGAATCCCTGGGCGTACACAGGGGATATATGCGTTTACTGAAGAAGGAAATCAGGAAAGCGACAAAGGGGGTATGAGATAGCCTTGGCTGAGAAGATTAAGTTGAATCCAAAGATGTTCTTTCAGTATAGTAAAAAAAACAAGTAGAGAGAGAATAGGATGCCTTAAAATCCAAAATGGGCATGCGTATGTAAAACTGCAAGAGATGGGCGAAGTCCCAATTTAACCTTTTCTTTCCATGAAGAAAGCCATGAAGAACTGTGACATTGGGGGGGGGGGGGGGGGGGGGCGGGGGGGGGGGTGTGGGCGGGGGGAGGGGTTGGTTGTCATATCTTGGTACAGTCCATATCACAGTAGAATGCATAAAGTCAGATAAATCTCTTGGTTTTGACCAGATATATCCAGGAAGGAAGTGAAGAAAGTTCAGGGGCCGAATTACAGGAAGACTGGGCAGTAGAAAATGTTGTGCCCTTATTTAAGAAGGTCTGCAAAGAAAGACCTGGGAAATATAACCTGAGAAGTTTCTGAGAGATAAGATTGCATGCATTTGGAAAACAGAGTTTGACTTGGAGCAGTCAACATAGCTTTGTGCATGACAGATCATGCCTTGCAAATTTTGTTAAAGTTTTTGGAGGAAGTGACCAAGAAGGTTGACGAGGGCAGGGGGGGTGGACATAGTCTAAAATGGATTTCAGTAAGGCTTTTGATAAGGTTCCACAAGGTAGGCTGCTCTAAAAGCTTAGATCGCATGTAATACCAGGTGAACTGGCAAATTGGCGACAATTGGCTTTATGTTAGCAAGCAAATGACAATGGTGGAGGTATGCTTGTCGGACTGGAGGCTTGCGACTAGTGGACTGCTTCAGGGGTCGGTGCTGGGACCATTCCTATTTGTTAGCTCTATCAACGATTTGGACGAGAGTACACAACACAAGGGTAGTAAGTTTGCAGATGACACTAAAATAGGAGACATCGTTTACAGTGAGGAACATTATCAGAAATTGCAGCAGTCCCTTGACCAGCTGGGAAAGTGGGCTGAGAAATAGCAAATGGATTTTAATATCGATGAGTGTGACGTCTTGCATTTTGGAAAGTCAAATTTAGGTGGGAGTTTAATGATGAATGAGAGGGCATTAAGGAGTGTAATGGGGAAAAAAAGGACGTTGGAGATCAGGCGCACGGTTTTCTGAAATTTGAGTCAGAGATACACAGGCCAGTGAAGAAGGCTGTTGACACACTGGCCTTCATCAGGGCATTGAGTATAGTGGGTGGGACGTTATGTTGCAGTTGTACAGGATGTTGGTAAGGCTGCGGTTGGAGTATTGTGCTCAGTTTTGTTCACCTTGCTCTAGAAAGGATATTATTGAACTAGAAAGGTTGGAGAAGAAATTTACAAACATGCTTCCTGGGCTAAAGGGTCTAATTTATAGGGAGAGGTTGGATAGGTTAGAACCTATTTCTTTACAGCGTTGGAAAGGGGTGGGGGCGTCTTACAGAAGTGGAGATCTTATCAAATCATGAGAGGCGTGCATAGGGGTGAATATTTCAAATTCGTTCCTAGGATTGGGGAATCGAGGACTACAGAGCATCCGATAATGTTTGGAGAGCAGACAAATAAAAAAGAACCTGAGAGTCAACGTTTTTTACACAGACTGTGGAACGCATATGGACTGATCTGCCAGTGGACGTGATTGAGGTGCATACAATAACAACATTGAAAGAGCATTTGGACCATACATTGAAAGGCAAGGATTAGAGGGATACAGAATAAGGACAGAGAAATGGGGTGAGTGTTGATGGACATTTTGGTTGGCATGGACCAGCTTCGCCGAATGGCCTGTTACCGTTCAGCATGGCTGTAAATGTGTGTGTTTTGGAGTTGAGACAGAGAGGGGGAAACTGAGAAAAACAACCGTCATGGAAGGGTATGTTCACAGGTTTCAGAATGCTGAAATGAAGCCATTTCGATAGTATCATGCAACACGGGTCAGTACTAGGAGAATTATGAGTGAATGTGATATTGCTGTGAGTTCAGACGATGGCCAGTTTTGGATGAGCATTTGTTCTGCAGCTTTGTAACCCGGAGTGAGGATAGCCTCATTGGGCTGAATCTAACAAATATTAATCTCAGTGTTATTTTCATTGAGTGTGACAGAGGAAATGCCTGCACGAGGCTGAGCTAGTTTCCTGGTGCTACCTTATCAAATTCACTTCATTGACTATCCATCCCACTCTATGGTGTCCCTCTCATGCAATTCTAGCGTGATTCTCCCACCCATCATGGCTTGAGGTACTCATAGTCTTCCGGATGCACCTTGATGGTGCCATCTTTTAAAGGCCAATGGGCACACGGTTGAGCTTTCTCAGTTTGGAGCTGCCCTGCACAGATTAACCCGAGCATGGCAGATAAGGGTCAATCACACCACGGTTTATTGACAGGGGCACGGATGTCCTGGTTGATGGGCAAGTAGAGGAGGGGACCATTCTCTTCCCAGAGGGATCACACCACCAGACCCACTGAGCCTGGTTCTGAGCTCACTACCCACCTCAGTGCGGTCTGAAGAAATGTCCAGCAATACAGAACAATCATCAATAACCTTCCTCGCTCTGTCAGGATAAGGGTCACCGTATTGTCTCTGAACCCTCTCACTCACTGTATATCTGTTATAGCACCGACCACGGAACCAGGCTCCTGCTCCACCACTCTCACTGCTGCATGCAGCACCTTTCCTCTCTCTCTCTCTCCAAGTGAACTCCAAGCTTTCAATATTTAAATAGCAAGGGCAGTGACACCTGATTCATACCTGAAACTGAGTTGGTCAATCCACAACACACAGTGTCAGAACGAAAGAGGCAGAGGAAGAATGAACAAGTTCTCTGTAGTTCGTAGTGGTTTGGAGAGTGAATGTTTACAGAGTAGAGTAAATGAAAAGAACAGTATGCCGTCGCACATGGTTAATGCAAATAGTAAGTGGACAGTCAAACCTACCAGGGACACCAACAGTAGCCAGGATAGGATAATACAAATATTGAATGAGGCGAAGTACATATTGAATCCGCGTTGGTAATGACAACCCATCAAAATATGTAGAAATAATCCAAACATAATAGGATAAACCCCTGTTCATTGTTGGAACATTCCAGTCTATTGTTCTCAGATTCTGATCCATTGTTGGAACATTCCAGTCTAATGTTCTTAGATTTTGATCTCTCCGCCCCCTCTCTCTGCTGCTGCTGATCCCTGTTAGTGCCGTCGGTGATGCTCCCACCCATGCTATGGGATAACACATTGAACAGAGCTCATTTATCATTAGAATATGGACCTTCTCCACTGGGATAATTAGAATCCACACAGACTGACATTAATCACAGTCAGCAAACAAACAGATTCAGTTAACTAGTTCCGTACATCAGTTTACATACCACAACAAAGGGGAACATTTGCTTAGTTTGAATGGAATGGATGGGGGTTGGTGAAGGATAAATTATAAATCTTACATTTTTTTTATCTTTGTTCCCTGTATGTGGGAGTACAGCTGTAACACTGCTGGGTTGTATAGGCTTCACCGTATTTCTATAGGGTCAGGGATAAAATAACAGACCGCCTGCATAAAATGTCGTGTGGGAAAGTGTTTAGATACCTTTATGAAATGCTGCTCCTAGTTTGAAATGCCCTGCTATCGAGTCCTTTCACAATTTTGAGACAGTATTCACAGCACTGAAATTGCTGCTCAGGAACAGGGAGAAACAGGAGGCAGTCACAGAGACTGGCACACAGGAACAGGAGGCAGTAATTCAATTGCTCGAAATTGGGACAACAGGACAGGAGGGAGTCATTCAAATGTTCGACACTGGGCGAAAAGAAAAGGAGAGACTTATTCTACGACTTGAGACTGGGACACAGGGATAGGAGGCCGTCATTCACTGCTCGAGACTGGGACACAAGAACAGGAGGCAGCCATTCAACTGCTCGAGACTGGGACACAGGAAAACGAGACATTCATTCAACTGCATGAAACTGGGACACAAGAACAGGAGGCAGTCCATTCAACTATTCAAGACTGGGACACCGGGACAGGAGGGTGTCATTCAACTACTCGAGATTGGGACACAGGAACAGGAGGCAATCCCTCAACTGCTCGATATTGGGGTACAGGAAAAGGAGGCAGTCATTCAACTGCTTGAGACTGGGACACAGGGAAACGAGATAGTCATTCAACTGCTCGCGACTGAAACACCGGGACAGGAGGGAGTCATTCAACTGTTGAGACTGGGACACAGGAACAGGAGGCAGTCACTCAACTGCTCCAGACTGGGACACGGGATATCTGGGGGCAAGTGAGGCCGCAGATTTCTACTTCCCAGGTGACTCACTCCCCATCACTGTGAGACGGTGGGAGAGAAGAGGAATTGGCTCGTTATTAACAGAAATATTTGAATAAGTTGCAAGAGCGAGTCATTCAATCCTGCTCCAACATTTTCTATAACCATGGCTGATCTGATTTTGATTCCCTCATTCCATTCAGAGATTTCCCTCTCTGCAGTCGCTGCTCGATTTGTTGGTCATATTGTAGACCCATATGCTGTAAACACAGTCACCGTGACTCATCCAGAGTGGGTCACCAAAACATCTGGTCTTCCTGAATTTCCACAGCAGCTTAAAACACAGCCTCCAGGAAACCATCCCCAACATTTCCACGAACGTTCCAAAACATGAATTAAGTCAAATGTCAGTCAAATTCAAGTGATAAGTCTGGTCTTAATCAGTAACAGTGGAGGGGATTCATCATGTTACTGAGCACATGATCAGCAGAGGTTGATTAACACAGGCGATCAATGGATTGGCACAGAACAAGTTACAAAGCAGTGCCTCAAAACTGACACCCACCTTCCAACATGAAGCCCAGCGCAGGACACTGGGAAGTCAAAGAAACGCAAGCTATGCTTTCAGACTATTATTTCTAGGCTTTTTAATTTTGGAAGCTGATGCTCTCGGGTAAGCAACATTCAAGGCCAGAGAAAGATATAGGTTAGTTATTCACATTAAAATTGGACAATTAAAACTGGATTTCAGGGTTTAAATACCAACAGTTTAAATACCAACAAATAGGACGGAGTTCAGAAATAGACAGTGAACAGAGACTCAGAGTCAGTATTATGGAAGAATGTTTTTGCAAGTTTCAGAATGCAGAAGTGAAGACATATCGATGGCATCTAGTAACATTGGTTGGTATTTCCGCGAATGATTAATTAATGTGATATTGGTATGAGGTCAGACAGAATAATCGATTCTCCGAGATGCACAGCACGAAACAGATCCTTCAGTTCAACTCCTCCATGCTGATGAGATATCCCAATATAAGCTTGTACCATTTGCCAGCATTTGGCCCACATCAATGTACCCATCCAAACGCCTTTTAAATGTTGTAATCATAGCTGCCTCCACCACCACCTCTGACAGCTCATTCCACACATGCACCATTCTCTGTGGAAATAGTTGTTCCTTTGGTCATTTTTAAATCGTTCGCCTCTCACCTGAAGTCCATGCCCTCTAGTTTTGGGGAAGATATCTTGACTATTCACCCTCTACATGCCCTTCTCGCTCCAGGAAAAAAAATAACACCCCAACCTACTCACACTTTCCCTACAGCTAAAATTCTGGCAACATCCTTGTAAATATGTTCTGACTCCATTCAAGTTTCACAATATCTTTCCAGTAGGAGGGAAACGACAATTAAATCCAGTACTCCAAAAATGGCTAAAATAATGTGCTGGGCAGCTGCAACGTGATCTCCCAATTCATATAGTCAAACCACTGACCAATAAAGGCAAACATACCAAATACCGTTTTCACTATCTTATATATCTACGACTCTCCTTTCAAGGAATAATGAACCTGCATTCCAAGGTGTCTTTGCTCATCAACACCCTCCAGGACCATACAATTAAGTGTATCCGTCCTGACTGGATTTAAATTTCCAAAATGCAGCATCTCACATTTATCTAGATTAAAAATCATCGGCCAATCCTCAGCCCATCAGCCCATCAGCCCATCTGATCAAGTTCCCATTGTACTCTGAGGTAAACCTTCTTTTCTGGCCATTCCACCATCAATTTTGCTGTCATCTGCAAACGTACCAACAATCTCTGCTATGTTCACATCCAAATGATTTCTATGAATAATGAAAAGCAGTGGACCCAGCAGCGATCTTTGTAGCACACCACTGAATACAGCCCTTCTGTTCGAAAAGTAATCCACCGCCACCACCCTCTGTCTCCTACCTTGGAACTAATTCTGTATCCACATGGCTAGTTCTCCCTGCATTACATGTGAATGAACCTTGTTAACCGGTCTACCATGTGGAAAGTTGTCAACATGAAGTCCATGTCAACAATGTAACCTGTCTGCCTCAATGAATCCTCTTAGTCACTTTTTTAAAAAACTCAGTCAGTTTAGTGAGACACAATTTTCCACGCCTCGAGCCATATTACCTATCCCTTATCAGTCCTTGCCTTTCAAAATACATGCAAACTTGTGCCTCAGAATCCTATCCAACAACATGCCCACGACTGACTTCAGGCTCCCCAACATTTCCTTACCATCCTTATTAAATGTTGTGAGTAATTGAACAAAGTTAGTAAGCCTCCTATCTTCCAGCATCTGCCATGTGACAATTGAGATACAAATATCTCAGCAAGGGGCCCAGTAATCATTTCCCTAGCTTCCCACAGACTTCTCGGGTACGCCTGATCAGGTGACGTGGATTTTTCTCCCTTTACAGGCTTTACGAACTCCAGAATCTCCTGCTCTGTGATTCAAACACTTTTCAAGATGTCATGATTTATTTCCCAAGTTTTTTAACTTGCATATCCTTCTGCACAGTCAATACTGTTGCAAAATGCTTGCTTACTATCGCCTCGATCTCTTACTGTTCTGCACATCGGCAGCCTTGCTGAACTTTAAGTAGCCCAACACTCTCCCGAGATACTTTTTTGTTCTTCATGTTTGTGTAGAGCCCCTTTAGATTCTCCTTAACCCTATTTGTCAAAACTATCTCATCTCCCCTTCATGGCCTCCGGATTTCCCTCTTAAGTGTACTCCGACTGGCTTTAGATTCTTCTGGACAACCACTTTAAATCTGGAATGAAGAGGCTGATGCCGAGGATGAAACCATTTCGGATGTTGGAAAAACCCATCCGATTCACTGATGTCCTTGAAGGAAGCAAACATCCATCCTTACCTGGTCTGGGTTACATGTGACTCCAGACTGAGAACAATGTGATTGATTCTTAACTACCCTCTCGGCAATTAGTGATTGGGGATAAATGCAGGCCCAACCAGTGGTATCCTAATCCCGTGAATGAATACAGAAAAAAAACCCTTCATTCCTGATGTCTCTACCTGACATATGCTTTCCTCTTATCCGTGACCAGACTCTCAATTTATTCAATCCTCCAGCATTCTTTACACATCTCAGCTTTACCCTTCACCTGAACAGTGACATACTGCCTCTGTGCTCTTGACATCTCATTTTTGAAGGCTTTCCTTTTCTCAAATAGTCCTTTACCTGCGAATATCTGTCAAAATCCACTTTGGAAGGCCTTGACTAATATCATCAAAATTGGCCTTCCTCCGATTTAGAAAATATTAACTTTTAGATCGTAATTCCTTTTCCATTTCTATTTCAAAACTAAGAGAATTCTGATTACTGTCCCAAAGGGCTTTCGCCACCGATACCTCGGTCTCCTGCCCTGCCTTATTTCCCAAGAGGATGTCACATTTAGCTCCTTCTCTGTGATGGGGAGCTTTGTACAAGACTGAGGGAAATCCATCAGTCTTGATCGAATGGTGGAGCAGGGTCGATGGACCGGATGGCTTCATTTCTGCACGTATAGTCTTGTGGCCTTGTAATATCTCGGCCCTGGGCGGCACGTTTGCTCAGTGGTTAACACTGCTGCCTCACAATAACAGGGACCTGGGTTCGATTACAGCTGGTGGTGTTGCCTGCTTGGAGTTTGCATATTATTGCCATGTCTGCGTGGATTTCCTGTGGGTGTTCCGGTTTTCTCCCACAGCTCAAAGTTGTGCAGGTTCGGTGAATTGGCCATGCTAAGTTGCCCTTGGTGTTCAGGGATTGCAGGTTAGGTGCAATAGTCAAGGGTCAATGTACCATAGGGTAGAGAATGAGTTTGGTTTTCATACATTTTAGAGGGTCAGTATGGGCCTGTTTCCATACTTTAGGGATTCTAAGAAAATGCAGGCTGCTGCAATGTTCCGATGAAGCTCAACCCAAGCTCAAGTAACGCCGCACTTTACACTTTGGTATGTTGCAGCCTGTAGTAGTTAATATTTAATTCCATAACTTCACAGCCTGACCCCATTATGGCTGTTCTCCATTTTCATTCAGACTCCTTCCTGGCCTCCCTACGACTTTGTTTTGTTTATCATGCAGTCAAGAGAGAAAATCAATTTCTAATATTTAGACATTAATTTACAAACATTTTACATCTGTGACTCTTTCACCACAATTTCAAGCCTATTTGGCTTTCGCACTGGGCCTCAAAACACTCTTTCCCACCTCTGCCAAGATACTATAAGGCTCGCTTTCCAATCCTTTACACTTCTGAAGAAGTTTTACAATGTACTTGAAACATTAACATTGTTTCTCTGTCTCTACAGATGTGGCCAGATCCACTGAGTTTCTTCAAAAATGAAAAGTCACAGAACACATTTTCAATATATCAAAGATCATTGGATACAGGAAATCTGAAACAAAAACAAAAATTGTTGCAGATACTGGCAGCTTTGAAGAACAGTCACAGGCCCTGAAAACTAACTCAGCTTTCACTCCACAGATGCCGCCAGACCTGTTCAGTATTTCAAATATGTTTCTCAAAGCTGCTCACACGCTCTTTCCAACATGGAGCGCCACACATCGGGAAGTGAACAATAACGCACTAATTCATTTGTTATGAAACTACAGAAGGCTGGCATCTCTGACACTAAAGAGCTCTTAATCATGATAAGGGAGAGAAACAGAGGGAAACGCAATCACTTTAAACAGAAGCTGACATTACTGGAGGGTAAAAGATTCAGATGAAAACGTTACATGGTTTTGAGAAATGTGATAAATTGCATCATGACATCATTAAGAGACCCTAACAGGATGAAAATAGTAATAAAAAAATAAGTGTTCCTACATCAGAAACCAGGGTAGGTCACTGTGTATAGGGATGATGGGTGAATGGGTCCCGGTATGAAATGGGGACATGTAGCAGAATTGCATTGCAGATATTGCAGCTCAAACTGGGCATTCATTTGATGCTGAAATCATAACAGCAGCAGCAGCAGTAGACTTATATTCAACCACAATCTGTAACATTTTCCCCAGGATAACCCTGCAATCTACCATTACCATGAGGCTGAGCTATGGTTCAGTCACGAGCGCGGGTGAACATGCCAGGGTCAGAACCATGTATAACCAAACCTGTTGACAATCCATTAAAGCTACTGCACTTACTGCTTACTTAAACAAACAGCAGAACTAACATCTGATAGAGGGGGAGCAATGATCCCAAGACTGTGGCCACTTCTTTTAAAATCAACTCAGAATTGCTGCTGACCTGTCTACACTTACTCTCATCTGCTTTTTCGAAACCTTGTTCCTTTCGTTCGGCATGGTCCAAGAACTTCCTTCCTATTACCATTTTGCCTATATCATTGATGTACTTACAGTGCCTTCCCCATGCGGAATGATGTAAAATACCGGTGTAAATTATCTGCCTATTCCCTTGAGCCAATTTCCCAGTCACAGCCTCCAAATGTTCTCAATATACTTTCCTGACTTCATTTCTACCAAAGGTCACGCAGCCATCTTGAACTGTTTTTATATACACAGGAAAGTTTATGATGCTTGTTTTTATGTTTCCTGCCAATTTGCTTGCATCAAATATTTTCTTTCCTTTTCATCGCTTTCTGCATTCATACAGTCATATCACATACGAACAGACCCTTTGCTCCAACCTGCCCATGCTGACCAGGTTTTTCAATCTAAAACAGTCCCATCTGATTGCATTTGGTCCACATACCTCTAAAAGTTTCCCATTCATATGTTTGTCCAAATGTTTTAGAAATGTTGGAGCTGTTCTTACTTCTATCAGTCTTCCTCTGGCAGCTCATTTCATAAACATATCACCCTCTGTGTGAAAACGTTGCCCCTTCGTCCATTTTAAATCTTCCCCATTTCACCTTAATGCTATGTCCTTTATGTGTCAAGTCTCCTATCCTATCGAAAAGACCTTGGCTATTCACCCTATTCATACCTCTCATGATTTGATAAACTTCCATAATGTCACTCCTCAACCTCCCGCACTCCATCTGCTACCACTTTCAAGAACAAGCATTTAAAGATAAGCACTGCAAATTTGAAACAATGTTCAAAATGATAGATAAACAACACTCAGCCCAAACTTCATACTGTGATTTGTTTTTCTCCATGTTACAAACACTGACTCAGCGTGGAACTCTTTCTAGTGCCAATATGAAGACAAACACCTGAATTCCTTTGTCTAAAGGGGCTGATGATCTCTACGGTGAAAACGCAGCTCTGCCCAGATCTCTGTCAGAAAGGGAATTCGTATACCACACGGGCAGCCAACAGTTGCCTTTGGCACACTGTGATGAAGGCTGAGTATACTTTTTGAAAGTTGGAACAGTGTAAATTCAGTGCATAAGTGGAGAGGTGTTTCCACTAGCGGGTGAAACGTGGACAAGAGGGCGTAGCCTCAAGATTAGAGAGAGAAGATTCAGCACTGAATGGAGAAGGAACTTCTTCACCCAGAGGATTGTTAATCTTTGGAATTCTTTGCCCAGTGAAGTCGTTAACACTACTTCAGGAAACGTTTTTAAAGCTAAGATTTTCTTTAACAATAAAGGAAGGGAGGGATACAGTGAGAGAACGGTTAAGTGGATCTGAGTCCATGGAAAGATCAGCCATGAGCTTATCGAATAGTGGAGAAGGCTCGAAGGGCCGGATGGCCTACCCCTGCTCCTCGTTCTTATCTGCTGTGTATGTGTGCATGGGTCACCTCGTCAGAGATTACAGGGCAAGATTCCATGGGCTGTGGGGGGAGGTTTTGGGAGTGAAGGCAGAATGCACCAGTGTGTCCCAGAGGGAATGTTCCCTGCAGAAGGTGGACAAAGGATGGAAGTGGAATATGTGTATGGTGATGGCATTTTGCTGGAGCTAGTGGAATTAAAAATATGTTTCAATGATCACTTGAAGCACCACCGTGCATAAGGCTATAAACCAAGTTCTGGAATATGGGGTGAGAGTGGATAGCTGCTTGATACTTGACATTGGTGTGATAGGTCAAAAAGCCTGTTTCAGTGCTGTGAAAGTCACAGTCTCTATGAGAAACTAACTGCGCCACCCATATGAACACTGTGGCTACAAGAGCAGGTCAGAGGCTGGATTTCTACAGCGAATAACACACTTCTTTATTCCCTGAAGCCTATCTGTCAGATAACCTGCTATTAGAGTCCCCCTATGTTTAGTGACCAGCAGTCTCCATTAACAGCTATTCACTCTCTGAACCTGATTGTTATCCGCTCCATTGTCAACTGTTCTTTTTCTTTGGGTTGTTTTCCCAAAAATCGTTTATTACTTTAGAAGGCACAAGTAAGAAACACGATGGGATACTCCCTGCTTGCCTGGATGAGTGCAGTGTTGAGAAAGCATTGCGCAGGTGAAGCACAGCAGATAAGGCAGCATCGAAGTAGCAAGAGAAATTTCAATCATGACCTTCTTGAGGACTCCTGAGTGCAATTCCAACAATACGGCAATGCTCAACAACATCCAGAAGAGAGCAGCCGAATTGATCAGAACCACGTTACTGACACAGCATCGATAAAGATCCACTTACTTCACCTCCAAACACTCAGACAGGCCGTCAGCATTATCCACAAGATACACTGCAGAAATTCACCAAAGCTTCTTAAACAGTACATTTCAAACTCACAACCACTTGGATCTCAAAGGAAAAGTTAGCAGATAGATAGGAAAACCCTACAAACCACTTACTATTCTGACCTGGAAATATTTTGCCATTTCTCCAGTGTCACTGTGTTATAATTTTGAAATTGCATTCTTTATGTTTTGGGTTTACCAACAGTAAATGGACAGCAGTTGTTCAAGAAGGTCGCCCATCGTCACCTTGTCCAGTAAAATTAGCAACGGGCAATAAATGCTGCCCTTATCTGGAATATCCACATCCAATGCGGAATGAAATTTTCTGCTTTGGTGTTTTTAAAAGTTCTCTCTTAGTGGACTATTTCTGTTTTAATTTTAGAAATATTAAAGATGAGGATTTGCAGTTGGGAAACTGAAATGAAGCATCACATCAGAATCTGATGGAGTTGCTCTGTTTGATGTCGCCTGAATCTCATCGACCTTTGAGAATGAAAGGAGTAAACACAATTCACAGATGAGTGAACCTATTCCTGTGGTCTGTCTGTGAGCGGCGCTTCAGCCAATCTTCTGTCTTTTCAATATGTAACTGGAGGGATACTGGAGAGAAATTGAATTGTGTTAACAGTGGAAAGGATTCAATTAACCGTCTGCTCTGCAAATTCATCAGTGCAGCCACACTGGGATAAAAAACGTTTCACCTGTTCAGAGTGTGGGAAAGGATTTGCTCAGTTATCTAACCTACTGTTACACCAGTGGGTTCACACTGAGGAGAGATCATTTAATTGTCCAGAGTGCGCCAAATGTTTTAAAAGTTCTCAGGAATTGATGCATCATCAATATATTCAGACTGATGAGAAACAATTCAAGTGTTTTCAAAGTGGGAGTGGGATCAGGCCAACATCTGATCTCACTTTACATCTGCGATCTCACTGGAGAGAGGCCGTTCACCTGTTGTAACTGTGGGAAAGGATACAGTCAGTCATTCAGTCTGCTGAGACAGCAGCAGAGAGATCACACAGAGGAGAGACCACTCATCTGCTGTGTGTGGGAGTAAATTAATTGATTCCAGAAACCTGCTGAAATCCAAATGTTTTCACACTGGAGAGAAGCCATTCACCTGCTCTGAATGTGGGGAAGGACCTCTCAGTAATCAAATTCACTGAGGCACCAGAGAATTCACATTGGCATTCTGAATTTGGGAAAAGATGCACTTAATTCATCTATCCTGCAGATACACCAACGGGTTCACAGTGACAAGAAACTGTTTAAATGCCAGAGTGTGGGAAGTGCTTTATAAGTTCCCAGCAACTGAAATCCCATCAATGTGTTCACACTGATGAGAAATCATTCCCGTGCTCTCACTGTGGGACTGGGTTCCCACTGCACATCGGCACAACCTATCCGCTGTATCTTCCACAACAGTGACTACACTTCACAATGACTTCAGTTGCTATGAAGCACATTCACAAATCCTAAATGTATGAAAATACAGTTATAAATGCAAACCAAGCATTAACAATGAATAAAGTATGTAAACACCTCCAGACACTTTTCAAGCCACATCAGCAGTCTACATCTCTGCTTGTTCCTCCACTCCCTGCAGCCCTACCAGCACCTCAAACACTCTCTCTTGTGTAATTCTGCAATTCGGGGCAGCACGGTGGCTCAGTGGTGAGCAATGGTGCGTCACAGCGCCAGGGACCCAGGTTCAATTCCAGCGTTGGGTGGCTGTGTGGAGCTTGCACTTTCTCGCTGTGTCTGCGTGGGTTTCCTCTGGGTACTCCGCTTTCCTCCCACAGTCCATACATGTGCAGGACAGGTGGATTGGCCATTGTAAGTTGTCCATATTGTTAGGTGCATTGTCAGAGAGAAGTTGGTCTGGGTGGGTTACTGTTTGGAGGGTCAGTGTGGACTTGTTGGGCAGAAGTACCTGTTCCCACGCTGTAGGGAGTCTAATCTAATCTCTCCCTCTGCGTTCATATTACTGTCCCTACATATATGCCGCTATCCATAAACAGCCCCAAACCCTTCAAACCTCTGAGTCTCTGTGAACTCCCAGAGCTCCAACATTCCTCCTTAACTGTGTAACCTTTTCCAGTCCTGAACATGTGAACATCCTACAATCCTCCCGATCTGCCTAATCCTCACAGGTTCATGCAACGCCCCGATCTGTGGAACCAACTCCAATGCTTGTGACTCTCCTGATCAGTTTCTACAAGACTTACTATCTATATAACATCCTCCCGTTGCTATCACCTGTCCTGTCAATGTAAGCTCCTCCAGTCTCCCCATCAATCTAATCATCTCCATAACCTTCTCCAGCTCTTACACCTCTATCTGTGTAAGCGTTACACTCCCCTACAACCATCCCTAAAGCAGAAACCTCTTCCAGTGTCTGCAATGTTCCCTATCTGTGTTTTTGTCTCCAGGCTCGATTGTTGTTCCTGTCTCTGTAAGCTCTGACAGATTGTCCAGCTTATCGGTCCATTTAATTTCCAGAACTTCAGCATCCGACATCAACAAAGGTCTTCATGAACGTGCATACCTCTGTTCATTCCTCAAATCTATACAAATCTCTTAATCTCTGTAAATCGCAACATTCCATAAAATACTCCCTGTCTGCGTAAACTGCCCCAGTCCTACACTGAAAAGCCTCACTGTCCTTTTGTAGTCCCTTCAGATCACACTGTATCTTCCATTACTCCATTGCCTACTGATCATCCCTGTTATAACTCCTCTAACTCATGTGTTACTCCCCATCTCTGTGATATTCTTCAGTCACTGCAATTCTTTATCTCCAGAGTTTCAAATCCCCCTGATCGATGTAAGGCTATTGAACCTTTGCAGCATGTTTAAAACCTTTAGCTGCCTCCAACTCCTCAATGAATCCTGTCGCTGTAACCTCCTCAAATACGACAGTTCACTGTCTTTGCAATATCTTGCAGTATCTGCAACCCTGTTGATTTCTGTAACCTCCTCCAGAACAGCACTCCACATCTCTGTGTAACTGATGGGAATGCTGCAAACCTGCCTTCACTGTCCTCAGCAACTCTCTGAACTCCTGCAGCCCTACAACCCTCAGTATCTCTGGCTCCTCCAACCCTTACACTTCTCCCTGGTTGTGTGCACTGATCCAGTCCCTTCAACCCTGCCTAACTCACTCACTCCTGCAGCTCCAACTATTTTCCATGTCAGTGTAATTGCCAGCACCAACAATCTTCCCTTTCTCTATTCACTCCTGCAACTCTATTACCACCCCAATCTGTGTAGTCGCCAGTTCCTCCAAGGCTCCCTTTGTCTATAGGTTCCTGTAGCTCCAAATACCACCCCATCTGTGTAATCTCCAGGGCCAAAACTCTCCCTTTCTCTAAAACCTTCTGTAGCTCCAACTCCCACCAATTTCTGTGTAATCTCCAGTCCCGACAAGCCTCCCCCTCTCTGTATCTCCTGGAGCGCCAACAACCACCCCTATCTGTTTAAGCTCTAGTCCCTATATTCCTCCCGATCTCTGTAACTCCTTCAGGACTGATAACCCTGTATCTCTCCTTGACATCTGTCAGTCCGACAACCCATCTGATCTCCAACCACCAACAGTGATCTCAAACCACCCGAACTCTGTAACATCCTCCAGTCTCTACAACACAGCTTTTCTATGTTCGTCTGTCTGTTGTCTGTATTCCCCTTTATCTCCCGTTACAGATCCTTGCTCAGGGAAACAATGTCTCAGTACCGAATCTGTAAGAACACAAAATTCTTTGTTGTATCAATAAATTTGCCTCATTTTCTAAAATTTAACGACTGCAAGTTCAACCTTCTCCACCTCTTCTCATCAATATCGCTCCATTTTGAAGATCAGCCTGCTGAACTTCCTCTCTGCTGCCTCAAATGCAAGGACATTTTCCCTCCAGATAGAGCACCAAACCTGTTCTCAATATTCTGTGTGACTTTATATAGAGTCCTCTATATTTATGACAAGCCTTCCCTATTTTTATTCTGCATTCCCTTTGGAATCAATGCCAGCTTTCCATTTGCCTTCACTATGTCCTGCTAACCCTGTATTCCACTGTTCTGAGCTTTATACACAACGATTCCAACGTTACTCTGTGATGTAGCTTTCTGCAGTTGATCTGAAACCAAGAGGTGACAACAGTAATCAGGAAGGTGCTGGAATGTATGGTAAACAATATGCCAGAAATTATAACTGAACAGTTAGAGACCTATGGAAAAAGCGCAGTCCATAAGACCATCATGTACAGGAGCAGAATTAGGCCATTCGGTCCATCGGGTCTATTCCACTATTCGATTATGGCTGAATTGTTTCTAAAGCTTATTCTCTCAATTACTCCCTGTAATCCTTGATCTCCTTACTTATCAAGAACCTAGCTATCTCGGAGTCTGATACACTGAGTCACTTATCACCCACAGCCCCATGAGGCAGTGAGTTCCACTGATCCATCACCCTCCGACTGAATACATTCCTCCACTTCTCTATTCCAATGGGTGGTCCCTTCCCTCTGAAGCTGTGCCCTCGGCCCTAGTCTCTCCTTTCGTGGAAACATCTTCTCCCCGTCCACTCCATCCAGACCCCTGAGTATTCTGTCAGTCTGAATGAGATTCTGCGCGCGGCTCGAATCTTCATCAAGTGCAGACCCAGAGACTTCACATGCTCCTTATATGGCATGAATTTCATCGATGGGATCTTTCTTGGAAACCCATTCCTCATACCCCTTCACATCCTTTGTCCAGACTCTGAATGAATAACGTCTAGAGTGTAGTCCCAACACTGACCCCTGTGGCGCTCCCCTAATCATCAGTTCCTATCGTGAAAAAGACGCCTTTGTTCACTCTCTCTGCCTTGTGGCAATCATACAAATCCTCTATCCATGCTCAGCATGTTGTTGTGACAGGTAAATTTCATTTCACACCCACTGCTGGATTTATTTTTCTGTCTGGCTGTAAACAGCAGAGTATCACCATTACCTTCCCATCTGTAATTCCCTGGAGTAGGTGGTGGGGAGCTGCCTTCCTGAGCCCCTTCACCAGCCGTTGGAACTGTTCTTATCTGTGTACACTCCAGCAAGTGCTACAGCACAATCTCACGTCTATAACTGCACACAGAAAATTCAGCTCTCCCTTTTATATCTGTCATCCTCCCCTACTTATAGTTCCTCACAATATCTTACCTCCTGCATACCCATCTGTGCTAGGGATCTCTAAAATTTCTTTATTCTTGTTTAGACTTCTGATCACCTGAAATCTCTCCCTTAAAAAATTTGTAACCCCTTCAGCTTCTGTAACTCTCCATATAACTGCAATCAATGACAGCAGAGATTTCTTTCCTAAATCTCTATAAATGCAATGTTTGTATGTGTTAAATTGGCACTTTTCATCCTCCGTAACCATCTCAGGACTTCCAGACCCTACAATCCGCCTATTTGGAATGCTCCCATTCTCTGCACCTCCTCATGTCCTGGGGTTCCCTGAACACACCAGTGCTCCAAAAGTTTACATTCCCCCCAGTTACTGCAAGTTTTCTAACTCTGTAACATCCCAGAATCCAGAACCATACAACACTTGCTGGCTATCAATTTGCATTTGTTGAAGTCTACACATCTCTGTAAGCAGCTCAGAAAAAGCCCTTTAGACTCTACAAATCTCCGTCATGAACATGCCACAATCTCTCTCTTTCCTTTGCTTTCTTCAGTGTCTGCAACTCTCACTGTATCTTCCAGTAAACGTCTTTATTTGCTGCAGGTCGTCCCAGCTCCCAAGATAAACAGTTCCATTCCATACATTTCGCTCAATCACTGTAACACCATCTGCTCTGTCTAATCCTCCTCTTTTCCACAATCTTCGAGACACAACCACGATCCTATAAGAGAGCAGTGCGGAATGTGATGTCATAAATCTCCGCTGAGGCTTGAGGCCGACAATTACCTGGGAGTCACAAAGGGAGAGAACCTGAGAAAGAGAGGCACAGATCGGGAGAATATAAATCAGCAACGAGGACCGAGGCCAGCTGGGACTTGAAATTGGAGAAACAGTGGAGCAGGAGGCTGAAAATCAGCATGGAGGCACAGAGGGAGTGACCATTTGAGGGAGCAACTTGGAGCTGGTGTTTGAGGCTCACTCACACCGGGGAGTGACAGAGGCAGCAAAGTGAGAGGATATAAATCAGCAAAGAGGTTCAAGGCCTAGTTATACCTGGGTGTCACAGAGAGAGTGACCCTGTGAGGGAGCAGGGTGGTGTGGGAGCTGGAGGATTACATGTACCTGGGAGTCATAGAGACGGTGACCCTGTGAGGGATCAGAGAGGAGTGGGAGCTGGAGGATTACATGTACCTGCGAGTCACACAGACGGTGACCCTGTGAGGGAGCAGAGTGGAGTGGGAGCTGGAGGATTGCATGTCCGTGTGAGTCACAGAGACGGTGACCCTGTGAGGGAGCAGAGTGGAGTGGGAGCTGGAGTATTACACATACCTAGGAGTTACAGAGACAGTGACCATGTGAGGGAGCAGAGTGGAGTGGGAGCTGGAGGATTACACATACCTGGGAGTTACAGAGATGGTGACCCTGTGAGGGAGCAGAGTGGAGTGGGAGCTGGAGGATTACACATACCTAGGAGTTACAGAGACAGTGACCCTGTGAGGGAGCAGAGTGGAGTGGGAGCTGGAGGATTACATGTACCTGGGAGTTACAGAGATAACTTTCTGCTGCTGGGACCTGCCTGCACTGACTTTGAAAGAAGTGGCAGAGCCATCACAGAAAAGGCTGTAAGTTCATTGCTGATAAATACACTGTTATTAGCAACTGTCATTTAATTGTTGTAAGTCAGCAAATTTATTTTTTCAACTTCTGAAATGAGGCTCGACAACAGAAATAAGAGGGACAAGTGAAATTGTGAACCAATGAACTAAATTTCCCTCAGTAAGTCACAGTTAAAAAAGGGACTTAGCCATATTGTTATTTCACGGATGTTAACTTCATTCTATAATTAATTAAGTTACTCCAGACATGTTGCATTTTAAGACATGGCAAGACATGTTTGTCAGATGGAAAATGCGGTCTGTTACATTGGGAAGTCATAGCCCCTGCTCGTGCCCTAGATGAACACGGTTTTTGGAGCTCAGACAATGACTCGAGACTCTATGGGGCATCTGTGATGCTGAGAGTTAGGGGGATAGCACACACACACAGCAGATCACCCTGCAGACATGACGGCATGGAAGAAGTAAGGGAATGGGGGATTAGGCAATCGAAGAGAAACAGTCAGGGAATACAAGAATATCCTGGTGTCTCCCTCCCAATTCAGTTTCCCAGTTTCGAAGCTGATGAAGAAGCTGTCTGCTCAGGGGAGTGCAGTCAGAGCCAAATTCGTGGCACCACATGCAGCCTGACTGTACAGGAGGGGAGGGAGAAGGAAGGAGGAGCAATATTCATAGGGGGGACAGGAAATTGAAGAAGATGTCAGCATGTCTATAATTCCAGGATAGTGGGGTTAAGAATGTCACTGTGTCTGCAGGACATTCCTCTGGGGGCCAGTGAGCAGTCAAAGGTCATGTTCATGTTGGTAGGAATGACGTGGGTAGGAAGGCTGAAGTGGTCTGGGAATCAGAATTTAGGGAGCTCGGTCAATGGTTAGCAAGTGTGACCTCAAATGTAACAATCCCTGGAATACTCCCAGTGTCGTGTCCAAGTGTGAACACAACTCGGAATTTTAGATAGATGAGAGTGTGACTGGAACGATGGTGCTGCAGGAAGGGCATCACATTCCTGGGACATCGGGACTGGTTCTGAGGAAGGCAGCAACTATACAAGCTGGATGGGCTAACAAGTGATAGAGCTGGGACTGAATTTCTTACGGGGTGTTTGGGAGGGATTGAAAATAACTTGGTGTGTGCTTAGGATCCAAAAAGGCATAGTAGAGGAGACTACGAGGATTCTCAACATCATGGGAGATACATTTGGTACTAATTTAGAACAACAAGTTTACCAGTGGAAGATGGAATAAGAAAGAAAGCCTTAATCTGAGGTACTTTGCAAGGAGATAAATACTCAGAGTTTGGGGAGTTCCAGATGCAGATTGGTGTGTGGAAATCTGATGGACTGATCACCGAGAGCTGGCTCAAGGAATGGTAGGACTGGGTGTTAAATATTGCTGGGTATAAAGGATTCTGAAATAATAGAAGGGAAGGGAAAGGATGAAGGTAGAAGTATTGGTTTTGATTAGCGTTAGTTAAGGAGTCCGAGAGAAACAGGATCCGTCCAAGGACAGAATGAATTTGGCTGCAGCTACAGAACAAAAAATATGCAATTACACTGTGAGGTACAGTCTGTCAGCAAGCAACCAAAGAAATGATGGAGAATAAATATGCAGGGTCATTTCAGAACGATGACAATACTAAAGATTAGTTGTACTGAGAAACTTAATTTATCCAGATATTGACTGAGTTACTGGTGGTGCAGGGTCATGAGGGGCAAGTGTTCCTGGATTACATGGAGGAGAGCTCACTGCAGGAATATGTGTCCAGCCGAAGAGAGCATGTACTGTTCGACCTGGTACCACGGAAAGACGTGGGGAAAATCGATACAGTGCCATTAGGGGAGCGTTTTGGCGTGTAGCGATCATTTATTGTAAAGTTCAGGATGATGGTAGAGAATCATATACAAAATTGAGAGTGAGAAACATTAGTTGACTAAGACCAGGCTTCAATAGGGCAAGAATAAAGCTGGGAACCTGTCAAAAAGGCAAATGAAATGGTAGCTTTCAATAGTGTGAACCAGGTCAGATGTAGCTCTCATTATGGAGATGGGGCTGTAGTGTGACCACGACTGAGAACTGGATAAACAAAGTTTTTTTTTTCTAATTTCTACAGGAAGGATAAATAGGACAACACAGTGAAGTAGCATTGTGTATAAAGGATGGGATCACTATTATTGTGATGCTAATCAATTTACACACTGCTCCTCCCTGCCCTCTTCCCTCAGCCCTGCGTATTGATCCTGTCAAACATTGGTAACCCTTGAAAACTTCAGAAAATAGCACAGTATAGAGGAGATCACTCTGTCCACTGTCTGCGTTGGAGAAGATGTAACATTGGACAAGATGTAACATTCTGTCTCCCCGGATAGTGTCGGCCTTCAGGTGCAGAACCCGGCAGCTTTTTAAAATGGTTTGAGAATTTCTGCCTCTAGTCCGCTTCGGTGTGTGCCTCCCAGATCCCGACTTACTCTGGGTAAAATATCAGCTTTCCTCACCACTTCTCTAATATTTCATCCAATTACATTAAATATTCACCGCTGGTAACTGAGCTCTCCAACAGGAACAAAGTGTTCTTTCCCTTTCTACCCAGGTCCCTGACAATGTGTGCACCACAATCAAATCTCCTCTCAGCATCCTCCGTTCCTATCTTTTCTCATAACTGCACTTCCACTGTCACAGGGTGAAGAATCTCCTCTGTACTCTCTCCAGTCCAAGTCCATCCTTCCATGTGATGGGGTGACCAGAACTGCACACAATCCCCAAGCTGTGACTGAATTCATTATTTATGCAGTTCCTGCATAAGCTTCCTGCTCTGAAGACTATTTTGTCTGATAGAGGAAATAATGCCATTTGCTATATTAAGATTATTGCCGTTTCCAGCTACCTTCATTTATCTGCCCACATTGACCATACTCTCATTTATTGTACATTCCTCTCTATTGTTGATGTCCCTAAATACCTTGCCTTGCACTTCTCTGGGTCGTTTTCTCTATTCACCTGGATCCGACAGTTTCTGTTTTGAAACAGTCTGCCATCGGATCTCTCGTTAAATCCAAGGAATCACATGCAGTTACAGGTCAGTGCCTGAAACCGACACAGTCAGATCAATTGCACACGATCTTCCTTGAACAAATCCAGACCGACTTTCTCAGTGACCGTTTATCCACTGTCTCAGAATTCCAGCCGCGACCTATTCAGTCAGTCCCTTTCTCCACGTTAAACAAAGCTACGGTGTCAGTCGTTCTCCAGTCCTCTGGCACCATCCCGGCATCCAGTGAGGATAGGATAGTATAGGTAACAATAAGGCAGGGGATTTTCCCCAGCTCCTTTTAACAGTCTGGAACATTGTGTTGCCCGTTTTTAAGGATTTGAATCTCCTGTAAAATTCTCCGCTCGAAGTTTGTTGCTCCCAATACTTCATCTCTATTTGATTCAGACAGTAAGAAACCTAACCCATCTTATGATTTGGTCAAGTCCCATTTTAGTCGGGTTTCATGGAGGGTTAGTCTCTACAAGATGAAGTGCATTTTCTGCTGTTACCATCCCCAATCTGCCTCATTAACTACCCTCCCTGCCCACGTGGTCTTCCTCTCATCTGACACTAACCCCATGTTTTTTTCCCTTTGGTCATAACAACTGCCGACTGACTGGATATCCCAGAATGCACCGGCCTCCCTGTTACTGTGGCCGTCTTTAAAAAGTCATTATACTCTTGGATTGTCAGTCCGAAAATGCCTAGACATGGCAGAGTTGGTAAAAGTGTGGCCCCACTTTGTGGACAAGCCCCTGAAATTCTGGTAGATGACATGGTGCAGGAGCGGGACATTATCTTCCTCAAAGACTGGCAGGGAAGGCCCTGGCACCAGACCCTGCCAGCTTCACCCGAGATTGACCCCTGTGTTAATGAGCTGCCAGCCTTCTGGGTGAATGCCAAGCAGTGGAGGAAGAAGGTCAGTGACCTTCTCCACACCACCAGGGTAAGTGCCATTATCTGCAATTTCTAAACGTTCCCTCACTCTCTCCCTGTTACTGCACCCACCTCCTACCAAGGCTCATGTTCTCCCACCCTCACACCTGTAACTGCATGTGACTTACCCACCCTAACTAAATGCAGCACCTTCTCTCAGTCTCTCCAAACTCATCTCTTCCCCTATAGCCAACTCTGCCTGGTGTCTGTATTGCCTACTCACTCACTCAGGCCACCTCCCCACCTTTCCCTCAGCTGTCCCAGCACGAACAGCTGTAACAAACACTTCCATCTCCTTTATACCTGTTGCTAATTTTCACATCCGAGAAGGAACCATCACACAATAGGAGAGAAAGAACTAAGAGAGATAGGGGGGTCCCCAACATTCAGCTCCTCACCCCATCACAGGGGAAGGATCTTGACCCTAACTACCACGAGAGACTGACTGAGAGTGTCCAAGCTCCCGGACTGATATCTGAGAGACCCCTTGTCTATCTGTGCTGGGCACCGTGACTGACGGTGGAAAATGATATCAGGCTTCCTGGTTTTGTGGTTGTGCTAAATACCAAGACAATACAGCAGGCGGGTGAGCCTGGTAGCCCTGGCTGAGGGGAGACACTGCTGAGGGCAGTGTAAGGCAAGGTAATAATTCTGTGAGCATTGAAGTCAGTTTAAAGTTAGTGCGTACAAACACGGAGAAAGCAGCCCAGAGGGACAGCCCGTGAGCTGAGTGTGTGTCCCTGATCACAGTGTCCTTACAGCAGCATTGACTGTGTACAAACATGGAATGAGCAGCCCAATGGGACAGTCCATGAGCTGGGTGTGTGTTCCTGAGCACAGTGTCCTTGCAGTAGCATTGAGTGCGTACAAATACGGAGTGAGCAGACCAGAGGGACAGTCCATGAGCTGGGTTGGTGTCCCTGTGCACAGTTTCCTTGCAGCAGCATTGACTGTGTACAAACACGGAGTGAGAAACCCAGAGGGCTTGTCCATGAGGTAGGTGTGTGTCCCTGAGCACGGTATCCTTGCAGAAGCATTCAATGAGAGTTGTCGGTGCACCCTGAGCTGCAGCATTGAAGTACAGAAGCATAGTGTCAGTGGGTCGGCGATGTGCTGGGACGGCATGGTGAACTTAGCATGTGACAGATGCCAGCATTGGTGGGTGTGGAGAACATGCAGCTTCTGTCTGTGCAGAATCCCCCGAGATGCTGCTGTCCAAGATAGGCTGCAGGAGCGGGCGGGGGAGGTGGGGGGGGGGGGGGGGGGGGGAGGAGATGGAGTCTTCAGTTACCAGCTTGGACATTCACGTCCAATTTCTCCATATTGAGTTTCCCTACTGTGGAAGGGAGGGTATGAAGCTGCAAGTTGTTGAGGAGAGATCCACTGAATGTGATTGTTGATCATTAGTAATTATTCAGTCAACATCTTGCCACTCCTGCACTCAAATCATGTTTTAGAGATCAGTCCAGTACAGGAACAGGCCCTTCAGCCCAGAAAGCCCGCACTGACACATGATACCGTTCTCAAGTTAAAACGAAAGTTTTTGCTCCGACACCCACTATGTCATTCTGTTCCCTACTTACTCATATTTGTGCAAAGATCCCTCTTAAACCTTGCTAAATTAGCTCCTTCTCCTCTATCAGTGCATTCCAGGCACTTGCACATTCTGTCTGGAAAAGCAAAAGAAAACCTTGCTGATCATATCTCCTAAACTTTCTCCCTTTTACCAAAAATCTACGATCCTGAGTAATTGACATTTCTACTCTGGGAAAAAGCTTCTAACTGTCCTTCTATCTATGCCTCTGATAATTTTGTAAATATCTATCATGTAGTCCCATCGTCAATGATGCCTAGATGCACACAAACATGTGTGTTCAACTTCTCCTTCTGGCTAATACACTCCATAACAGACAACATGCTTGTCAAACTTTCCATACCCTCTCCAAAACTTCCAAATCGTTGTGCTGGTGTGGCAAACAGTTCTGTACACAATATTCCAAATGTGCCCGAACTAAGTTTCTCTACAGCTACAATATGACCTGTTTATTTTCATACTGCACGTTCCGATGCATGTCTGCAAGTTTGCCTCAGATTCTTGATCACCCTATCCACCCGTGTTGCCACTCCTCGGGAATTGTGGAGCTGTAAACCTAGATCCCTTCGGATGTTGATGCAATCAGTAGTTGTTCCATCCACTTTAAACTTCTCTCCTGCATTAGACCTTCTAAAATGCATCACGTTGCAGCAGTCCAGATAAGGTTACTTCTGCGTTTTCTCTGTCCAAGTCTGCAGCTGACCTACATCCTGCTGTATTCTCTGGCAATCATCCTCACAATCTGCAACTCCACCAAAATATTTACAGATCTCCAGTCACAAAAACACTGTTCCACCACTACACTTTCATCCATGACCAAGCAGTTCTCTATCCATCTTACTAACTGACCGCTGATCCCATTTCACTTCACCTTCTGTATGAGCCTGCCATAAGGAACCATATCAAAGGCCTTGCTAAGGTCCAGACGGCCAACATCCAGCCCCATGCCCTCATCAATCAATTTTGTCACTTCCTCAAAATAATCAATTAAGTTTGTGAGACATGATCTTCCCTACACAACTGCATTGCCTGTTGCTAGTAAGTCCATATGAGAGTACTGTTGGAGCTGCACTCATTCAGACAAGTGATTATTCCATCATATTCCTGACTTGAAACTTGGAAAAGATTAGATTCCCTACAGTGTGGAAACAGGTCCTTCGGCCCAACCAGTCCACACTAACTCAGAAGAGTAACCCACCCAGATCCATTCCCCTGCCCTATATTTACCCTTGACAAATGCACCTAACACTGTGGACAATTTAGCATGGCCAATTCCCCTGACCTGCACATCTTTGGACTGTGGGAGGAAACCGGAGCACCCAGAGAAAACCGACGTAGACATGGAGGGAATGTCTAACCTCCACACAGACTGTCGCCCAAGGTCAGAATTGAACCTACGACTTTTGTGCTGTGGGGCAGTAGTGTTAAGCACTGAGCGATTAACAGTTACTGTGCAGTGGGAGGTATGTCGGGCCGTGACTATTACTGTACAGTGGGAGGTATGTCGAGCTGTGACTGTTACTGTACAGTGGGAGGTATGTCGGGCTGTGAGGTTGCAGACTGAGTTGCCCAGAGTATGATTCGACCGCTGCTGTTGGCCAATTGCACCTCATAGATGCATCATCATTTGTTGCTCAATCTGTTTAACATCTGTCCCATTAGGAACCCATATCATGGTGAGTTGGGTCTACAAAATGTGAAGTTAGCCCTTGCTCCCCATTGTGCAGTGACCATTCTTACCGATATATGAAATGGAGAGGTGTATCTGCAGTAGGCAGATCGGTGATAATGTGGTCAATTATATGTTTCCCTTTTACTGATTCCATCATAACCTGCCACAGAGCTGTATAGCAGCCGCAGGATCCAGCACCAATGCTGAGCACTGTATTTAATATATACCAGGGAGCTGCCCCCTCAGCCTGGCTATGTCCTGTCAGTGGGACATAACCTACCAGAGAGGGTGGTGAAGTTACCAGGGACGTAGTCGTGTTCACAGAATCCTGCTTTACAGGCAATATCTGACTGTTTTTTTTATTAGTCCATGGGAAATATACAACAAGTCACTTTTACATTTTGTATAATGAAGTGTTCATATCACTTTATTTCTTATATAATTTAAAATAAAAGAAACATCATTGTTTTTCAGTTGAAAACAATTGAAGTGAACAATAATTGAAATACCAGAAAGACACCTAACTATTACACAAATCAGTGACTGTAGTAAAGAGCCGATTCATGTTCACATCAGTGAACACACCGTTTTGCAGGCAGCAAAGCTGTTGGAAATGACTTTGAGGAAAAGCCTGAATTCAGACACAGTGTTACTGGCCCTCACCATGACCTCCAAAGTACTGGCCATCTCCAAAATCTGCCCAGACAGCTTCCAAACTGGATCTGGGCAGTTACTTACACAATCCCTCACAATAGACTGATTGGAGACATACCTGAACAACGGAGAGATGTAAGTGGGGAAAACTGGTCAATGGACTAGCACATGGCGCTAATCCAGACGCAGTTCAACATTTGTAACAATGACCTGTAAACAACCATGTCTTGCATGTATATCTCTTCTATGTGCCACCTAAACTCTGTAATTCTGTACCTTGGACCCAATCCTGAATGAAGGTGTTATAAAGGTGATGGGCTCCTGCAACACATGGCATCTTACACTGAATCCATCATTAACCATATCCTGGGTATTTTAGCTCCACAATGTCAGTATCCAAACAGATTTGTGCAGCCCCATTGATGGCCAGAATCATCCCAGCCCAATGTCATTTAGTATGACTTGAGCTGGAAATCTCTGTGCAAATGTTTACAGGATTGTTCTAACCATTAACAGCAAAGTCTCTTCACTGAAGTTCCGACATCCTTTCATAATACCAGCTTTTAGATTGCCCAATAAGCACAAATTCCACTCATTTATTCCGTTCACTTTTATAACAACAATATGATGTGAGTGGCCAACTCACAGTAAGGAGCATTGAAATGATGAATCTCATTACCACACCCAAGACCACATTATTATTAAGGTCAAGGACTTTGAAAGTATTCATTTATTTTCCCTTGTATTAATATTGTGAACACATAGTCGACTCTCCTGCTCCTCAGACGCTGCCTGAACGGCTGTGTTTCTTTTTATCAGAACCACCCTTTTTGACTCTGATCTCCAGTATCTGCTGTCCTCACTTTCTTCCTGTTGATATTCACTCATAATCACTTTCATGGCAACAATATCACCGTGTTTTTAAACATGTTACAGTCAGATATGAGTACATTTTGAATTGCTTCGGTCTATTTCAGAGCTCGGTAATGTGTAATGTGAATGTCAGTGTCTGTGCGATGCTCGGTACGTCGGCCACGCCTCTGAGAGACTGACAGATTGTTTAAAACAGCATATCCCTTCAGCTGTTTACAACAAACAGGTTACTTCCTGGACCCTAACAGCCTG
This sequence comes from Chiloscyllium punctatum, assembly GCF_047496795.1. Classification (NCBI taxonomy): domain Eukaryota; kingdom Metazoa; phylum Chordata; class Chondrichthyes; order Orectolobiformes; family Hemiscylliidae; genus Chiloscyllium; species Chiloscyllium punctatum. The sequence continues at coordinate 134,854,355 of NC_092742.1, forward strand.
AGCTCACAAAACCCAAAGCACAGTGTCCAGCACTGAGCTGGTCTGGACTATATATTCATTTTCATTTATACATGGAATATGATTGGGTCAGTATTTATTGCCCAGCTCTTGTTGCCATTGAGAAGGTGAGGGTGAGCTGCCATATTGAACTACTGCAGTCAATGTGCTGTAATTAGACTTACGATACCATTAGGAGGGACCTTGAAATAGTGGCACTGAAGGACCGCCAATATACTTCCCAGTCAGGATGGTGGAAGGGAAAGCGAACACGATGATAATCCCATGTATCTGTTTCCCTTGTCCATCTTCACGGTCATGGTTTCAGAGCTACGTTGTAAGAAGCCTTGTAAAATTTCTGCAGAGCACCGTGTAGATGGCAGGTATTGATGCTCCTGAGTGTTAGTGGATGAGGGGTGAAGCTGCATTCACAGGCAAATGGGCAGGGGGCGGGTATTTCATCACACACACATTCAATGTGTGTCTTATAGATGGTGTACAGGCTTTTGGAAATCATGAGGTATGTTATTTCTGCAGGATTCCTAGCCCTTGAGATATTCTTGTAGCCAATTAATTTATATGCATCAAAGTGTGGCGCTGGAAAAGCACAGCAGGTCAGGCAGCAGCTGAGGTACAGGAGAGTCAACGTTTTAGGATAAACCCTTTACAGGAATGGGTAATAAAATTATGTGGTCGGTCCAGTTCTGGTTAATGGTAATCCCCGGGATATTGGTCGTTGGGAGTTCAGTGATGGTGGTGGCATTGAACGTTAGAGGATATGGTTCCATTTTCAATTGTTAGAGGTAGTCGTTGTCTGGCATGTGTGCAATGGAAAATGTACTTGTCACGGTTAAGCACACACCTTCATATTCCCAGGTCCTTGTAGCATTTGGATAAGGATTGTTTCAGTAAATGACATATAGTGTTGAATACTGTCCAATCAGTGACAAACATCCCCAGTTGTGACTTCACTTGAGTAGAGATGGTCATCTATGAAGTAGCTGAAAATTATTGCGCCTAGGGCAGAGAGCTCACTTACAGCTCAGTGATGCTGTCCCTCTCTCTGAACTAGGAAGTTTGCTTCTAGTATGACCTGCTCAAGAGGTGTCTAACAACATATCTGAATGGAATAATATTACAGTATCTTCCCCAAGGAGTCGAGTGAGGACTTGGTTAGCTCAATCAGTTGGCCGACTGGTTTGTAATGCAGACTAATGCTAACAGTATAGGTTCAATTCCTACACTGACTGAGGTGTTTGAAAAGGGCTGTTCTATTCAAGCTCTCCCTCACTTAAGGCCTGATGACTATCCAGTTAAACTACCACCCGTCGTCTCTGTCTAACAAGAGAGTAGTCCTATCATCCTGTCTGGTATGGTGCCCTATCTTTCCGTTTCTAATCTGCAGGCTTACCCAAAAAACCCTCCCCTGGAGAGCTGTGATGGCTGCTCTCTAACTACCCCAGCCACCTTCCTTTGTACCAGGTATAACTTTTGCCAATGCAGACGATTCCTATTTGCTCCAGGTTTGTTGTTAATCCTGGAAACAACATTTGGTCGAATGCAGTTATGATCATGTTAACTGTCACTTTCACTTTACCTCTATGTGTTTTCTTGTTGGACATCGTTAAACCAAGGCTTCAATGAGCCGAAGGGATGAGAGCCCAAACTGAGCTTCAGTGAGCAGGTTGGTGCTGAGGAAGTGCTGCTTGATCCCACTGTAGGTGACATCTGCCATCCCTTTATTAATGATAGAGATGAGAGCAATGGGGCAGTCATTGATTGTCTGATTTTTTTTCTGTGTGTGTACAGGACACACCCGGATAGTTTCCCACATTGTCAGATAGATGCCAGTGCTGTATCCCAGCAGGAACAGCCTGAATGGAATGTTATCAGTGCGCACAGCCTTTGCATTCTCCAATCCCTCCAGCTGTTTGTAAATACCACACACAGTGAATAGGATTAGCTGAAGACTGCCATGTGGAGGAGACTAAAATAGAAAAAGTAGGAGAAAGTGAGGACTGCAGATGCTGGAGATCAGAGCTGAGAAATGTGTTTCTGAAAAAGTGTAGCAGGTAGGCAGCATCCAAGGAGTAGGGGAATCGACGTTTCGGGCATGATTCCTGAAGAAGGGCTCATGACTGAAACGTCGATTCCCCTGCTCCTTGGATGCTGCCTGACCTGCTGCACTTTTCCAGCAACACATTTTTCAACTGAAATAGATCATCTCATCGATATTTCTGTCTGAAAACTTTAGTGAAACATACAGCCTTAGCTTTTCTATTATTGTGCTGAGCTCTTCAATCTTTGAAGAAGGTGGTATTTTCGAGTCCTCTTTCTCCAGTGAGTTGTGTGATTGTCCACCACCACTCACCCAGACTGCGAGAGGATTGCAGAAATTAGGTCTGATTCACGGTTAGATCTATGGATCATTTGCTATTTATACCATGTGGTGAGTAAATGGCCCAATTTAGTAACTTCATCTCATTCTGAGGTGTATTTGGTGATACTATAGGCAGGCCCTCCTGTATTCTCCATTCTCCAAGGCTGTATCCCTGGCTTGATGGTCAGGATAAAGTGGAGTGTACACCAGGCAGTGATAGTGAAAATTATACTGGAGTACAAATCTGCTGTTGTTGGTAATGACCCGAACCACCTCACACGGGCCAGTACAAAATTCCAAAATCTATTGGAAATCTGCCCTGTTTAGCACAGTGATGGTGTCACACATACACAGGGGGTCTTCACAACGTAAAAGTGGAACATGGTCTCCAGAAATACTGTGTGCTGTACAAAGTTTGGGAGAAGATTTGTAGCTCGGGTGCTCGTTGTTGTGGTTCTGTTCGCCGAGCTGGAAATTTGTTTTGCAAACGTTTCGGCCCCTGTCGAGGTGACATCCTCAGTACTTGGGAGCCTCCTGTGAAGTGCTTCTGTGCTGTTTCCTCCGGCATTTATAGTAGCCTGTCCCTGCCGCTTCCGGTTGTCAGTTCGAGATGTCCGCTGTAGTGGTCGGTAGATTGGGTCCAGGTCGATGTGTTCGTTGAAAGAGTCTGTGGATGAGTGCCATGCCTCTAGGAATTCCCTGGCAGTTCTCTGTTTGGCTTGCCCTATAATGGTAGTGTTGTCCCAGTCGAATTCATGTTGCTTGTCGTCTGTGTGTGTGGCTACTCAGGATAGCTGGTCGTGTCGTTTCGTGGCTGGTTGGTGTTCGTGTATCCGGATCGTTAACTGTCTTCCTGTTTGTCCGATGTCGTGTTTTGTGCAGTCCTTCCATGGGATTTTGTACACTACATTAGTTTTGCTCATGTTGGGTATCGGGTCCTTTGTTCTGGTGAGTTGTTGTCTGAGCGTGGCTGTTGGTTTGTGTGCTGTTATGAGTCCTAGTGATCGCAGTAGTCTGGCTGTCAATTCAGAAATGCTCCTGATGTATGGTAGTGTGGCTAGTCCTTTGGGTTGCGGCATGTCCTCGTTCCGTTGTCTCTCCCTTAGGCATCTGTTGATGAAATTGCGAGGGTATCCGTTTTTGGCGAATACTTTGTATAGGTGTTCCTCTTCCTCTTTTTGTAGTTCTGGTGTGCTGCAGTGTGTTGTGGCCCTTTTGAATAGTGTCCTGATGCAACTTCGTTTGTGTGTGTTGGGGTACTTGTTTTCATAGTTTAGGACTTGGTCTGTGTGTGTGGCTTTCCTGTAAACCTTTGTGGTGAATTTTCCGTTCGGTGTTCTCTGTACCATCACGTCTAGATATGGGAGTTGGTTGTCCTTTTCTTCCTCTCTAGTGAATCGGATTCCTGTGAGTGTGACTGTAGCCACCGTTCCCAATATGGACATTGAACAATCTGTCTGTAGTCGGTAGGTTGGTAAGGATGAGGTCAAGGATGTTTCTCCCTATCAGTCATTCCCCCTGACCCGGTGCAGACGCAGTGAAGCAGTTGCGTCCTTTTGGACTCGACCACCTCGATCAGCAACGCTGCTGCTGAGCTCCCCTTGGTGGTGGTTTTGAAATGGCCCACCCTCCAGCTCTGTCAGTCTCTCAGTGCTTCCTCCAAGTGTTGTTCAATGTGGAGGGACACAGATCCACCAGTTCAGGCAGGGGAGTCATCAGGAGGTTTCTGTGTCAGTGTTTCATATGACATTGTGAGACTGAGGGAGGGGCGTCAGCAGGAGGTTTCTATCTCAGTGTTTGATCTGACCCCGTGAGGCTGAGGAGGAGAGTCAGCAGGAGTTTTCTGTGTCAATGTTTGATGTGACACCGTGAGGGTGAGGGAGGGGAGTCAGCAGGAGGTTTCCGTTTCAGTCTTTGATATGACCCGATGAGATTTTCTTCTGTCACATTGTTGCTTGAGCAGTCTGGAGGACATCTCTCTCAATTCTGGCATAAGCTCCAATGCATTAGGAAAGAGGAGTTTGCAGGGTCTACAGGGTCTTTTATTTTATTACAGTCAGCAGAAGGGCCACTCCTGTGTGGATGACACTGATTCCTTGGCTCTCGTGATTAGACACTCCAAGGTCTCACTCCTTCAATTACTCTCTGTCCCTTGTCTGCCCATTCATCACCCAATCTATCACTGTAAATATCTGCAGAACCGTCCTCCTCCATACCACTTTAAATTCCTCCAAAGTCTATCCCCCTCCGTATCTCTGTAACGTCTTCCAAACCCTACACCTCTCCCTACCTCTCTGTCCACCTCCAAACCCTACACTCCTCCCTATCTCTGTCACCTCCCCAGCCCCCATAACACTCCCTATCTCTGCAAACTGCTCCAAACCCAGACCTTCCTTATCTCTCTAAATTCATCCAAACGCTTCTCCACTCCCTAGCTCCTATACCTCCTCAAAACAGAGATCTCTCCCAACTCTCTAACCTCGCCCAAACCCTGCATCCCTCCCTATCTCTCTGACATCCTCCAAATCCTACACCCATCCCTGTCTCTCTAACCTTCTCCAAATCCGACACCCCTCCTCACCTCTCTAACCTAGTCCAAATCCTACACCCTCCATATCTCTCTGACCTACTCCAAACACTATACACCTTCCTATCTCTCCAATACTCTTCACCTCCTTCAATCCTCCCTATCGCTGCAACCTACTCTAAACCCAGGTCCCTTCCTATCTCTCTAATCACCTCCAAAACCTACAGCACTCCCTACCTCTCTAATCTCCTTCAAATTCAACACCACTCTCCATCTCTCTAATACTTTTCAACTCCTTCACCTCTCCCTAACTATGCAACCTCCTCGAAACTCAGATCCCTCCTTCTCTCCCTAACCACCTCCAACATTTGCACCCCTCGTTATCTCTCTCCCCACCTCCCAACCCTACATCCCTCCCTATCGTACTAACCTCCTCCATCATCTACATATCTCCCTTTACCTGTGACTTACTTCAGCCCCTACAACCGACATATCTCTCTAAGCTGCTCTCAAATATATCCTGTCACTGTAACCTTGTCCAGCCACACCCCGCTCCCGACCTTTGTAAACCTCATCCAACCATGATCTCTGTAACGTGCTCCAGCCTCTCCATACTGCTCCATGCTTCTGGCATTCTCAGTACCTCTACCTTTTCTTATGTATATAACCACCATAAACACATTTAGTTTTGTGATGGAAAGCGATAGGTACACGCCACAGGCCAAGTGTTATCAATGGGGGAAGGGCAATTGTAATGTGAATCGGCAGGACTTATGATGCATAGAAAGGGGTAGCAATATGCAGGGAATGGAGATAATCGAAATGTGAAGCTGGTTCAAAGAACAGACGTCGCGTGTCCTTGAATAACATGCCCCCATCAGGCAGGGAGGAAGTGATAATGTAAGGGAACCATGGTTTACTACAGAAATTACATCTGTTGTTAAGAAGGGAAGGAGGCTTATGTGATGATGAGACAATGGAGAGTTACAGATTATCTATGAAGGATTTAAAGAGAGAGTTAAGAAGAGCAAAGAGAGGATAGGAGTAGTCTTTAGCAGGTCAAATAAAGGAGAATCCTAAAGATTTGAATAGGTATGTTAGGCAGAAAAGGATGAATAGAGTAGGAATAGAGCCAGTCAAAGACAGAAGCGGGAAGTTGAGTGTGGATTCTGTGGAGATCGGAGAGGTGCCAAACGAACATTTCTCATTGGTTTTCACTTAGGGAAAGGAGAATATTATAGAGAAGTATGAGATGCGAGATATTTGACGAGAAAGGATCAAGGTTGGTAAGGAAGAGGTGTTATCAATTCGAGAAGAAGTGAAAGTGAATACGTCCCCTGAGCCGAATGCGATTCATTCGAGCATTCTCTGGTGCGCTAGGAAGGAGTTGTTGGAGCCTTTGGCTTTGATATTTGAGTCTTCATTGTCTACACGTTTAGTACCAGAGGACTGGAGGATTGCAAATGTTTGCCCTTGTTCAAGAAAGGCCTAACAGATGACCCAGGCAATTACAGGCCAGTTAGCCTTATTTGTGTGTAGAAAATATTTTGGAAAGGATTGTAAGAGATAGGATTTATAATCATCTAGCAAACAACAATGTGATTACAAACAGTCAACATGATCTTGTCTCTCAAACCTCGTTGAGGTTTTTGAGAAGGTGACCGAGCATGTTTAAGAGAGTGAGGCAGTTGACGTGGTGTACATGGACCTCAGTAAAGCATTTGATAAGATTCCACGTGGTAGGCTGTTGGAGAAAGTGCAGAGGCGTGGGATTGAGGGTGATTTAGCAGTTTGGATTAGAAACTGGCTTTCTGTAAAAGGCAGCGAGTGGTGGTTGATGGAAAATATTCAGCATGGAGTCCGGTTACTATGGTGCACCACAAGGATCTGTTCTGGGACCACAACTGCTTGTCATGTTTATAATTGACTTAGATGCAGGCATAGCTGGATGGGTTAGTAAGTCTACAGATGACACTAAAGTCAGAGTGTGGAAATATTTTGCGGGTTGAAGAGGCACGTGGACAAACCGCAGAATTGGGCTGAGAGGTGGCAAATGGAGTTTTAATGCAGCTAAATATGAGGTGATTCATTTTGGGAAGAATACCAGGAAGGCGGAATATTTGGTCAATGGAAATATTCTTGGTAATGTGAATGTGCAGATGGATCTTGGTTTCCATGTACATAGATCCCTGAATGTTGCTACCCAGTTGGAAATGCTGTTAAGAAGTCATACGGTGTGCTAGGTTTTATTGGTCAAGGTATTGAGTTCTGCAGCTGTAATGTCATGCTGCAACTATGCAACATGCTAGTGCGGCCACATTTGTAAGTGTGTGCAGTTCTGGTCGCCCCAATACAGGAAGTGTGTGGACGCATTGGAAAAGGTGCAGTGGAGATTTACCAAGATGTTGCCTGGTCTGGAAGGAAGGTCTTATGAGGAAAGGCTGAGAAACGTGGGTCTGCTCCCATTGGAGAGAAGAAGGCTAAGATGGGATTTGATAGAGACATATAAGATGATGAAAAGATGTGATAGGGTAGACAGTTAAAGCCTTTTTCCTCAGCTTTACGAAGGGGCATAGCTACAAATTGAGGGGTGACAGGTTTAAGACTGATGTCAGAGGCAGGTTCTTTACTTCGAGAGTAGTAAGAGCATGGAATGCCTTGCCTGCCAATGTTCTTAACTGAGCCACGTTAGGAGGATTTATACAATCCTTGGATAAGCATATGGATGATGATGGGACAGTGTAGAGAGTTGGTCCTAGATTAGTTCACAGGTCAGTGCAACATTGAGGGCAAAAGGGCATGTTTTGCGCTGTATTGTACTACTATGTTCTATAAACACTTACATCTTCCCCATTTCAGTAACTACACGCTGTAACTACAGCCCTCTTCATCTCTGTACCTCCTCCACCCACTTCATCATCCTCGACCAACGTACACTCCTCCAGCCGCTCTTCCCATCACTACCTCTGTGAACTTCATCCATTATCCATGGTCTTCCTGAGCTCTGTCACCTCCTCCAGCCTCTCCACACCTCCCTATATCGCTTACATCCTCCAACACCTAAATCTATTCTGATCTGCATAACCTCCATCAACACATACATCTTCCAGTCCTCCAGCTCTACTGATCCCTGTAATCTCCTGCAGTATCTTCTGTCCTTCTTATCACTGTGGCTTCCTTCATCACGAATACTTTCCATATCTCTGGAACACACTCTAGCAATTCCATACTACCCTCTCGCTACAATCTCCATAAGCTCCTCCACTCCTTCCTGCCTTTCAGCCCTTACAGCCTTCTCGAAGTTTGTAAAGTCTTCCAGCACATACACCCGTCCGTATCTCCGTCATCTCCCTGTTCTATTGCAGCTTCCCCTCATCTATAACACCCTCTTGAACCTATATCTCCATATCATTGTAACATCATCTAACCAGAAGCTCCTCCATATCTCTGAGAAGTTTTCCCTGAATTCATTGACAGTGCATCCACAATCGTTGGAATGGCGAATACTGAATACGCTGATACCCTTCGAGGGATGTGTTTTCACATCATCTTAATCCTAGATAAGTTGCCCCTTAGCCTGAGATCTTGTCATCATGTTTTGGATTCCCAGACACAGAGAAATAATTTCTCACCATCTGCCTTATCACGTTCTTTCCACTCAGAAACATTTGCACCTCAATCAAATCACTTCTCTATTACCTGAGATTCAAGAATATTGACTAAATATATTAAGAAACGCAGCAAGGGAAACTCAGATGCCAAAGAGTGAAACATTATTGTTTTATTCATTGATAGCTATCAGACATTGCTGGCTGGGCCATCATTTATTGCCCATACACTGTTGTCTGGACATGGTGGCCGTGCACTGCCCATTTGAACTCTTGCAGTCACGTTGGTGCAGGGTCACCCACAATAATGTTAGAGAATGAAAGTCAAGATATTCATCAAGTGACACCCGCAAAACTGAGATATATTTTCAAGTCAGGATGGTCATTGACTTTTTTTGTAACTTGCAGGGTTGGTGCTGCCCTTGTTACGTCAGATGACCAAGGCTTGGAATGTGCTGTCGAATGGACTTTGGCAAATGTCTGCAATGTATCTTATAGCTGGAATACACTGCTTCCTTTGAGGGTTCATAGTGGAGGTAGTGAATGTTGTGGATGTCGTGGCAATTAATCTGGACTACACATGTACCCTTTCTTATACATGGGAGCGTAGCTGTTCTAGATATGATCTAAGCTATTTTTGTCAATACGACTTCAATTTGTTACAATCAATGACTCCATGTAATTTAATTGAAGAATTATCTGCTGAGATGAGTTTGTAATTGGATGCATGATCGCCATGCCATTGCAATGTGGAACACAATACGATCAGGGCAGGATGAGGTTGTTGAACCCCTTGCTCCTGATCCACAATTTAAGGTTATTCTAACTGATTTGTTACATAACTCCGTTTTCCTGCCTTTGGCCAGATCTGTCACGAACTTTCCTTCGCTAAAAAGGTTTCTATTCCAGGTATTCACCTGTAAACAAAGAACGAATCAATACCAACCAAAACAGAGAACAAGATGGATGTTGAGTGGATAACCCGAAACGTGTCAACTTAGTGTTGCCTACAGAATGCCGTTGAGGGACAATTTTAATGATGGGGTATTGTCCTTCAGTCATTGCCTTTGCTTCTGTTGAGAATATTTTGTTCAAAAAAGACAGTACTTCAAGTTTTCAAAGTAAGAAATAAAAGATGTAAATTGTGTTTGGCATGTGTCAAGGCGGTTGCATAGTAAAAGTGGGAAATTGGTTTGGGCGGAGGTAATAATGTTCACTTCAAGGGCCAGTGACAACACTATGGGCCTCCTTCACTCTAACAATACTATAATTTTGGATGTACTCGTATGGATTCATTATTCACGAAAAGACAGGAAACAGAATGAAGCATTTAACAGAAAACACTTGTGTGGGAATATGTGCTCTGAGGAGATTTAAATATTTATGAAAATTGAACGGGCCTCCACATGGGCAGGGTCATTGCAAATGATATATGATGCAGAGACGTGAAGTTATCCACTTTATTGGAGAAATTGATGATTCACTGACTGAGTAAAAATATGTCTCTCAGCCTTTAAGATATTTTCAAAATCTTTTGGAATTGTTTCTCTCACTGATATGAGTCTTTACTTCATTGTTTATTTCTAGCGCACTTTGTTGAACCGATATTTATAATTCATAAATAGTGAAACGTTGAAAAGTACAGATGTAAATAAAACCCAAAGTGTCCTTATCTATAAGCTGCTGATGCCTAACTTACAGGTGCAGCAATCTATTTGGAAAGACAGTGGAATGAGAACCTTTATTGTCAGAGGATGTAAGCACAATAGGAGAGACGTCTTGCTTCACTTGAATTGAAGATTGGCCAGACTGCACCTGGAAGACTCTGTGTAGTTTTGATTCTTTCTCTCAGTAAATATTTTATTGCCATAGAGAGAGGAAAGGGAAGGTTCTATAGGTTTCTACCAAGGACAATGTTATCAAAGAGGTCCATGTGAAACTTGGCCTGTGTTCCCCGGTGTTTAAAGGAATGAAACTTAAAATCATTGGAATTTACAGAATACTGATTAGATTCCTGCTTCTAACTAATTCCTGGCTATTCATGTACCATTTATAAATTCAGTTGTATTCCGAACTGTGCCTCACTGCAATGGGAGACAGGTTGTTGTTTTCACAAACACAGAAATAGTAGCAGACTGCATACCACAAGGCATAGCAACAATATGCCCAGCAGCTCAACGAGTATGTTCTGCCTTTCAGTTCAAAGATGTTTGTTCTGATAGCCCTCAACCCCACTTCCTTGCATTTTCTCCGTCACCAATAATTCACTGACTGAGTAAAAATATGTCTCTCAGCCTTTAAGATATTTTCAAAATCTTTTGGAATTGTTTCTCTCACTGATATGAGTCTTTACTTCGTTGTTTATTTCTAGCGCACTTTGTTGAACCGACATTAGATGCCGACCTCCACTCTGTTCAAAAGTACAATAAATAAATAAAGCTCATAGCCTGTTATTTTTTCCATCTTCTTTCATATCAGCTTAAGATACAGATCTGGGGATTTGTCCACTCTTTACTCTGTCAAAACTTTCAGTTCTTCCTTCCGGTCGCTATCAATCTTTTAAAGGCTCACACGGTCACTCTCCCTGAATCCAGGAACTCCTTCGCCCAAGTGAAAACGGATATGAAATACGTGCTTCACGTATTTTCTGGCTGTGTGCACAGGCTGCCTCCTTGATCCTTCCTATTCCCCGTTATTTCCCTTGTTATCCTCTTCCCCCAATATGTGGATGGAATATCTTCGGATTCTTACTATTCTTACCCGCTAATGTTTTATCACACCTCCTTTATTCTCTTCTACTAACTTCCTTAACTTCAGCGCTGCACTTTCTACATTCTTAGAGGGATTCTATTGATCTGCTCACTTTATAGCTGCTTTAAACTTCTCTTTACTTTGTTTTTCAGCTCTGATTATTTGTAGACGTCGGAGTGTCTCTGGGCTTGTTTTCCTAAGCTTGATCTTAGAGTGTAACGTATTGGGCTCATACTCTCATCAATTCCTTTTTGAGCATAGACACTCCTCCCTACTCCACGCTATTCGACGACAGCGTTACCCAGAAGTAAATGTCCCCAGACTACTTTGGCCAGATCCTACTTTCTAATAAACTCTGTCTCCCCAATCCAAAAACCTTATATTTTTCAGGCTTTTTTTTGCCTTTTCCTTAAGGAACTTAAAATAAATGATGTTATGGTCATTGGTCCTTACCTTCTCTTCCAATCCTGCTCGAACATATGATTGGCTTCATTCTCGACAATAAGGCCCAGCCATGCACTATCCCTGGTTGTATCTTCTACACGTTGATATGAGAAGCTCTCAGCAATAAGTTTCAAAGTATTTGTCCCCTCTTAAAAGCATGTGACTTCCCCAATAAATGTTGCATATTGAAAAGCATAAATATAATTACCCTCTTACTGTTTTTATACACTACAGCGATTGTTTACATACTGGCTCATGTACTTTCTTCTAACTGGCGATCTTTAATATGACCCTAGCAATTATCTGGTTATCTTTTTATTCTAATCGGAATCCTCGAAGCCTCAATTGGAGGCCCGTCCAAGATAATGTCCCTCTTTACAGCAGTAATTGATTAATTAATTAATAAAGCAACAGCATCTCCTGCCTATAGTTCCTATGCTACAGAATACAGAGTTGCCAATCCTGACCTCCTTCAACCACATCTCTGATGTCAAAAAAGTCACAATTTCACGTGTCAATCTATTCCCTTGTAACATCTGTCTGACATGTAATAATCCTAGCACCAAGGTAAAGGGCATCCAGCCTGGAGTATAACACCAGGAACAGTCTGTACCTCGTCTGTACTTCAGAGATCTATAAACATTCACTGTTTGTGAACAGGCTTCCCAATTTACGAACAAAAACGCTAGATCTAAGACTGTAAGAAGCAATAATTGTTGAATCACCATTTTTAAAAAATTGATGCATCAAATTCCACTTTCCCGAACTGAGCGATCACCTCCACATACCATGAGTTATTTGGTGATTAATTCCCCAAACAGTGTGCAGGGGCGCAGACCTCAGTAATGGGCAGCGTTGATTAAGTCCTTCCACAAGTGCATGTGTTCCCAGTGATGCTGCTGGAGCGTGCAGGGTACCGGCTTGTGCTGACTCTTTGTGAACAATAATCACTCTCCCTCTGGTAGATCAAATCTGCCTCTCATCATGTGGAGTATCCCACAAAAAATGGTTAGTGCCTTCTTATGTTTTCAATTCCATCATCCCCAGGATATTGGGAATCATATTGGCTCAGGAAGTCAGCACTACATGTAGCCCTGAAATGTAAAGTCATTAAGTGGGTTGAACAGGCCATTATGGAGTAGACCACCTGAGATGAAGCACAGACTGTTTCTCCCAGGTAGTGGATTCTCATCAATTGGTGAATGGGGGAGGGAGTGAGGTGAGGAAGCTGGGAAGTGGCGTTAGATCGAGACTTGCAGTTATGGTGCCCATTGTTACATTTTACTGAGTGTCAGTACAATGTGTGTGTGGTGACATACATCAGACAAAATCCACACAGTTCAATTATTAAAGTGGTTTTAAATTGGTGTTTGCTGCTCGTTCCCTCAGATGCACTCTGCAGGACTGATCTCGATCGAAACCCACTCAAAAGCAGGTTGGATAACACAACCTGATCTCTGGCCACATACACAGAAGTTCAATTTTATTTTGACACTGATGAGTATGAAGGTGACATATACTGCTGACGGGTTTAGAATGTTCACTCTGAGACACAGTGTGCTCCAGGAGACAGTCAAATTGTGAATTTCTTCATCCTGGGTCTGGTGCAGGGTGCAAATATCTGTAATCTAGGAGGCAGTCCAGATGCTGTCAAGTCCCTTGTGCGGTGTGTTCTGGCAAGACATGCCCATCCATCTGCTCCCTGGAGCAGGCTGAGACTGAAGATGAATTTGTAAGACCTGTTTGCTTTGTCAGTCATTGGCACCTAATTTGGACAGCATGTGTGTCTACACTAAGATAAGCGATAGGCTATTGATTAGTTTTCACCTGCCCAGGGTGAGCTGCCAATGATTTCTTGTGAAAGTATGTTTGAATAAGTGCTCCAACCCAGGTTGTAATGTCTCTAGACAGGTTGCAGAGCAGGCCAGTGTGTCACTCAGTATTACAGCAGCTGTGAGTTCCAGTAGCACTATGCCTGAATCTATTTATTATGTTGGTCATGATTCCAAGTGATGAGTTTCCCGGTATGAACAATAATAAAATATCTACTGTGTTTTTTAAATTGGGGGCAGCAATACCATGTGAACTCCGACTATTTCACATAACAATGCCTACATTATCTCTGAGAACAACTACATTGTTACTATATGTTTGGGACTAAAATATACATTCATTACAACACATTATGATACAAAATTAAAAGAAAACTGCATGTTATTTTACATTGAACAGAGAATATTTGCCTCAATTTTGTACGATCACAGTTAAAAATTCAACGTCAATATTCAAATGAACACATTCTCACTCTAACATTTCGGAAGTTGTTTGCCTCTAAACCATTACATATTCACAGTCGGCAAACAATTCCACAATCAAATAGATTTAGCGTTCTTATGAATTAAAATATAATTAATAAATTTAATTTCTCACGAAATGCATGAGCTTTAGCTAATTGCAAATAATTTAAGAATGAAAGTAATCAATATGTACTTCGAATATTAATCGTTGTTAATACTTTGTGTTATTAAATGGTATTTGTTACGAAGCCAAAGCACGTAGATCCAATTTAAAATGAACATTGTTTTCTGTATATTGAAGTAAACTCAAATTGCAGGCTCAGCTGCCCAAATGGAAGGGCTGGGAGATGAGCTGTTACAAAATGGATACATGGAACAATTGGCTGTTAAATGGATACTTGAATTTTGGTTGCTGTTTTGACAACAATTCAAATTTAACCAAATAGTAATCTATGCCCGGGGTACTAAAACCCATTCGGGTTTGAATTTCTTGTTTTGATGACAATGACCAGTGACAGGGGACGATATTGGGAGTATAAAAAAGATTGGGTATTTTGAAAATTGGTTAGAGCTACTGCCACTGAATAACAGAGCAACTGCTGCAGAGTGGAAGAGCTAACTGCCTATCTAAAATCTTGCTCTCAAAGAAATCTGAAAGCCGTGTATCAAAAAGATATCTTTTGCTGTAAAACATATTCAGAGTAAAAGAAATAAGTCGAGAGTGTGGTGCTGGAAAAGCACAGCAGATCAGGTAGCATCCAAAAAGTTGCAGAATCAACATTTCGGGCAAGAGCCCTTCATCGGCACAACTCTCTTGTCTCTAATCTCCAGCATCTGCAGTTGTCACTTTCGCTTAGTAAAAAAGAATAAGACGACCCAGTGAAATCAGTGGGTAATAGATTGATTACAGCAGAAAAGGCAAAGACTATGTCGACATGTGATTAGGTTAATGTAATATTTATTGTGTGTTATGGGAACAACATGTCAATAGGGTTGTGCTTAGTTAAGAGAAGCAATGTTCAGTTTCATAATAATTTTGTTCGGAAAGAAAATTGTTACTTTTCTTTAAATAATGGAAACTGGGTGTTCCCTTTCAGTTCCTCACACTTCGAACAGATGACAAGATGACGTGAGCGTTTCTGTGCGTTCAACTTTATTTAGTAGCGGTTCGACATCAGCATTTTAATAGATTGGGGGGTCGTCTGGGATTTGGACAGGTTAAACAGAATTGGGGTACCAAAGATCCCAGCAGAATTCAACACTTGATGATTAGTGTCGTAAATCTTGAAATAACATGTCGGTGAAATAATTGGTTTCATTTTGATTATATGTGATCGGTTAAACTAAAAGAGAGGGAAATGGCTCTTTACTTTGCGAAAGAGGTTCTGAGGTTTGAAGGTGCTTCGCAACTTTGCCAAGGAAGGTTAGAAAGACAGAGGAATGATATTCTTTTGGAATTAGCAGACAAATTAGAATTTGTTGTAACCAGGGACATAAGGAAAATGAAATGGACTTGGTCAAACACTGAGGTACATCAGAGAAACAGAAGTGCAGCAGAGTTAGAAAAACGTAAACTGTGTTTGAGGCAAACGAAATAAGAAGAAAAAAAGGGAGAGAAGGATATTAGCTGAGCAAAAAGATAGAGAGAAGAAAGACGAGAGAGAGAGAGAAATAGAAAAGTAGATGGAGAAGAGAGGGAGTAAACGACTGAAGAGAGAGAGAGAAAAAGGAGAGAAGTCTCTTAGCTGAGCAAAGACAGAGAAGAAGGAGAAAGAGAAAGGGTGAGGGAATGTGAACTTCAGTAGTTTCAAATTAGTCAGGAAAATCAAGTTCAGAGGATGGAAATGAAGTCAAAAGAGTTTATCCTGCTGGAGTGCGTAATGAACTCATTTCCAGAGAACTTATGTGATGAACAGAAACTTCAAGAAGTGAGAAGAGCAGCAGAGATGATCAAGAAATATGCATTGATGCATGGCGTGAAATTTAGTTTCTGACACGAATTTCATCCCTGTGAGGGATAGCAATTGGAAACCGGGAGAGCCTTCACTATAAAACAAAGAGTCGAGCACACTTGGAATAGTTTTCCATTGGTGGTAAAATGAATTCCAAGGAAAGGAAAGGCCTCAGGTGTTTGCAGGGTGGTACGATTGTACTCGTAAACTCACAGTGGTGGTCATGGAAGAATGACATTGTGGGAAAAGCTGTGGGAAAAGAGGCTAATCCAATGGTATTAGGTAAAGTAGTAACGGAGACCCAAAGAAAAGCCGAGGAGCTACAGGAGAGTGCACAGCCTTGGCAGGGCTGGGATATTGAGTAAGTTGCTGATCGCAATAAATACTTTATCTCTGTGGGAAAAGTTTACTGAGGAATAACAGGAAGAGACTGAAATTAAGTTATTATTTCATGAGATATGGGATCTGGTCAGTCTCTGATGGTAAGAGGTGAAAGTATTTTCACGCTTTCCGACATATTACCCAAGAAGGTATTAATTTGTTGAATAGATAGGCAGAAAGTTAGCGTTGCCCTGTGTAAGATCAGGTTGGAGAGCCAAATAAAGACTGGGGAAGTAACTGTAGGAGTGATTGACAGAATGTCAGTTTCAGGATTACAATTTTTTCTTGGGAATTATTCAGCAGGATCCAAGGTGTGAGTGACACCCCTTGTAGTGGAGAAGCCAACAGAAGATCAGGGACATACGGAGTTACAAGAAGAATGCCATGGAAGTTTTCCAGACTGTGTCGTAGTAAGAAGTCACTGTCATAAGTTACAGCAAGAAGGAAAAACTAAACAGAAAGACAAAGAAGTTGAGGTTCAGTAGCTGACACCCTGTTTGATGTAATGTTACAGGAAAACCCTTAACAGGCAATGGGTCAGACAGAAATGTTTAGTCAAGAAAGGCTAAGAGACTTGCAACAGAAAGATGAGAAGATATATATTATGATACAAACTCAGAAAAGGAATCAGAATATATTCCTGAGGGTTATTATCTGAAGGAAAGAAGCCTAAAACAAAAGTGGAGACCCCAAAGGGGAAATGGGTAGAGGTGTACCAGATTGTGTTGCCTGTAGCATACAGACAGGAAGTGTTAGGGATAGAACATGAATCACCAGAAGGAGGTCACCTACGTATGAGGAGGACTCAGGCTAATGTACAAAAGCACGTCCATTGGCCTGGCATGCACAAGGATGTGGTTAAATATTGCCACACATGTTATACATGCCTAATGGTAGGTATGCTGCAAGCAATAATAAAATCAGTAGATTTGTTGCCAATTCCTGCATTAGTAGAATCTTTCACATGGGCTATGATTGATTGTGGAGGACCTCTTCCTAGAACTAAAAGTGGGAATCAGCACTTGCTAACCATAATGCACATGTCAACTAGATTCCGGAGGCAATTCCATGACGGAGTGTTAAGACAAAAAGGATGGTGGAGGGGTTTCTAGCTTTCTTTCCCTGTTATGTGCTACCCAGAGAGATTCGACTGTTGAGTTGTTTAAGGAAGTTATGGATAGCATACATCACTTTAAACCAAGTCCATACAATCCAAAATCCCAGGGAGCCTTGGAAAGATGGCATTGGCCCCGAAGACAATATACAGTCAGGATACCCTGAGTGATTGGGATAAAGGTACCGAACTTGTATGGATTGCCATGAGAGATGCCCCAAATGAATCTACTCAGTTTACTTCCTGTGAGTTAATATTTGGACATTATATGAGAGGGCCTTTGAGACTAAAAATTTGATATGATCGAAGTCAGAGATCTCACACTTGGATTATCTAGCAGTGGTGATGGAATAATTACATCGGGAAGGTGAGTTAAATAAACAGCACCTGAATATGGCACAGCGTAGAATGAAGCAGTTGGCAGATAGAAATTATAAAATACAGACGTTTTCCGAAGGAGATGATGTATTAGTATTGTTTCCAGTAGTAGGAGATGCCTTCAAAGGCAGGTTTAGTGGCCCCTATCAAATTGAGAAAATGTTGAGTCAGGCAAGCTATCTCATAAAGTTGTTGGGCAGAAAAGAAGCCGTATTGGGCATGCCATCTGAATATATTGAAACCATAGCGACAGGGAATTGGATAAGCAGGTGTTATTTATTGTCCTGCCGAGTGAGAAATCAGATCCAGATGTAATGGACTTTGATGTGCCTCAAAGTGCGTTCAATAATGAGGAAGTCCTGAAAGAATGGGGTGGGAGAATTAGCTGTCTGTCTCAGGAGCAAAGAACACAGTTGAAAGGTTTGTTGCAACATTATGAGGACATATGCAGGAATAAAATAGGAGGACTAATACCAGGGTGCATGAGGTGGAAGTAGGGAATGCTGTTCCAATAAAAAAATACCTTTACTGGCGTAATCCTTTCAAAGCCCAACAGGTCCAGAAGGGAGTGAATGTGATACTCAATGAAGACATCATCGAACCAAGGCAGAGTGGAGTGGAGTTCGCTGATCTTGTTCGTTCCCATAGCTGATGAAACTCAACAATTTTCTTTGGACTATTGGAAGGCCAACGACATAACAAAATCGCTCTCATAGCCAATACTGAGTTTGGAGGACTGTACAGAGAAAGTTGGAAAAGCCAGTTGCATCACAAAGTTGATTTACTGCATTGTTACAAACAGGTATCTTTAATAGAGAAAGCGAAAGAAGTTTCTGCATTTGTTAACCCAAATGGACTGTATCAATTCAAAATAATACCCTTTGGGATGAAGAGCACACGGGCCACATTCCAAAGACTCATGAACAGACTTGTGGCCAGATTAAGAAATAACCTGATGATGTGGTGATCTTTAGCCATTCATGGAAAGATCACATGTGACAGTTGGCAAAATGCTTTGAGTGATTCCTAAAAACAAAGCTGGAAATAAACTTAAAAAAAGAACCATAATTTGTGACATTCCTGGGATATAACATTGAACATGGAAGGATGATTCCAAGGAACGCGTGGATGAAAACAATGGAGGAATTTCCTTGCGCATGGAGAAATATGTGCTTCGACTTTTGGGACTGAACAGATTCGACAGGAAGTTTGTTCCAAATTTCAGCAGCATGGGGGCACTACTGACAGATTTACTAAAGAAGAACATGGAATTTGGTTGGACAGAATAGTGCCAGGAGGCATTGGAACATTAACAAGCTGTATTAACCACCACATCAGTTTCATATCATTATACTTGCAGACATATATTTGCAGATAAATTCTGTTTTGCTCAAAAATGCATATGCTGCAGGCAGTCAAAGCAGGCAGTCATTGCGTTAAATATTTTGTTAATTCCACTTTGGAAATAGAACAAGTCTAACTCAAGACTGGGACACAGACAGACTCTGACCTTCCATCTTTAATGCATCATCTGAGCTGAGATGTCACCTTTTGTTGCAAAACCTTAAGTTATCATGAGATGATGACTTAAATGAAGTTCTGGGATTTACATATTAATGAACCGAAAACTGCAACCCATTCTAAAAGATGAAAGACTTAAAAATCCAGGTTGGTTCAATATACTATTTCAGTTGCATGGCACTCTAATATTTTGCTCTAAATTTTGCGTTTTACAGTCTGACTCTCCACAAACACCTGATGAAGGAGCAGCGTATTGAAAGCTATTGCTTCCAAATAAACCTGTTGGAATATAACCTGGTGTTGTATGATGTTTACCATAGTAACTTCATATAATGGTCTTTTCAAATAGAATAAGACAATTTCTCTCATCCTTCCTTTATCCTGAATTCCAGTTATGACTCTATTCATTGATAATGTTCTTGATATTCTTCGACAAAGTAATGGATTGCGTGCGTGTGTGTGTGCTTATGTGGTTATTTTTGTATGCATGTGTATCTGTGTCTGTGTCTTTGGTTGTGTACCTGTGTATGTATGTGTTATGTACGATCCTTTGAAATTGGAGTGAAATGAAAGAATGAGAAATTGCCATATGAAAGAGAAAATGTACAAAGATTCCAAGCAGTCTGGTGTAAAAAGAACAAGAACAAGTACAGCACAAGAACAGGCCCTTCAGCCCTCCAAGCCTGCACCAATCCAGATCCTCTACCTAAACCTGGCACATATCTTCTAAGAGTCTGTATCTCTTTGCTCCCTGTCCATTCATATATCTGTCTAGATACATCTTAAATGATGCTATCGTGACCGTATCTACCATCTCTGCTGGCAACGTGTTCCAGACACCCATCACCCTCTGCACAAAGAAATTTCCACGCATTTCAACCCTAGACTTTTCCCCTCTTACTTTGAACTCCTGACCCCTAGTAATTGAGTCCCCACTCTGGGGAAAATAAATCGTGTTCTTCATTCTATCTATATCTCTCGTAATTTTGTAGAGCTCAATCAGGCTCCCTGCTCGACTTTCAATCTTTATAATGAAAATAACGATGATCTACCCAAAATCTTTTCATTGCGAGCACCCACCATACCTGGTGAACCTCTTGTGCACACTCTCCATAGCATCCATATCCTTTTTGTAATGTGGCAACCAGGTGTGTAGGCAGTATTCCAAATGTGGGGTACAAAACGTCTTATACAACTGTAACATGACCTGCCAACGTTTGTACTCAATACCCCACTGAATGAAGGAAAGCATGCGATATGCCCTCTTGACCACACTGTTCCATCTTCAGGGAACAATGGACCTGAACACCCAGAAATCACTGAACATCAATTTATCCCAGCACTTTTCAATTTTCTGTATATTTCGCTCTTGAATTAGGTCTTCCAAATTGCATCACCGCACATTTGCCCGGATTGAATTTCATCTCCCATTTCTCTGCCAACTCTAAAATTCACCTATATTGTCCATTATTCTCTTACAGTCCCCTTCAGGATCTGCTACTCCACCAATCTTTGTGTCATCTGCAAACTTGCTAATCAGGCCATCCATACGTTCGTCCAGATCACTTCTGTATGTTGAAAACAACAGTGGTCCCAGTACGGATCCCTGTTGAACACCACTGGTCACAGGCCTCCATTTTCAGAAACGCCCTTCCACTACTAATCTCCATGAGCTGTGGCCCAATCACTTCTCTATCCATCTACCTAGTACAGCCTGAACGCTATACGACTTCACTTTCTCAATCAGCGTACCATGGGGAACCCTATCAAACGCCTTACTAAAGTCCATGTATATGACATCTAAAGACATTCACTCAACAAGCAACTTTGTCCTTCCTCAAAGAATTCTGTTAAGTTGGCAAGACATGACATTCCTTACACAAAACTATGTTCCTTATCACTGATAAGCACATTTTCTTTCAACTGGGAGTACATCCTATCCCTCAGTATTTTCTACAACAGCTTCCCTGCCACGAACGTCAGGGACGCCATTCTTAAACAAGAGAACACCAGTACTCTGGGACTTCACCCGTGTTCAAAGATGCTGCAAATATATCTGTTATGGTCCCACCTGCTTCCTCTCTCCCTTCTCTCAGTAACCTGGGATAGATCCCATCCGGACCTGGGAACTTGGCCACCTTAATGCCTTTCAGAATAACCAACACTTCCTCTCTCCTTATTTCGACTTGACCTCTAGGAATCAAGCATCCATACCTAATCTCAACATTTATTCTTGGTGAATACCGATACAAAGTGTTCATTAATATTCTCACCCATTTTCTCTGACTCCACGCATAACTTTCCTCCTTTGTCCCTGAGTGGTCCAACTCTTCCTCTAGTTACCCTCTTGCTCCTTATATATGAATAAAAGTCTTTGGGATTTTCCATAATCTTGTTTGCTACATACATCTCATGACCCCTTTTTCGCCCTCTTAATTCCTTGTATCAGATCAGTCGTACATTCCCGATATTCTTCCCAAACTTTGTCTGTCTTCAGTCGCCTAGACCTTATGTACACTTCCTTTTTCCACTAAGTTAGTCTCACAGTTTCACCTATTATCCATGGTTCCCTAATCTTGCCATTCCTACCCCTCATTTCTACATAAGCATATCTGACCTCAACTCTAATCAACCTCTCTTTAAAAGCTTCCAACCTGTCAAATGTCGATTTACCTTCAAACAACTGCTCCCAAACTATATTCCCCAACTTCTGCTGAATGTTGGTATAGTTGGCCTTCCCCCAATTTAGCACTCTTCCTTAAGGACCACTCTTGTCTTTGTCCTTGTGTATTCTATAACATATGTGTGGAATATAGGTAAATTGATGTTACTTCTGCAATTCTGAAATTATAAAGAACAGCCTCGGGAAAGGCACAGATGGAAGGGGTAGATAATGATGAAGAAAGAATATGCCCAACAATGACCTATAGCGGGATGAGGTTAAACAGCCTTGTGAGGCCAGAAATAAGCATTTTGTCACAGACAAGGCCGGATAAGGCAAGAGATAAACAGGAGTAATAGGTGCCGGTCTTAGGGAAGTGGAAGATGTAAACGGGGAGGAGCGATGTAAAACAAAAGAAATCAAATCATATAAATATTGTGTATGAATTGAATTTGGTGTGTGTATGTCCTCTGCCTTATAGACACTGGAGATCACACCCTCTTGCAAGTGTAAAATAAATGATACCACTGATTCATAACTTGTCTCGGACTGACATTATTGAAGTGAGTGAGCTATGTTTCTCACAATTGGGGGCTGTCCGCAATGTTCTTCCATCGCCGGGGGAAGTGGCTGGCCCTGGATACTTAGAAGACGCGTCCCGTTCCCCATTGAGGAGCGGTCTCGTGTCCCGGCTTGGTCTGCTCCCTTGGGCGACTGGTACGAATCCCACAAGAGGGACATCTGAATCAGACAGTGATAGGAGCTCGATAGGAAATACGGCACAAAGGGGCCAGGCAACTCTGTGCACAGACCAAGGTAAGAAAATTGACTTTTAAGTATTGCCTTGGTGGCCGGGATTGAGTTTTAGGAGTTAATAAGGGACTAACGAAGGAACTCAATATGGGTTGTGCCGTGGGTAAGGAAAAAGCCTCCGGGAAAACAAAAGAAGGAAAAGGCAATGGAAATGGAGGGGGGGGGGGGGGGGGGGGGTGGGGCGGTCCCTTACAACATACCTCCAGAAAGTCCTTTGGGCAGGATGTTGTGGAATTGGTAAAATAATACTTGTACAGGGGAAAGAGATGATTAAATATTGTTGCTTCGTATGGACTAAGGAATCCATTCTTCATCCCGCCGTCTTCTGGCCAAAATACAGGTCGGACAAAGACTGGGTTTGTAAATATCTGAATTTATTTGTCAATGAGTGAGAGAGAGAGAGAGAGAATGAAAAGAGCTGTACAGCTGGTAGAAAGTTTAACCCTTTGTGATTTGGTTTGAATGTACATTTGTTTGTTGGTGATTGAATGTTTCCGCATTATTCCCTGAAGTTTGAGTTCCAGGACTGTTTTGAATCTGATTTTTATTATGGAAACTTAGCATGATTTCTTTTAAGGTTAAGGATTCTATAGAAATAATGAAAAAATAATAATAACTCCTGTTCTTCTTACAGCTAATGACTGCCTTACTATCAGTTTCTAACTGATCTCTTTTATCTTTACATAAAAGCGATTTATGGAGGACAGTTCAAGTTTCAGTTCAACATTAGATTGTAGTAAAAACAAAATTCTATGGTTAATATCTGTGACCTTGGATTCGGCCATTGTTAATGCATTAGAAGTTTTTTTTTTAACTAGAATAGACAAATTATTTTAAGGCAGCTCTGATTATTTCACAACATATAGTATTGTAATTGAGCAATGATTGGTCAGGACTACTTAAGAAAACTAATTTTGGATTTAACTTAATGGACTAAAACTGGGTGATTAAAGTGGATTTCAAAATTGGAAACTGTATGCATTTTACATTGTAAATATTAAATACTGTATAAATGAACTTAAATATATAAATATATTTAAAAGTTTGGAATATGCTTTAAAGTTAGTCAAGCATGAATTGATGAATTGGTGTTTGAAGTTATGGGGAGCTAGAAATATTGCAATATTTCTTTAAAAAAGAAAAAGGGGAAGAACGTAATGACGAATCCCCTTCGGGAGGTACCAATAGGGGACAAAGAGATTGGGTTTGTAAGTGTCCCCCTCAGCAGTGGGGAAGTCAGAACATTTAAAAAAGAAATGAAGGTCCTGGTTGAGGATCCGGTAGGGTTGTCTGAACAAATTGATCAATTTTTGGGGCCCAGTTACCTGGGCTGAGTTAATGTCTATTTTGAATATACTATTTACTGGGGAAGAAAGGGGACTTATATGGGGAGCAGCCATTAAAATATGGGACAGGGAACACCCGATTGGAGATGGGGATGCTGGACAGAGAGAGACGAAGTTTCCCCTCAGAGACCCCAGTGGGAAGATCAAAACCCGGAGCATAGAGAAGAAATGAGGGAATTGAAAGACCTGGTTCTAAAAGGAATAAGAGAGGCAGTTCCGAAGTCACAGGATTTGACTAAAGCCTTTGAGGTTAGACAGGAGAAAGATGAGACTCCTTCAGCTTTTTTGCAGAGATTAAGAGACTCAATGCAGAAATATTCTGGAATGAACCCTGAGAAACCCTGTGGCACAGGGTCTTTTGAAAGTACATTTTTGTGACAAAGGCATGGCCAGACATACAGAGAAAGAGACAGAAGATAGAAGGTGGAGTGAAAAGCCATTAGATGAATTGTTAAGAGAGGCACAGAAAGTGTTTGTAAAGACAGAGGATGAGAGACAAAAACAGAAGGTGAAAATAATGGTAGCTACGGTTAATGAGGTAGTTAAGAAAAGAATGGAACCAATAGTGAGCAACCGGAGCGGCGGGTGGCAGCATGTCTGACAGAGAGGACAAGGGGGAGTGTTTGACAGAGGGTTCGAGCGACAGGGGCAGAGCTGGAGGACTCCACAGGCAGGATGCTATTATTGCGGAAAGATAGGGCACTTTAAGCGGGAATGTCCGGCTCTGAAAAGGGAAGAGAGGGCAATTCCGCTTATGAATTTTGATGAAGTATAGGGGTGTCAGGGGTTCCTGCCCCCGGGGACCCACCAGGAACCCTTGATAAACCTGAAGGTGGGACCCTATAGGGAAGAGGTAGTCTTCCTAGTAGATACGGGGGCAGCACGGTCATCGCTGAATTTTAAACCAAAGAAAGTAGGAATGTCGACATGGTCAATTACAGTTTCCGGGGTGAAAGGGGAAGGATTTACTGTTCCAGTATTTGAACCTATGATGATAGAAGGTCCTAAGGATAGGGTCAAAGGGGAATTGTTGTATATCCCTGATATAGGAAGTAACTTACTAGGGAGAGATTTAATTATCCTCTTAGGACTGGAGATTGGAATTCAGGAAAAAGAATTAGTTGTCCAAATGGCAATGTTGACAGAGGATATGGAGAGAGAGATAGACCCTATTGTATGGGCTAGAGAAGGGAATCGTGGAAAATTACAGATCCCTCCCCTTGATGTAAATTTAAAAAGGAAAGGGGGCGTTGTCTGTGAGCGACAATATCCCATTTCCATAGAAGGTAAACGAGGACTGCAGCCAGTAATTGAAGGATTGATTAGAGATGGATTGTTGGAGCCATGTATGTCTCCTTATAATACCCCAATCCTACCAGTGCGGAAATCCGATGGAACTTACCGATTAGTGCAGGATTTGAGAACATTAAATCGAATAGTACAGATCAGGCACTCAGTGGTGCCAAACCCCTATACCTTATTAAGTAAGATCCCTCATGACCACAAATGGTTTAGTGTGATAGATTTAAAGAATGCCTTTTGGGCCTGTCCCTTGGCAGAGTAAAGTAGGAATTTGTTTGCCTTTGAGTGGGAAGACCCTAAGACAGGACGAAAACAGCAATACCGGTGGACTGTGCTTCCCCAGGGGTTTACGGAATCCCCGAATTTATTTGGACAGATGTTAGAACAAATATTGGAGAAATTTAACAGCCCCAAGGGGACTACCCAGTTGCAGTATGTAGACGACCTCTTAGTAACAGGAAAAAGAAGAGAAAGAGTTGTAGAAGCCACTAACAAATTATTGAATTTCCTGGGTCAGCAGGGACTGAGGGTATCTAAAAACAAACTACAATATGTGGAGCAAGAAGTGAAATACTTGGGACATTTAGTTAGTGAGGGAAAGTGAAAGATAAGCCCGGAACGGATAGAGGGAATAGTGGGGATGCCACTGCCCAGCACTAAAAGGGAGTTACGCAAAATTTTAGGTCTAACGGGTTATTGCAGATTGTGGATTGATTCCTATGCTCAGAAGACTAAGAACTTATATCTCAAACTATTAGAGGGGGAACCAAAATGTCTAAGTAGGGATGATGAGGAAAAAGAACGAGTTGAGAAACTCAAAAGAGATCTGATCCATGACCCCGTGTTAGCATTACCTTCTCTAGATAAAACTTTCCACCTCTTTGTGACTGTAGATAAGGGAGCGGCTTTGGGAGTACTACCCCAGAGGTGGGGAGGAATGAAACAGCCAGGAGCATATCTTTCGAAGCTATTGGATCCAGTATCCCGGGGGTGGCCTGAGTGTGTGCAGACCGTGGCTGCCACTGCACTGTTAGTGGAGGAAAGCAGAAAGCTTACATTTGGAGGAGTCCTAATAGTAAGTACCCCACACCAAGTGAGAATGATCCTAAACCAAAAAGCTGGGCGATGGTTGACAGACTCACGGATTCTGAAATATGAGGCAATATTAATAGAAAAGGATGATCTAGTGTTGGTCACTGACAATTGTTTAAGTCCAGCTGACTTTCTTTGGAAAGGGGAAGGAGACTCTCCTCAGAATCCAGGGCACGACTGCCTTGACATTATAGAATACCAAACTGAGGTCTGCATGGATCTGAGAGATTTTCCGCTTCATGCAGGAGCCCCACATTTTATAGACGGATCATCCCGGGTGACTGAAGGGAAAAGACATAATGGGTATGCAGTCGTAGACGGGATGGAAGGTAGTATTGTGGAGGCAGGAAGGTTGCCAAATGGGTGGTCAGTTCAGACCTGCGAACTCTATGAATTGGAAAGAGCCCTTAGGGCGTTAGAAAATAAAGAGGGAACATTATACACTGACTCTAAATATGTATTTGGTGTTGGCACTTTCGGAAAGATATGGCAGGAAAGAGGACTGATCAATAGCCGAAGGAAGGAATTAGTACATGAGGAGTTGATTAAACGGGTCTTGGAGTGCCAATGACTCCCCCGAGAAATAGCGGTAGTGCATGTAAATGATCATCAGAAAGGAAATGAACCTGAAGTTAGGGGAAATAGATTAGCCGATGAAGTGGCTAAGGAAGCAGCCCTGAACCCACAAGAAGTGGTGATTCATTCCCTAATACCTACTGTCCCAGGTCCTCGGGAAGCTCCTATATTTACTGAAAGAGAGGAAAAAGAATTGAGAGATTTAGGGGCTGTAAAAACAGCAGAAGGGCGTTGGAGGTTACCTGATGGAAGGGAAATGTTAAACAAAATGATGATTCGAGAGATTATGGCTGTCCTACATCGAGGCAGCCATTGGGGAGTACAAGCAATGTGTGATTTAGTTCTTAGGGAATATGGATGTAAAGGAATATATACAATTGCTGAACAAATATGTGAGGGATGTATAATATGCAGAAAGGTAAATAAGAAAGTCTTGAGAAAACAGACCCCAGGAGGAAGCGACCCGGGATTGAGACCCGTCCAGAGTATGCAAGTAGATTATACTGAACTACCCAGAGTAGGAAGACTAAAGTATTTGCTGGTTATAGTAGATCATCTATCTGGTTGGGTTGAAGCATACTCCCGAGCTACTGCCACTGCGAGTGGGGTGTCTAAAACAATATTAGAGCACATAATTCCCTGATATGGGCTAGTGAACCGTATAGATTCTGACCAAGGAACTTATTTTACCTCTAAAGTGTTTCAGGGGGTAACGAAAGGGTTGGGAATTTCCTGGGAGCTCCATCCTCCATGGCACCCTCCATCATCGGGAAAGGTTGAGAGAATGAACCAAACACTCAAATGACAGCTCTCTAAATTGATAATAGAAACCAGACTGCCTTGGACCAAATGTTTACCTCTAGCTCTCTTGTGAGTACGAACAGCCCCAAGGATAGATTTGGGACTATCCCCCTATGAAATCTTATTTGGATTACCTTACCTGGGAATGAATGGAGAATTGCCAATCCCGAAACTAAAGACTTGTTTTTAAAGAAGTATATATTGGGCTTGTCCTCCTCTTTGTCTTTCCTCAGGAAACAGGGGTTATTGGCACAGACTCCACCCCTTCAATTCACCGTTCATCCCATCCGGCCGGGAGATTCGGTCTTAGTAAAATCATGGACAGAGACTAAATTGCAGCCGGACTGGGAAGGGCCGTACCAGGCGCTTTTGACGACCGAAACGGCAATAAGGACGGTGGGGAAAGGCTGGACTTACTACACTCGGATCAAAGGGCCAGTGGAACCTCCAGTTGGGGAAGAAGTCTGGACAGTCGGATCAACGGAAGACCCGCTGAAACTCAGACTGAAGAGACTTTGAGTAACTGATTATACAGTGGTGACGCAAGCGCGGGATTATTTCGGTAAGATTGTATATTAAGTCGTTTTGTGCTTCCCCATCATGTTTAGAATGCTGGAGATGCTTCGAGTTATGATGCTAGCTCTCTTAGTATTGGGATTTTGTCAAATATCATTTTTATATGTATTATTAATAGTTCCTCAGTCTGATAATCCACAAGTAATAGACGCTGATGTATGCACCTTAAATTGTGGGGATGAAGATAATCAGAGACAGTACCACAGCTCAGAGTTACATCTTAATCCTATGGGGATGGCTTTGGAGACGGTACTTGGTATAATGGTCTCGTCACAGTACACTGGGCCCCCTTCCGACAGCTCGCGATTGTCCCGATAAAAAGTGTAACCCAATATACTTAACGATGAAGAAAACCACATGGCACAGAGCAATTCTGGGGTGGGGGGGGGGGGGGGGGTGGGGGGGTTAGGGGGGCACCTATGAGATACAATTAAATGAAACATTTGGTATAGAAATGAAAGCAAATGGGTAGGATTTCTTGGGCTGTTGTTTTTGAATTAGTGTAGGACAGGGAAAACGGGCAGAACTACTGGGTCACCCCTCCCAATGACCCTAAAGGAGTAAAAATTACACAGGGAAAGGACTTAAAACAGACCATCAAAATAGAAACTGGGTATGGGGATGCAAATGCCTGGGTTGAATGGGTAAAGTATACTGGAAAATGTCTGAACAAGACCAATTGTTATGCATGTGCCTCCGGTCGGCCAGTGGCCCAGGGGGTTCCCTTTCCACTCGGGTGGAAGGGAGACAGGAAGGGCATGAAATGTATGATAGCCCTGTACCAGGATGAGACTGCATGGAATGATAGGAACTGTACCTCCCTATCTCTGATGTTCCCTCCCTCAGAGAAGAAAGATGCAAAAGCCCTACCACCCCCCCCGCCACGTTTCCAGCCGCAATCAGAAATCACACGTTGTGTGTGCGTAGACGAGTTACAAATCGGTCTGGAGACTTGGGGGGAGCTGAAATTATTTACAGAGATTAAGGATGTCACCGAAACGGAGAAGGGAGGGAACTACTCAGCACTGAAGGTTCCTCAAGCGGATCTGTGGTGGGACTGTGGAGGCAAAATACTGAGACCCACCCTCCCTCCGGATTGGAGAGGGATATGTGCAATTGTACAATTGGCAATTCCATTGACCCTGGCATTTGAGAAGGAAAAGATAGTAGGGAAAAAGGGAAGGAGTAAGAGATCACTGTTAGACACTTCTTTGGATGACAGGATTTATCTCGATTCTGTAGGAGTCCCTGGAGGGGGGGGGGGTGTTACCTGATGAGTTCAAGGCTCGTACCCAGATTGCAACAGGCTTAGAGTCAGCTCTCTTCTGGTGGGTAACAATTAATAAAAATGTAGATTGGATAAGTTACATTTTCTATAATCAACAGCGATTTATAAATTATATAAGAGATGTAGTTAAAGGAATATCAGACCAGCTTGATGTGACAAGTAGGATGGCATGGGAAAATAGAATGGCCGTTGATATGATTCTAGAGGGAAAAGGGTATGTGTGTGTGTGATGTTAGGAGGAAGCTGGTCTACCTTTATTCCTCATTACACTGTGCCTGATGGTTCAATTACTCGGGCCTTAAGGGGATTGACTACCTTAGCAGAGGAACTGGCTGAGAATTCAGGAGTAGACACATCTCTCACAGGATGGCTTGAATCATGGTTTGGAAAATGGAAGGAGGTGGTGGTCTCCATCCTTACTTCCCTGATAGTAGTAGCCGGGCTATTGGTGGCCACTGGCTGTTGTATCATACCCTGTATACGAGGACTCACCCAAAGACTGATTGAGACAGCCTTAATGAAACAGATGCCCCTAAAAGGGAATCAGGCAGAGGAACTTTATTGACTAAATAATGAGGGGATGAGTGAGACCAAGATGGATGAAATCTCCGGAATGATGCTTGCGAATTTCGGGGGCGATGCTTAAAAGAAAAATTGCAGAAGATAACAAATGGTAATTAAAGAAAAAGGGGAAATTGTGGGATGTGGGAAAACTAGTGTTACTTCTGCAATTCCATTTACTTGTACAAGGCAAATGAACTCACACCAATGTGTAATTGTTTTAGCCAAGAGCTGAGTCAACAAGAATGGAAATATGTGGAGGAAATACATAATTGTATTAGCTGAAATTGTATACAAGAATGAAATGTGACTGCAAAACAATGGTAGATATTACAGGCGAATAAAATAAGATGCTGTGAGGGGAGGAAGTTAAGCAAGATACGCCTGTACAAACAGTAGATATAAACATCTTTTCCCACTTTTACAGAAACACAGGAACAAGCCCCAATTAAAAGGGTCATAGGGATCAGAACGGCCTCGGGAAAGGCACAGATGAAGGGGGTAGATAATGATGAAGAAAGAATATGCCTAACAATGACCTACAGCGGGATGAGGTCAAACAGCCTTGTGAGGCCAGGAATAAGCATTTTGTCACAGACAAGGCCGGATAAGGCAAGAGATAAACAGGAGTAATGGGGGCCGGTCTTAGGGAAGTGGAAGATGTAAACAGGGGAGGAGCAATGTAAAACAAAAGAAACTAAATTATATAAATATTGTGTATGAATTGAATTTGGGGTGTGTATGTCCCTTGCCTTACAGACACTGGACATCACACCCTCTTGCAAGAGTAAAATAAAGGACACGACTCATTCAGATTTTGTCTCGGACTGCAATTATTGAAGTCTGTGAGCTTTGTTTCTCATCGTTCCAGATCCTAACCACTGGATTAATCCGGCCTACCCCACACTATCAGACACTGTGTTCCACACCCTAACCCCTGGATTAATCCGGCCTATCCCATACTCTCAAACACTGTGTTCCAGACCCTTACCCCTGGATTAATCCGGCCTATCCCACACTCTCAGGCACTCTGTTCCAGACACTAACCCCTGGATTAATCCAGTCTCCTCACACCCTCAGACACTCTCTTCCACACACTAACCCCTGGAGTAATCCGGTCTATCCCACATTCCATACACTATATTCATACACGATGCACTGTATTCCATACACTAACCCCTGGATTGACCCGGCCGATCTCACACTCTCAGGCACTGTGTTCCAGTCCTTAACACCTGGATTAATCCGGCCTATCCCTCATGCTCAGGCATTCTGTTCCAGACCCTAACCCCTGGATTAACCCAGTGTCCCCACACTCTCAGGCACTGTATTCCAGACACTAATCCCTGGAGTAATCCGGTCTATCCCACATTCTCAAACACTGTATTCCAGACACTAATCCCAGGATTGACCCGGCCTATCTCACACTCAGACATTGTGTTCCAGACCCTAACTCATGCATTACTCTAGCCTCTCCCACACTCTCAAATGCTGTGTTTCAATCCTAAACACCAGGATTAATCCGGCCTATCCCTCACGCTCAGACATGCTGTTTCAGACCCTAACCCCTGGATTGACCTGGTGTCCCAACACTCTCTGCCACTGTATTCCAGAAACCAACCCCTGGATTAATCTGACCTATCCCACTCTCTCAGGCACTGCGTTTCAGACCCTAACCCCTGGATTAATCCGGTCTATCCCATAAACTCAGACAATGTACTCCAGACCCTAACTGCTGGATTGACCCGGCCACCCTAAACTCTCTGACACTGTGTTCCAGACCCTAACCCCTGGATTAATCCAGCATCCCCCCACACTCTCAGACACTGTGTTCCAGAATGTAACTCCTGGATTGACCGGGCCTATCCCACACTCTCAGACACTGTGTTCCAGACCTAAACCCCTGGATTAATCTGGCATACACCACATTCTCAGACACTGTTCCAGACCCTATCCCCTGGATTAATCCGGCCTATCCCACATTCTAAAACACTGTGTTCTAGAACCTAACCCCTGGATGAATCCAACCTATCCCACTCTCTCAGACAATGTATTCCAGACACTAACCCCTGGATTAATCCGGTTTATCCCACAATTTCCGGTACTTTGTTCCAGGCCCTAACCACTGGATTGACCCGCTCTCCCCATACTCTCAGACACTGTATTCCAGACCCTAACCCCTGGATTAATTCGGCATGTCCCACAGTCTCAGACACTGTGTTCCAGACACTAACCCCTGGAATACGCTGGACTCTCCCAAACATTCTCGGACACTGTGTTATCGACTGTAACCCCTGGATTAATCCAAACAATGCCACACTCTCACACATTGTGTTCCAGAATGTAACCCATGGATAGAATGGGCCGATCCTACACTCTCAAACACTGTGTTCCAGACCCTAAAGCCAGGATTAATCCGGCCTCTCCGACAATGTCAGACACTGTGTTCCAGACACTAACTCCTGGATTAACCCGGCCCATCCCACACTCTCAGGCACTGTGTTCCAGACACTAACCCCTGGATTAATCCGGCCTATCCCACTCTCTCAGGCACTGTGTTCCAGACCCTAATCCCTGGATTAATCCGGCCTATCCCACTCTCTCAGGCACTGTCTTCTCAACCCTAACCATTGGATTAATCCAGCACACCCACACTCGCAGACACCGCATTCCAGAACCTACATCCTGGATTAATCCGGCCTATCCGACACTGTCAGACAATATGTTCCAGACCCTAACACCTGGATTAACCCGGCCTATCCCACACTCTCAGGCACTCTGTTCCAGACACTAATCGCTGGATTAATCGGTCTATCCCACATTCTCAAGCACTTTATTCCAGACACTAATCCCTGGATTGACCCGGCCTATCCTACACTCTCAGACACTGTGTTCCAGACCCTAACTCATGTATTAATCCAGATTATCATACACTCTCAAATGCTGTGTTCCAGTCCTTAACACCTGGATTAATCCGGCCTATCCCTCACGCTCAGACATTCTGTTCCAGACCCTAACCCCTGGATTGACTCAGTGTCCCCACACTCTCAGGCACTTTATTCCAGACACAAACCCCTGGATTAATCCAACCTATCCGACTCTCTCACACACTGTGTTCCAGACCCTAACTCCTGGATAAATCCGGTCTATCCCATAAACTCAGTCAATGTATTCCAGACCTAAACCCCTGGATTAATCCAGTCTATCCCACACTCACAGACACTATGTTCCAGACCCTAACCCTTGGATTGAATCTGCCTTCCCCCCACTCTCCAGCACTTTGTTCCAGTCCCTAACCCCTGGATTAATCCGGCCTATCCCACACTCACAAACTGTGTCCCAGACCCTAACCCCTGGATTAATCCGGCCTATCCCACACTCTCGGGCACTGTGTTCCAGACACCAACCCCTGGATTAATCCAACCTATACTACTCTCTCAAGCACTGCGTTCCAGACCCTAACTCCAGAAATATTCCGGCCTATTCCACACTCACAAACTGTGTTCCAGACCCTACCCATGGATTGACCCGGCCAGCCCAAACTCTCTGACACTGTGTTCCAGACACTCACCCCTGGATTGACCCGGCCACCCTAAACTCTGCTCCAATTCCTAACCCATGGATTAATCCAGCCAATACACACTCTCAGGCTTTGTGGTTCCAGACCCTTATTCCTGGATTAATCCGGCCTCCCCCACACTGTTGGACACTGTGTTCCAGACCCTAACCCCTTGATTAATCTGACCAATCCCACACTCTCAGACATTGTGTTCCAGAGTGTAACCCCTGGATTGACCGGGCATACACCACATTCTCAGACTCTGTGTTCCAGACTTTATCTCCTGGATTTACCCAGCCTATCCCACACTCTCAAGCACTTTGTTCCATACCCTAACCCCTAGATTAATCCGGCCTACCCAACACTCTCAGGCACTGTGTTCCAAACCCAAACCCCTGGATTACTCCAGCCTATCCCACACTCTCAGACAATGTATTCCAGACACCAGCGCCTTGATTAATCCGGTCTATCCCACAATCTCTGGCACTTTGTCCCAGACCCTAACCACTGGATTGACCCGCTCTCCCCACACTCTCAGACACTGTGTTCCAGACCCTAACCCCTGGATTAATCCGACCTATCCCACAATCTCAGACATTGTGTTCCAGTGCCTAACCCCTGGATAGACCGGGCCTATCCTATACTCTCAGAATCTGTGTTCCAGGCACTCACCCCTGGATTAATCCGGCCTCTCCCACACTCTCAAGCACTTTGTTCCAGACCCTAACCCCTGGATTAACCCGGCAACCCCAAACTCTCTGACACTGTGTTCCAGACCCAAACCCCCTGGATTGACCCGGCCACCCCAAATTCTCTGACACTGTGTTCCAGACCCTAACCCCTGGATTGACCCAGCCACCCCAAATTCTCTGACACTGTGTTCCAGACCCTAACCCCTGTATTGATCCAGCCACCCCAAACTCTCTGACACTGTGTTCCAGACCCTAACCCCTGGATTGACCCAGCCACCCAAAATTCTCTGACACTGTGTTCCAGACCCTAACCCCTGGATTGATCCAGCCACCCCAAACTCTCTCACACTGTGTTCCAGACCCTAACCCCTGGATTGACCCGGCCAATACACCCTCTCAGGCACTGTGTTCCAGATCCTAACGTCTGGATTAATCCTGCCTATCCCAGACACTGTAGTCCAGATCCTAGCCCTTGGATAAATCTGACCTATCCCCTACCCTCAGACACATGTTCCAGACACTAACCCCTGGATTATTCTGACCTACCCCACTCTCACAACTACTATATTCCAGACTCAAACCCCTGGATTAATCCGGCCTATCCCATAATCTAAAACATTGTGTACCAGACGCTAACCCCTGCATTAATCCAGCCTATCCCACACTCTCAGACACTGTGTTCCAGACCTAAACCCCCGGATTAATCTGGCCTATCCCACACTCGCAGACATTATGTTCCAGACCCTAACCCTTGGATTGAATTTGCCTTCCCCACATTCTCTGGCACTTTGATCCAGTCTCTAACTCCTGCATTAATCCGGCCTATCCCACACTCTCATGCACTTTGTTCCAGTCTCTAACTCATGGATTAGTCCGGCCTATCGCACACTCTCAGGCACTGTGTTCCAGAAGCTAACCCCTGGATTAATCCGGCCTCCCCGACACTCTCAGACACTGTATTCCAGAATGTAACCCCTGGATTTACCGGGCCTATCCCATACTCTAAGACACTGTATTCCAGACACTAACCCCTGGATTAATTCGGCCTATCCCACACTCTCAGGCACTGTGTTCCAGACACCAACCCCTGGATTAATCCGACCTATCCTACTCTCTTAAACACTGCGTTCCAGACCCTAAATCCTGGAATATTCCGGCCTATCCCACACTTACACACTGTGTTCCAGATCCTAACCCCTTGATTAATCCGGTCTATCCCATAAACTCAGATAATGTATTCCAGACACTCACCCCTGGATTGACCCGGCCACCCTAAACTCTCTGACACTTTGTTCCAATCCCTAACCCATGGATTAATCCAGCTAATACGTACTCTTAGGCTCTGTGTTCCAGACCCTAATTCCTGGATTAATCCGACCAATCCCACACTCTCAGACATTGTCTTCAAGAATGTAACCCCTGGATTAATCTGGCCTACTCCACACTCTCAGACATTGTATTACACACACTAACCCCGGGATTAAGCCAACCTACCCTACACTCTCATTACTGTGTTCCAGACCCTAAACCCTGGATTAATCCGGCCTATCCCACACTCTCAGGCACTGTGTTACAGACCCTAACTCCTGAATTAGAACCTATCCCACATTCTCAGACATTGTCTTCCAGACCCTAACCCCTGGATTGACCCAGCCTACTTATCCTCTCAGACATTGTCTTCCAGACCCTAACCCAGGCTCTGTGTTCCAGATTCTAATTCCTGGATTAATCCGGCCTATCCCACAAACTCTGACACTGTGTTCCAGACTCTAACCCCTGGATTATTCCGGACTCCCCCAGACTCACAGGCACTGTGTTCGAGACCCTAAAACCAGGATTAATCCGGCCCATTCCACACTCTGACGCACTGTGATGTAGACCCTAACCCCTGGATTAATCCGGCCTATCCCAGAGTATCAGGGACTGTGTTCCAGACACTAACCATTGGATTGACCTGGCCTATCCCACACTCTCAGACACTGTGTTCCAGACACTTACTCCTGGGTTATTCCGGCCTCCCCACACTCTCAGGTACTTTGTTCCAGTCGCTAACCCCTGGATTAATCCGACCAATCCCACACTCCCAGACATTTTGTTCCAGAATGTAACCCCTGGATTGACCGGGCCTATCCCACACTCTCAGACACTGTGTTCCAGACACTAACCCCTGGATTAATCTGGCATACAACACATTCTCAGACTCTCTGTTCCAGACCTTATCCCCTGCATTAATCCGGCCTATCCCACATTCTCAGACACTGTGTTCTAGAAATTAACCCCTGGATTAATCCAGCCTATCCCACACTCTCAGATACTGTGTTCCAGACCCTAACCACTGGAATGACCTGGCCTCCCCCACAATCTCAGACACTGTATTCCAGACCTTAACCCCTGGATTAATCCGGCCTACCCAACACTCTCAGGCACTGTGTTCCAAACCCGAACCACTGGATAAATCCAGCCTATCCACACTCTCAGACACTGTTATCCAGACCCTAACCCCTGGATTAATCCAGCCTATCCCACACTCTCAGACAATGTGTTCCAGACACTAGCCCCTTGATTAATCCGGTCTATCCCACACTCTCAGGCACGGTGTTCCCGACTCTAACTCCTGGATTAATCTGGCCTATCTCACACTCTCAGACACGGTTTTCCAGACCCTAACCCTTGGATTAATCCAGCCTATCCCACTCTCTCAGGCACTGTGTTCCAGACACTAACCCCAGGATTGACCCGGCCTATCTCACACTCACAGACATTGTGTTCCAGACCCTAACTCATGCATTAATCCAGCCTATCCCACACTCTCAAAAGCTGTTTCCCAGACCTTAACACCTGGATTAATCCGGCCTATCCCTCACGATCAGACACTATATTCCAGACACTAACCCCTGGATTAATCCGGCCTATCCCACACTCTCAGACACTGTATTCCAGACACTAACCCCTGGATTAATCTGGCCTATCCCACTCTCTCAGACACTGTGTTCCGGACCCTAACCCATGGATTATTCCAGCCTACCCCACACTCTCAGACACTCTGTTCCAGACCCTAACCCCTGGGTTAATCCGGCCTATCCCATACTCTCAGGCACTGTATTCCCGACCCTAAACCTTGAATTAATCTGGCCTATCCCACACTCTCCGGCACTTTGATCCAGACACTAACCCCTGGATTAATCCGGCCTCCGCCACGCTCTCGGACACTGAGTTCCAGAATGTAACCCCTGGATTTATCTGGCATATACCACATTCTCAGACACTGTGCCAGACCCTATCCCCTGGATTAATCCGGCCTATCCTACACTCTCAGACAATGTGTTCCAGACACTAACCCCTGGATTAATCTGGCCTATTCCACAATCTCCGGCACTTTGTTCCAGACCCTAACCACTGGATTGACCCGCTCTCCCCACACTCTCAGACACTGTATTCCAGACCCTAACCCCTGGATTAATCCGGCATGTCCCACACTCTCAGGTGCTGTGTTCCAACCCTAACCCCTAGACTAAACTGGCCTATCCCACACTCTCAATCACTGTGTTCCAGACCCTAACCCTGGATTAGGCCGGCCTATCCCACACTCTCGGACACAGTGTTACAGACCCTAACACCTGCATTAATCCGACCGATCCCACACTCTTAGACATTGTGTTCCAGTGCGTAACCCCTGGATAGACCGGGCCTATCCCACACTCTCAGACACTGTGTTCCTGGCCCTAACCCCTGGATTGACCTGGCCTATCCTACACTCTCAGACACTAGATTAATCCGGCCTATCCCATACTCTCAGACAATGTAACCAGACACTAGTCCCTGGATTAATCTGGTCTATCCCACACTCTCCGGCACTTTGTTCAAGACACTAACCACTGGATTGACCCGCTCTCCCCTCACGCTCAGACACTGTGTTCCAGACCCTAATGCCTGGATTAATCTGGCCTATCCCACACTCTCAGACACTGTGTTCCAGGCCTTAACCACTGGAATTACCCGGCGTACCCCACACTCTCAGACACTCTGTTCCAGACCCTAACCCCTGGATTAATCCGGCCTATCCCACACTCTCAGACACTGTGTTCCAGACCCTAACCCCTGGACGAATGCGGCCTACCCCACACTCTCAGACACTCTGTTCCAGACACTAACCCTTAGATTAATCCGGCCTATCGCACACTCTCAGATACTGTGTTCCGGACCCTAACACCTGGAATGTTCTGGTCTACTCCACACCCTCAGGCAATCTGTTCCAGACACTAACGTCTGGATTAATCCAGCCTACCCCACACTATCAGACACTGTGTTCCGGACGCTAATGCCTGGATTAATCCAGCCCACCCCACACTCTCAGCCACTGTGTTCCAGACACTGACCATTGGATTGACCCGACCTATTCCACACTCTCAGACAGTGAGTTCCAATTCCTAAATCCTGGGTTATTCCAGCCTACCCACACTCTCAGGCACTTTGTTCCAGACGCTAACCCCTGGATTAAGTTGGCCTATCCCACACACCCAGATACTTTATTCCAGTCTCCAACCCCGGGATTGAATCGGACTTCCGCACACTTTCCGGCATTTGTACCAGACCCTAACCCCGGGATTAATCCGGCCTATCCTACTCCTGCAGACCCTGTATTCCAACCGACACTGCTGGATTAATCCGGCCTATCCCACACTCTCAGACACTGCGTTTCAGACCCTAACTCCTGCATTAATCCGGCCTATCCAAAACTCTCAAACGCTGTGTCCCAGACTTTTACACCTGGATTAATCCGGCCTATCCCTCACGCTAAAACACTGTGTTCCAGACCCTAATGCCTGGATTAATCTGGCCTACCCCACACTCTCAGCCACTGTGTTCCAGACACTGACCATTGGATTGACCCGACCTATTCCACACTCTCAGATACTGAGTTCCAATCCCTAAATCCTGGGTTATTCCAGCCTCCCCACACTCTCAGACACTTTGTTCCAAACCCTAACACCTGGATTAATCCAGCCACCCCACACTCTCAGCCACTGTGTTCCAGACACTGACCATTGGATTGACCTATTCCACACTCTCAGACAGTGAGTTCCAATCCCTAAATCCTGGGTTATTCCAGCCTCCCCACACTCACAGGCACTTTGTTCCAAACCCTAGCCCCTGGATTAACACGGCCTATCCCACATTTAACAGCACTTTGGGCCTGACCCTTACCCCTGAATTAATCCGGCCTATCCCACACTCTCAGACACTTTGTTCCAGACTCTAATGCCTGCATTAATCCGGCCTATCCCACACTCCCAGATACTTTATTGCAGTCTCTAACCCCGGGATTGAATCGGCCTTCCCCACACTTTCCAGCTCTTCGTTCCAGACCCTAACCCCTGGATTAATCCGGCATATCCTACTCCCGCAGACACTGTATTCCAGACCGAAACCGCTGGATTAATCCGGCCTATCCTACACTCTCAAACGCTGTGTCCCAGACTTTAACACCTGGATTAATCTGGCCTATCCCTCACGCTAAAACACTGTGTTCCAGGCACTAACCCCTGGATAGACCCGGTGTCCCCAACTCTCAGGCACTGTATTCCAGACTCTAACCTTTGGGTTATTCTGACCTATCCCACTCTGTCAAGCACTGCGTTCCAGACCCTAACTCCTGGAATATTCTGGTTTATCCCACTCTCACCCAATGTGTTCCAGACCCTCACCCCTGGATTAATCGGTCTATCCCATAAACTCAGACAATATAATTCAGATCCTAACCGCTGGATTGACCCACTCTCCCCACACTCTCAGACACTCTATTCCAGACCCTAATACTTGGATAGATCCGGGCTCCCGCACACTCTCGGACACTGCGTTACAGACCCGAACCCCTGGATTAATCTGGCCTATCCCACGCTCTCAGACACTGTGTTCCAGGCCCTAACCTCTGGATTAATCTGGCCTATCCCACACTCTCAGACACTGTGTTCCAGGCTCGAACCCCGGGAATAATCCGGCCTATCCCACATTCTCAGACACTGTGTTCCAGGCTCGAACCCCTGGATTAATCCGGCCTATCCCACACTCTCAGACACTTTGTTCCAGACCCTAACCGCTGGATTGACCCAGCCACCCCAAATTTTCTGACACTGTGTTCCAGACCATAACCCATGGATTGATCCGGCCAATACACCCTCCCGGGACTGTGTTCCAGACACTAACATCTGGATTAATCCAGCCTATCCCACACCCTCAGACACTGTATTCCAGAGCCTAGCTCTTGGATAAACCTAGCCTATCCCACACTCTCAGACACATGTTCCAGACACGAACCCCTGGATTAATCCGGCCTATCCTACTCCTGCAGACACTGTATTCCGGATCGACACTGCTGGATTAATCCGGACTATCCCACACTCTCAGACACTGTGTTCCAGACCCTAATGCCTGGATTAATCCGGCCTATCCCACACTCTCAGACACTGTGTTCCAGACCCGAACCCCTGGATTGACCTGGCCTATCCCACACTCTCAAACGCTGTGTCTCAGACCTTAACCCCTGGATTAAGTCGGCCTATCCCACACTCCCAGATACTTTATTCCAGTCTCTAACCCCGGGATTGAATCGGCCTTCCCCACACTTTCCGGCACTTTGTACCAGACCCTAACGCCTGGATTAATCCGGCCTATCCTACTCCTGCAGTCACTGTATTCCCGACCGAAACCACTGGATTAATCCGGCCTATCCCACATTCTCAGACACTGTGTTCCAGGCTCGAACCCCTGGATTAATCCGGCCTATCCCACATTCTCAGACACTGTGTTCCAGGCTCGAACCCCTGGATTAATCCGGCCTATCCCACACTCTCAGACACTTTATTCCAGACCCTAACCGCTGGATTGACCCAGCCACCCCAAATTTTCTGGCACTGTGTTCCAGACCATAACCCATGGATTAATCCGGCCAATACACCCTCCCGGGACTGTGTTCTAGACACTAACATCTGGATTAATCCAGCCTATCCCACACTCGCAGACACTGTATTCCAGAGCCTAGCTCTTGGATAAACCTAGCCTATCCCACACTCTCAGACACATGTTCCAGACACTAACCCCTGGATTAATCCGGCCTATCCTACTCCTGCAGACACTGTATTCCGGACTGACACTGCTGGATTAATCCGGCCTATCCCACACTCTCAGACACTGTGTTCCAGACCCTAATGCCTGGATTAATCCGGCCTATCCCACACTCTCAGACACTGTGTTCCAGACCCGAACCCCTGGATTGACCTGGCCTATCCTACACTCTCAGACACTGTGTTCCAGACCCTAACTCCTGCATTAATCCAGCCTATCCCACACGCTCAAACGCTGTGTCTCAGACCTTAACCCCTGGATTAAGTCGGCCTATCCCACACTCCCAGATACTTTATTCCAGTCTCTAACCCCGGGATTGAATCGGCCTTCCCCACACTTTCCGGCACTTTGTACCAGACCCTAACGCCTGGATTAATCCGGCCTATCCTACTCCCGTCGTCACTGTATTCCCGACCGAAACCACTGGATTAATCCGGCCTATCCCACACTCTCAGACACTGCGTTTCAGACCCTAACTCCTGAATTAATTGGGCTATCCAAAACTCTCAAACGCTGTGTCCCAGACTTTAACACCTGGATTAATCCGGCCTATCCCTCACGGTAAAACACTGTGTTCCAGACCCTAATGCCTGGAGTAATCCGGCCTACCCACACTTTCAGCCAATGTGTTCCAGACACTGACCATTGGATTGACCCGACCTATTCCACACTCTCAGACATTGAGTTCCAATCCCTAAATCCTGGGTTATTCCAGCCTCCCCACACTCTCAGACACTTTGTTCCGACCCTAACACCTGGATTAATCCAGCCACCCCACACTCTCAGCCACTGTGTTTCAGACACTGACCATTGGATTGACCTATTCCACACTCTCAGACAGTGAGTTCCAATCCCTAAATCCTGGGTTAGTCCAGCCTCCCCACACTCACAGGCACTTTGTTCCAAACCCTAGCCCCTGGATTAACACGGCCTATCCCACATTTAACAGCACTTTGGGCCTGACCCTTACCCCTGAATTAATCCGGCCTATCCCACACTCTCAGACACTTTGTTCCAGACTCTAATGCCTGGATTAATCCGGCCTATCCCACACTCCCAGATACTTTATTGCAGTCTCTAACCCCGGGATTGAATCGGCCTTCACCACACTTTCCGGCACTTTGTACCAGACCCTAACCCCTGGATTAATCCGGCATATCCTACTCCCGCAGACACTGTATTCCAGACCGAAACCGCTGGATTAATCCGGCCTATCCTACACTCTCAAACGCTGTGTCCCAGACTTTAACACCTGGATTAATCTGGCCTATCCCTCACGCTAAAACACTGTGTTCCAGGCACTAACCCCTGGATAGACCCGGTGTCCCCAACTCTCAGGCACTGTATTCCAGACTCTAACCTTTGGGTTATTCTGACCTATCCCACTCTGTCAAGCACTGCGTTCCAGACCCTAACTCCTGGAATATTCTGGTTTATCCCACTCTCACCCAATGTGTTCCAGACCCTCACCCCTGGATTAATCGGTCTATCCCATAAACTCAGACAATATAATTCAGATCCTAACCGCTGGATTGACCCACTCTCCCCACACTCTCAGACAC
The DNA here is from genome assembly GCF_047496795.1 of Chiloscyllium punctatum. Taxonomy (NCBI): domain Eukaryota; kingdom Metazoa; phylum Chordata; class Chondrichthyes; order Orectolobiformes; family Hemiscylliidae; genus Chiloscyllium; species Chiloscyllium punctatum. Next base: position 134,897,657 of record NC_092742.1, read on the forward strand.
TCTATTCCAGACCCTAATACTTGGATAGATCCGGGCTCCCGCACACTCTCGGACACTGCGTTACAGACCCGAACCCCTGGATTAATCTGGCCTATCCCACATTCTCAGACACTGTGTTCCAGGCTCGAACCCCGGGACTAATCCGGCCTATCCCACATTCTCAGACACTGTGTTCCAGGCTCGAACCCCTGGATTAATCCGGCCTATCCCATACTCTCAGACACTTTGTTCCAGACCCTAACCGCTGGATTGACCCAGCCACCCCAAACTTTATGACACTGTGTTCCAGACCATAACCCATGGATTAATCCGGCCAATACACCCTCCCGGGACTGTGTTCCAGACGCTAACATCTGGATTAATCCAGCCTATCCCACACTCGCAGACACTGTATTCCAGAGCCTTGCTCTTGGATAAACCTAGCCTATCCCACACTCTCAGACACATGTTCCAGACACTAACCCCTGGATTATTCCGAACTACCCCACACTCACAAGTACTATATTCCAGACACAAACCCCGGGATTAATCCAGCCTATCCCCCAGTCTCAGACATTGTGTTCTAGACCCAAACCCCTGCATTAATCCCGCCTATTCCACACTCACAGGCACTGTGTTCCCGACCATAACGCCTGGATTAATCCGGCCTATCCCACAATCTCAGGCACTCAGTTCCAGACCCTATTTCCTGTATTAATCCGGTTTATCCCACTGTCTCAGACTCTGTTTTCCAGACCCTAACCCTTGGATTAATCCGGCCCCTCCCACTCTCTCAGGCACTGTGTTCCAGACCCTAATCCCCGGATTAATCCGGCCTCCCGCACACTCTCGGACACTGTGTTACAGACCCTAACCCCTGGATTGACCGGGCCTATCCCACGCTCTCAGACACTGTATTCCAGACCCTATCCCCAAGATTAAATGGCCTATCCCATACTCTCAGACACTGTGTTCCAGACCCTATCCCCTGGATTAATCTGGCCTATCCCACACTCTCAGACACTGTGTTCTAGTACCTAACCCCTGGATTAATCCGGCCTACCGCACACTTTCTGACACTGTGTTCCAGACCCTAACCCCTGGATTAATCCGGTCTATCCCATAAACTCAATGTGTTCCAGACCCTAACCACTGGATTGACCCGGCCACCCCAAACTCTCTGACACTGTGTTCCAGACCCTAACCCCTGGATTGACCCGGCCACCCCAAACTCTCAGACACTGTGTTCCAGACCCTAACCCATGGATTAATCCGGCCAATACACACACTCAGGTTCTGTGTTCCAGACCCTAATTCCTGGAGTAATCCGTCCTATCCCACACTCTCAGGCACTTTGTTCCAGACCCTAACCCCTGGATTAATCCGGCCTCCCCACACACTCTGTCCCTGTGTTCCAGACACTAACCACTGGATTAATCCAGCCTATCCCACACTCTCAGAAACTGTATTCCTGACACTAAACCTTGGACATTTCCAGACTATCCCACACCGTCAGACACTGTTCCATACCCTAACCCCTGGATGAATCCGGCCTACCCCACACTCTCAGGATCTTTGTTCCAGATCCTAACCCCTGGATTAATCCGGCCTATCTCACATCCTCAGGCACTGTGTTCCAGACCCTAATCCCTGGATTTTTATGGCCTATCCCTCGCTCTCAGACACTATGTTCCAGACCCTAAACCCTGGATTTTTCCAGCCTATCCCACACTCTTTGACACTGCATTCCAGACCCAAACCATTGAATTGAACCGGACTACCCCACACTCTCAGACACTTTGTTCCAGACCCTAACCCCTGGATTAATCCAGCCCATCCCACACTCTCAGGCACTGTATTCCAGACACTTACACCTGGATTAATCCAACCTATCCCACTCTCTCCAGCACTGCATTCCAGACCCTATCTCCTGGAATATTCCGGCCTATCCCACACTCACATACTGTTCCAGACCCTAACCCCTGGATTAATCCGGTCTATCCCATAAACTCAATGTATTCCAGATCCTAACCCCTGGATTGACCCGGCCACCCCAAACTCTCAGTCACTGTGTTCCAGACCCTAACCCCAGGATTGACCCGGCCACCCCAAATTCTCAGACACTGTGTTCCAGACCCTAACCCATGGATTAATCCGCCCAATACACACTCTCAGGTTCTGTGTTCCAGACCCTAATTCCTGGAGTAATCCGTCCTATCCCACACTCTTAGGCACTTTGTTCCAGACCCGAACCCCTGGATTAATCTGGGCCATCCCACACTCTCAGACATTGCGTTCCTGACCCTAACTCCTGGATTATTCCGGCCTCCCCCAGACTCTCAGGCACTGTGCTCGAGACCCTAAACCCAGGATTAATCCAGCCCATTCCACACTCTGAGGCACTGTGATGCAGACCCTAACCCCTGCATTAATCCGACCTATCCAGTCTCAGGAACTGTGTTCCAGACATTAACTATTGGATTGACCTGGCCTATCCCATAGTCTCAGGGACTGTGTTCCAGACGCTAACCCCTGGATTAATCCGACCTATCCCACTCTCTCAAGCACTGCGTTCCAGACCCTAACTCCTGGAATATTCCGGCCAATCTCATACTCACACCCTGCGTTCCAGACACTAACCATTGGATGGACCCGGCCTATCCCACCCTCTCAGACACTGTGTCCCTGACCCTAACCACTGGATTAAACCGGCCTGTCCCACACTCTCAGGCACTGTCTTCCAGACCCTAATCCCTGCATTATTGCTGCCTGTCCCACATTCCCAGACACTTTGTTCCAGACTCTAACCCTGGAATTGAATCGGCCTTCCCCACACTTTCTGGCACTTTGTACCAGTCCCGAAAACCTGGATTAATCCGGCCTATCCTACTCCCACAGACACTGTATTCCGGACCCAAATCGCTGGATTAATCCGGCCTATCCCATAATCTCTGACATTGTGTTCCAGACCCTAACCACTGGATTAATCCAGCGTATCCCACACTCTCAGACACTGTGTTCCTGACCTTAAACCCTGGATTTTTGCAGACTATCCCACACTTTCAGCCACTTTGTTCCAGACCCTAACCCTGGATCTTTTCCAGCCTATCCCACACTCCCAGACACTTTGTTCCAGACCCTAACCACTGGATTAATCAGACCTATCGCACTCTCTCAGACACTGTTTTCCAGACCCTAAACCCTGGATTAATTCAGCCTATCCCACTCTCTCAGAGACTGTGTTCCTGACCCTAAACCCTGGATTTTTCCAGACTATCTCACACCATCAGACACTGTCTTCCAGACCCTAACCACTTGATTAATCCGGCGTAACCCACACTTTCAGACACTGGGTTCCAGACCCTAACCACTTGATTGACCCGGCCTCCCTCACACTCTCAGGCACTTTGTTCCAGACCCTAACCCCTGTATTAATCTGCCCTATCCCACACTCTCAGGCACTTTGTTCCAGAATCTAACCACTGGATTAATCCGGTCTATCCCATAATTCCAGACACTTTGTTCCTGACTCTAACCCCGGGATTGAATCGGCCTTCCCCACACTTTCTGGCACTTTTTACCAGTCCCTAACATCTGGATTAATCCGGACTACCCCACACTCTCAGATACATTGTTCCAGACCTGAACCCCTGTATTAATCTGGCCTATACCACACTCTCAGACACAGTATTCCAGACACTAATCCCTGGATTAATCCGGCCTTTCCCACTTGCTCAGACACTGTGTTCCAGACCCTAACGATTGAATTTACCCAGACTACCCGAGACTCTTAGACACTTTGTTCTAGACCCTAACCCCTGGATTAATCCGGCCTATCCCACACTCTCAGGCACTGTATTCCAGACACTGACCCCTGGATTAATCAGACCTTTCCCACTCTCTCCAGCACTACATTCCAGACCCTAACTCCTGGAATATTCCAGCCTATCTCACACTTACACATTGTGTTCCAGACCCGAGCCACTGGATTAATCCGGCCTAACCCACACTCTCAGACACTGTGTTTGAGACCCTAACCCCTGCAGTATTCTAGCCTCCCCAGACTCTCAGGCACCGTGTTCGAGACCCTAAACCCAGGATTAATCCAGCCCATTCCACACTCTGAGGCACTGTGATGCAGACCCTAACCCCTGGATTATTACGGCCTGTACCACAGTCTCATGGACATTGTTCCAGACACTAACCATTGGACTGACCTGGCCTATCCCACACTATCAGACACTGTGTTCCAGACATTAAATCCCGGATTATTCCGGCCACACCACACTCTCAGGACTTTGTTCCAGACACTAACCCTTGGATTGATCTGGCCTATCCCACTCTCTCAAGCACTGCGTTCTAGACCCTAACTCCTGGAATATTCCGGGCTATCCCACGCTCTCAGGCACTGTCTTCTAGACCCTAACCCCTGGATTAATCCTGCCTATCCCACGCTCCCAGACACTTTGTTCCAGACTCAAACCCAGTGATTGAATCGGCATTCCCTACTCTTTCTGGCACTTCGTCCCAGTCCCTAACGCCTGAATTAATCCGGCCTATCCTACTCCCGCAGACAATGTATTCCGGACCAAACCGCTGGATTAATCCAGCCTATCCCACACTATCAGACATTGTGTTCCAGACCCTAACCACTGGATTAATCCGGTCTCCCCCCCACCTTCTGACACTGTGTTCCTGACCCTAAACCCTGGATTTTTCCAGACTATCCCACACCGTCAGACACTGTGTTCCAGACCCTAACCTCTGGATTAATCCGGCCTAACCCACACTTTCAGACACTGTTCCAGACCCTAACCACTTGATTGACCTGGCCTCCCTCACACTCTCAGGCAATTAGTTCCAGACGCTAACCCCTGGATAAATCCGGCCTACCCCACACTCTCAGGCACTTTGTCCCAGATCCCAACCCCTGGATTAATCTGGCCTATCTCAAATTCTCAGGCACTGTGTTCCAGACACTAATCCCTGGATTTTTCCAGCCTATCCCACACTCTTAGACACTGTATTCCACACCCTAACCACTGAATTAAACCGGCCTATCCCACACTCTCAGGCACTGTCTTCCAGACCCTAACCCCTGGATTAATCCTGCCTATACCACACTCCGAGACATTTTGTTCCAGACTCTAAACCTGGGATTGAATCGGCCTTACCTACACTTTCTGGCATTTTGTACCAGTCCCTAATGCCTGGATTAATCGGCCTATCCTACTCCTGCAGACACTGTATTCTGGACCCAATCCGCTGAATTAATCCGGCCGATCCCACACTCTCAGACATTGTGTTTCAGACCCTAAACCCTGGATTAATCCGGCCTTCCCCAGACGTTCTGACTCTGTGTTCCAGACCCTAACCCCTGGATTGACCGGCCTATCCCACACTCTCAGACATTGTGCTCCAGACCCTAACCCCTGGATTAATCGGGACTACCCCACACACTCTGGCCTTGTGTTCCAGACCCTAACCACTGGATTAATCCGGCCTCCTTCACACTCTCAGGCACTTTGTACCAACCTTATCCCCTGGATTAATCCGGCCACCATCACACTCTCAGACACTGTGTTTCAGACCCTAACCACTGGATTGACCCGGCCTACCCCACGCTCTCAGGCACTTTGTTCCAGATCCTAACCCCTGAATTAATCCGGCCTATCTCACATTCTCAGGCACTGTGTTCCAGACCCTAAACACAGGATTAATCCAGCCTCCCCCACACTCTCAGGCCCTGTGTTCCAGAGCCTAAACCCTGGATTAATCCGGCCTTTCCCACATGCTCAGACACTGTGTTCCAGGCCCTAAATGCTGGATTATTCCAATCTCCCCAGATTCTCAGGCACTTTGTTCCAGAATCTAACCCCTGGATTAATCCGGCCTATCCCACACTCACAGGCACTGTGTTCCAGACACGAACCCCTGGATGAATCCAGCCTATCCCACATTCTCAGATATTGCGTTCTAGACCCTGACCCTTGGATTAATCCGGCCTATCCCACACTCTTAAACACTGTGTTCCAGACCCGAACCATTGAATTGACCCGGACTACCCCACACTCTCTGACACTTTGTTCCAGACCCTAACCTCTGGATTAATCCGGCCTATCCCACACTCTCAGGCACTGTATTCCAGACACTTACCCCTGGATTAATCCGACCTATCCCACACTCTCAAGCACTGCATTCCAGACCCTAACTCCTGGAATATTCCGGCCTATCCCACACTCACACATTGCGTTCCAGACACTCACCCCTGGATTAATCCGTCCTATCCCACACTCTCAGACACTGTGTTCCAGACCCTAAACCCAGGATTAATCCGGCCTCTCCCACACTCTCAGGCCCTGCGTTCCAGACTCGAATGCCTGGATCAATCCGGCCTATTCCACACTCTAACGCACTGTGTTCCAGACCCTAATTCCTGGATTGACCCGGCCACCCTAAACTCTCTGACACTTTGTTCCAATCCCTAACCCATGGATTAATCCGGCCAACACACACTCTCAGGCACTGTGTTCCAGACACTAACCATTGGATTGATCCGGCCTATTCCACACTCTCAGACACTTTGTTCCAGAACCTAACCCCTGGATTATACTGGCCTCCTCACACTCTCATGCACTTTGTTCAAGACCTTAAACCCTGGATTAATCCGGCCTCTCTCACACTCTCAGACACTGTGTTCCAGACCCTAATGCCTGGATTAATCCATCCTATCACACACTCCCAGACACTTCATTCCAGACTTTAGCCCCGGGATTGAATCGGCCTTCCCCACACTTTCCGGCACTTTGTACCAGATTCTAACCCCTGGATTAATCCGGCCTATCCTACTCCTGCAGATACTGTATTCCAGACCCAAACTGCTGGAATAACCCGGCCTATCACACACTCTCAGACACTGCGTTCCAGACCCTAACCCCTGGATTAACCCGGCATCCATCACACTCTCAGATGCTGTGTTTCATAACCTAACCCCTGGATTATTCCGGCCTCCCACAGACTCTCAGGTCCTGTGTTCGAGCCCCAAACCCAGGATTAATCTGGCCCATTCCACACTCTCAGGCACTGTGTTCCAGACCCTAACCCCTGGATTAATCCGGCCCATCCCACACTCTCAGACAATGTGTTCCAGACCCTAACCCCTTGATTATTCCGGCCTCCCCACACTCTCTGACACTGTGTTCGAGACCCTAACCCCTGGATTAATCCGGCCTATCCCACAATCTCAGGCACTCTATTCCAAACACTTACCCCTGGATTAATCGGACCTATCCCACTCTCTCAAGCACTGCGTTCCAGACCCTAACTCCTGGAATATTCTGGCATATCCCACACTCAAACACTGGGTTCCAGACCCGAACCATTGGATTGACCCGGCCACCCCAAACTCTCTGACACTGTGTTCCAGAACCTAATTCCTGGAGTAATTCGACCTATCCCACACTCTCAGAAACTTGTTTCCAGACCATAACCCCTGGATTGACCTGGCCTATCCCACACTCTCAGACACTGTGTTCCAGACCCTAAATCCTGCATTAATCCAGCCTATCCCACACTCATAAATGCTGTATTCCAGACCCTTATCACCTGGATTAATCCAACCTATCCCACTCTCTCAGACACTGTGTTCCAGTCCGTAACCCCTGGATTAATTTTGCCTACTCCACACTTTCAGACACTGTGTTCCAGACCCTAACCCCTGGATTGACCCGGCATCCATCACACTCTCCGACACTGTGTTTCAGACCCTAACCCCTGGATTATTCCGGCCTCCCCCAGACTCTCAGGCACTGTGTTCGAGACCCTAAACTCAGGATTAATCCGGCCCATTCCAAACTCTGAGGCACTGTGCTGCAGACCCTAACCCCTGGATTAATCCGGCCTATCCCAGTCTCTCAGGGACTATGTTCCAGACACTAACCATCGGATTGATCTGGCCTATTCCACACTCTCAGACACTGTGCTCCAGACAATAAATCCTGGATTATTCTGGCCACCCCACACTCTCAGGCACTTTGTTCCAGACCCTAACCCCTGGATTAACCCGACCTATCCCATTCCCTCAAGCAATGCATTCCAGACACTAACTCCTGGAATAATCCGGCCTATCACACACTCCCAGACACTTTGTTCCAGAATCTAGCCCCGGGATTGTATTGGCCTTCCCCACAGTTTCCAGAATTTTGTACCAGACCCTAACCGCTGAATTAATCCGGCCTATCCGACTCCCACAGACACTGTATTCCAGAACCAAACCGCTGGAATAATTACGCGTATCCCACACTCTCAGGCATTGTGTTCCAGACTCTAACCCCTGGATTAATCTGGCCTTTCCCACACTCTCAGGCACTGTGTTCCAGAACCTAACCCCTGCATTGAACCGGCCTCCCCACACTCTCAGACACTGTATTCCAGACCCTAACCCCTGGATAGAAATGGCCTATCCCACACTCTCAGACATTGTATTACACACACTAACCCCTGGATTAATCCAGCCTATCCTACACTCTCATCACTGTGTTCCAGACCCTAAACCCTGGGTTAATCCGGCCTAACCCACACTCTCAGACATTGTGTTCCAGACCCTAACGCCTGCATTAATCCAGCCTATCCCACATTCTCAAATGCTGTGTTCCAGTCCTTAAAACTGGATTAATCCGGCCACTCACTCATGCTCAGACATTGTGTTCCAGACCCTAACCCATGGATTGACCCGGCCACCCCAAAGTCTCTGACACAGTGTTCCAGCCCCTAACCCCTGGATTAATTTAGCCTATTCCACACTCTCAGACACTGCGTTCCAGACCCTAACCCCTTGATTATTCGGCCCTCCTCCAGACTCTCAGGCACTGTGTTTGAGACCCTAAAGCCAGGATTAATCCAGCCTACCCCACACTCTCAGACACTGTGCTCCAGACCCTAACCCCTGGATTATTCCGGCCTCCCCACACTCTCATGCACTTTGTTCTAGAAACTAACCCCTGGTTTAATCCTGCCTCTCTCACATTCTCAGACACTGTGTTCCAGACCCTAATGCCTGGATTAATCAGGCCTATCCCACACTCCCAGACACTTTGTCCCAGACTCTAGCCCCGGGATTGAATCGGCCTTCCCCGCACTTTCCGGCACTTTGTAACAGACCCTAACCCCTGGATTAATCCAGTGTCCCCACACGCTCAGACACTGCATTGGAGACCCTAACCCCTGGATTATTCCGGCCTATCCTACACTCTCAGGCACTGTATTCCAGACACTTACCCCTGGATTAATCCGAACTATCCCACACTCTCATGCGCTGCGTTCCAGACCCTACCTCCTGGAATATTCCAGCCTATCCCACCGCCGGAAAATTGTGTTCCAGACCCGAATCACTGGATTGACCCGGCCTACCCCACACTCTCAGACACTATGTTCCAGCTACTAAATCCTGGATTATTCTGGCCTCTGCACACTCTCAGGCACTGTGTTCCAGACCCTAACACCTGGGTTAATCCGACCAATACACACTCTCAGGCACTGTGTTCCAGACCCTAACACCTGGGTTAATCCGACCAATACACACTCTCAGGCTCTGTGTTCCGGACCCTAATTCCTGGAGTAATCTGGCCTAACCCACTCTCTCAGGCACTTTGTTCCAGACCCTAACCCCTGGATTAATCCGACCTATCACACACTCTCTGACACTGCATTCCAGACCCTAACCCCTGGATTGACTCGGCCTATCCCACACTCTCAGACACTGTGTTTCAGATCCTAACCCCTGGATTAATCTGGCCTCCCCCAGATTCTCAGACACTGTGTTCGAGACCCTAACCCCTGGATTAATCCAGCCTATTCTACTCCCGCAGACACTGTATTCCAGACCCAAACCGTTGGATTAAATGCGGCCTATCCCACACTCTCAAATGTTGTGTTCCAGACCTTAACACCTGGATTAATCCGGCCTATCCCTCACGCTCAGACATTGTGTTCCAGATCCAAACCACTGGATTGACCCGGCCACCCCAAACTCTCTGACACTGTGTTCCAGACCCTAAACCCTGGATTAATCCGGCCTATCCCACTCTCTCAGACACTGTGTTCCAGACACTAACCCCTGGACTAATCCGACCTATCACACACTCTCAGACACTGCGTTCCAGACTCTAACCTCTGGATTGACCCGGCCTCCATCACACTCTCAGACACTGTGTTTCAGACCCTAACTCCTGGATTGACCCGGCATCCATCACACTCTCAGACACTGTTTCAGAACCTAACCCCTGGATTATTCCGGCCTCCCCCAGACTCTCAGGCACTGTGTTCGAGACCCTAAACCCAGGATTATTCCGGCCTATCCCACACTCTCAGGCTTCATGTTCCAGACCCTCACCCCTGGATTAATCCAATGTCCCCACACTCTCAGACACTGTATTCCACACCATAACCCCTGGATTAATCTGGCCTATCCCACACTCTCGGGCACTGTGTTCCAGACCCTCACCCCTGGATTAATCTGATGTCTCCACACTCTCGGGCACTGTGTTCCAGACCCTCACCCCTGGATTAATCTGATGTCCCCACACTCTCTGACACTATGTTCCAGACCCTAACACCTGGATTGACCCGGCCACCCCAAACTCTCTGACACTGTGTTCCAGTCCCTAACCCATGGAGTAATTCGGCCTGTCCCACACTCTATGACACTGTGTTCCAGACTCTAACCTCTGGATTAATCTGGCCTACTCCACACTCTCAGACACTTTGTTCCAGACCCTAACTCCTGCATTAATCCAGCCTATCCCACACTTATAAATGCGGTGTTCCAGACCTTAACACCTGGAATAATCTGGCCAATCCCTCATGCTCAGACATTGTTTTCCAGACCCTAACCCCTGGATTAATTCAGCCTATCCCACACTCTGACACTGTGTTCCAGACCCTAACCCCTGGATTAATCAGCTGTCCCCACACTCTCAGACAGTGTTCCAGACCCTAACCTCTGGATTAATCCGGCCTATCCCAAACTCTCAGGCACTGTGTTCCAGATCCGAAACACTGGATTGAACCAGCCACCCCAAACTCTCTGACACTGTGTCAAGTCCCTAACCCATGGATTAATCGGCCATTACACACTCTCAGGCTCTGTTTTCCAGACACAAATTCCTGGAGTAATTCGGCCTATCCCACACTCTCTGACACTGTGTTCCAGACCCTAACCTCTGGATTAATCCGACCTATCACACAGTCTCTGACACTGCGTTCCAGACCCTAACCCCTGGATTGACCCGGCCTCCAGCACACTATCAGACACTGTGTTCCAGACGCTCACCCCGAGATTATTCCGGCCTCCCCCAGACTCTCAGGCACTGTGTTCGAGACCCTAAACCCAGGATTAATCCAGCCCATTCCACAATCTGAGGCACTGTGATGCAGGCCCTTACCCCTGGATTAATCCGACCTATCCCACTCTCTCAAGAACTGCGTTCCAGACCCTAACTCCTGGAATATTCTGGCCGATCCCACACTCTCAGGCTCTGTATTCCAGACCCTAATTCCTGGAGTAATCTGGCCTATCCCACACTCTCAGACACTTTGTACCAGACCCGAACACCTGGATAAATCTGGCCTATCCTACTCCCGCAGACACTGTATTCCAGACCCAAACTGCTGGAATAATCCGGCCTATCACACTCTCAGACACTATGTTCCACCCCGTAACCCCTGGATTAATCTGGCCTTTCCCACACTCTCAAACACTGAGTTCCAGACCTTAACACTGGAATAATCCGGCCTATCCCACATTCTCAAACACTGTGTTCCAGACCTTAACACTGGATTAATCCGGCCTATCCCACTCTCTCAGACACTGTGTTCCAGCCCGTAACCCCTGGATTAATCTGACCTTTTGCACACTCGCAAACACAGTGTTCCAGACCTTAACACTGGAATAATCCAGCGTATCCCACATTCTCAAACACTGTGTGCCAGACCCTTACTGCTGGATTAATCCAGCATATCCCACTCTCTCAGGCACTGTGTTCCAGACTCTAAACCCTGGATTGACCCGGCCTACTGCACACTCTCAACCACTGTGTTCCAGACACTAACCATTGGATTGACCCGGCCTATTCCACACAATCAGACACTGAGTTCCAGACCCTAAATCTTGGATTATTCCGTCCTCCCACACACTCTTAGACACTGTGTTCCAGACCCTAACCACTGGATTAATCTGGCCTAACCCACTCTCTCAAACACTGTGTTCCAGACCCTAACCCATGGATTATTCCGGCCTATCCCACACTCTCAGACACTGAGTTCCAGACCCTAAAATCTGGATTTATCCGGCCTAACCGACTCTCTCAGACACTGTGTTCCAGATCCTAACCCCTGGATTAATCCGGCCTAACCCACTCTCTCAGACACTGTGTTCCGGACACTAACCCATGGATTATTCCGGCCTACCCCACACTCTCAGACACTGAGTTCCAGACCCTAAAACCTGGATTAATCCGGCCTTTCCCACACTCTCAGGCACTTTGTTCCAAGCCCTAAAATCTGGATTAATCCAGCCTATCCCACACTCTCAGACACTATATTCCAGACCTTAACCCCTGGATAGACAAGGCCTATCCTACACTTTCAGACATTGTATTACACACAGTAACCCCTGAATTAATCCAGCCTATCCTACACACTTATCACTGTGTTCCAGACCCTAACTCCTGCATTAATCCTGCCTATCCCTCATGCTCAGACATTATGTTCCAGACCCGAACTCCTGGATTGACCCAGCCACCCCAAACTCTCTGACACTGTGTTCCAGACCCAAACCCCTGGATTGACCCGGCCACCCTAAACTCTCTGACACTGTGTTCCAATCCCCAACCCATGGATTAATCCGGCCAATACACACTCCCAGGCTCTGTGTTCCAGATCCTAATTCCTGGAGTAATTCGGTTTATCCCACACTCTGTGACACTGGATTGACCCGGCCAGCCCAAACTCTCTGACACTGTGTTCCAGTCTAACCATGGATTAAACCGGCCAATACACACTCTCAGACATTGTGTTCCAGACCGTAACCCCTGGAATAATCCAGCGTATCACACATTCTCAAACACTGTGTTCCAGACCCTTACTGCTGGATTAATCCGGCCTATCCCACTCTCTCAGGCACTGTGTTCCAGACCCTAAACCCTGGATTGACCCGGCCTACCGCACACTCTCAACCACTGTGTTCCAGACATTAACCATTGGATTGACACGGCCTATTCCACACACTCAGACACTGAGTTACTGACCCTAAATCTTGGATTATTCTGGCCTCCCACACACTCTTCGACACTGTGTTCCAGACGCTAACCACTGGATTAATCTGGCCTAACCCACTCTCTCAAACACTGTGTTCCAGACCCTAACCCATGGATTATTCCGGCCTACCCCACACTCTCAGACACTGAGTTCCAGACCCTAAAATCTGGATTTATCCGGCCTAACTCACTCTCTCAGATACTGTGTTCCAGATCCTAACCCCTGGATTAATCTGGCCTAACCCACTCTCTCAGACACTGTGTTCCGGACACTAACCCATGGATTATTCCGGCCTACCCCACACTCTCAGGCACTTTGTTCCAAGTCCTAAACTCTGGATTAATCCAGCCTATCCCACACTCTCAGACACTATATTCCAGACCTTAACCCCTGGATAGACAAGGCCTATCCCACACTTTCAGACACTGTATTACACACAGTAACCCCTGAATTAATCCAGCCTATCCTACACTCTTATCACTGTGTTCCAGACCCTAACTCCTGCATTAATCCTGCCTATCCCTCATGCTCAGACATTATGTTCCAGACCCGAACCCCTGGATTGACCCAGCCACCTCAAACTCTCTGACACTGTGTTCCAGACCCAAACCCCTGGATTGACCCGGCCACCCTAAACTCTCTGACACTGTGTTCCAATCCCTAACCCATGGATTAATCCGGCCAATACACACTCCCAGGCTCTGTGTTCCAGATCCTAATTCCTGGAGTAATTCGGTTTATCCCACACTCTGTGACACCGGATTGACTCGGCCAGCCCAATCTCTCTGACACTGTGTTCCAGTCTAACCATGGATTAAACCGGCCAATACACACTCTCAGACATTGTGTTCCAGACCGTAACCCCTGGATTAATCTGGTCTTCTCCACACTCTCAGACATTGAGTTCCAGACCGTAACCCCTGGATTAATCTGGCCTTCTCCACACTCTCAGACATTGTATTTCAGACCCTAACCCCAGGATTATTCCGGCCTCCCCCAGACTCTCAGGCACCGTGTTCGAGACCCTAACCCCAGGATTATTCCGGCCTATTCTACTCCTGCAGACACTATATTCCAGACCCAAACCGATGGATTACATGCGGCCTATCCCACACTCTCAGACATTGTGTTCCAGACCCTAACCCCTGAATTAATCCGGCCAAACCCACTCTCTCAGACACTGTGTTCCAGACTTTAACACCTGCATTAATCCAGCATATCCCACACTCTCAAGTGTTGTGTTCCAGATCTTAACACGTGGATTAAACCGGCCTATCCCACACTCTCAGATACTGTGTTCCAGATCTTAACACGTGGATTAATCCGGCCTGTCCCTCACGCTCAGACATTGTGTTCCAGACCCTAACCCCTGGATTATTCCGGCCTATCCCACACTATCGGGCACTGTGTTCCAGACCCTAAACCCTGGATTGACCCGGCCTACCCCACACTCTCAACCACTGTGTTTCAGACACGAACCATTGGATTGACCCAGCCTATTCCACGCACTCAGACACTGAGTTCCAGATCCTAAATCCTGGATTATTCCGGCCTCCCTCACACTCTAAGACACTGTGTTCCAGACCCTAACCCCTGGATTAATCCGGCCTATCACACACTCTCAGGCACTGTGTTCCAGACCCTAACACCTGGATTATTCCGGCCTCCGCACACTCTCATGCAATTTGTTCCAGACCCTAACCCCTGGATTAATCTGGCCTACTCTACACTCTCCGGGACTTTGTGCCAGACCCTAACGCCTGGATTAATGCGACCTATCACACACTCTCAGACACTGCGTTCCAGACCTTAGAGTCTGAATATTCCGACCTACCCCACACTCTGAGAAACTGTGTTCCAGACCATACCCCTGGATTATTCTGGTATAACCCACACTCTCAGACACTGTCTTCCAGACCCTCACCCCTGCATTATTCCGGCCTACCCCACACTCTCACACACAGTGTTCCAGACCCCAACCCCTGCATTATTCCAGCCTCCCCATACTCTCATGCACTTTGTTCTAGACCCTAACCCCTGTATTAATCCGGCCTATCTCACGCTCTCAGACACTGTGTTCCAGACCCAAATGCCTGGATTAATCCGGCCTATCCTACACTCTCAGGCACTGTGTTCCAGAACCTAACCCCTGGATTGACCCGGTCTACCGCACACTCTCACCCACTGTGTTCCAGACACTAACCCATGGATTGACCCAGCCTATTCCACACACTCAGACACTGAGTTCCAGACCCTAAATCCTGGATTATTCCGGCCTCCCAAACACTCGAAGCCACTGTGTTCCAGACCCTAACCACTGGATTAATTTGGCCTATCCCACACTCTCAGACATTGTGTTCCAGACCCTAACCCCTGGATTAATCCGGCCTACCCCATACTCTCAGACACTGAGTTCCAGAATCCTAACACCTGGATTATTCCGGCCTCCGCACACTCTCAGGCACTTTGTTCCATACCCTAATCGCTGGATTAATCTGGCCGATCCCTCACGCTCAGACATTGTGTTCCAGACCTTAACCCTAGGATTGACCCGGTGTCCCCACACTCTCAGACACTGTATTCTAGACACTTACTCCTGGATTATTCCGGCCTATCCCACACTCTCAAGTACTGCATTCCAGATCCTAACTCCTGCATTATTCCAGCCTATCCCACACTCACACACTGTGTTCCAGACCCTAATCCCTGGATTGACCCAGCCACCCCAAATTCTCTGACACTGTGTTCCAGTCCCTAACCCATGGATTGACCCGGCCTATCCCACACTCTCAGGCACTGTGTTCCAGACCCTAACCCCTGGATTAATCCGGCCTATCCCACACTCTCAGGCACTGTTTCCAGACCATAACCCCTGGATTAGTCCGACCTATCACACACTGTCCGACACTGCGTTCCAGACCCTAACAAGTGGTTTGACCCGGCTTCAATCACACTCTCAGACACTGTATTCCAGACCCTAACCCCTGGATTAATCCGGCCTATCCCACACTCTGAGGCACTATGATGCAGACCCTAACTCCCGGATTAATCCAGCCTATCCCAGAGTCTCAGGGACTGTGTTCCAGACACTAACAATTGGATTGACCTGGCCTATCCCGGACTCTCATGCACTTTGTTCCAGACCCGAACCCCTGGATTAATCTGGCCTATCCCACACTCTCAGACACAGTATTCCAGACCCTAACCACTGTATTAATCCAGCCTATCCCACACACTCAGGCACTCTATTCCAGATACTTACCCCGGGATTTTTACAACCTACCCCAATCTCTCAAGCAATGCATTCCAGACCCTAACTCCTGGAATATTCCAGCCTATCCCACACTCACACACTGTATTCCAGACCCTAACCCCTGGATTAATCTGGTCTATCCCATAAACTCAGACAATGTATTATAAACCTTAACCCTTGGATTGACCCGGCCACCCCAAATTCTCTGACACTGTGTTCCAGTCCCTAACCCATGGATTGACCCGGCCTATCCCACACTCTCAGGCACTGTGTTCCAGACCCTAACCCCTGGATTAATCCGGCCTATCCCACACACTCAGGCACTGTTTCCAGACCATAACCCCTGGATTAGTCCGACCTATCACATACTGTCCGACACTGCGTTCCAGACCCTAACAAGTGGTTTGACCCGGCCTACCCCACACTCTCAGACACTGAGTTCCAGACCCTAAAATCTGGATTTGTCCGGCCTAACCGACTCTCTCAGACACTGTGTTCCAGACCCTAAAACCTGGATTAATCCGGCCTTTCCCACACTCTCAGACACTGTGTTTCAGACCCTAACCCCTGGATTATTCCGGCCTATTCTACTCCCGCAGACACTGTATTCCAGTCCCAAACCGATGGATTACATGCGGCCTATCCCACACTCTCAGACGTTGTGTTCCAGACCCTAACCCCTGAATTAATCCGGCCTAACCCACTCTCTCAGACACTGTGTTCCAGACCTTAACACCTGCATTAATCCAGCATATCCCACACTCTCAAGTGTTGTGTTACAGATCTTAACACGTGGATTAATCCGGCCTATCCCACACTCTCAGACACTGTGTTCCAGATCTTAACACGTGGATTAATCCGGCCTGTCCCTCACGCTCAGACATTGTGTTCCAGACCCTAACCCCTGGATTATTCCGGCCTATCCACACTATCGGGCACTGTGTTCCAGACCCTAAACCCTGGATTGATCCGGCCTACCCCACACTCTCAACCACTGTGTTCCAGACACTAACCATTGGATTGACCCGGTCTATTCCACACTCTCAGACACTGAGTTCCAGATCCTAAATCCTGGATTATTCTGGCCTCCCTCACACTCTAAAACACTGTGTTCCAGACCCTAACCCCTGGATTAATCCGGCCTATCACACACTCTCAGGCACTGTGTTCCAGACCCTAACACCTGGATTATTCCGGCCTCCGCACACGCTCTTGCAATTTGTTCCAGACCCTAACCCCTGGATTAATCTGGCCTACTCTACACTCTCCGGGACTTTGTGCCAGACCCTAACGTCTCGATTAATGCGAACTATCACACACTCTCAGACACTGCGTTCCAGACCTTAAAGTCTGAATATTCCGACCTACCCCACACTCTGAGAAACTGTATTCCAGACCATACCCCTGGATTATTCTGGTATAACCCACACTCTCAGACACTGTCTTCCAGACCCTAACCCCTGCATTATTCCGGCCTACCCCACACTCTCAGACACTGTGTTCCAGACCCTAACCCCTGCATTATTCCAGCCTCCCCATACTCTCATGCACTTTGTTCTAGACCCTAACCCCTGTATTAATCCGGCCTATCTCACGCTCTCAGACACTGTCTTCCAGACCCAAATGCCTGGATTAATCCGGCCTATCCCACACTCTCAGGCACTGTGTTCCAGAACCTAACCCCTGGATTGACCCGGCCTACCCCACACTCTCACCCACTGTGTTCCAGACACTAACCATTGGATTGACCTGGCCTATTCCACACACTCAGACACTGAGTTCCAGACCCTAAATCCTGGATTATTCCGGACTCCCAAACACTCGAAGCCACTGTGTTCCAGACCCTAACCACTGGATTAATTTGGCCTATCCCACACTCTCAGACATTGTGTTGCAGACCCTAACCCCTGGATTAATCCGGCCTACCCCATACTCTCAGACACTGTGTTGCAGACGCTAACCCCTGGATTAATCCGGCCTACCCCATACTCTCAGACACTGAGTTCCAGAACCCTAACACCTGGATTATTCCGGCCTCCGCACACTCTCAGGCACTTTGTTCCAGACCCTAATCCCTGGATTAATCTGGCCGATCCCTCACGCTCAGACATTGTGTTCCAGACCTTAACCCTAGGATTGACCCGGTGTCCCCACACTCTCAGACACTGTATTCTAGACACTTACTCCTGGATTATTCCGGCCTATCCCACACTCTCAAGCACTGCATTCCAGACCCTAACTCCTGCATTATTCCAGCCTATCCCACACTCACACACTGTGTTCCAGACCCTAATCCCTGGATTGACCCAGCCACCCCAAATTCTCTGACACTGTGTTCCAGTCCCTAACCCATGGATTGACCCGGCCTATCCCACACTCTCAGGCACTGTGTTCCAGACCCTAACCCCTGGATTAATCCGGCCTATCCCACACTCTCAGACACTATATTCCAGACCTTAACCCCTGGATAGACAAGGCCTATCCCACACTTTCAGACATTGTATTACACACAGTAACACCTGAATTAATCCAGCCTATCCTACACACTTATCACTGTGTTCCAGACCCTAACTCCTGCATTAATCCTGCCTATCCCTCATGCTCAGACATTATGTTCCAGACCCGAACCCCTGGATTGACCCCAAACTCTCTGACACTGTGTTCCAGACCCAAACCCCTGGATTGACCCGGCCACCCTAAACTCTCTGACATTGTGTTCCAATCCCTAACCCATGGATTAATCCGGCCAATACACACTCCCAGGCACTGTGTTCCAGATCCTAATTACTGGAGTAATTCGGTTTATCCCACACTCTGTGACACTAAATTGACTCGGCCAGCCCAAACTCTCTGACACTGTGTTCCAGTCTAACCATGGATTAAACCGGCCAATACACACCCTCAGACATTGTGTTCCAGACCGTAACCCCTGGATTAATCTGGCCTTCTCCACACTCTCAGTCACTGTGTTTCAGACCCTAACCCCAGGATTATTCCGGCCTATTCTACTCCTGCAGACACTATATTCCAGACCCAAACCGATGGATTACATGCTGCCTATCCCACACTCTCAGACATTGTGTTCCAGACCCTAACCCCTGAATTAATCCGGCCTAACCCACACTCTCAGACACTGTGTTCCAGACTTTAACACCTGCATTAATCCAGCATATCCCACACTCTCAAGTGTTGTGTTCCAGATCTTAACACGTGGATTAATCCGGCCTCCCAAACACTCGAAGCCACTGTGTTCCAGACCCTAACCACTGGATTAATTTGGCCTATCCCACACTCTCAGACATTGCGTTCCAGACCCTAACCCCTGGATTAATCCGGCCTACCCCATACTCTCAGACACTGAGTTCCAGGCCCTAACACCTGGATTATTCCGGCCTCCGCACACTCTCAGGCACTTTGTTCCAGACCCTAATCCCTGGATTAATCTGGCCGATCCCTCACGCTCAGACATTGTGTTCCAGAACTTAACCCTAGGATTGACCTGGTGTCCCCACACTCTCAGACACTGTATTCTAGACACTTACTCCTGGATTATTTCGGCCTATCCCACACTCACACACTGTGTTCCAGACCCTAATCCCTGGATTGACCCGGCCACCCCAAATTCTCTGACAATGTGTTCCAGTCCCTAACCCATGGATTGACCCGGTCTATCCCACACTCTCAGGCACTGTGTTCCAGACCCAAACCCCTGGATTAATCCGGCCTATCCCACACTCTGAGGCACTGTGATGCAGACCCTAACTCCCGGATTAATCCAGCCTATCCCAGAGTTTCAGGGTCTGAGTTCCAGACACTAACAATTGGATTTATCCGGCCTATCCCACACTCTCAGACACTGTATTCCAGACCCTAACCACTGGATTAATTCAGCCTATCCCACACTCTCAGGCACTCTATTTCAGATACTTACCCCGGGATTTTTCCAACCTATCCCAGTCTCTCAAGCAATGCATTCCAGACCCTAACTCCTGGAATATTCCAGCCTATCCCACACTCACACACTGGATTCCAGACCCTAACCCCTGGATTAATCTGGTCTATCCCATAAACTCAGACAATGTATTATAAACCTTAACCCCTGGATTGACCCGGCCACCCCAAATTCTGACACTGTGTTCCAGTCCCTAACCCATGGATTGACGCGGCCACCCCAAACTCTCTGACACTGTGTTCCAGACCCTAACCCCTGGATTGACCTGGCCACCCCAAACTCTCTGACACTGTGTTCCAGACCCTGACCCCTGGATTGACCCGGCCACCCCAAACTCTCTGACACTGTGTTCCAGACCCTAACCCCTGGATTGACCCGGCCACCCCAAACTCTCCGACACTGTGTTCCAGACCCTAACCCCTGGATTGACCCGGTCACCCCAAACACTCTGACACTGTGTTCCAGACCCTAACTCCTGGAATATTCCAGCCTATCGCACACTCACAAACTGTGTTCCAGACCCTAACCCCTGTATTGACCCAGCCACCCAAACTCTCTGACACTGTGTTCCAGTCCCTAACCCATGGATTAATCCGGCAATACACACTCTCAGGCACTGTGTTCCAGACCCTTACCCCTGAATTAATCTGGCCTTTCCCACACTTTCAGACATTGCGTTCCAGACCCTAACTCCTGGATTACTCCAGCCTATCCCACAGTCTCAGGGACTGTGTTCCAGGCACTAACCATTGGATTGACCCGGCCTATTCAACACTCTCAGACACTGAGTTCCAGACACTAAATCCTGGATTATCCCGGCCTCCCCATACTCTCAGGCACTTTGTACCAGACCCTAATCCGGCCTCCCCACACTCTCACACACGGTATTCCAGACCCTAACCCCTGGATTGACCCAGCCTCCCCACACTCTCAGACACTGTATTCCAGACCCTAACCCCTGGATTAATCCGACCTATCCCACACTCTCAGGCACTCTATTCCAGATACATACCCCGGGATTAATCCAACCTATCCCACTCTCTCAAGCACTGCATTCCAGACCCTAACTCCTGGAATATTCCGGCCTATCCCACACTCACACATTGTATTCCAGACCCTAACCCCTGGATTAATCCAGTCTATCCCATAAACTCAGACAATGTATTACAAACCTTAACCCCTGGATTGACCCGGCCTCCCCACACTCTTACACACTCTATTCCAGATCCTAACCCCTGGATTAATCCGGCCTATCGGACACTCTCAGGCACTGTATCCCAGACACCTACCTCTAGATTAATCCGACATATCCCACTCTCTCAAGCACTGTGTTCCAGAACCTAACTCCTGAAATATTCCAGCCTATCCCACAATCTCACACACTGTGTTCCAGACCATAACCCCGGGATTAATCCGGTCTATCCCATAAACCCAGACATTGTATTCCAGACCTTAACACCTGGATTGACCCGGCCAACAGGTCATCTGTTGGGTCATCTGCTCTTGACTGTGGGAGTTAGATTGTCACAGTGCTGTCAGTCTGCTCTTGTTTGGTTGGGTTACATTGACAGAGTGAAGGTCAGTCTACTACTCCCTGGGTTTATTGCGTTCCGAGAGAGGGGTCAGTCCATACTTCCAAGGTTGAGTTACATTGACAGAGTGAGGTCAGTCTGCTCTTCCCTGGGTGTGTAACATTGACAGAGTGGGGTCAGTCTGCTCTTCCCTGGGTGTGTTACATTGACAGAGTGGGGTCAGTCAGCTCTTCACTGGGTGTGTGACATTGACAGAGTGTGGTCAGTCTGCTCTTCACCGGGTGTGTTACATTGACAGAGTGGGGTCAGTCTGCTCTTCACTGGGTGTGTTACATTGACAGAGTGGGGTCAGTCTGCTCTTCACTGGGTGTGTTACATTGACAGAGTGGGGTCAGTCTACTCTTCCCTGGGTGTGTTACATTGACAGAGTGGGGTCAGTCTGCTCTTCAATGGGTGCGTTATATTGACAGAATGGGGTCAGTCTGTTCTTCCCTGGGTGCGTTACATTGACAGAGTAGGGTCAATCTGCTCTTCACTGCGTGTGTGACATTTACAGAGTGGGGTCAGTCTGCTCTTCCCTTGGTGTGTTACATTGACAGAGTGAGGTCAGTCTGCTCTTCCCTGGGTGTGTTACATTGACAGAGTGGGGTCAGTCTGCGCTTGATTCTGTTAGTAATTTTGCAGAGTGAGGTCAGTCTGCTCTTCCCTGGGAGGGTTACATTGTCAGTGTCGGGTCAGCCTGCTCTTCCCTGGGTGTGTTACATTGACAGTGTGGGGTCAGTGTACCCTTCTTCTCTGGGTGTGTTACGCTGACAGAGTGGAGTCAGTCTGCTCTTGCCTGTGTATGTTTATTTGACAGAACGGGGTCAGTCTGCGCTTGATTGTGTGAGTAATTTTGCAGAATGAGGTCAGTCTTCTCTTCCTTCGGTGTGTTACATTGACAGAGTGAGGTCAGTCTGTTCTACCTTGGTTGTGTTACATTGACAGAGTGGGGTAAGTCTACTCTTGCATGGGTGTGTTACATTGACAGAGTGGGGTCAGTCTGCTCTTCCCTGGGTGTGTTACATTGACAGAATGGGGTCAGTCTGCACTTCCCTGGGTGGGTGACATTGACAGAGTGGGGTCAGTCTGCTCTTCACTCGGTGTGTTACATTAACATAGTGGGTCAGTCTGCCCCTCCTGGGTGGGTAACATTGACACAGTGGTGTCCGTCTGCTCATCCCTGGGTGTGTTACATTGACAGACTGAGGTCAGTCTGCTCTTCCCTGGGCGGGTTACATTGACAGAGTGGGGTCAGTCTGCTCTTCCCTGGGTGTGTAACATTGACAGAGTGGGGTCAGTCTGCTCTTCCCTGGTTGGGTTACATTGACAGAGTGGTGTCCTTCAGCTCTTCCCTGGGTGTGTTTCATTGACAGAGTGAGGTCCGTCTGCTCTTCCTTGGGTGTGTGACTTTTACAGAATGGGGTCAGTCTGCTCTTCCCTGGCTGTGGTACATTGACAGAGTGAGGTCAGTCTGCTCTTCCCTGGGGGTGTTACATTGACAGAGTGGGGTCAGTCTCCTCTTCCTTGGGTGTGTTACATTGACAGAGTGGGGTCAGTCTGCTCTTCACTGGGTGCGTTATATTGACTGAGCGGGGTCAGTCTGCTCTTCCCTGGGTGTGTTACATTGACAGAATGGGGTCAGCCTGCTCTTCCCTGGCTGCGTTACATTGGCAGAGTAGGGTCAATCTGCTCTTCACTGCGTGTGTGACATTTACAGAGTGGGGTCAGTCTGCTCTTCCCTGGGTGTGTTACATTGACAGAGTGAGGTCAGTCTGCTCTTCCCTGGGTGTGTTACATTCAAAGAGTGGGGTCACTCTGCTCTTCCCTGTGTGTGTTACATTGAAAGAGTGGGGCCATTCTGCTTGTCCTTGCGTGTGTAACATTGACAGAGTAGGGTCAGTCTGCTCTTCCCTGGGTGTGTTACGCTGACAGAGTGGGGTCAGTCTGCTCTTTCCTGTGTAGGTTACATTGAGAGAGTGGGGTCAGTCTGCTCTTCCCTGGGTGTGTCACATTGACAGAGTGGGGTCAGTCTGCTCTTCCCTGGGTGTATAACATTGACACAGTGGGGTCAGTCTGCTCTTTCCTGTGTCTGTTACACTGACAGAGTGGGGCCAGTCTGCTCTTCCCCGCGTGTGTTACATTGACAGAGTGAGGTCCGTCTGCTCTTCCTTGGGTGTGTTACATTTACAGACTCGGGTCAGTCTGCTCTTCCCTGGCTGTGGTACATTGAGAGAGTGGGATCAGTCTGCTCTTCCCTGGGTGAGTTACATTGACAGCGTGGGGTCAGTCTGCTCTTCACTGGGTGTGTTACATTAACAGAGTGAGGTCCGTCTGCTGTTCCCTGGGTGTGTTACATTGACAGAGTGGGGTCAGTCTGCTCTTACTTGGGTGTGGTCCATTGACAGAGTGGGATCCGTCTGCCCTTCCCTGGAAGGGTTACATTGACAGAGTGGGGTCAGTCTGCTCTTCCCTGTGTGAGTTACATTCAAAGAGTGGGGTCACTCTGCTCTTCCCTGTGTGTGTTACATTGAAAGAGTGGGGTCATTCTGCTTGTCCTTGCGTGTGTATCATTGACAGAGTAGGGTCAGTCTGCTCTTCCCTGCGTGTGTTACACTGACAGAGTGGGGTCAGTCTGCTCTTTCCTGGGTGGGTTACATTGACAGAGTGTGGTCAGTCTGCTCTTCCCTGGGTGTATTACATTGACACAGTGGGGTCAGTCTGCTCTTTCCTGGGTGTGTTACATTGACAGAGTGGGGTCAGTCTGCTCTTCCCTGGGTGTGTCACATTGACAGAGTGTTGTCAGTCTACTCTTCCCTGGGTGTGTTACATTGACAGAGTGAGGTCAGTCTGCTCTTCCCTGGGTGTATTACATTGACACAGTGGGGTCAGTCTGCTCTTTCCTGGGTGTGTTACATTGACAGAGTGGGGTCAGTCTGCTCTTCCCTGTGTGAGTTACATTCAAAGAGTGGGGTCACTCTGCTCTTCCCTGTGTGTGTTACATTGAAAGAGTGGGGTCATTCTGCTTGTCCTTGCGTGTGTATCATTGACAGAGTAGGGTCAGTCTGCTCTTCCCTGCGTGTGTTACACTGACAGAGTGGTGTCCTTCAGCTCTTCCCTGGGTGTGTTTCATTGACAGAGTGAGGTCCGTCTGCTCTTCCTTGGGTGTGTGACTTTTACAGAATGGGGTCAGTCTGCTCTTCCCTGGCTGTGGTACATTGACAGAGTGAGGTCAGTCTGCTCTTCCCTGGGGGTGTTACATTGACAGAGTGGGGTCAGTCTCCTCTTCCCTGGGTGTGTTACATTGACAGAGTGGGGTCAGTCTGCTCTTCACTGGGTGCGTTATATTGACTGAGCGGGGTCAGTCTGCTCTTCCCTGGGTGTGTTACATTGACAGAGTGGGGTCAGTCTGCTCTTCCCTGGGTGTGTTACATTGACAGAATGGGGTCAGCCTGCTCTTCCCTGGCTGCGTTACATTGGCAGAGTGGGGTCAGTCTGCGCTTGATTCTGTTAGTAAATTTGCAGAGTGAGGTCAGTCTGCTCTTCCCTGGGAGGGTTACATTGTCAGTGTGGGGTCAGCCTGCTCTTCCCTGGGTGTGTTACATTGACAGTGTGGGGTCAGTGTACCCTTCTTCTCTGGGTGTGTTACGCTGACAGAGTGGAGTCAGTCTGCGCTTGCCTGTGTATGTTTGTTTGACAGAGCGCGGTCAGTCTGCGCTTGATTGCGTGAGTAATTTTGCAGAATGAGGTCAGTCTTCTCTTCCTTCGGTGTGTTACATTGACAGAGTGAGGTCAGTCTGTTCTACCTTGTTTGTGTTACATTGACAGAGTGGGGTAAGTCTACTCTTGCATGGGTGTGTTACATTGACAGAGTGGGGTCAATCTACTCTTGCCTATTTGAGTTACATTGATAGACTGAGTTCAGTCTGCTCTTCCTTGAGTGTGTGACATTGACAAAGTGGGGTCAGTCTGCTCTTACTTGGGTGTGTTACATTGACAGAGTGGGATCCGTCTGCCCACCCTGGATGAGTTACATTGACAGAGTGGGGTCAGTCTGCTCTTCCCTGTGTGAGTTACATTCAAAGAGTGGGGTCACTCTGCTCTTCCCTGTGTGTGTTACATTGAAAGAGTGGGGCCATTCTGCTTGTCCTTGCGTGTGTAACATTGACAGAGTAGGGTCAGTCTGCTCTTCCCTGGGTGTGTTACGCTGACAGAGTGGGGTCAGTCTGCTCTTTCCTGTGTAGGTTACATTGAGAGAGTGGGGTCAGTCTGCTCTTCCCTGGGTGTGTCACATTGACAGAGTGGGGTCAGTCTGCTCTTCCCTGGGTGTATAACATTGACACAGTGGGGTCAGTCTGTTCTTCCCTGGGTGGGTTACATTGACAGAGTAGGGTCAATCTGCTCTTCACTGCGTGTGTGACATTTACAGAGTAGGGTCAGTCTGCTCTTCCCTGGGTATTTTACGCTGACAGAGTGGGGTCAGTCTGCTCTTCCCTGGGTGTGTTTCATTGACAGACTGGGGTCATTCTGCTCTTCTCTGGCTGTGGTACATTGACAGAGTGAGGTCAGTCTGCTCTTCACTGGGTTTGTTACATTGGCAGTGTGGAGTCACTCGGCTCTTCCCTGGTTGTGTTATATTGACAGAGTGGGGTCAGTCTGCTCTTCTCTGGGTGTGTTACATTGACAGAGTGGTGTCCGTCTGCTCTTCCCTGGGTGTGTTACATTGACAGACTGAGGTCAGTCTGCTCTTCCCTGGGTGCGTTACATTGACAGAGTGGGGTCAGTCTGCTCTTCCCTGGTTGTGTTACATTGACAGAGTGGTGTCCTTCTGCTCTTCCCTGGGTGTGTTTCATTGACAGAGTGAGGTCCGTCTGCTCTTCCTTGGGTGTGTGACATTTACAGACTGGGGTCAGTCTGCTCTTCCCTGGCTGTGGTACATTGACAGAGTGAGGTCAGTCTGCTCTTCCCTGGGTGTGTTACATTGACAGAGTGTGGTCAGTCTGCTCTTCCCTGGGTGTGTTACATTGACAGATTTAGGTCATTCTGCACTTCCCTGGTTGAGTTACATTGACAGAGTGGGGTCAGTCTGCTCTTCCCTGGGTGAGTTACATTGACAGAGTGGGGTCAGTCTGCTCTTCAATGGGTGTGTGACATTGACAGAGTGAGGTCAGTCTTCACGAACAGGGGTTGTGTTACATTGACAGAGTGGGGTCAGTCTACTCTTGCCTATTTGAGTTAAATTGATAGACTGAGGTCAGTCTGCTCTTCCCTGGGTGTGTAACATTGACAGAGTGGGGACAGTCTGCTCTTCCCTCGGCGGGTTACATTGACAGAGTGGGGTCAGTCTGCTCTTCCCTGGGTGTGTAACATTGACAGAGTGGGGTCAGTCTGCTCTTCCCTGGGTGGGTTACATTGACAGAGTGGTGTCAGTCTGCTCTTCCCTGGGTGTTGTTACATTGACAAAGTGGTGTCCGTCTTCTCTTCCCTGGGTGTGTTACATTGACAGAGTGGGGTCAGTCTGCTCTTTCCTGGGTGTGTTACATTGACAGAGTGAGTTCAGTCTGCACTTCCCTGGTTCTGTTACATTGACAGAGTTGGGTCAGTCTGCTATTCCCTGGGTGAGTTACTTTGATAGAGAGGGGGGAAGTCTACACTTCACTGGGTGTGTTAAATTGACAGAGTGGGGTCAGTCTGCAATTCACTGTTTGTGTAACATTGACAGAGTGGGGTCAGTCTGCTTTTCCATGGGTGTGTTGCATTGACAGAGTGGGGTCAGTCTGCTCTTCGCTTGATGCGTTACATTGACAGAGTGGGGTCAGTCTGCTCTTCCCTTGCTGTGTTACATTGACAGACTGGGGTCAATCTGCTCTTCTCTGGGTGTGGTACATTGACAGAGTGGGGTCAGTCTGCTCTTCTCTGTGTGTGTTACATTGACAGAGTGGGGTCAGTGTGCTCTTCCCTGGGTGTGTTACATTGACAGAATGGGGTCCGTCTGCTCTTCCCTGGGTGGGTGACATTGACAGAGTGGGTTCAGTCTGCTCATCTCTGGGTGTGTTACATTGACAGTGTGGGGTCCGTCTGCTCCTCCTGGGTGGGTAACATTGACAGAGTGGTGTCCTTCTGCTCTACCATGGGTGTGTTACATTGACAGACTGAGGTCAGTCTGCTCTTCCCTGGGTGTGTAACATTGACAGAATGGGGTCAATTGGGTCTTCCCTGGGTGGGTTACATTGACAGAGTGGAATCAGTCTGCTCTCCCCTGGGTGTGTCACTTTGACAGAGTGTGGTCAGTCTGCTCTTCCCTGGGTGTGATACATTGACAGAGTGGGGTCAGTCTGCTCTTCCCTGACTGTGTTACATTGACAGAGTGAGGTCCGTCTGCTCTTTCTTGGGTGTGTTACATTTACAGACTCGGGTCAGTCTGCTCTTCCCTGGCTGTGGTACATTGAGAGAGTGGGATCAGTCTGCTCTTCCCTGGGTGAGTTACATTGACAGCGTGGGGTCAGTCTGCTCTTCACTGGGTGTGTTACATTAACAGAGTGAGGTCCGTCTGCTGTTCCCTGGGTGTGTTACATTGACAGAGTGGGGTCAGTCTGCTCTTACTTGGGTGTGGTCCATTGACAGAGTGGGATCCGTCTGCCCTTCCCTGGAAGGGTTACATTGACAGAGTGGGGTCAGTCTGCTCTTCCCTGTGTGAGTTACATTCAAAGAGTGGGGTCACTCTGCTCTTCCCTGTGTGTGTTACATTGAAAGAGTGGGGTCATTCTGCTTGTCCTTGCGTGTGTATCATTGACAGAGTAGGGTCAGTCTGCTCTTCCCTGCGTGTGTTACACTGACAGAGTGGGGTCAGTCTGCTCTTTCCTGGGTGGGTTACATTGAGAGAGTGGGGTCAGTCTGCTCTTCCCTGGGTGTGTCACATTGACAGAGTGTGGTCAGTCTACTCTTCCCTGGGTGTGTTACATTGACAGAGTGAGGTCAGTCTGCTCTTCCCTGGGTGTATTACATTGACACAGTGGGGTCAGTCTGCTCTTTCCTGTGTCTGTTACACTGACAGAGTGGGGTCAGTCTGCTCTTCCCCGCGTGTGTTACATTGAGGGAGTGGGGTCACTCTGCTCTTCCCTGTGGGTGTTACATTGACAGAGTGGGGTCATTCTGCTCTTCACTGGGAGAGTTACTTTGACAGAGTGGGGTCATTCTGCACTTCCCTGGTTGTGTTACATTGACAGAGTGGGGTCAGTATGTTCTTCCCTGGGTGGGTTACATTGACAGAGTAGGGTCAATCTGCTCTTCACTGCGTGTGTGACATTTACAGAGTAGGGTCAGTCTGCTCTTCCCTGGGTATGTTACGCTGAAAGAGTGGGGTCAGTCTGCTCTTCCCTGGCTGTGTTTCATTGACAGACTGGGGTCATTCAGCTCTTCTCTGGCTGTGGTACAGTGACAGAGTGAGGTCAGTCTGCTCTTCACTGGGTTTGTTACATTGGCAGAGTGGAGTCACTCGGCTTTTCCCTGGTTGTGTTATATTGACAGAGTGGGGTCAGTCTGCTCTTCTCTGGGTGTGTTACATTGACAGAGTGGGGTCAGTCTGCTCTTCCCTGGGTGTGTTACATTGACAGAATGGGGTCAGTCTGCTCTTCCCTGGATGGGTGACATTGACAGAGTGGGGTCAGTCTGCTCTTCACTCGGTGTGTTACATTGACAGAGTGGGGTCAGTCTGCCCCTCCTGGGTGGGTAACATTGACAGAGTGGTGTCCGTCTGCTCTTCCCTGGGTGTGTTACATTGACAGACTGAGGTCAGTCTGCTCTTCACTGGGCGGGTTACATTGACAGAGTGGGGTCAGTCTGCTCTTCCCTGGGTGTGTAACATTGACAGACTGGGGTCATCTGCTCTTCCCTGGTTGGGTTACATTGACAGAGTGGTGTCTTTCTGCTCATCCCTGGGTGTGTTTCATTGACAGAGTGAGGTCCGTCTGCTCTTCCTTGGGTGTGTGACATTTACAGACTGGGGTCAGTCTGCTCTTCCCTAGCTGTGGTACATTGACAGAGTGAGGTCAGTCTGCTCTTCCCTGGGTGTGTTACATTGACAGAGTGTGGTCAGTCTGCTCTTCCCTGGGTGTGTTACATTGACAGATTGAGGTCATTCTGCACTTCCCTGGTTGTGTTACATTGACAGAGTGGGGTCAGTCTGCTCTTCCCTGGGTGAGTTACATTGACAGTGTGGGGTCAGTCTGCACTATCACGGGTTGTGTTATATTGACAGAGTGGGGTCAGTCTACTCTTGCCTATTTATGTTAAATAGATAGACTGAGGTCAGTCAGCTCTTCCCTGGGTGTGTAACATTGACAGAGTGGGGCCAGTCTGCTCTTCCCTGGGTGTGTAACATGGACAGAGTGGGGTCAGTCTGCTCTTCACTGGGTGGGTTACATTGACAGAGTGGGGTCAGTCTGGTATTCCCTGTATGAGTTACATTCAAAGAGTGGGGTCACTCTGCTCTTCCCTGTGTGTGTTACATTGCCAGAGTGGGGTCATTCTGCTTGTCCTTGCGTGTGTTAGATTGACAGAGTGGTGTCAGTCTGCTCTTACCTGGGTGTGTTACACTGACAGAGTGGGGTCAGTCTGCTCTTCACTGCGTGTGTTACATTGACAAAGTGGGATCAGTCTGCTCTTCCCTGGGTGTGTGACATTGACAGAGTGGTGTCAGTCTGCTCTTCCCTGGGTGTGTTACATTGACAGACTGGGGTCAGTCTGCCCTTCTCTGGGTGTGTTACATTGACAGAGTGGTGTCAGTCTGCTCTTCCCTGGGTGTTGTTACATTGACAGAGTGGGGTCAGTCTGCTCTTCCCTCGGTGTGTTACATTGACAGAGAGAGGTCAGTCTGCACTTCCCTGCTGGTTTTACATTGACAGAGTGGGGTCAATCTGCTATTCCCTGGGTGAGTTACTTTGACAGAGAGGGGGGAGGTCTGCACTTCACTGGGTGTGTTAAATTGACAGAGTGGGGTCAGTCTGCAATTCACTGGTTGTGTTACATTGACAGAGTGGGGTCAGTCTGCTTTTCCCTGGGTGTGTTACATTGACAGAGTGGGGTCAGTCTGCTCTTCGCTTGGTGCGTTACATTGACAGAGTGGGGTCAGTCTGCTCTTCCCTGGGTGTGTTACATTGACAGAGTGGGGTCAGTCTGCCCTTCCATGGCTTTGTTACATTGACAGACTGGGGTCATTCTGCTCTTCTCTGGCTGTGGTACATTGACAGAGTGGGGTCAGTCTGCTCTTCTCTGGGCGTGTTACATTGACAGAGTGGGGTCAGTCTGCTCTTCCCTGGGTGTGTTACATTGACAGATTGGGGTCCGTCTGCTCTTCCCTGGGTGGGTGACATTGACAGAGTGGGATCAGTCTGCTCTTCACTCGGTGTGTTACATTGTCAGAGTGGGGTCAGTCTGCTCTTCTCTGGGTGTGTTACATGGACAGTGTGGGGTCCGTCTGCTCCACCTGGGTGGGTAACATTGACAGAGTGGTGTCCTTCTGCTCTTCCCTGGGTGTGTTACATTGCCAGAGTGGGGTCATTCTGCTTGTCCTTGCGTGTGTTAGATTGACAGAGTGGGGTCAATCTGCTCTTACCTGGGTGGGTTACATTGACAGAGTGGGATCAGTCTGCTCTACCCTGGGAGTGTCACTTTGACATAGTGTGGAACGTCTGCTCTTCCCTGGGTGTGTTAAATTGACAGAGTGGGGTCAGTCTGCACTTCCCTGACTGTATTACATTGACAGAGTGGGGTCAGTCTGCTCTTCCCTGGATGAGTTACAGTGACAGAGTGGGGTCAGTCTGCTCATCCCTGGGTGTGTCACATTGACAGAGCGTGGTCAGTCTACTCTTCCCTGGGTGTGTTACATTGACAGACTGGGGTCAGTCTTCTCTTCCCTGGGTGTATTACATTGACGCAGTGGGGCCAGTCTGCTCTTCCCTGGGTGTGTTACATTGACAGTCTAATGTCAGCCTGCTCTTCCTTGGTGGTTTACATTGACAGAGTGAGGTCTGTCTACTCTTCCCTGGGTGCGTTACATTGACAGACTGGGGTCATGCTGCTCTTCCCTGGGTGTGTTACATTGACAGAGTGGTGTCAGTCTGCTCTTCCCTGGGTGTTGTTACATTGACAGAGTGGTTTCCGTCTGCTCTTACCTGGGTGTGTTACATTGACAGAGTGGGGTCAGTCTGCTCTTCCCTGGGTGTGTTACATTGACAGAGTGAGGTCAGTCTGCTCTTCCCTGGGTGTGTTAAATTGACAGAGTGGGGTCAGTCTGCACTTCACTGGTTGTGTTAAATTCACAGAGTGGGGTCTTTCTGCACTTCCCTGGGTGGGTGACATTGACAGAGTGGAGTCAGTCTGCTCTTCTCTGGCTGTGGTACATTGACAGAGTGAGGTCAGTCTGTTCTTCCCTGGGTGGGTTACATTGACAGAGTAGTGTCAATCTGCTCTTCACTGGGAGAGTTACTTTGACAGAGTGGGGTCATTCTGCTTTCCCTGGTTGTGTTACATTGACAGAATGGGGTCAGTCTGTTCTTCCCTGGGTGGGTTACATTGACAAAGTAGGGTCAATCTGTTCTTCCCTGGGTATGTTACGCTGACAGAGTGGGGTCAGTCTGCTCTTCCCTGGCTATGTTTCATTGAGAGACTGGGGTCATTCTGTTCTTCTCTGGCTGTGGTACATTGACAGAGTGAGGCCAGTCTGCTCTTCACTGGGTGTGTTACATTGGCAGAGCGGTGTCACTGGGCTCTTCCCTGGTTGAGTTATATTGACAGAGTGGGGTCAGTCTGCTCTTCTCTGGGTGTGTTACATTGACAGAGTAGGGTCAGTCTGCTCTTCCCTGGGTGTGTTACATTGACAGAATGGGGTCAGTCTGCTCTTCCCTGGGTGGGTGACATTGACAGAGTGGGTTCAGTCCGCTCTTCACTCGGTGTGTTACATTGACAGACTGGGGTCAGTCTGCCCCTCCTGGGAGGGTAACCTTGACAGAGTGGTGTCCGTCTGCTCTTCCCTGGGTGTGTTACATTGACAGACTGAGGTCAGTATGCTCTTCCCTGGGCGGGTTACATTGACAGAGTGGGGTCAGTCTGCTCTTCCCTGGGTGTGTAACATTGACAGAGTGGGGTCATCTGCTCTTCCCTGGTTGGGTTACATTGACAGAGTGGTGTCCTTCTGCTCTTCCCTGGGTGTGTTTCATTGACAGAGTGAGGTCCGTCTGCTCTTCCTTGGGTGTGTGACATTGACAGACTGGGGTCAGTCTGCACTTCCCTGGTTGTGTTACATTGACAGAGTGGGGTCAGTCTGCTCTTCCCTGGGTTTGTTACATTGACAGAGTGTGGTCAGTCTGCTCTTCCCTGGGTGTGTTACATTGACAGAGTGTGGTCAGTCTGCTCTTCCCTGGGTGTGTTACATTGACAGATTGAGGTCATTCTGCACTTCCCTGGTTGTGTTACGTTGACAGAGTGGGGTCAGTCTGCTCTTCCCTGGGTGAGTTACATTGACAGAGTGTGGTCAGTCTGCTCTTCCCTGGGTGTGTTACATTGACAGATTTAGGTCATTCTGCACTTCCCTGGTTGTGTTACATTGACAGAGTGGGGTCAGTCTGCTCTTCCCTGGGTGAGTTACATTGACAGAGTGGGGTCAGTCTGCTCTTCACTGGGTGGGTTACATTAACAGAGTGAGGTCAGTCTGCTCTTCCCTGGGTGTGTTACATTGACAGAGTGAGGTCAGTCTGCACTAACACGGTTTGTGTTACATTGACAGAGTGAGGTCAGTCTGCACTTCCCTGGTTGTTTTACATTGACAGAGTGGGGTCAATCTGCTATTCCCTGGGTGAGTTACTTTGACAGAGAGGGGGGAGGTCTGCACTTCACTGGGTGTGTTAAATTGACAGAGTGGGGTCAGTCTGCTTTTCCCTGGGTGTGTTACATTGACAGAGTGGGGTCAATCTGCTATTCCCTGGGTGAGTTACTTTGACAGAGAGGAGGGAGGTCTGCAATTCACTGGTTGTGTTACATTGACAGAGTGGTGTCCGTCTGCTTTTCCCTGGTTGTGTTACATTGACAGAGTGGGGTCAGTCTGCTCTTCGCTTGGTGCGTTACATTGATAGATTGGGGTCAGTCTGCTCTTCCCTGGGTGTGTTACATTGACAGAGTGGGGTCAGTCTGCACTTCACTGGGTGTGTTAAATTGACAGAGTGGGGTCAGTCTGCTTTTCCCTGGGTGTGTTACATTGACAGAGTGGGGTCAGTCTGCTCTTCCCTGGGTGTGTTACATTGACAGATTGGGGTCCGTCTGCTCTTCTCTGGGTGGGTGACATTGACAGAGTGGGATCAGTCTGCTCTTCAGTCGGTGTGTTACTTTGTCAGAGTGGGGTCAGTCTGCTCTTCTCTGGGTGTGTTACATGGACAGTGTGGGGTCCGTCTGCTCTACCTGGGTGGGTAACATTGACAGAGTGGGGTCAGTCTGCTCTTCTCTGGGTGTGTTACATTGACATAGTGGGGTCAGTCTGCTCTTCCCTGGGTGTGTTACATTGACAGATTGGGGTCTGTCTGTTCTTCCCTGGGTGGGTGACATTGACAGAGTGGGATCAGTCTGCTCTTCACTCGGTGCATTAAATTGACAGAGTGGGGTCAGTCTGCTCTTCGCTTGGTGCGTTACATTGACAGAGTGGGGTCAGTCTGCTCTTCCCTTGGTGTGTTACATTGACAGAGTGGGGTCAGTCTGCTCTTCCCTGGGTGTGTAACATTGATAGAGTGTGGACAGTCTGCTCTTCCCTGGGTGTGTAACATTGACAGAGTGGGGTCAGTCTGCTCTTCACTGGGTGGGTTACATTGACAGAGTGGGGTCAGTCTGGTATTCCCTGTATGAGTTACATTCAAAGAGTGGGGTCACTCTGCTCTTCCCTGTGTGTGTTACATTGCCAGAGTGCGGTCATTCTGCTTGTCCTTGCGTGTGTTAGATTGACAGAGTGGGGTCAGTCTGCTCTTACCTGGGTGTGTTACACTGACAGAGTGGGGTCAGTCTGCTCTTCCCTGGGTGTGTTACATTGACAGACTGGGGTCAGTTTGCCCTTCTCTGGGTGTGTTACATTGACAGAGTGGTGTCCGTCTGCTCTTACCTGGGTGTGTTACATTGACAGAGTGAGGTCAGTCTGCACTTCCCTGGTTGTTTTACATTGACAGAGTGGGGTCAATCTGCTATTCCCTGGGTGAGTTACTTTGACAGAGAGGGGGGAGGTCTGCACTTCACTGGGTGTGTTAAATTGACAGAGTGGGGTCAGTCTGCTTTTCCCTGGGTGTGTTACATTGACAGAGTGGGGTCAATCTGCTATTCCCTGGGTGAGTTACTTTGACAGAGAGGGGGGAGGTCTGCAATTCACTGGTTGTGTTACATTGACAGAGTGGGGTCAGTCTGCTTTTCCCTGGTTGTGTTACATTGACAGAGTGGGGTCAGTCTGCTCTTCGCTTGGTGCGTTACATTGATAGAGTGGGGTCAGTCTGCTCTTCCCTGGGTGTGTTACAT
The DNA here is from genome assembly GCF_047496795.1 of Chiloscyllium punctatum. Taxonomy (NCBI): domain Eukaryota; kingdom Metazoa; phylum Chordata; class Chondrichthyes; order Orectolobiformes; family Hemiscylliidae; genus Chiloscyllium; species Chiloscyllium punctatum. The sequence goes on from NC_092742.1 coordinate 134,933,268, forward strand.
TGACAGAGTGGTGTCAGTCTGCTCTTCCCTGGGTGTGTTGCATTGACAGACTGGGGTCAGTCTGCTCTTCTCTGGCTGTGGTACATTGACAGAGTGGGGTCAGTCTGCTCTTCCCTGGGTGTGTTACATTGACAGATTGGGGTCCGTCTGCTCTTCTCTGGGTGGGTGACATTGACAGAGTGGGATCAGTCTGCTCTTCAGTCGGTGTGTTACTTTGTCAGAGTGGGGTCAGTCTGCTCTTCTCTGGGTGTGTTACATGGACAGTGTGGGGTCCGTCTGCTCTACCTGGGTGGGTAACATTGACAGAGTGGGGTCAGTCTGCTCTTCTCTGGGTGTGTTACATTGACATAGTGGGGTCAGTCTGCTCTTCCCTGGGTGTGTTAATTTGACAGATTGGGGTCTGTCTGCTCTTCCCTGGGTGGGTGACATTGACAGAGTGGGATCAGTCTGCTCTTCACTCGGTGCATTACATTGACAGAGTGGGGTCAGTCTGCTCTTCGCTTGGTGCGTTACATTGACAGAGTGGGGTCAGTCTGCTCTTCCCTTGGTGTGTTACATTGACAGAGTGGGGTCAGTCTGCTCTTCCCTGGCTGTGTTACATTGACAGACTGGGGTCATTCTGCTCTTCTCTGGCTGTGGTACATTGACAGAGTGGGGTCAGTCTGCTCTTGACTGGGTGTGTTACATTGACAGAGTGGGGTCAGTCTGCTCTTCCCTGGGTATGTTACATTGACAGATTGGGGTCTGTCTGCTCTTCCCTGGGTGGGTGACATTGACAGAGTGGGATCAGTCTGCTCTTCGCTCGGTGCGTTACATTGACAGAGTGGGGTCAGTCTGCTCTTCTCTGGGTGTGTTACATGGACAGTGTGGGGTCAGTCTGCTCCACCTGGGTGGGTAACATTGACAGAGTGGTGTCCTTCTGCTCTTCCCTGGGTGTGTTACATTGACAGACTGAGGTCAGCCTGCTCTTCCCTGGGTGTTGTTACATTGACAGAGTGGTGTCCGTCTGCTCTTACCTGGGTGTGTTACATTGACAGAGTGGGGTCAGTCTGCTCTTCCCTGGGTGTGTTACATTGACAGAGTGAGGTCACTCTGCTCTTCCCTGGGTGTGTTAAATTGACAGAGTGGGGTCAGTCTGCACTTCACTGGTTGTGTTAAATTCACAGAGTGGGGTCAGTCTGCTCTTTCATGGTTGTGTTAAATTGACAGAGTGGGGTCAGTCTGTTCTTCCCTGGGTGGGTTACATTGACAGGGTAGGGTCAATCTGTTCTTCCCTGGGTATGTTACGCTGACGGAGTGGGGTCAGTCTGCTCTTCCCTGGCTGTGTTTCATTGAGATACTGGGGTCATTCTGCTCTTCTCTGGCTGTGGTACATTGACAGAGTGAGGTCAGTCTGCTCTTCACTGGGTGTGTTACATTGGCAGAGCGGTGTCACTGGGCTCTTCCCTGGTTGAGTTATATTGACAGAGTGGGGTCAGTCTGCTCTTCTCTGGGTGTGTTACATTGACAGAGTGGGGTCAGTCTGCTCTTCACTCGGTGTGTTACATTGACAGAGTGGGGTCAGTCTGCCCCTCCTGGGTGGGTAACATTGACAGAGTGGTGTCCGTCTGCTCTTCCCTGGGTGTGTTACATTGACAGACTGAAGTCAGTCTGCTCTTCCCTGGGCGGGTTACATTGATAGAGTGGGGTCAGTCTGCTCTTCCCTGCGTGTGTAACATTGACAGAGTGGGGTCATCTGCTCTTCCCTGGTTGGGTACATTGACAGAGTGGTGTCCTTCTGCTCTTCCCTGGGTGTGTTACATTGACAGAGTGAGGTCCGTCTGCTCTTCCTTGGGTGTGTGACATTTACAGACTGGGGTCAGTCTTCTCTTCGCTAGCTGTGGTACATTGACAGAGTGAGGTCAGCCTGCTCTTCCCTGGGTGTGTTACATTGAGAGAGTGTTGTCAGTCTGCTCTTCCCTGGGTGTGTTACATTGACAGATTGAGGTCATTCTGCACTTCCCTGGTTGTGTTACATTGACAGAGTGGGGTCAGTCTGCTCTTCCCTGGGGGAGTTACATTGAGAGAGTGGGGTCAGTCTGCTCTTCCCTGGGTGTGTTACATTGACAGAGTGAGGTCAGTCTGCACTAACACGGGTTGTGTTACATTGACAGAGTTGGGTCAGTCTACTCTTGCCTATTTGAGTTAAATTGATAGACTGAGGTCAGTCTGCTCTTCCCTGGGTGTGTAACATTGACAGAGTGGGGCCAGTCTGCTCTTCCCTGGGTGTGTAACATTGACAGAGTGGGGTCAGTCTGCTCTTCCCTGGGTGGGTTACATTGCCAGAGTGGGGTCATTCTGCTTGTCCTTGCGTGTGTTAGATTGACAGAGTGGGGTCAGTCTGCTCTTACCTGGGTGTGTTACACTGACAGAGTGGGGTCAGTCTGCTCTTCACTGCGTGTGTTACATTGACAAAGTGGGGTCAGTCTGCTCTTCCCTGGGTGTGTTACATTGACAGTGTGGTGTCAGTCTGCTCTTCCCTGGGTGTGTTACATTGACAGACTGGGGTCAGTCTGCCCTTCTCTGGGTGTGTTACATTGACAGAGTGGTGTCAGTCTGCTCTTCCCTGGGTGTTGTTACATTGACAGAGTGGTGTCCGTCTGCTCTTACCCGGGTGTGTTACATTGACAGAGTGGGGTCAGTCTGCTCTTCCCTGGGTGTGTTACATTGACAGAGTGAGGTCAGTCTGCACTTCCCTGGTTTTTTTAAATTGACAGAGTGGGGTCAATCTGCTATTCCCTGGGTGAGTTACTTTGACAGAGAGGGGGGAGGTCTGCACTTCACTGGGTGTGTTAAATTGACAGAGTGGGGTCAGTCTGCAATTCACTGGTTGTGTTACATTGACAGAGTCGGGTCAGTCTGCTTTTCCCTGGGTGTGTTACTTTGACAGAGTGGGGTCAGTCTGCTCTTCGCTTGGTGCGTTACATTGACAGAGTGGGGTCAGTCTGCTCATCCCTGGGTGTGTTACATTGACAGAGTGGGGTCAGCCTGCTCTTCCCTGGCTGTGTTACATTGACAGACTGGGGTCTTCCTGCTCTTCTCTGGCTGTGGTACATTGACAGAGTGGGGTCAGTCTGCTCTTCTCTGGGTGTGTTACATTGACAGAGTGGGGTCAGTCTGCTCTTCCCTGGGTGTGTTACATTGACAGATTGGGGTCCGTCTGCTCTTCCCTCGGTGGGTGACTTTGACAGAGTGAGATCAGTCTGCTCTTCATCCGGTGTGTTACATTGACAGAGTGGGGTCAGTCTGCTCTTCCCTGGGTGAGTTACATTGACAGCGTGGGGTCAGTCTGCTCTTCACTGGGTGTGTTACATTAACAGAGTGCGGTCAGTCTGCTCTTCCCTGGGTGTGTTACATTGACAGAGTGGGGTCACTCTACTCTTGCCTATTTGAGTTAAATTGATAGACTGAGGTCAGTCTGCTCTTCCCTGAGTGTGTGACATTGACAAAGTGGGGTCAGTCTGCTCTTACTTGGGTGTGTTACATTGACAGAGTGGGATCCGTCTGCCCTTCCCTGGATGGGTTACATTGACAGAGTGGGGTCCGTCTGCTCTTCCCTGTGTGAGTTACATTCAAAGAGTGGGGTCACTCTGCTCTTTCCTGTGTGTGTTACATTGAAAGAGTGGGGTCATTCTGCTTGTCCTTGCGTGTGTAACATTGACGGAGTAGGGTCAGTCTGCTCTTCCCTGGGAGTGTTACACTGACAGAGTGGGGTCAGTCTGCTCTTTCCTGGGTGGGTTACATTGAGAGAGTGGGGTCAGTCTGCTCTTCCCTGGGTGTGTCACATTGACAGAGTGTGGTCAGTCTACTCTTCCCTGGGTGTGTTACATTGACAGAGTTGGGTCAGTCTGCTCTTCCCTGGGTGTATTACATTGACACAGTGGGGTCAGTCTGCTCTTTCCTGTGTCTGTTACACTGACAGAGTGGGGTCAGTCTGCTCTTCCCTGCGTGTGTTACATTGAGAGAGTGGGGTCACTCTGCTCTTCCCTGTGTGTGTTACATTGACAGAGGGGGGTCATTCTGCTTGTCCTTGCGTGTGTAACATTGACAGTGTAGGGTCAGTCTGCTCTTCCCTGGGTGTGTTACGCTGACAGAGAGGGGTCAGTCTGCTCTTCCCTGGGTGGGTGACATTGACAGAGTGGAGTCAGTCTGCTCTTCTCTGGCTGTGGTACATTGACAGAGTGAGGTCAGTCTGTTCTTCCCTGAGTGGGTTACATTGACAGAGTAGGGTCAATCTGCTCTTCACTGGGAGAGTTACTTTGACAGAGTGGGGTCATTCTGCACTTCCCTGGTTGTGTTACATTGACAGAGTGGGGTCAGTCTGTTCTTCCCTGGGTGGGTTACATTGACAGAGTAGGGTCAATCTGCTCTTCCCTGGGTATGTTACGCTGACAGAGTGGGGTCAGTCTGCTCTTCCCTGGCTGTGTTTCATTGAGAGACTGGGGTCATTCTGCTCTTCTCTGGCTGTGGTACATTGACAGAGTGGGGTCAGTCTGCTCTTCCCTGGCTGTGTTTCATTGAGAGACTGGGGTCATTCTGCTCTTCTCTGGCTGTGGTACATTGACAGAGTGAGGTCAGTCTGCTCTTCACTGGGTGTGTTACATTGGCAGAGCGGTGTCACTCGGCTCTTCCCTGGTTGAGTTATATTGACAGAGTGGGGTCAGTCTGCTCTTCTCTGGGTGTGTTACATTGACAGAGTGGGGTCAGTCTGCTCTTCCCTGGGTGTGTTACATTGACAGAATGGGGTCAGTCTGCTCTTCCCTGGGTGGGTGACATTGACAGAGAGGGGTCAGTCTGCTCTTCACTCGGTGTGTTACATTGACAGAGTGGGGTCAGTCTGCCCCTCCTGGGTGGGTAACATTGACAGAGTGGTGTCCGTCTGCTCTTCCCTGGGTGTGTTACATTGACAGACTGAGGTCAGTCTGCTCTTCCCTGGGCGGGTTACATTGACAGAGTGGGGTCAGTCTGCTCTTCCCTGGGTGTGTAACATTGACAGAGTGGGGTCATCTGCTCTTCCCTGCGTGTGTTACATTGAGAGAGTGGGGTCACTCTGCTCTTCCCTGTGTGTGTTACATTGACAGAGGGGGGTCATTCTGCTTGTCCTTGCGTGTGTAACATTGACAGTGTAGGGTCAGTCTGCTCTTCCCTGGGTGTGTTACGCTGACAGAGTGGGGTCAGTCTGCTCTTCCCTGGGTGGGTGACATTGACAGAGTGGAGTCAGTCTGCTCTTCTCTGGCTGTGGTACATTGACAGAGTGAGGTCAGTCTGTTCTTCCCTGAGTGGGTTACATTGACAGAGTAGGGTCAATCTGCTCTTCACTGGGAGAGTTACTTTGACAGAGTGGGGTCATTCTGCACTTCCCTGGTTGTGTTACATTGACAGAGTGGGGTCAGTCTGTTCTTCCCTGGGTGGGTTACATTGACAGAGTAGGGTCAATCTGCTCTTCCCTGGGTATGTTACGCTGACAGAGTGGGGTCAGTCTGCTCTTCCCTGGCTGTGTTTCATTGAGAGACTGGGGTCATTCTGCTCTTCTCTGGCTGTGGTACATTGACAGAGTGGGGTCAGTCTGCTCTTCCCTGGCTGTGTTTCATTGAGAGACTGGGGTCATTCTGCTCTTCTCTGGCTGTGGTACATTGACAGAGTGAGGTCAGTCTGCTCTTCACTGGGTGTGTTACATTGGCAGAGCGGTGTCACTCGGCTCTTCCCTGGTTGAGTTATATTGACAGAGTGGGGTCAGTCTGCTCTTCTCTGGGTGTGTTACATTGACAGAGTGGGGTCAGTCTGCTCTTCCCTGGGTGTGTTACATTGACAGAATGGGGTCAGTCTGCTCTTCCCTGGGTGGGTGACATTGACAGAGAGGGGTCAGTCTCCTCTTCACTCGGTGTGTTACATTGACAGAGTGGGGTCAGTCTGCCCCTCCTGGGTGGGTAACATTGACAGAGTGGTGTCCGTCTGCTCTTCCCTGGGTGTGTTACATTGACAGACTGAGGTCAGTCTGCTCTTCCCTGGGCGGGTTACATTGACAGAGTGGGGTCAGTCTGCTCTTCCCTGGGTGTGTAACATTGACAGAGTGGGGTCATCTGCTCTTCCCTGGTTGGGTTACATTGACAGGGTGGTGTCCTTCTGCTCTTCCCTGTGTGTGTTTCATTGACAGAGTGAGGTCCGTCTGCTCTTCCTTGGGTGTGTGACATTTACAGACTGGGTTCAGTCTGCTCTTCCCTAGCTGTGGTACATTGACAGAGTGAGGTCAGTCTGCTCTTCCCTGGATGTGTTACATTGACAGAGTGTGGTCAGTCTGCTCTTCCCTGGGTTTGTTACATTGACAGATTGAGGTCATTCTGCACTTCCCTGGTTGTGTTACATTGACAGAGTGGGGTCAGTCTGCTCTTCCCTGGTTGAGTTACATTGACAGAGTGGGGTCAGTCTGCACTAACACGGGTTGTGTTACGTTGACAGATTGGGGTCAGTCTCTTCTTGCCTTTTTGAGTTAAATTGATAGACTGAGGTAAGTCTGCTCTTCCCTGGGTGTGTAACATTGACAGAGTGGGGCCAGTCTGCTCTTCCCTGCGTGTGTAACATTGACAGAGTGGGGTCAGTCTGCTCTTCCCTGGGTGGGTTACATTGACAGAGGGGGGTCAGCCTGCTCTTCCCTGTATGAGTTACATTCAAAGAGTGGGGTCACTCTGCTCTTCCCTGTGTGTGTTACATTGCCAGAGTGGGGTCATTCTGCTTGTCCTTGCGTGTGTTACATTGACAGAGTGGGGTCAGTCTGCTCTTACCTGGGTGTGTTACACTGACAGAGTGGGGTCAGTCTGCTCTTCACTGCGTGTGTTACATTGAGAGAGTGGGGTCAGTCTGCTCTTCCCTGGGTGTGTTACATTGACAGAGTGGTGTCAGTGTGCTCTTCCCTGGGTGTGTTACATTGACAGAGTGGTGTCCTTCTGCTCTTCCCTGGGTGTGTTCCATTGACAGACTGAGGTCAGTCTGCTCTTCCCTGGGTGTGTAACATTGACAGAGTGAGGTCCGTCTGCTCTTCCTTGGGTGTGTGACATTTACAGACTGGGTTCAGTCTGCTCTTCCCTAGCTGTGGTACATTGACAGAGTGAGGTCAGTCTGCTCTTCCCTGGATGTGTTACATTGACAGAGTGGGGTCAGTCTGCACTTCCCTGGTTGTTTTACAATGACAGAGTGGGGTCAGCCCGCTATTCCCTGGGTGAGTTACTTTGACAGAGAGGGGGGAGGTCTGCACTTTACTGGGTGTGTTAAATTGACAGAGTGGGGTCAGTCTGCAATTCACTGGCTGTGTTACATTGACAGAGTGGGGTCAGTCTGCTTTTCCCTGGGTGTGTTACATTGACAGAGTGGGGTCAGTCTGCTCTTCGCTTGTTGCGTTACATTGACAGAGTGGGGACAGTCTGCTCTTCCCTGGGTGTGTTACATTGACAGAGTGGGGTCAGTCTGCTCTTCCCTGGCTGTGTTACATTGACAGACCGGGGTCATTATGCTCTTCTCTGGCTGTGGTACATTGACAGAGTGGGGTCAGTCTGCTCTTCTCTGGGTGTGTTACATTGACAGAGTGGGGTCCGTCTGCTCTTCCCTGGGTGTGTTACATTGTCAGATTGGGGTCCTTCTGCTCCTCCCTGGGTGGGTGACATTGACAGAGTGGGATCAGTCTGCTCTTCACTCGGTGTGTTACATTGACAGTGTGCGGTCAGGCTGCTCTTCTATAGGTGTGTTACATGGACAGTGTGGGGTCCGTCTGCTCCACCTGGGTGGGTAACATTGACAGAGTGGTGTCCTTCTGCTCTTCCCTGGGTGTGTTCCATTGACAGACTGAGGTCAGTCTGCTCTTCCCTGGGTGTGTAACATTGACAGAGTGGGGTCAATCTGCTCTTACCTAGGTGGGTTACATTGACAGATTGGGATCAGTCTGCTCTACCCTGGGTGTGTCACTTTGACAGAGTGTGGTCCGTCTACTCTTCCCTGGGTGTGTTAAATTGACAGAGTGGGGTCAGTCTGCACTTCCCTGACTGTATTACATTGACAGAGTGGGGTCAGTCTGCTCTTCCCTGGATGAGTTACAGTGACAGAGTGGGGTCAGTCTGCTCATCCCTGGGTGTGTCACATTGACAGAGCGTGGTCAGTCTACTCTTCCCTGGGTGTGTTACATTGACAGACTGGGGTCAGTCTTCTCTTCCCTGGGTGTATTACATTGACGCAGTGGGGTCAGTCTGCTCTTCCCTGGGTGTGTTACATTGACAGAGTGGGGTCAGTCTGCTCTTCCCTGGGTGTGTTACATTGACAGACTGATGTCAGCCTGCTCTTCCTTGGTGGTTTACATTGACAGAGTGAGGTCCGTCTGCTCTTCCCTGGGTGCGTTACATTGACAGACTGGGGTCATGCTGCTCTTCCCTGGCTGTGGTACATTGACAGAGTGAGGTCAGTCTGCTCTTCACTGGGTGTGTCACATTGACAGAGCGTGGTCAGTCTACTCTTCACTGGGTTGTTTACATTGACAGACTGGGGTCAGTCTTCTCTTCCCTGGGTGTATTACATTGACGCAGTGGGGTCAGTCTGCTCTTCCCTGGGTGTGTTACATTGACAGTCTGATGTCAGCCTGCTCTTCCTTGGTGGTTTACATTGACAGAGTGAGGTCCGTCTGCTCTTCCCTGGGTGCGTTACATTGACAGACTGGGGTCATGCTGCTCTTCCCTGGCTGTGGTACATTGACAGAGTGAGATCAGTCTGCTCTTCACTGGGTGTGTTAAATTGACAGAGTGGGGTCAATCTGCTCTTCCCTGGGTGTGTTACATTGACAGAGTGGTGTCAGTCTGCTCTTCCCTGGGTGTGTTACATTGACAGAGTGGTGTCCGTCTGCTCTTACCTGGGTGTGTTACATTGACAGAGTCGGGTCAGTCTACTCTTCCATGGGTGTGTTACATTGACAGAGTGAGGTCAGTCTGCTCTTCACTGGGTGTGTTAAATTGACAGAGTGGTGTCAGTCTTCTCTTACCTGGGTGTGTTACATTGACAGAGTGAGGTCAGTCTGCACTTCCCTGGTTGTTTTACATTGACAGTGTGGGGTCAGTCTGCTATTCCCTGGGTGAGTTACTTTGACAGAGAGGGCGGAGGTCTGCACTTCACTGGGTGTGTTAAATTGACAGAGTGTGGTCAGTCTGCAATTCACTGGTTGTGTTACATTGACAGAGTGTGGTCAGTCTGCTTTTCCCTGGGTGTGTTACATTGACAGAGTGGGGTCAGTCTGCTCTTCGCTTGGTGCGTTACATTGACAGAGTGGGGTCAGTCTGCTCTTCCCTGGGCGGGTTACATTGACAGAGTGGGGTCAGTCTGCTGTTCTCTGGATGTGTCACATTGACAGACTGGGGTCATTCTCCTCTTCTCTGGCTGTGGTAAATTGACAGAGTGGGGTCAGTCTGCTCTTCTCTGGGTGTGTTACATTGACAGAGTGGGGTCAGTCTGCTCTTCCCTGGGTGTGTTACTTTAACAGATTGGGGTCCGTCTGCTCTTCCCTGGGTGGGTGACATTGAAAGAGTGGGATCAGTCTGCTCTTCACTCGGTGTGTTACATTGACAGAGTGGGGTCAGTCTGCTCTTCTCTAGGTGTGTTACATGGACAGTGTGGGGTCCGTCTGCTCCACCTGGGTGGGTAACATTGACAGAGTGGTGTCCGTCTGCTCTTCCCTGGGTGTGTTACATTGACAGACTGAGGTCAGTCTGCTCTTCCCTGGGTGTGTAACATTGACAGAGTGGGGTCAATCTGCTCTTACCTGGGTGGGTTACATTGACAGAGTGGGATCAGTCTGCTCTACCCTGGGTGTGTCACTTTGACAGAGTGTGGTCCGTCTGCTCTTCCCTGGGTGTGTTAAATTGACAGAGTTGGGTCAGTCTGCACTTCCCTGACTGTATTACATTGACAGAGTGGGGTCAGTCTGCTCTTCCCTGGATGAGTTACAGTGACAGAGTAGGGTCAGTCTGCTCATCCCTGGGAGTGTCACATTGACAGAGCGTGGTCAGTCTACTCTTCCCTGGGTGTGTTACATTGACAGACTGGGGTCAGTCTTCTCTTCCCTGGGTGTATTACATTGACGCAGTGGGGTCAGTCTGCTCTTCCCTGGGTGTGTTACATTGACAGAGTGGGGTCAGTCTGCTCTTCCCTGTGTGTGTTACATTGACTGACTGATGTCAGCCTGCTCTTCCTTGGTGGTTTACATTGACAGAGTGAGGTCCGTCTGCTCTACCCTGGGTGCGTTACATTGACAGACTGGGGTCATGCTGCTCTTCCCTGGGTGTGTTACATTGACAGAGTGAGGTCAGTCTGCTCTTCTCTAGGTGTGTTACATGGACAGTGTGGGGTCCGTCTGCTCCACCTGGGTGGGTAACATTGACAGAGTGGTGTCCTTCTGCTCTTCCCTGGTTGTGTTACATTGACAGAGTGGGGTCAGTCTGCTCTTCCCTGGGTGAGTTACTTTGACAGAGAGGGGGGAGGTCTGCACTTCACTGGGTGTGTTAAATTGACAGAGTGGGGTCAGTCTGCAATTCAATGGTTGTGTTACATTGACAGAGTGGGGTCAGTCTGCTTTTCCCTGGGTGTGTTACATTGACAGAGTGGGGCCAGTCTGCTCTTCCCTGGGTGTGTTACATTGACAGAGTGTGTTCAGTCTGCACTTCCCTGGTTGTGTTACATTGACAGAGTGGGGTCAGTCTACTCTTCCCTGGGTGAGTTACATTAACAGAGTGGGGTCTGACTGCTCTTCCCTGGGTGTGTTACATTGACTGAGTGAGGTATGTCTGCTCTTCCCTGGGTGAGTTACATTGACAGACTCGGGTCATTCTGCTCTTCCCTGGCTGTGTTACATTGACAGAGTGGTGTCAGTCTGCTCTTCACTGGGTGTGTCACATTGACAGACTGGGGTCAGTCTGCCCTTCTCTGGGTGTGTTACATTGACAGAGTGGTGTCAGTCTGCTCTTCCCTGGGTGTTGTTACATTGACAGAGTGGTGTCCGTCTGCTCTTACCTGGGTGTGTTACATTGACAGAGTGGGGTCAGTCTGCTCTTCCCTGGGTGTGTTACATTGACAGAGTGAGGTCAGTCTGCACTTCCCTGGTTGTGTTACATTGACAGAGTGGGGTCAGTCTGCTATTCCCTGGGTGAGTTACTTTGACAGAGAGGGGGGAGGTCTGCACTTCACTGGGTGTGTTAAATTGACAGAGTGGGGTCAGTCTGCAATTCAATGGTTGTGTTACATTGACAGAGTGGGGTCAGTCTGCTTTTCCCTGGGTGTGTTACATTGACAGAGTGGGGCCAGTCTGCTCTTCGCTTGGTGCGTTACATTGACAGAGTGGGGTCAGTCTGCTCTTACCTGGCTGTGTTACATTGACAGACTAGAGTCATTCTGCTCTTCTCTGGCTGTGGTACATTGACAGAGTTGGGTCAGTCTGCTCTTCCCTGGGTGTGTTACATTGACAGATTGGGGTCCGTCTGCTCTTCCCTGGGTGGGTGACATTGACAGAGTGGGATCAGTCTGCTCTTCCCAGGGTGTGTTACATTGACAGACTGAGGTCAGTCTGCTCTTCCCTGGGTGTGTAAAATTGACAGAGTGGGGTCAATCTGCTCTTACCTGGGTGGTTTACATTGACAGAGTGGGATCAGTCTGCTCTACCCTGGGTGTGTCACTTTGACAGAGTGTGGTCCGTCTGCTCTTCCCTGGGTGTGTTAAATTGACAGAGTGGGGTCAGTCTGCGCTTCCCTGACTGTATTACATTGACAGAGTGGGGTCAGTCTGCTCTTCCCTGGATGAGTTACAGTGACAGAGTGGGGTCAGTCTGCTCATCCCTGGGTGTGTCACATTGACAGACTGGGGTCAGTCTTCTCTTCCCTGGGTGTATTACACTGACGCAGTGGGGTCAGTCTGCTCTTCCCTGGGTGTGTTACATTGACAGAGTGGGGTCATGCTGCTCTTCCCTGGCTGTGGTACATTGACAGAGTGAGGTCAGTCTGCTCTTCACTGGGTGTGTTAAATTGACAGAGTGGGATCAGTCTGCTCTTCCCTGGGTGTGTTACATTGACAGAGTGTGTTCAGTCTGCACTTCCCTGGTTGTGTTACATAGACAGAGTGGGGTCAGTCTACTCTTCCCTGGGTGAGTTACATTGACAGAGTGGGGTCTGACTGCTCTTCCCTGGGTGTGTTACATTGACTGAGTGAGGTACGTCTGCTCTTCCCTGGGTGAGTTACATTGACAGACTCGGGTCATTCTGCTCTTCCTGTCTGTGGTAGATTGACAGAGTGAGGTCAGTCTGCTCTTCACTCGGTGTGTTACATTCACAGAGTGGGGTCAGTCTGCTCTTCCCTGGGTGTGTTAAATTGACAGAGTGGGGTCAGTCTGCACTTCACTGGTTGTGTTCCATTGACAGAGTGTGGTCAGTCTGCTTTTCCCTGGTTGAGTTACATTGACAGAGTGGGGTCAGTCTGCTCTTACCTGGGTGTGTTACATTGACAGAGTTGGGTCAGTCTGCTCCTCCCTGGGTGTGTTACATTGACAGTGTGAGGTCAGTCTGCTCTTCCCTGGGTGAGTTACTTTGACAGAGTGGGGTCATTCTGCTCTTCCCTGGGTGAGTTACGTTGACAGAGTGGGGTCAGACTGCTCTTCACTGGGTGTGTTACATTGACAGAGTGGGGTCATTCTGCTCTTCCCTGGGTGTGTTAAATTGACAGAGTGGGGTCAGTCTGCTCTTCCCTGGCTGTGTGATATTGATAGACTGGGGTCATTCTGCTCTTCTCTGGCTGTGGTACATTGACACAGTGAGGTCAGTCTGCTCTTCACTGGGTGTGTTACATTGACAGAGTTGGGTCAGTCTGCTCCTCCCTGGGTGTGTTACATTGACAGTGTGAGGTCAGTCTGCTCTTCCCTGGGTGAGTTACTTTGACAGAGTGTGGTCAGTCTGCTTTTCCCTGGGTGAGTTACATTGACAGAGTGGGGTCAGTCTGCTCTTACCTGGGTGTGTTACATTGACAGAGTGGGGTCAGTCTGCTCCTCCCTGGGTGTGTTACATTGACAGTGTGAGGTCAGTCTGCACTTCCCTGGCTGTGTTACATTGATAGACTGGGGTCATTCTGCTCTTCTCTGGCTGTGGTACATTGACACAGTGAGGTCAGTCTGCTCTTCACTGGGTGTGTTACATTGACAGAGTGGGGTCAGTCTGCTCTTCCCTGGCTGTGTTACATTGACAGACTCGGGCCATTCTGCTCTTCCCTGGCTGTGGTACATTGACAGAGTGAGGTCAGTCTGCTCTTCACTGGGTGTGTTACATTCACAGAGTGGGGTCAGTCTGCTCTTCCCTGGGTGAGTTACTTTGACAGAGTGGGGTCATTCTGCTCTTCCCTGGGTGAGTTACGTTGACAGAGTGGGGTCAGTCTGCTCTTCCCTGGGTGTGTTAAATTGACAGAGTGGGGTCAGTCTGCACTTCACTGGTTGTGTTACATTGACAAAGTGGGGTCAGTCTGCTTTTCCCTGTGTGATTTTCATTGACAGAGTGAGGTCAGTCTGCACTTCCCTGGCTGTGTTACTTTGATAGACTTGGGTCATTCTGCTCTTCTCTGGCTGTGCTACATTGACAGAGATGGGTCAGTCTGCAATTCGCTGGGTGTGTTACATTGACAGAGTGGTGTCAGTCTGCTTGTCCTTGCGTGTGTTAGATTGACAGAGTGGGGTCAGTCTGCTCTTACCTGGGTGTGTTACACTGACAGAGTGGGGTCAGTCTGCTCTTAACTGCGTGTGTTACATTGACAGAGTGGTGTCAGTCTGCTCTTCCCTGGGTGTTGTTACATTGACAGAGTGGTGTCCGTCTGCTCTTACCTGGGTGTGTTACATTGACAGAGTGGGGTCAGTCTGCTCTTCCCTGGGTATGTTACATTGACAGAGTGAGGTCAGTCTGCACTTCCTTGGTTGTGTTACATTGACAGAGTGGGGTCAGTCTGCTATTCCCTGGGTGAGTTACTTTGACAGAGAGGGGGGATGTCTGCACTTCACTGGGTGTGTTAAATTGACAGAGTGGGGTCCGTCTGCAATTCACTGGTTGTGTTACATTGACAGAGTGGGGTCAGTCTGCTTTTCCCTGGGTGTGTTACATTGACAGAGTGGGGTCAGTCTGCTCTTCGATTGGTGCGTTACATTGACAGAGTGGGGTCAGTCTGCTCTTCCCTGGGTGTGTTACATTGACAGAGTGGGGTCAGTCTGCACTTCACTGGTTGTGTTACATTGACAAAGTGGGGTCAGTCTGCTTTTCCCTGTGTGATTTTCATTGACAGAGTGAGGTCAGTCTGCACTTCCCTGGCTGTGTTACTTTGATAGACTTGGGTCATTCTGCTCTTCTCTGGCTGTGCTACATTGACAGAGATGGGTCAGTCTGCAATTCGCTGGGTGTGTTACATTGACAGAGTGGTGTCAGTCTGCTTGTCCTTGCGTGTGTTAGATTGACAGAGTGGGGTCAGTCTGCTCTTACCTGGGTGTGTTACACTGACAGAGTGGGGTCAGTCTGCTCTTAACTGCGTGTGTTACTTTGACAGAGTGGTGTCAGTCTGCTCTTCCCTGGGTGTTGTTACATTGACAGCGTGGTGTCCGTCTGCTCTTACCTGGGTGTGTTACATTGACAGAGTGGGGTCAGTCTGCTCTTCCCTGGGTATGTTACATTGACAGAGTGAGGTCAGTCTGCACTTCCTTGGTTGTGTTACATTGACAGAGTGATGTCAGTCTGCTATTCCCTGGGTGAGTTAGTTTGACAGAGAGGGGGGATGTCTGCACTTCACTGGGTGTGTTAAATTGACAGAGTGGGGTCCGTCTGCAATTCACTGGTTGTGTTACATTGACAGAGTGGGGTCAGTCTGCTTTTCCCTGGGTGTGTTACATTGACAGAGTGGGGTCAGTCTGCTCTTCGATTGGTGCGTTACATTGACAGAGTGGGGTCAGTCTGCTCTTCCCTGGGTGTGTTACAGTGACAGAGTGGGGTCAGTCTGCTCTTCCCTGGCTGTGTTACTTTGATAGACTGGGGTCATTCTGCTCTTCTCTGGCTGTGGTACATTGACAGAGAGGGGTCAGTCTGCAATTCACTGGGTGTGTTACATTGACAGAGTGGTGTCACTCGGCTCCTCCCTCGTTGTGTTATATTGACAGAGTGGGGTCAGTCTGCTCTTCCCTGGGCGGGTTACATTGACAGAGTGGGGTCAGTCTGCTGTTCTCTGGGTGTGTTACATTGACAGAGTGGTGTCACTCGGCTCCTCCCTCGTTGTGTTATATTGACAGAGTGGGGTCTGTCTACTCTTCTCTGGGTGTGTTACATTGACAGTGTGGGGTCCGTCTGCCCCTCCTGGGTGGGTAACATTGACAGAGTGGTGTCCATCTGCTCTTCCCTGGGTGTGTTACATTGACAGACTGAGGTCAGTTTGATCTTCCCTGGGTGTGTAACATTGACAGAGTCGGGTCAGTCTGCTCTTCCCTGTGTGTGTTACATTGACAGACTGAGGTCAGTCTGATCTTCCCTGAGTGTGTGACATTGACAGAGTGGGGCCAGTCTGCTTGTCCTTGCGTGTGTTAGATTGACAGAGTGGGGTCAGTCTGCTATTCCCTGGGTGAGTTACTTTGACAGAGAGGGGGGATGTCTGCACTTCACTGGGTGTGTTAAATTGACAGAGTGGGGTCAGTCTGCAATTCACTGGTTGTGTTACATTGACAGAGTGGGGTCAGTCTGCTTTTCCCTGGGTGTGTTACATTGACAGAGTGGGGTCAGTCTGCTCTTCGCTTGGTGCGTTACATTGACAGAGTGGGGTCAGTCTGCTCTTCCCTGGGTGTGTTACATTGACAGAGTGGGGTCAGTCTGCTCTTCCCTGGCTGTGTTACATTGACAGACTGTGGTCATTCTGCTCTTCTCTGGCTGTGGTACATTGACAGAGTGGGGTCAGTCTGCTCTTCTCTGGGTGTGTTACATTGACAGAGTGGGGTCAGTCTGCTCTTCCCTGGGTGTGTTACATTGACAGATTGGGGTCCGTCTGCTCTTCCCTGGGTGGGTGACATTGACAGAGTGGGATCAGTCTGCTCTTCACTCGGTGTGTTACATTGACAGAGTGGGGTCAGTCTGCTCTTCTCTGGGTGTGTTACATGGACAGTGTGGGGTCCGTCTGCTCCACCTGGGTGGGTAACTTTGACAGAGTTGTGTCCTTCTGCTCTTCCCTGGGTGTGTTACATTGGCAGACTGAGGTCAGTCTGCTCTTCCCTGGGTGTGTAACATTGACAGAGTGGGGTAAATCTGCTCTTACCTGGGTGGGTTACATTGACAGAGTGGGATCAGTCTGCTCTACCCTGGGTGTGTCACTTTGACAGAGTGTGGTCCGTCTGCTCTTCCCTGGGTGTGTTAAATTGACAGTGTGGGGTCAGTCTGCACTTCCCTGACTGTATTACATTGACAGAGTGGTGTCAGTCTGCTCTTCCCTGGATGAGTTACAGTGACAGAGTGGGGTCAGTCTGCACATCCCTGGGTGTGTCACATTGACAGAGCGTGGTCAGTCTACTCTTCCCTGGGTGTGTTACATTGACAGACTGGGGTGAGTCTTCTCTTCCCTGGGTGTATTACATTAACGCAGTGGGGTCAGTCTGCTCTTCCCTGGGTGTCTTACATTGACAGAGTGGGGTCAGTCTGCTCTTCCCTGGGTGTGTTACATTGACAGACTGATGTCAGCCTGCTCTTCCTTGGTGGTTTACATTGACAGAGTGAGGTCCGTCTGCTCTTCCCTGGGTGCGTTACATTGACAGACTGGGGTCATGCTGCTCTTCCCTGGCTGTGGTACATTGACTGAGTGGGGTCTGACTGCTCTTCCCTGGGTGTGTTACATTGACTGAGTGAGGTACGTCTGCTCTTCTCTGGGTGAGTTACATTGACAGACTCGGGTCATTCTGCTCTTCCCTGGCTGTGGTACATTGACAGAGTGAGGTCAGTCTGCTCTTCACTCGGTGTGTTACATTCACAGAGTGGGGTCAGTCTGCTCTTCCCTGGGTGAGTTACGTTGACAGAGTGGGGTCAGTCTGCTCTGCCCTGGGTGTGTGAAATTGACAGAGTGGGGTCAGTCTGCACTTTACTGGTTGTGCTACATTGACAGCGTAGGGTCAGTTTACTCTTCCCTGGGTGTGTTACATTGACAGAGTGAGGTCAGTCTGCACTTCCCTGGCTGTGTTGCATTGATAGACTGGGGTCATTCTGCTCTTCTCTGGCTGTGGTACATTGACAGAGTGAGGTCAGTCTGCTCTTCACTGGGTGTGTTACATTCACAGAGTGGGGTCAGTCTGCTCTTCCCTGGGTGAGTTACTTTGACAGAGTGGGGTCATTCTGCTCTTCCCTGGGTGAGTTACGTTGACAGAGTGGGGTCAGTCTGCTCTTCCCTGTGTGTGTTAAATTGACAGAGTGGGGTCAGTCTGCTCTTCACTGGTTGTGTTACATTGACAGAGTGGGGTCAGTCTGCTTTTCCCTGGGTGTGTGACATTGACAGAGTGGGGTCAGTCTGCTCTTCCCTGGGTGTGTTACATTGACAGAGTGAGGTCAGTCTGCACTTCCCTGGCTGTGTTACATTGATAGACTGGTGTCATTCTGCTCTTCTCTCTGTGTGTTACATTGACAGAGTGAGGTCAGTCTGCTCTTCCCAGGTGTGTTACACTGACAGATTGGGTTCAGCGTGCTCTTCCCTGTGTGTGTTACATTGACAGAGTGAGGTCAGACTGCTCTTCCCTGGCTGTGTTACATTGACAGAGAGCGGTCAGTCTGTTCTTCCCTGGGTGAGTTGCATTGATAGAGTGGGGTCAGTCGGCTCTTCCCTGGGTTTGTTGCATTGACAGAGTGGGGTCAGTCTGCTCTTCCCTGGGTGTGTTACAGTGACAGGGTGGGGTCAGTCTGCTCTTGACTGTGTGTCTTACATTGAGAGTGAGGTCATTCTGCTCTTCCCTTGGTGCGTTACATTGACAGAGTGGGATCAGCCTGCTCTTCCCTGGGTGTCCTGCATTGACAGAGTGTTGTCAGTCTGCTCTTCCCAGGTGTGTGACACTGACAGATTGGGGTCAGGCTGCGCTTCCCTGCGTGTGTTACATTGACAGTGTGGCGTCAGTCTGCTCTTCTCTGGGTGTGTTACATTGACAGAGTGAGGTCAGTCTGCTCTTCCCAGGTGTGTTACACTAACTGATTGTGGTCAGTCAGCTCTTCACTGGTTGTTTTGCATTGACAGTGTGGGATCAATCGGCTCTTCCCTGGTTGTGTTACATTGACAGAGTGGGGTCAGTCTGCTCTTCCCAGGGTGAGTTACATTTAAAGATTGGGGACAGTCGGTTCTCCCTGGGTGAGTTACATGGACAGAGTGGGGTCAGCCTGTTCTTCCCTGGGACTGTTACATTGATAGAGTGGGGTCAGTGTGCTGTTCTCTGGGTGTGTTACATTGACAGAGTGGGGTCAGTCTTCTCTTCCCTGAGTGGGTTACTTTGACAGAGTCGGGTCAGTCTGCTCTTCCTTGGGTGTGTAACATTGAAGAGTACGGTCAGTCTGCTCTTCCCTGGGTGTTTGTTGCATTCATCGGGTGGGGTCAGGCTGCTCTTCCCTGGCTGTGTTACAGTGACAGGGTGGGGTCAATCTGCTCTTCAATGGGTGGGTTACATTGAGAGTGAGGGCAGTCTGCTCTGTCCTGGGTGTGTTACAAAGACAGAGTAGGGTCAATCTGCTCTTCCGTGGGTGTGTTACATTGGCAGAGTGGGGTCAGTCTGCTCTTCCCTGAGTGTGTTACATTGACGGGGTCGGGTCAGTCTGCTCTTCCCTGCGTGGGTTACATTGACAGAGTGGGGTCAGTGTGCTCTTCCCTGGGTGTGTTAGATTGACTCAGTTGGGTCAGTCTGCTCTTCTCTGGGTGTGTTACATTGACAGAGTGGGATTAGTTTGCTCTTGTCTCGGTGGGTGACTTTGACAGAGTGGGGTCAGTCTGCTCTTCCCTCGGTGTGTTACAATGACAGGGTGGGGTCAGTCTGCTCTTCATTGGGTGGATTAAGTTTAGAGTGAGGACAGTCTGCTCTTGCCTTGGTGTGTAAATTGTCAGAGTGGCGTCTGTCAGCTCTTCCCAGGGTGTGTTACATTGACAGAGTGTGGTTAGTCTGCTCTTCCCTGCGTGTGTGACATTGACAGATGGGGTCAGTCTGCTCTTCCCTGGGTGTGTTACATTGACAGAGTGGGGTCAGTCTGCTCTTCCCTCGGTGTGTTACAATGACAGGGTGGGGTCAGTCTGCTCTTCATTGGGTGGATTAAGTTTAGAGTGAGGACAGTCTGCTCTTGCCTTGGTGTGTAAATTGTCAGAGTGGCGTCTGTCAGCTCTTCCCAGGGTGTGTTACATTGACAGAGTGTGGTTAGTCTGCTCTTCCCTGCGTGTGTGACATTGACAGATGGGGTCAGTCTGCTCTTCCCTGGGTGTGTTACATTGACAGAGTGGGGTCAGTCTGCTCTTCCCTGGGTGTCTTGCATTGACAGAGTTGGGTCAGTCTGCTCTTCTCTGGGTGTGTTACATTGACAGAGTGGGATCAGCCTGCACTTCACTGGGTGTGTTACATTGACAGAGTTGGATCAGTCAGCTCTTCCCAGGGTGTGTTACATTGACAGAGCGTGGTTAGTCTGCTCTTCCCTGCGTGTGTTACATTGACAAAGTGGGGTCATTCTGCTCTTCGCTGGGTGTGTTACATTGACAGAGTGGGGTCAGTCTGCTCTTCCCTGGGTGTCTTGCATTGACAGAGTGGGGTCAGTCTGCTCTTCCCTGGGTGTGTTACATTGACAGAGTGAGGTCAGTCTGCTCTTCCCAGGTGTGTTACACTGACAGATTGGGTTCAGTGTGCTCTTCCCTGCCCGTGTTACATTGACAGAGTGGGGTCAGTCTGCTCTTCCCTGGGTGTGTTACATTGACAGAGTGGGGTCAGTCTGCTCTTCCCCGGGTGTGTTACATTGACAGAGTGGTGTCAGACTGCTGTTCTCTGGGTGTGTGACATTGACAGAGTTGGCTGAGTCTGCTCTTCCCTGGGTGTGTTACATTGACAGCGTGGGGTCAGTCTTCTCTTCCCTGAGTGGGTTACTTTGACAGAGTGAGGTCAGTCTGCTCTTCCTTGGGTGTGTAACATTGAAGAGTGGGGTCAGTCTGCTCTTCCCTGGGTTTGTGTTACATTGACCGGGTGGGGTCAGTCTGCTCTTCCCTGGCTGTGTTACAGTGACAGGGTTGGGTCAGTCTGCTCTTCCCTGCGTGGGTTACATTGACAGAGTGGGGTCAGCGTGCTCTTACCTGGGTGTGTTAGATTGACTCAGTGGGGTCAGTCTGCTCTTCTCTGGGTGTGTTACATTGACAGAGTGGGATCAGTCTGCTCTTGTCTCGGTGGGTTACTTTGACAGAGTGGCGTCAGTCTGCTCTTCCCTCGGTGTGTTACAGTGACAGGGTGGGGTCAGTCTGCTCTTCATTGGGTGAAATAAGTTTAGAGTGATGACAGTCTGCTCTTGCCTTGGTGTGTAAATTGTCAGAGTGGCGTCTGTCAGCTCTTCCCAGGGTGTGTTACATTGACAGAGTGTGGTTAGTCTGATCTTCCCTGCGTGTGTGACATTGACAGATGGGGTCAGTCTGCTCTTCCCTGGGTGACTTGCATTGACAGAGTGGGGTCCGACTGTTCTTCCCTGGGTGTGTTATATTCACAGAGTGGGGTCAGTCTGCTCTTCCCTGGGTGTGTGACATTGACAGAGAGCCGTCAGTCTGTTCTTCCCTGGGTGAGTTATATTGACAGAGTGGGGTCAGTCTGCTCTTCCCTGGGTGTGTTGCATTGACAGGGTGGGGTCAGTCTGCTCTTCCCTGTGTGTGTTACATTGACAGAGTGGGGTCAGTCTGCTCTTCCCTGGGTGTGTTACATTGACAGAGTGAGGTCAGTCTACTGTTCCCAGGTGTGTTACACTGACAGATTGGGTTCAGTGTGCTCTTCCCTGCCTGTGTTACATTGACAGAGTGGGGTCAGACTGCTCTTCGCTGGATGTGTTATATTGACAGAGTGGGGTCTGTCTGCTCTTCCCTGAGTGTGTTACATTGACAGAGTGGGGTCAGTCTGCTCTTCCCTCGGTGTGTTACATTGACAGAGTGGTGTCAGTCTGCTCTTCCCTTGGTGTGTTACATTGACATAGTGAGGTCAGTCTGCTCTTCCCAGGTGTGTTACACTGTCAGATTTGGTTCAGTGTGCTCTTCCCTGCGTGTGTAACATTGACAGAAAGGGGTCAGACTGCTCTTCCCTGGGTGTGTTATATTGACAGAGTGTTGTCATTCTGCTCTTCCCTGGGTGTTTTACATTGACCGAGTGGGGTCAGTCTGCTCTTCCCTGGGTGTCTTGCATTGACAGAGTGGGGTCAGTCTGCTCTTCCCTGAGTGTGTTGCATTGACAGGGTGGTGTCAGTCTGCTCTCCCCTGGATGTGTTACAGTGACAGGGTGCGGTCAGTCTGCTCTTGACTGGGTGTGTTACAATGAGAGCGAGGTCATTCTGCTCTTCCCTTGGTGTGTTACATTGACAGAGTGGGATCAGCCTGCTCTTCCCTGGGTGTCTTGCATTGACAGAGTGTAGTCAGTCTGCTCTTCTCTGGGTGTGTTACATTGACAGAGTGAGGTCAGTCTGCTCTTCCCTGGGTGAGTTACATTGACGGAGTGGGGTCATTTTGCTCTTCCCTGGGTGTGTTACATTGACAGAGTGGGGACAGTCTGCTCTTCACTGCGTGTCTTGCATTGACAGAGTGGGGTCAGTCTGCTCTTCTCTGGGTGCGTTCCATTGACAGAGTGAGGTCAGTCTGCTCTTCCCAGGTGTGTTACACTGACAAATGGGGTTCAATGTTATATTCCCTGCGTGTGTTACATTGACAGAGTGGGGTCAGCCTGCTCTTCCCTGTGTGTGTTATTTTGACAGGGTCGGGTCAGTCTGCTCTTCCCTGGGTGTGTTACATTGACAGAGAGCGGGCAATCTGCTCTTACCTGGGTGGGTTACATTGACAGAGTGGGATCAGTCTGCTCTACCCTGGGTGTGTCACTTTGACAGAGTGTGGTCCGTCTACTCTTCCCTGGGTGTGTTAAATTGACAGAGTGGGGTCAGTCTGCACTTCCCTGACTGTATTACATTGACAGAGTGGGGTCAGTCTGCTCTTCCCTGGCTGTGTTACATTGACAGACTCGGGCCATTCTGCTCTTCCCTGGCTGTGGTACATTGACAGAGTGAGGTCAGTCTGCTCTTCACTGGGTGTGTTACATTCACAGAGTGGGGTCAGTCTGCTCTTCCCTTGGTGAGTTACTTTGACAGAGTGGGGTCATTCTGCTCTTCCCTGGGTGAGTTACGTTGACGGAGTGGGGTCAGTCTGCTCTTCCCTGGGTGTGTTAAATTGACAGAGTGGGGTCAGTCTGCACTTCACTGGTTGTGTTACATTGACAAAGTGGGGTCAGTCTGCTTTTCCCTGTGTGATTTTCATTGACAGAGTGAGGTCAGTCTGCACTTCCCTGGCTGTGTTACTTTGATAGACTTGGGTCATTCTGCTCTTCTCTGGCTGTGCTACATTGACAGAGATGGGTCAGTCTGCAATTCGCTGGGTGTGTTACATTGACAGAGTGGTGTCAGTCTGCTTGTCCTTGCGTGTGTTAGATTGACAGAGTGGGGTCAGTCTGCTCTTACCTGGGTGTGTTACACTGACAGAGTGGGGTCAGTCTGCTCTTAACTGCGTGTGTTACATTGACAGAGTGGTGTCAGTCTGCTCTTCCCTGGGTGTTGTTACATTGACAGAGTGGTGTCCGTCTGCTCTTACCTGGGTGTGTTACATTGACAGAGTGGGGTCAGTCTGCTCTTCCCTGGGTGTGTTACATTGACAGAGTGAGGTCAGTCTGCACTTCCCTGGCTGTGTTGCATTGATAGACTGGGGTCATTCTGCTCTTCTCTGGCTGTGGTACATTGACCGAGTGAGGTCAGTCTGCTCTTCACTGGGTGTGTTACATTCACAGAGTGGGGTCAGTCTGCTCTTCCCTGGGTGAGTTACTTTGACAGAGTGGGGTCATTCTGCTCTTCCCTGGGTGAGTTACGTTGACAGAGTGGGGTCAGTCTGCTCTTCCCTGTGTGTGTTAAATTGACAGAGTGGGGTCAGTCTGCTCTTCACTGGTTGTGTTACATTGACAGAGTGGGGTCAGTCTGCTTTTCCCTGGGTGTGTGACATTGACAGAGTGGCGTCAGTCTGCACTTCCCTGGCTGTGTTACATTGATAGACTGGGGTCATTCTGCTCTTCTCTCTGTGTGTTACATTGACAGAGTGAGGTCAGTCTGCTCTTCCCAGGTGTGTTACACTGACAGATTGGGTTCAGCGTGCTCTTCCCTGTGTGTGTTACATTGACAGAGTGAGGTCAGACTGCTCTTCCCTGGGTGTGTTACATTGACAGAGAGCGGTCAGTCTGTTCTTCCCTGGGTGAGTTGCATTGATAGAGTGGGGTCAGTCGGCTCTTCCCTAGGTTTGTTGCATTGACAGAGTGGGGTCAGTCTGCTCTTCCCTGGGTGTGTTACAGTGACAGGGTGGGGTCAGTCTGCTCTTGACTGTGTGTCTTACATTGAGAGTGAGGTCATTCTGCGCTTCCCTTGGTGCGTTACATTGACAGAGTGGGATCAGCCTGCTCTTCCCTGGGTGTCCTGCATTGACAGAGTGTTGTCAGTCTGCTCTTCCCAGGTGTGTGACACTGACAGATTGGGGTCAGGCTGCGCTTCCCTGCGTGTGTTACATTGACAGTGTGGCGTCAGTCTGCTCTTCTCTGGGTGTGTTACATTGACAGAGTGAGGTCAGTCTGCTCTTCCCAGGTGTGTTACACTAACTGATTGTGGTCAGTCAGCTCTTCACTGGTTGTTTTGCATTGACAGTGTGGGATCAATCGGCTCTTCCCTGGTTGTGTTACATTGACAGAGTGGGGTCAGTCTGCTCTTCCCAGGGTGAGTTACATTTAAAGATTGGGGACAGTCGGTTCTCCCTGGGTGAGTTACATGGACAGAGTGGGGTCAGCCTGTTCTTCCCTGGGACTGTTACATTGATAGAGTGGGGTCAGTGTGCTGTTCTCTGGGTGTGTTACATTGACAGAGTGGGGTCAGTCTTCTCTTCCCTGAGTGGGTTACTTTGACAGAGTCGGGTCAGTCTGCTCTTCCTTGGGTGTGTAACATTGAAGAGTACGGTCAGTCTGCTCTTCCCTGGGTGTTTGTTGCATTCATCGGGTGGGGTCAGGCTGCTCTTCCCTGGCTGTGTTACAGTGACAGGGTGGGGTCAATCTGCTCTTCAATGGGTGGGTTACATTGAGAGTGAGGGCAGTCTGCTCTGTCCTGGGTGTGTTACAAAGACAGAGTAGGGTCAATCTGCTCTTCCGTGGGTGTGTTACATTGGCAGAGTGGGGTCAGTCTGCTCTTCCCTGAGTGTGTTACATTGACGGGGTCGGGTCAGTCTGCTCTTCCCTGCGTGGGTTACATTGACAGAGTGGGGTCAGTGTGCTCTTCCCTGGGTGTGTTAGATTGACTCAGTTGGGTCAGTCTGCTCTTCTCTGGGTGTGTTACATTGACAGAGTGGGATTAGTTTGCTCTTGTCTCGGTGGGTGACTTTGACAGAGTGGGGTCAGTCTGCTCTTCCCTCGGTGTGTTACAATGACAGGGTGGGGTCAGTCTGCTCTTCATTGGGTGGATTAAGAATAGAGTGAGGACAGTCTGCTCTTGCCTTGATGTGTAAATTGTCAGAGTGGCGTCTGTCAGCTCTTCCCAGGGTGTGTTACATTGACAGAGTGTGGTTAGTCTGCTCTTCCCTGCGTGTGTGACATTGACAGATGGGGTCAGTCTGCTCTTCCCTGGGTGACTTGCATTGACAGAGTTGGGTCAGTCTGCTCTTCTCTGGGTGTGTTACATTGACAGAGTGGGATCAGCCTGCTCTTCACTGGGAGTGTTACATTGACAGAGTGGGATCAGTCAGCTCTTCCCAGGTTGTGTTACATTGACAGAGCGTGGTTAGTCTGCTCTTCCCTGCGTGTGTTACATTGACAGAGTGGGGTCATTCTGCTCTTTCCTGGGTGTGTTACATTGACAGAGTGGGGTCAGTCTGCTCTTCCCTGGGTATCTTGCATGACAGAGTGGGGTCAGTCTGCTCTTCTCTGGGTGTGTTACATTGACAGAGTGAGGTCAGTCTGCTCTTCCCAGGTGTGTTACACTGACAGATTGTGTTCAGTGTGCTCTTCCCTGCCTGTGTTACATTGACAGAGTGAGGACAGTCTGCTCTTGCCTTGGTGTGTAAATTGTCAGAGTGGGGTCAGTCAGCTCTTCCCAGGGTGTGTTACATTGACAGAGTGTGGTTAGTCTGCTCTTCCCTGCGTGTGTGACATTGACAGATGGGGTCAGTCTGCTCTTCCCTGGGTGTGTTACATTGACAGAGTGGGGTCAGTCTGCTCTTCCCTCGGTGTGTTACAATGACAGGGTGGGGTCAGTCTGCTCTTCATTGGGTGGATTAAGTTTAGAGTGAGG
The DNA here is from genome assembly GCF_047496795.1 of Chiloscyllium punctatum. Lineage (NCBI taxonomy): Eukaryota > Metazoa > Chordata > Chondrichthyes > Orectolobiformes > Hemiscylliidae > Chiloscyllium > Chiloscyllium punctatum. The sequence goes on from NC_092742.1 coordinate 134,958,908, forward strand.
ACAGTCTGCTCTTGCCTTGGTGTGTAAATTGTCAGAGTGGCGTCTGTCAGCTCTTCCCAGGGTGTGTTACATTGACAGAGTGTGGTTAGTGTGCTCTTCCCTGCGTGTGTGACATTGACAGATGGGGTCAGTCTGCTCTTCCCTGGGTGTGTTACATTGACAGAGTGGGGTCAGTCTGCTCTTCCCTGGGTGTCTTACATTGACAGAGTTGGGTCAGTCTGCTCTTCTCTGGGTGTGTTACATTGACAGAGTGGGATCAGCCTGCACTTCACTGGGTGTGTTACATTGACAGAGTGGGATCAGTCAGCTCTTCCCAGGGTGTGTTACATTGACAGAGCGTGGTTAGTCTGCTCTTCCCTGCGTGTGTTACATTGACAAAGTGGGGTCATTCTGCTCTTCGCTGGGTGTGTTACATTGACAGAGTGGGGTCAGTCTGCTCTTCCCTGGGTGTCTTGCATTGACAGAGTGGGGTCAGTCTGCTCTTCCCTGGGTGTGTTACATTGACAGAGTGAGGTCAGTCTGCTCTTCCCAGGTGTGTTACACTGACAGATTGGGTTCAGTGTGCTCTTCCCTGCCCGTGTTACATTGACAGAGTGGGGTCAGACTGCTCTTCGCCGAATGCGTTATATTGACAAGTGGGGTCAGTCTGCTCTTCCCTGGGTGTGTTACATTGACAGAGTGGGGTCAGTCTGCTCTTCCCCGGGTGTGTTACATTGACAGAGTGGTGTCAGACTGCTGTTCTCTGGGTGTGTGACATTGACAGAGTTGGCTGAGTCTGCTCTTCCCTGGGTGTGTTACATTGACAGCGTGGGGTCAGTCTTCTCTTCCCTGAGTGGGTTACTTTGACAGAGTGAGGTCAGTCTGCTCTTCCTTGGGTGTGTAACATTGAAGAGTGGGGTCAGTCTGCTCTTCCCTGGGTTTGTGTTACATTGACCGGGTGGGGTCAGTCTGCTCTTCCCTGGCTGTGTTACAGTGACAGGGTTGGGTCAGTCTGCTCTTCCCTGCGTGGGTTACATTGACAGAGTGGGGTCAGCGTGCTCTTACCTGGGTGTGTTAGATTGACTCAGTGGGGTCAGTCTGCTCTTCTCTGGGTGTGTTACATTGACAGAGTGGGATCAGTCTGCTCTTGTCTCGGTGGGTTACTTTGACAGAGTGGCGTCAGTCTGCTCTTCCCTCGGTGTGTTACAGTGACAGGGTGGGGTCAGTCTGCTCTTCATTGGGTGGATTAAGTTTAGAGTGATGACAGTCTGCTCTTGCCTTGGTGTGTAAATTGTCAGAGTGGCGTCTGTCAGCTCTTCCCAGGGTGTGTTACATTGACAGAGTGTGGTTAGTCTGCTCTTCCCTGCGTGTGTGACATTGACAGATGGGGTCAGTCTGCTCTTCCCTGGGTGACTTGCATTGACAGAGTGGGGTCCGACTGTTCTTCCCTGGGTGTGTTATATTCACAGAGTGGGGTCAGTCTGCTCTTCCCTGGGTGTGTGACATTGACAGAGAGCCGTCAGTCTGTTCTTCCCTGGGTGAGTTATATTGACAGAGTGGGGTCAGTCTGCTCTTCCCTGGGTGTGTTGCATTGACAGGGTGGGGTCAGTCTGCTCTTCCCTGTGTGTGTTACATTGACAGAGTGGGGTCAGTCTGCTCTTCCCTGGGTGTGTTACATTGACAGAGTGAGGTCAGTCTACTGTTCCTAGGTGTGTTACACTGACAGATTGGGTTCAGTGTGCTCTTCCCTGCCTGTGTTACATTGACAGAGTGGGGTCAGACTGCTCTTCGCTGGATGTGTTATATTGACAGAGTGGGGTCTGTCTGCTCTTCCCTGAGTGTGTTACATTGACAGAGTGGGGTCAGTCTGCTCTTCCCTCGGTGTGTTACATTGACAGAGTGGTGTCAGTCTGCTCTTCCCTTGGTGTGTTACATTGACATAGTGAGGTCAGTCTGCTCTTCCCAGGTGTGTTACACTGTCAGATTTGGTTCAGTGTGCTCTTCCCTGCGTGTGTAACATTGACAGAAAGGGGTCAGACTGCTCTTCCCTGGGTGTGTTATATTGACAGAGTGTTGTCATTCTGCTCTTCCCTGGGTGTTTTACATTGACCGAGTGGGGTCAGTCTGCTCTTCCCTGGGTGTCTTGCATTGACAGAGTGGGGTCAGTCTGCTCTTCCCTGAGTGTGTTGCATTGACAGGGTGGTGTCAGTCTGCTCTCCCCTGGATGTGTTACAGTGACAGGGTGCGGTCAGTCTGCTCTTGACTGGGTGTGTTACAATGAGAGTGAGGTCATTCTGCTCTTCCCTTGGTGTGTTACATTGACAGAGTGGGATCAGCCTGCTCTTCCCTGGGTGTCTTGCATTGACAGAGTGAGGTCAGTCTGCTCTTCCCTGGGTGAGTTACATTGACGGAGTGGGGTCATTTTGCTCTTCCCTGGGTGTGTTACATTGACAGAGTGGGGACAGTCTGCTCTTCACTGGGTGTCTTGCATTGACAGAGTGGGGTCAGTCTGCTCTTCTCTGGGTGCGTTCCATTGACAGAGTGAGGACAGTCTGCTCTTCCCAGGTGTGTTACACTGACAAATGGGGTTCAATGTTATATTCCCTGCGTGTGTTACATTGACAGAGTGGGGTCAGCCTGCTCTTCCCTGTGTGTGTTATTTTGACAGGGTCGGGTCAGTCTGCTCTTCCCTGGGTGTGTTACATTGACAGAGAGCGGGCAATCTGCTCTTACCTGGGTGGGTTACATTGACAGAGTGGGATCAGTCTGCTCTACCCTGGGTGTGTCACTTTGACAGAGTGTGGTCCGTCTACTCTTCCCTGGGTGTGTTAAATTGACAGAGTGGGGTCAGTCTGCTCTTCTCTGGGTGTGTTACATTGACAGAGTGGGATCAGCCTGCACTTCACTGGGTGTGTTACATTGACAGAGTGGGATCAGTCAGCTCTTCCCAGGGTGTGTTACATTGACAGAGCGTGGTTAGTCTGCTCTTCCCTGCGTGTGTTACATTGACAAAGTGGGGTCATTCTGCTCTTCGCTGGGTGTGTTACATTGACAGAGTGGGGTCAGTCTGCTCTTCCCTGGGTGTCTTGCATTGACAGAGTGGGGTCAGTCTGCTCTTCCCTGGGTGTGTTACATTGACAGAGTGAGGTCAGTCTGCTCTTCCCAGGTGTGTTACACTGACAGATTGGGTTCAGTGTGCTCTTCCCTGCCCGTGTTACATTGACAGAGTGGGGTCAGACTGCTCTTCGCCGAATGCGTTATATTGACAAGTGGGGTCAGTCTGCTCTTCCCTGGGTGTGTTACATTGACAGAGTGGGGTCAGTCTGCTCTTCCCCGGGTGTGTTACATTGACAGAGTGGTGTCAGACTGCTGTTCTCTGGGTGTGTGACATTGACAGAGTTGGCTGAGTCTGCTCTTCCCTGGGTGTGTTACATTGACAGCGTGGGGTCAGTCTTCTCTTCCCTGAGTGGGTTACTTTGACAGAGTGAGGTCAGTCTGCTCTTCCTTGGGTGTGTAACATTGAAGAGTGGGGTCAGTCTGCTCTTCCCTGGGTTTGTGTTACATTGACCGGGTGGGGTCAGTCTGCTCTTCCCTGGCTGTGTTACAGTGACAGGGTTGGGTCAGTCTGCTCTTCCCTGCGTGGGTTACATTGACAGAGTGGGGTCAGCGTGCTCTTACCTGGGTGTGTTAGATTGACTCAGTGGGGTCAGTCTGCTCTTCTCTGGGTGTGTTACATTGACAGAGTGGTATCAGTCTGCTCTTGTCTCGGTGGGTTACTTTGACAGAGTGGCGTCAGTCTGCTCTTCCCTCGGTGTGTTACAGTGACAGGGTGGGGTCAGTCTGCTCTTCATTGGGTGGATTAAGTTTAGAGTGATGACAGTCTGCTCTTGCCTTGGTGTGTAAATTGTCAGAGTGGCGTCTGTCAGCTCTTCCCAGGGTGTGTTACATTGACAGAGTGTGGTTAGTCTGCTCTTCCCTGCGTGTGTGACATTGACAGATGGGGTCAGTCTGCTCTTCCCTGGGTGACTTGCATTGACAGAGTGGGGTCCGACTGTTCTTCCCTGGGTGTGTTATATTCACAGAGTGGGGTCAGTCTGCTCTTCCCTGGGTGTGTGACATTGACAGAGAGCCGTCAGTCTGTTCTTCCCTGGGTGAGTTATATTGACAGAGTGGGGTCAGTCTGCTCTTCCCTGGGTGTGTTGCATTGACAGGGTGGGGTCAGTCTGCTCTTCCCTGTGTGTGTTACATTGACAGAGTGGGGTCAGTCTGCTCTTCCCTGGGTGTGTTACATTGACAGAGTGAGGTCAGTCTACTGTTCCTAGGTGTGTTACACTGACAGATTGGGTTCAGTGTGCTCTTCCCTGCCTGTGTTACATTGACAGAGTGGGGTCAGACTGCTCTTCGCTGGATGTGTTATATTGACAGAGTGGGGTCTGTCTGCTCTTCCCTGAGTGTGTTACATTGACAGAGTGGGGTCAGTCTGCTCTTCCCTCGGTGTGTTACATTGACAGAGTGGTGTCAGTCTGCTCTTCCCTTGGTGTGTTACATTGACATAGTGAGGTCAGTCTGCTCTTCCCAGGTGTGTTACACTGTCAGATTTGGTTCAGTGTGCTCTTCCCTGCGTGTGTAACATTGACAGAAAGGGGTCAGACTGCTCTTCCCTGGGTGTGTTATATTGACAGAGTGTTGTCATTCTGCTCTTCCCTGGGTGTTTTACATTGACCGAGTGGGGTCAGTCTGCTCTTCCCTGGGTGTCTTGCATTGACAGAGTGGGGTCAGTCTGCTCTTCCCTGAGTGTGTTGCATTGACAGGGTGGTGTCAGTCTGCTCTCCCCTGGATGTGTTACAGTGACAGGGTGCGGTCAGTCTGCTCTTGACTGGGTGTGTTACAATGAGAGTGAGGTCATTCTGCTCTTCCCTTGGTGTGTTACATTGACAGAGTGGGATCAGCCTGCTCTTCCCTGGGTGTCTTGCATTGACAGAGTGAGGTCAGTCTGCTCTTCCCTGGGTGAGTTACATTGACGGAGTGGGGTCATTTTGCTCTTCCCTGGGTGTGTTACATTGACAGAGTGGGGACAGTCTGCTCTTCACTGGGTGTCTTGCATTGACAGAGTGGGGTCAGTCTGCTCTTCTCTGGGTGCGTTCCATTGACAGAGTGAGGACAGTCTGCTCTTCCCAGGTGTGTTACACTGACAAATGGGGTTCAATGTTATATTCCCTGCGTGTGTTACATTGACAGAGTGGGGTCAGCCTGCTCTTCCCTGTGTGTGTTATGTTGACAGGGTCGGGTCAGTCTGCTCTTCCCTGGGTGTGTTACATTGACAGAGAGCGGTCAATCTGCTCTTACCTGGGTGGGTTACATTGACAGAGTGGGATCAGTCTGCACTTCCCTGACTGTATTACATTGACAGAGTGGGGTCAGTCTGCTCTTCCCTGGCTGTGTTACATTGACAGACTCGGGCCATTCTGCTCTTCCCTGGCTGTGGTACATTGACAGAGTGAGGTCAGTCTGCTCTTCACTGGGTGTGTTACATTCACAGAGTGGGGTCAGTCTGCTCTTCCCTGGGTGAGTTACTTTGACAGAGTGGGGTCATTCTGCTCTTCCCTGGGTGAGTTACGTTGACAGAGTGGGGTCAGTCTGCTCTTCCCTGGGTGTGTTAAATTGACAGAGTGGGGTCAGTCTGCACTTCACTGGTTGTGTTACATTGACAAAGTGGGGTCAGTCTGCTTTTCCCTGTGTGATTTTCATTGACAGAGTGAGGTCAGTCTGCACTTCCCTGGCTGTGTTACTTTGATAGACTTGGGTCATTCTGCTCTTCTCTGGCTGTGCTACATTGACAGAGATGGGTCAGTCTGCAATTCGCTGGGTGTGTTACATTGACAGAGTGGTGTCAGTCTGCTTGTCCTTGCGTGTGTTAGATTGACAGAGTGGGGTCAGTCTGCTCTTACCTGGGTGTGTTACACTGACAGAGTGGGGTCAGTCTGCACTTAACTGCGTGTGTTACATTGACAGAGTGGTGTCAGTCTGCTCTTCCCTGGGTGTTGTTACATTGACAGAGTGGTGTCCGTCTGCTCTTACCTGGGTGTGTTACATTGACAGAGTGGGGTCAGTCTGCTCTTCCCTGGGTATGTTACATTGACAGAGTGAGGTCAGTCTGCACTTCCTTGGTTGTGTTACATTGACAGAGTGGGGTCAGTCTGCTATTCCCTGGGTGAGTTACTTTGACAGAGAGGGGGGATGTCTGCACTTCACTGGGTGTGTTAAATTGACAGAGTGGGGTCAGTCTGCAATTCACTGGTTGTGTTACATTGACAGAGTGGGGTCAGTCTGCTTTTCCCTGGGTGTGTTACATTGACAGACTGGGGTCAGTCTGCTCTTCCCTGTGTGTGTTACATTGACAGAGTGGGGTCAGTCTGCTCTTCCCTGGCTGTGTTACTTTGATAGACTGGGGTCATTCTGCTCTTCTCTGGCTGTGGTACATTGACAGAGAGGGGTCAGTCTGCAATTCACTGGGTGTGTTACATTGACAGAGTGGTGTCACTCGGCTCCTCCCTCGTTGTGTTATATTGACAGAGTGGGGTCAGTCTGCTCTTCCCTGGGCGGGTTACATTGACAGAGTGGGGTCAGTCTGCTGTTCTCTGGGTGTGTTACATTGACAGAGTGGTGTCACTCGGCTCCTCCCTCGTTGTGTTATATTGACAGAGTGGGGTCTGTCTACTCTTCTCTGGGTGTGTTACATTGACAGTGTGGGGTCCGTCTGCCCCTCCTGGGTGGGTAACATTGACAGAGTGGTGTCCATCTGCTCTTCCCTGGGTGTGTTACATTGACAGACTGAGGTCAGTCTGATCTTCCCTGGGTGTGTAACATTGACAGAGTCGGGTCAGTCTGCTCTTCCCTGTGTGTGTTACATTGACAGACTGAGGTCAGTCTGATCTTCCCTGAGTGTGTGACATTGACAGAGTGGGGCCAGTCTGCTCTTCCCTGGGTGTGTAACATTGACAGAGTGGGGTCAGTCTGCTCTTCCCTGGGTGGGTTACATTGACAGAGTGGGGTCAGTCTGCTTGTCCTTGCGTGTGTTAGATTGACAGAGTGGGGTCAGTCTGCTATTCCCTGGGTGAGTTACTTTGACAGAGAGGGGGGATGTCTGCACTTCACTGGGTGTGTTAAATTGACAGAGTGGGGTCAGTCTGCAATTCACTGGTTGTGTTACATTGACAGAGTGGGGTCAGTCTGCTTTTCCCTGGGTGTGTTACATTGACAGAGTGGGGTCAGTCTGCTCTTCGCTTGGCGCGTTACATTGACAGAGTGGGGTCAGTCTGCTCTTCCCTGGGTGTGTTACATTGACAGAGTGGGGTCAGTCTGCTCTTCCCTGGCTGTGTTACATTGACAGACTGTGGTCATTCTGCTCTTCTCTGGCTGTGGTACATTGACAGAGTGGGGTCAGTCTGCTCTTCTCTGGGTGTGTTACATTGACAGAGTGGGGTCAGTCTGCTCTTCCCTGGGTGTGTTACATTGACAGATTGGGGTCCGTCTGCTCTTCCCTGGGTGGGTGACATTGACAGAGTGGGATCAGTCTGCTCTTCACTCGGTGTGTTACATTGACAGAGTGGGGTCAGTCTGCTCTTCTCTGGGTGTGTTACATGGACAGTGTGGGGTCCGTCTGCTCCACCTGGGTGGGTAACTTTGACAGAGTTGTGTCCTTCTGCTCTTCCCTGGGTGTGTTACATTGGCAGACTGAGGTCAGTCTGCTCTTCCCTGGGTGTGTAACATTGACAGAGTGGGGTAAATCTGCTCTTACCTGGGTGGGTTACATTGACAGAGTGGGATCAGTCTGCTCTACCCTGGGTGTGTCACTTTGACAGAGTGTGGTCCGTCTGCTCTTCCCTGGGTGTGTTAAATTGACAGAGTGGGGTCAGTCTGCACTTCCCTGACTGTATTACATTGACAGAGTGGTGTCAGTCTGCTCTTCCCTGGATGAGTTACAGTGACAGAGTGGGGTCAGTCTGCACATCCCTGGGTGTGTCACATTGACAGAGCGTGGTCAGTCTACTCTTCCCTGGGTGTGTTACATTGACAGACTGGGGTGAGTCTTCTCTTCCCTGGGTGTATTACATTAACGCAGTGGGGTCAGTCTGCTCTTCCCTGGGTGTCTTACATTGACAGAGTGGGGTCAGTCTGCTCTTCCCTGGGTGTGTTACATTGACAGACTGATGTCAGCCTGCTCTTCCTTGGTGGTTTACATTGACAGAGTGAGGTCCGTCTGCTCTTCCCTGGGTGCGTTACATTGACAGACTGGGGTCATGCTGCTCTTCCCTGGCTGTGGTACATTGACAGAGTGAGGTCAGTCTGCTCTTCACTGGGTGTGTTAAATTGACAGAGTGGGGTCAGTCTGCTCTTCCCTGGGTGTGTTACATTGACAGAGTGGGGTCAGTCTGCACTTCCCTGGTTGTGTTACATTGACAGAGTGGGGTCAGTCTACTCTTCCCTGGGTGAGTTACATTGACAGTGTGGGGTCTGACTGCTCTTCCCTGGGTGTGTTACATTGACTGAGTGAGGTACGTCTGCTCTTCCCTGGGTGAGTTACATTGACAGACTCGGGTCATTCTGCTCTTCCCTGGCTGTGGTACATTGACAGAGTGAGGTCAGTCTGCTCTTCACTCGGTGTGTTACATTCACAGAGTGGGGTCAGTCTGCTCTTCCCTGGGTGAGTTACGTTGACAGAGTGGGGTCAGTCTGCTCTTCCCTGGGTGTGTGAAATTGACAGAGTGGGGTCAGTCTGCACTTCACTGGTTGTGCTACATTGACAGAGTAGGGTCAGTCTACTCTTCCCTGGGTGTGTTACATTGACAGAGTGAGGTCAGTCTGCACTTCCCTGGCTGTGTTGCATTGATAGACTGGGGTCATTCTGCTCTTCTCTGGCTGTAGTACATTGACAGTGTGAGGTCAGTCTGCTCTTCACTGGGTGTGTTACATTCACAGAGTGGGGTCAGTCTGCTCTTCCCTGGGTGAGTTACTTTGACAGAGTGGGGTCATTCTGCTCTTCCCTGGGTGAGTTACGTTGACAGAGTGGGGTCAGTCTGCTCTTCCCTGTGTGTGTTAAATTGACAGAGTGGGGTCAGTCTGCTCTTCACTGGTTGTGTTACATTGACAGAGTGGGGTCAGTCTGCTTTTCCCTGGGTGTGTGACATTGACAGAGTGGGGTCAGTCTGCTCTTCCCTGGGTGTGTTACATTGACAGAGTGAGGTCAGTCTGCACTTCCCTGGCTGTGTTACATTGATAGACTGGGGTCATTCTGCTCTTCTCTCTCTGTGTTACATTGACAGAGTGAGGTCAGTCTGCTCTTCCCAGGTGTGTTACACTGACAGATTGGGTTCAGCGTGCTCTTCCCTGTGTGTGTTACATTGACAGAGTGAGGTCAGACTGCTCTTCCCTGGGTGTGTTACATTGACAGAGAGCGGTCAGTCTGTTCTTCCCTGGGTGAGTTGCATTGATAGAGTGGGGTCAGTCGGCTCTTCCCTGGGTTTGTTGCATTGACAGAGTGGGGTCAGTCTGCTCTTCCCTGGGTGTGTTACAGTGACAGGGTGGGGTCAGTCTGCTCTTGACTGTGTGTCTTACATTGAGAGTGAGGTCATTCTGCTCTTCCCTTGGTGCGTTACATTGACAGAGTGGGATCAGCCTGCTCTTCCCTGGGTGTCCTGCATTGACAGAGTGTTGTCAGTCTGCTCTTCCCAGGTGTGTGACACTGACAGATTGGGGTCAGGCTGCGCTTCCCTGCGTGTGTTACATTGACAGTGTGGCGTCAGTCTGCTCTTCTCTGGGTGTGTTACATTGACAGAGTGAGGTCAGTCTGCTCTTCCCAGGTGTGTTACACTAACTGATTGTGGTCAGTCAGCTCTTCACTGGTTGTTTTGCATTGACAGTGTGGGATCAATCGGCTCTTCCCTGGTTGTGTTACATTGACAGAGTGGGGTCAGTCTGCTCTTCCCAGGGTGAGTTACATTTAAAGATTGGGGACAGTCGGTTCTCCCTGGGTGAGTTACATGGACAGAGTGGGGTCAGCCTGTTCTTCCCTGGGACTGTTACATTGATAGAGTGGGGTCAGTGTGCTGTTCTCTGGGTGTGTTACATTGACAGAGTGGGGTCAGTCTTCTCTTCCCTGAGTGGGTTACTTTGACAGAGTCGGGTCAGTCTGCTCTTCCTTGGGTGTGTAACATTGAAGAGTACGGTCAGTCTGCTCTTCCCTGGGTGTTTGTTGCATTCATCGGGTGGGGTCAGGCTGCTCTTCCCTGGCTGTGTTACAGTGACAGGGTGGGGTCAATCTGCTCTTCAATGGGTGGGTTACATTGAGAGTGAGGGCAGTCTGCTCTGTCCTGGGTGTGTTACAAAGACAGAGTAGGGTCAATCTGCTCTTCCGTGGGTGTGTTACATTGGCAGAGTGGGGTCAGTCTGCTCTTCCCTGAGTGTGTTACATTGACGGGGTCGGGTCAGTCTGCTCTTCCCTGCGTGGGTTACATTGACAGAGTGGGGTCAGTGTGCTCTTCCCTGGGTGTGTTAGATTGACTCAGTTGGGTCAGTCTGCTCTTCTTTGGGTGTGTTACATTGACAGAGTGGGATTAGTTTGCTCTTGTCTCGGTGGGTGACTTTGACAGAGTGGGGTCAGTCTGCTCTTCCCTCGGTGTGTTACAATGACAGGGTGGGGTCAGTCTGCTCTTCATTGGGTGGATTAAGTTTAGAGTGAGGACAGTCTGCTCTTGCCTTGGTGTGTAAATTGTCAGAGTGGCGTCTGTCAGCTCTTCCCAGGGTGTGTTACATTGACAGAGTGTGGTTAGTCTGCTCTTCCCTGCGTGTGTGACATTGACAGATGGGGTCAGTCTGCTCTTCCCTGGGTGTGTTACATTGACAGAGTGGGGTCAGTCTGCTCTTCCCTCGGTGTGTTACAATGACAGGGTGGGGTCAGTCTGCTCTTCATTGGGTGGATTAAGTTTAGAGTGAGGACAGTCTGCTCTTGCCTTGGTGTGTAAATTGTCAGAGTGGCGTCTGTCAGCTCTTCCCAGGGTGTGTTACATTGACAGAGTGTGGTTAGTCTGCTCTTCCCTGCGTGTGTGACATTGACAGATGGGGTCAGTCTGCTCTTCCCTGGGTGTGTTACATTGACAGAGTGGGGTCAGTCTGCTCTTCCCTGGGTGTCTTGCATTGACAGAGTTGGGTCAGTCTGCTCTTCTCTGGGTGTGTTACATTGACAGAGTGGGATCAGCCTACACTTCACTGGGTGTGTTACATTGACAGAGTGGGATCAGTCAGCTCTTCCCAGGGTGTGTTACATTGACAGAGCGTGGTTAGTCTGCTCTTCCCTGCGTGTGTTACATTGACAAAGTGGGGTCATTCTGCTCTTCGCTGGGTGTGTTACATTGACAGAGTGGGGTCAGTCTGCTCTTCCCTGGGTGTCTTGCATTGACAGAGTGGGGTCAGTCTGCTCTTCCCTGGGTGTGTTACATTGACAGAGTGAGGTCAGTCTGCTCTTCCCAGGTGTGTTACACTGACAGATTGGGTTCAGTGTGCTCTTCCCTGCCCGTGTTACATTGACAGAGTGGGGTCAGACTGCTCTTCGCTGGATGCGTTATATTGACAAGTGGGGTCAGTCTGCTCTTCCCTGGGTGTGTTACATTGACAGAGTGGGGTCAGTCTGCTCTTCCCCGGGTGTGTTACATTGACAGAGTGGTGTCAGACTGCTGTTCTCTGGGTGTGTGACATTGACAGAGTTGGCTGAGTCTGCTCTTCCCTGGGTGTGTTACATTGACAGCGTGGGGTCAGTCTTCTCTTCCCTGAGTGGGTTACTTTGACAGAGTGAGGTCAGTCTGCTCTTCCTTGGGTGTGTAACATTGAAGAGTGGGGTCAGTCTGCTCTTCCCTGGGTTTGTGTTACATTGACCGGGTGGGGTCAGTCTGCTCTTCCCTGGCTGTGTTACAGTGACAGGGTTGGGTCAGTCTGCTCTTCCCTGCGTGGGTTACATTGACAGAGTGGGGTCAGCGTGCTCTTACCTGGGTGTGTTAGATTGACTCAGTGGGGTCAGTCTGCTCTTCTCTGGGTGTGTTACATTGACAGAGTGGGATCAGTCTGCTCTTGTCTCGGTGGGTTACTTTGACAGAGTGGCGTCAGTCTGCTCTTCCCTCGGTGTGTTACAGTGACAGGGTGGGGTCAGTCTGCTCTTCATTGGGTGAAATAAGTTTAGAGTGATGACAGTCTGCTCTTGCCTTGGTGTGTAAATTGTCAGAGTGGCGTCTGTCAGCTCTTCCCAGGGTGTGTTACATTGACAGAGTGTGGTTAGTCTGATCTTCCCTGCGTGTGTGACATTGACAGATGGGGTCAGTCTGCTCTTCCCTGGGTGACTTGCATTGACAGAGTGGGGTCCGACTGTTCTTCCCTGGGTGTGTTATATTCACAGAGTGGGGTCAGTCTGCTCTTCCCTGGGTGTGTGACATTGACAGAGAGCCGTCAGTCTGTTCTTCCCTGGGTGAGTTATATTGACAGAGTGGGGTCAGTCTGCTCTTCCCTGGGTGAGTTATATTGACAGAGTGGGGTCAGTCTGCTCTTCCCTGGGTGTGTTGCATTGACAGGGTGGGGTCAGTCTGCTCTTCCCTGTGTGTGTTACATTGACAGAGTGGGATCAGTCTGCTCTTGTCTCGGTGGGTTACTTTGACAGAGTGGCGTCAGTCTGCTCTTCCCTCGGTGTGTTACAGTGACAGGGTGGGGTCAGTCTGCTCTTCATTGGGTGAAATAAGTTTAGAGTGATGACAGTCTGCTCTTGCCTTGATGTGTAAATTGTCAGAGTGGCGTCTGTCAGCTCTTCCCAGGGTGTGTTACATTGACAGAGTGTGGTTAGTCTGATCTTCCCTGCGTGTGTGACATTGACAGATGGGGTCAGTCTGCTCTTCCCTGGGTGACTTGCATTGACAGAGTGGGGTCCGACTGTTCTTCCCTGGGTGTGTTATATTCACAGAGTGGGGTCAGTCTGCTCTTCCCTGGGTGTGTGACATTGACAGAGAGCCGTCAGTCTGTTCTTCCCTGGGTGAGTTATATTGACAGAGTGGGGTCAGTCTGCTCTTCCCTGGGTGTGTTGCATTGACAGGGTGGGGTCAGTCTGCTCTTCCCTGTGTGTGTTACATTGACAGAGTGGGGTCAGTCTGCTCTTCCCTGGGTGTGTTACATTGACAGAGTGAGGTCAGTCTACTGTTCCCAGGTGTGTTACACTGACAGATTGGGTTCAGTGTGCTCTTCCCTGCCTGTGTTACATTGACAGAGTGGGGTCAGACTGCTCTTCGCTGGATGTGTTATATTGACAGAGTGGGGTCTGTCTGCTCTTCCCTGAGTGTGTTACATTGACAGAGTGCGGTCAGTCTGCTCTTCCCTCGGTGTGTTACATTGACAGAGTGGTGTCAGTCTGCTCTTCCCTTGGTGTGTTACATTGACATAGTGAGGTCAGTCTGCTCTTCCCAGGTGTGTTACACTGTCAGATTTGGTTCAGTGTGCTCTTCCCTGCGTGTGTAACATTGACAGAAAGGGGTCAGACTGCTCTTCCCTGGGTGTGTTATATTGACAGAGTGTGGTCATTCTGCTCTTCCCTGGGTGTTTTACATTGACCGAGTGGGGTCAGTCTGCTCTTCCCTGGGTGTCTTGCATTGACAGAGTGGGGTCAGTCTGCTCTTCCCTGAGTGTGTTGCATTGACAGGGTGGTGTCAGTCTGCTCTCCCCTGGATGTGTTACAGTGACAGGGTGCGGTCAGTCTGCTCTTGACTGGGTGTGTTACAATGAGAGTGAGGTCATTCTGCTCTTCCCTTGGTGTGTTACATTGACAGAGTGGGATCAGCCTGCTCTTCCCTGGGTGTCTTGCATTGACAGAGTGTAGTCAGTCTGCTCTTCTCTGGGTGTGTTACATTGACAGAGTGAGGTCAGTCTGCTCTTCCCTGGGTGAGTTACATTGACGGAGTGGGGTCATTTTGCTCTTCCCTGGGTGTGTTACATTGACAGAGTGGGGACAGTCTGCTCTTCACTGGGTGTCTTGCATTGACAGAGTGGGGTCAGTCTGCTCTTCTCTGGGTGCGTTCCATTGACAGAGTGAGGTCAGTCTGCTCTTCCCAGGTGTGTTACACTGACAAATGGGGTTCAATGTTATATTCCCTGCGTGTGTTACATTGACAGAGTGGGGTCAGCCTGCTCTTCCCTGTGTGTGTTATGTTGACAGGGTCGGGTCAGTCTGCTCTTCCCTGGGTGTGTTACATTGACAGAGAGCGGTCAGTCTGTTCTTCCCAGGGTTTGTTACATTGACAGAGTGGGTTCAGTCTGGTCTTCCCTGAGTGTGTTACATTGAAAGGGTGGGGTCAGTCTGCTCTTCCCTAGGTTTTTTACTGTGACAGGGTGGGTTCAGTCTGCTCTTCACTGGGTGTGTTAGATTGACACAGTGGGGTCAGTCTGCTCTTCCCTGGGTCTGTTACATTGACAGAGTGGGATCAGTCTGCTCTTCCCTGGATGTGTTACATTGACTGATTGAGGTCAGTCTGCACATCCCTGGGTGCGTTACATTGACAGAGTGGGATCAGTCTGCTCTTGTCTTGGTGGGTTACATTGACAGCTTGGGGTCAGTCTGCTCTTCCCTGAGTGGGTTACATTGACAGAGTGGGGTCGGTCTGCTCTTCCCTGGGTGTGTTACATTGACAGAGTGGGGTCAGTCTTCTCTTCCCTGAGTGGGTTACATTGACAGAGTGGGGTCAGTCTGCTCTTCCTTGGGTGTGTAACATTGAAGAGTAGGGTCAGTCTGCTCTTCCCTGGGTGTGTGTTACATTGACCGGTTGGGGTCAGTCTGCTCTTCCCTGGCTGTGTTACAGTGACAGGGTGGGGTCAGTCTGCTCTTCACTGGGTGGGTTACATTGAGAGTGAGGGCAGTCTGCTCTTTCATGGGTGTATTTACATTGACAGAGTAGGGTCAGTCTGCTCTTCCCTGGGTGTGTTACATTGACAGAGTGGGGTCAGTCTGCTCTTCCCTGAGTGTGTTACATTGACAGGGTCGGGTTAGTCTGCTCTTCCCTGCGTGGGTTACATTGACAGAGTGGGGTCAGTGTGCTCTTCCCTGGGTGTGTTAGATTGACTCAGTGGGGTCAGTCTGCTCTTCCCTCGGTGTGTTACATTGACAGGGTCGGGTCAGTCTGCTCTTCCCTGCGTGGGTTACATTGACAGAGTAGGATCAGTCTGCTCTTGTCTCGGTGGGTTACTTTGACAGAGTGGGGTCAGTCTGCTCTTCCCTCGGTGTGTTACTTTGACAGAGTGGGGTCAATCTGCTCTTCATTGGGTGGATTAAGAATAGAGTGAGGACAGTCTGCTCTTGCCTTGATGTGTAAATTGTCAGAGTGGCGTCTGTCAGCTCTTCCCAGGGTGTGTTACATTGACAGAGTGTGGTTAGTCTGCTCTTCCCTGCGTGTGTGACATTGACAGATGGGGTCAGTCTGCTCTTCCCTGGGTGACTTGCATTGACAGAGTTGGGTCAGTCTGCTCTTCTCTGGGTGTGTTACATTGACAGAGTGGGATCAGCCTGCTCTTGACTGGGAGTGTTACATTGACAGAGTGGGATCAGTCAGCTCTTCCCAGGTTGTGTTACATTGACAGAGCGTGGTTAGTCTGCTCTTCCCTGCGTGTGTTACATTGACAGAGTGGGGTCATTCTGCTCTTTCCTGGGTGTGTTACATTGACAGAGTGGGGTCAGTCTGCTCTTCCCTGGGTATCTTGCATGACAGAGTGGGGTCAGTCTGCTCTTCTCTGGGTGTGTTACATTGACAGAGTGAGGTCAGTCTGCTCTTCCCAGGTGTGTTACACTGACAGATTGTGTTCAGTGTGCTCTTCCCTGCCTGTGTTACATTGACAGAGTGGGGTCAGACTGCTCTTCGCTGGATGTGTTATATTGACAGAGTGGGGTCAGTCTGCTCTTCCCTGGGTGTGTTACATTGACAGAGTGGGGTCAGACTGCTTTTCCCTGAGTGGGTTACATTAACAGGGTGGGGTCACTCTGCCCTTCCCTGGGTGTGTTACATTGTCAGAGTGGGGTCAGTCTGCCCTTCCCTGGTTGGGTTACATTGACAGAGTGGGGTCAGTCTGCTCTTCCCTGGGTCGGTTACATAGACAGAGTGGGGTCAGTCTGCTCTTCCCTGGGTCGGTTACATTGACACAGTGGGTTTAGTCTGCTCTTCCCTGGGTGTGTTACATTGACAGAGTGGGATCAGTCTGCTCTTCCCTGGGCGTGTTTCATTGACAGAGTGGGGTCAGAGTGCTCTTCCCTACGTGTGTTACATTGACATAGTGGGGTCAATCTGCTCTTCCCTGCGTGGTTTAAATTGGAAGAGTGGAGTCAGTCTGCTCTTCCCTGGGTGTGTTAGATTGACAGAGTGGGATCAGTCTGCTCTTGTCTGGGTGGGTTACATTGACAGAGTGGGGTCAGTCTGCTCATCCCTGAGTGGGTTACATTGACAGAGTGGGGTCAGTCTGCTCTTCCCTCGGTGTGTTACATTGACAGAGTGAAGTCAGTCTGCTCTTCCCTTGGTGTGTTACATTGACATAGTGAGGTCAGTCTGCTCTTCCCAGGTGTGTTACACTGACAGATTTGGTTCAGTTTGCTCTTCCCTGCGTGTGTTTCATTGACAGAGTGGGGTCAGACTGCTCTTCCCTGGGTGTGTTATATTGACAGAGTGTGGTCATTCTGCTCTTCCCTGGGTGTGTTACATTGACGGAGTGGGGTCAGTCTGCTCTTCCCTGGGTGTCTTGCATTGACAGAGTGGGGTCAGTCTGCTCTTCCCTGAGTGTGTTTTTTGACAGGGTGGGGTCAGTCTGCTCTTCCCTGGGTGTGTTAAAGTGACAAGGTGCGGTCAGTCTGCTCTTGACTGGGTGTGTTACAATGAGAGTGAGGTCATTCTGCACTTCTCTGGGTGTGTTACATTGACAGAGTGAGGTCAGTTTGCTCTTCCCTGCGTGCGTTACATTGACAGAGTGGCGTCTGTCTCCTCTTCTCTGGGTGTGTTACATTGACAGAGTGAGGTCAGTCTGCTCTTCCCAGGTGTGTTACACTGACAGATTTTGGTTAGTCTGTTCTTCCCTTGGTGAGTTACATTGACAGAGTGGGGACAGTCTGCTCTTCACTGGGTTTCTTGCATTGACAGAGTGGGGTGAGTCTGCTCTTCTCTGGGTGTGTTACATTGACAGAGTGGGGACAGTCTGCTCTTCCCTGGGTTTCTTGCATTGACATATTGGGGTGAGTCTGCTCTTCTCTGGGTGCGTTACATTGACAGAGTGGGGTCAGTCTGCTCTTCTCTGGGTGCTTTCCATTGACAGAGTGAGGTCAGTCTGCTCTTCCCAAGTGTGTTACACTGACAAATGGGGTTCAATGTGCTCTTCCCTGCGTGTGTTACATTGACAGAGTGGGGTCAGCCAGCTCTTCCCTGTGTGTGTTATATTGACAGAGTGGGGTCAGTCTGCTCTTCCCGGGGTGTTTTACATTGACAGAGAGCGGTCAGTCTGTTCTTCCCTGGGTGTGTTACATTGACAGAGAGCGGTCAGTCGGCTGTTCCCAGGTGTTTTACACTGACAGATTGGGGTCAGTCTGGTCTTCACTGAGTGTGTTGCATTGACAGTGTGGAATCAATCGGCTCCTCCCTGGGTGTGTTACATTGACAGAGTGGGGTCAGTCTGCACTTTCCAGAGTGTGTTACATTTAAAGAGTGGGGTCAGTCTGTTCTCCCAAGGGTGAGTTCCATTGACAGAGTGGGGTCAGACTGATGTTCCCTGGGACTGACACACTGATAGAGTGGGGTCAGTCTGCTGTTCTCTGGGTGTGTTACATTGACAGAGTGGGCCCAGTCTCCTCTTCCCTGGGTGTGTTACATTTACAGAGTTGGGTAAGTCTTCTCTTCCCTGAGTGGGTTACATTGACAGAGTGGGGTCAGTCTGCTCTTCCTTGTGTGTGTAACATTGACAGATTAGGGTCAGTCAACTCTTCCCTGGGTGTGTTACATTGACAGGGTGGGGTCGGTCTGCTCTTCCCTAGGTTTGTTACAGTAACAGTGTGGGGTCAGTCTGCTCTTCACTGGGTGGGTTACATTGAGAGTGAGTGCAATGTGCTCTTCGCTGGGTGTTTTACATTGACAGAGTAGGGTCAGTCTGCTCTTCCCTTGGTGTGTTACATTGACAGGCTGGGGTCAGTCTGCTCTTCCCTCGTTGTGTTACAGTGACAGAGTGGGGGCAGTCTGCTCTTCCCTGGGTGTGTTACATTGACAGTGTGGGGTCAGTCTGCTCTTCCCTGGGTGTGTTAGATTGACACAGTGGGGTCAGTCTGCTCTTCCCTGGGTCTGTTACATTGACAGAGTGGGATCAGTCTGCTCTTCCCTGGATGTGTTACATTGACTGATTGAGGTCAGTCTGCACATCCCTGGGTGCGTTCCATTGACAGAGTGGGATCAGTCTGCTCTTGTCTCGGTGGGTTACATTGACAGCTTGGGGTCAGTCTGCCCTTCCCTGAGTGGGTTACATTGACAGAGTGGGGTCGGTCTGCTCTTCCCTGGGTGTGTTACATTGACAGAGTGGGGTCGGTCTGCTCTTCCCTGGGTGTGTTACATTGACAGAGTGGGGTCAGTCTTCTCTTCCCTGAGTGGGTTAAATTGACCGGGTGGGGTCAGTCTGCTCTTCCCTGGCTGTGTTACAGTGACAGGGTGGGGTCAGTCTGCTCTTCACTGGGTGGGTTACATTGAGAGTGAGGGCAGTCTGCGCTTTCCTGGGTGTGTTACATTGACAGAGTAGGGTCAATCTGCTCTTCCCTGGGTGTGTTACATTGACAAAGTGGGGTCAGTCTGCTCTTCCCTGAGTGTGTTACATTGACAGGGTCGGGTCAGTCTGCTCTTCCCTGCGTGGGTTACATTGACAGAGAGCGGTCAGTCTGTTCTTCCCTGGGTGAGTTACATTGACAGGGTGGGGTCAGTCTGCTGTTCCCAGGTGTTTTACACTGACAGATTGGGGTCAGTCTGGTCTTCACTGGGTGTGTTGCAATGTCAGTGTGGGATCAATCGGCTCTTCCCTGGGTGTGTTACATTGACAGAGTGGGGTCAGTCTGCACTTCCCAGGGTGTGTTACATTTAAAGAGTGGGGTCAGTCTGTTCTCCCAGGGTGAGTTCCATTGACAGAGTGGGGTCAGACTGTTGTTCCCTGGGGCTGTTACACTGATGGAGTGGGGTCAGTCTGCTGTTCTCTGGGTGTGTTACATTGACAGAGTGGGATCAGTCTGCTCTTCCCTGGATGTGTTACATTGACAGATTGAGGTCAGTCTGCACAACCCTGGGTGTGTTACATTGACAGAGTGGGATCAGTCTGCTCCTGTCTCGGTGGGTTACATTGACAGCGTGGGGTCAGTCTGCTCTTCCCTGAGTGGGTTACATTGACAGAGTGGGGTCTGTCTGCTCTTCCCTGGGTGTGTTACATTGACAGAGTGGTGTCAGTCTGCTCTTCCCTTGGTGTGTTACATTGACATAGTGAGGTCAGTCTGCTCTTCCCAGGTGTGTTACACTGACAGATTTTGTTCAGTGTGCTCTTCCCTGCGTGTGTTACATTGACAGAGTGGGGTCAGACTGCTCTTCCCTGCGTATGTTATGTTGACAGAGTGTGGTCATTCTGCTCTTCCCTGGGTGTGTTACAATGACGGAGTGGGGTCAGTCTGCTCTTCCCTGGGTGTCTTGCATTGACAGAGTGGGGTCAGTCTGCTCTTCCCTGAGTGTGTTGCATTGACAGGGTGGGGTCAGTCTGCTCTCCCCTGGGTGTGTTACAGTGACAGGGTGCGGTCAGTCTGCTCTTGACAGTGTGTGTTACAATGAGAGTGAGGTCATTCTGCTCTTCCCTTGGTGTGTTACATTGACAGACTGGGATCAGCCTGCTCTTCCCTGGGTGTCTTGCATTGACAGAGTGTAGTCAGTCTGCTCTTCTCTGGGTGTGTTACATTGACAGAGTGAGGTCATTCTGCTCTTCCCTGCGTGCGTTATATTGAAAGAGTGGCGTCAGTCTACTCTTCTCTGGGTGTGTTACATTGACAGAGTGAGGTCAGTCTGCTCTTGCCAGGTGTGTTACACTGACAGATTGGGGTCAGTCTGTTCTTCCCTGGGTGTGTTTCATTGACAGAGTGGGGACAGTCTTCTCTTCACTGGGTGTCTTGCATTGACAGAGTGGGGTCAGTCTGCTCTTCTCTGGGTGCGTTCCATTGACAGAGTGAGGTCAGTCTGCTCTTCCCAGGTGTGTTACACTGACAAATGGGGTTCAATGTGCTCTTCCCTGCGTGTGTTACATTGACCGAGTGGGGTCACCGTGCTCTTCCCTGAGTGGGTTACTGGACAGAGTGGGGTCAGTCTGCTCTTCGTTGGGTGTGTAACATTGA
Source organism: Chiloscyllium punctatum (assembly GCF_047496795.1). Classification (NCBI taxonomy): domain Eukaryota; kingdom Metazoa; phylum Chordata; class Chondrichthyes; order Orectolobiformes; family Hemiscylliidae; genus Chiloscyllium; species Chiloscyllium punctatum. The sequence goes on from NC_092742.1 coordinate 134,979,333, forward strand.
AGAGTAGGGTCAGTCTGCTCTTCCCTGGGTGTGTGTTACATTGACCGGTTGGGGTCAGTCTGCTCTTCCCTAGCTGTGTTACAGTGACAGGGTGGGGTCCGTCTGCTCTTCACTGGGTGGGTTACATTGAGAGTGAGGGCAGTCTGCTCTTTCCTGGGTGTGTTACATTGACAGAGTAGGGTCAATCTGCTCTTCCCTGGGTGTGTTACATTGACAGAGTGGGGTCAGTCTGCTCTTCCCTGAGTGTGTTACATTGACAGGGTCGGGTCAGTCTGCTCTTCCCTGCGTGGGTTACATTGACAGACAGCGGTCAGTCTGTTCTTTCCTGGGTGAGTTACATTGACAGGGTGTGGTCAGTCTGCTGTTCCCAGGTGTTTTACACTGACAGATTGGGGTCAGTCTGGTCTTCACTGGGTGTGTTGCATTGAAAATGTGGGATCAATCGGCTCTTCCCTGGCTGTGTTACATTGGCAGAGTGGGGTCAGTCTGCACTTCCCAGGGTGTGTTACATTTAAAGAGTGGGGTCAGTCTGTTCTCCCAGGGTGAGTTCCATTGACAGAGTGGGGTCAGACTGTTGTTCCCTGTGGCTGTTACACTGATAGAGTGGGGTCAGTCTGCTGTTCTCTGGGTGTGTTACATTGACAGAGTGGGCCCAGTCTGCTCTTCCCTGGGTGTGTTACATTTACAGAGTCGGGTAAGTCTTTTCTTCCCTGAGTGGGTTACATTGACAGAGGGGGGTCAGTCTGCTCTTCCTTGTGTGTGTAACATTGACAGAGTAGGGTCAGTCAACTCTTCCCTGGGTGTGTTACATTGACAGGGTGGGGTCGGTCTGCTCTTCCCTAGGTTTGTTACAGTGACAGTGTGGGGTCAGTCTGCTCTTCACTGGGTGGGTTACATTGAGAGTGAGGGCAATGTGCTCTTCGCTGGGTGTTTTACAATGACAGAGTAGGGTCAGTCTGCTCTTCCCTGGGTGTGTTACATTGACAGAGTGGGTTCAGTCTGGTCTTCCCTGAGTGTGTTACATTGAAAGGGTGGGGTCAGTCTGCTCTTCCCTAGGTTTGTTACAGTGACAGGGTGGGGTCAGTCTGCTCTTCACTGTGTGGGTTACATTGAGAGTGAGGGCAATGTGCTCTTCGCTGGGTGTTTTACATTGACAGAGTAGGGTCAGTCTGCTCTTCCCTGGGTGTGTTACATTGACAGAGTGGGGGCAGTCTGCTCTTCCCTGGGTGTGTTACATTGACAGTGTGGGGTCAGTCTGCTCTTCCCTGGGTGTGTTAGATTGACACAGTGGGGTCAGTCTGCTCTTCCCTGGGTCTGTTACATTGACAGAGTGGGATCAGTCTGCTCTTCCCTGGATGTGTTACATTGACTGATTGAGGTCAGTCTGCACATCCCTGGGTGCGTTACATTGACAGAGTGGGATCAGTCTGCTCTTGTCTCGGTGGGTTACATTGACAGCTTGGGGTCAGTCTGCTCTTCCCTGAGTGGGTTACATTGACAGAGTGGGGTCGGTCTGCTCTTCCCTGGGTGTGTTACATTGACAGAGTGGGGTCAGTCTGCTCTTCCCTGGGTGTGTGTTACATTGACCGGGTGGGGTCAGTCTGCTCTTCCCTGGCTGTGTTACAGTGACAGGATGGGGTCAGTCTGCTCTTCACTGGGTGGGTTACATTGAGAGTGAGGGCAGTCTTCTCTTTCCTGGGTGTGTTACATTGACAGAGTAGGGTCAATCTGCTCTTCCCTGGGTGTGTTACATTTACAGAGTGGGGTCAGTCTGCTCTTCCCTGAGTGTGTTACATTGACAGGGTCGGGTCAGTCTGCTCTTCCCTGCGTGGGATACATTGACAGAGTGGGGTCAGTGTGCTCTTCCCTGGGTGTGTTAGATTGACTCAGTGGGGTCAGTCTGCTCTTCCCTCGGTGTGTTACATTGACAGGGTCGGGTCAGTCTGCTCTTCCCTGCGTGGGTTACATTGACAGAGTAGGATCAGTCTGCTCTTGTCTCGGTGGGTTACTTTGACAGAGTGGGGTCAGTCTGCTCTTCATTGGGTGGATTAAGTTTAGAGTGAGGACAGTCTGCTCTTGCCTTGATGTGTAAATTGTCAGAGTGGCGTCTGTCAGCTCTTCCCAGGGTGTGTTACATTGACAGAGTGTGGTTAGTCTGCTCTTCCCTGCGTGTGTGACATTGACAGATGGGGTCAGTCTGCTCTTCCCTGGGTGTGTTACATTGACAGAGTGGGGTCAGTCTGCTCTTCCCTGGGTGTGTTGCATTGACAGAGTTGGGTCAGTCTGCTCTTCTCTGGGTGTGTTACATTGACAGAGTGGGATCAGCCTGCTCTTGACTGGGAGTGTTACATTGACAGAGTGGGATCAGTCAGCTCTTCCAAGGTTGTGTTACATTGACAGAGCGTGGTTAGTCTGCTCTTCCCTGCGTGTGTTACATTGACAGAGTGGGGTCATTCTGCTCTTCCCTGGGTGTGTTACATTGACAGAGTGGGGTCAGTCTGCTCTTCCCTGGGTATCTTGCATGACAGAGTGGGGTCAGTCTGCTCTTCTCTGGGTGTGTTACATTGACAGAGTGAGGTCAGTCTGCTCTTCCCAGGTGTGTTACACTGACAGATTGGGTTCAGTGTGCTTTTCCCTGCCTGTGTTACATTGACAGAGTGGGGTCAGACTGCTCTTCGCTGGATGTGTTATATTGACAGAGTGGGGTCAGTCTGCTCTTCCCTGGGTGTGTTACATTGACAGAGTGGGGTCAGACTGCTCTTCCCTGAGTGGGTTACATTAACAGGGTGGGGTCACTCTGCCCTTCCCTGGGTGTGTTACATTGTCAGAGTGGGGTCAGTCTGCTCTTCCCTGGGTGGGTTACATAGACAGAGTGCGGTCAGTCTGCTCTTCCCTGGGTGGGTTACATAGACAGAGTGGGGTCAGTCTGCTCTTCCCTGGGTCGGTTACATTGACACAGTGGGTTTAGTCTGCTCTTCCCTGGGTGTGTTACATTGACAGAGTGGGATCAGTCTGCTCTTCCCTGGGCGTGTTTCATTGACAGAGTGGGGTCAGAGTGCTCTTCCCTGCGTGTGTTACATTGACATAGTGGGGTCAATCTGCTCTTCCCTGCGTGGTTTAAATTGGAAGAGTGGGGTCAGTCTGCTCTTCCCTGGGTGTGTTAGATTGACAGAGTGGGATCAGTCTGCTCTTGTCTGGATGGGTTACATTGACAGAGTGGGGTCAGTCTGCTCATCCCTGAGTGGGTTACATTGACAGAGTGGGGTCAGTCTGCTCTTCCCTCGGTGTGTTACATTGACAGAGTGAAGTCAGTCTGCTCTTCCCTTGGTGTGTTACATTGACATAGTGAGGTCAGTCTGCTCTTCCCAGGTGTGTTACACTGACAGATTTGGTTCAGTTTGCTCTTCCCTGCGTGTGTTTCATTGACAGAGTGGGGTCAGACTGCTCTTCCCTGGGTGTGTTATATTGACAGAGTGTGGTCATTCTGCTCTTCCCTGGGTGTGTTACATTGACGGAGTGGGGTCAGTCTGCTCTTCCCTGGGTGTCTTGCATTGACAGAGTGGGGTCAGTCTGCTCTTCCCTGAGTGTGTTTTTTGACAGGGTGGGGTCAGTCTGCTCTTCCCTGGGTGTGTTAAAGTGACAAGGTGCGGTCAGTCTGCTCTTGACTGGGTGTGTTACAATGAGAGTGAGGTCATTCTGCTCTTCTCTGGGTGTGTTACATTGACAGAGTGAGGTCAGTCTGCTCTTCCCTGCGTGCGTTACATTGACAGAGTGGCGTCAGTCTGCTCTTCCTTGTGTGTGTAACATTGACAGAGTAGGGTCAGTCAACTCTTCCCTGGGTGTGTTACATTGACAGGGTGGGGTCGGTCTGCTCTTCCCTAGGTTTGTTACAGTGACAGGGTGGGGTCAGTCTGCTCTTCACTGGGTGGGTTACATTGAGAGTGAGGGCAATGTGCTCTTCGCTGGGTGTTTTACATTGACAGTGTGGGTTCTGTCTGGTCTTCCCTGAGTGTGTTACATTGAAAGGGTGGGGTCAGTCTACTCTTCCCTTGGTGTGTTACATTGACAGGCTGGGGTCAGTCTGCTCTTCCCTCGTTGTGTTACAGTGACAGAGTGGGGGCAGTCTGCTCTTCCCTGGGTGTGTCACATTGACAGTGTGGCGTCAGTCTGCTCTTCCCTGGGTGTGTTAGATTGACACAGTGGGGTCAGTCTGCTCTTCCCTGGGTCTGTTACATTGACAGAGTGGGATCAGTCTGCTCTTCCCTGGATGTGTTACATTGACAGATTGAGGTCAGTCTGCACATCCCTGGGTGCGTTACATTGACAGAGTGGGATCAGTCTGCTCTTGTCTCGGTGGGTTACATTGACAGCTTGGGGTCAGTCTGCTCTTCCCTGAGTGGGTTACATTGACAGAGTGGGGTCGGTCTGCTCTTCCCTGGGTGCGTTACATTGACAGAGTGGGGTCAGTCTTCTCTTCCCTGAGTGGGTTACTGGACAGAGTGGGGTCAGTCTGCTCTTCCTTGGGTGTGTAACATTGAAGAGTAGGGTCAGTCTGCTCTTCCCTGGGTGTGTGTTACATTGACCGGTTGGGGTCAGTCTGCTCTTCCCTGGCTGTGTTACAGTGACAGGGTGGGGTCAGTCTGCTCTTCACTGGGTGGGTTACATTGAGAGTGAGGGCAGTCTGCTCTTTCCTGGGTGTGTTACATTGACAGAGTAGGGTCAATCTGCTCTTCCCTGGGTGTGTTACATTGACAGAGTGGGGTCAGTCTGCTCTTCCCTGAGTGTGTTACATTGACAGGGTCGGGTCAGTCTGCTCTTCCCTGCGTGGGTTACATTGACAGACAGCGGTCAGTCTGTTCTTCCCTGGGTGAGTTACATTGACAGGGTGGGGTCATTCTGCTCTTCCCTTGGTGTGTTACATTGACAGAGTGTAGTCAGTCTGCTCTTCTCTGGGTGTGTTACATTGACAGAGTGAGGTCAGTCTGCTCTTCCCTGCGTGCGTTATATTGACAGAGTGGCGTCAGTCTACCTTTCTCTGGGTGTGTTACATTGACAGAGTGAGGTCAGTCTGCTCTTGCCAGGTGTGTTACACTGACAGATTGGGGTCAGTCTGTTCTTCCCTGGGTGAGTTACATTGACAGAGTGTGGTCATTCTGCTCTTCCCTGGGTGTGTTACATTGACGGAGTGGGGTCAGTCTGCTCTTCCCTGGGTGTCTTGCATTGACAGAGTCGGGTCAGTCTGCTCTTCCCTGAGTGTGTTGCATTGACAGGGTGGGGTCAGTCTGCTCTCCCCTGGGTGTGTTAAAGTGACAAGGTGCGGTCAGTCTGCTCTTGACTGGGTGTGTTACAATGAGAGTGAGGTCATTCTGCTCTTCTCTGGGTGTGTTACATTGACAGAGTGAGGTCAGTCTGCTCTTCCCTGCGTGCGTTACATTGACAGAGTGGCGTCAGTCTGCTCTTCTCTGGGTGTGTTACATTGACAGAGTGAGGTCAGTCTGCTCTTCCCAGGTGTGTTACACTGACAGATTTTGGTTAGTCTGTTCTTCCCTTGGTGAGTTACATTGACAGAGTGGGGTCATTCTGCTCTTCCGTGGGTGTGTTACATTGACAGAGTGGGGACAGTCTGCTCTTCACTGGGTTTCTTGCATTGACAGAGTGGGGTGAGTCTGCTCTTCTCTGGGTGCGTTACATTGACAGAGTGGGGTCAGTCTGCTCTTGATTGGGTGTGCTACATTGACAGAGTGAGGTCAGTCTGCTCTTCCCAGGTGTGTTACACTGACAGATTGGGTTCAATGTGCTCTTCCCTCGTTGTGTTACAGTGACAGAGTGGGGGCAGTCTGCTCTTCTCTGGGTGATAACATTGACAGAGTGGGGTCAGTCTGCTCTTCCCTGGGTGTTTTAGATTGACACAGTGGGGTCAGTCTGCTCTTCCCTGGGTCTGTTACATTGACAGAGTGGGGTCAGTCTGCTCTTCCTTGTGAGTGTAACATTGACAGAGTAGGGTCAGTCAACTCTTCCCTGGGTTTGTTACATTGACAGGGTGGGATCGGTCTGCTCTTCCCTGGGTTTGTTACAGTGACAGGGTGCGGTCAGTCTGCTCTTCACTGGGTGGGTTACATTGAGAGTGAGGGCAATGTGCTCTTCGCTGGGTGTTTTACATTGACAGAGTAGGGTCAGTCTGCTCTTCCCTGGGTGTGTTACATTGACAGAGTGGGTTCAGTCTGGTCTTCCCTGAGTGTGTTACATTGAAAGGGTGGGAACAGTCTGCTCTTCCCTTGGTGTGTTACATTGACAGGCTGGGGTCAGTCTGCTCTTCCCTCGTTGTGTTACAGTGACAGAGTGGGGGCAGTCTGCTCTTCCCTGGGTGTGTTACATTGACAGAATGGGGTCAGTCTGCTCTTCCCTGGGTGTGTTAGATTGACACAGTGGGGTCAGTCTGCTCTTCCCTGGGTCTGTTACATTGACAGAGTGGGATCAGTCTGCTCTTCCCTGGATGTGTTACATTGACAGAGTGGGATCAGTCTGCACTTCCCTGAGTGGGTTACATTGACAGAGTGGGGTCGGTATGCTCTTCCCTGGGTGTGCTCATTGACAGAGTGGGGTCAGTCTACTCTTCCCTGGTTCTGATACATTGACAGAGTGGGGTCAGTCTGTTCTTCCCCGGGTGTGTTACATTGACAGAGTGGTGTCAGTCTGCTGTTCTCTGGGTGTGTGACATTGACAGAGTGAGGTCAGTCTGCTCTTCCCTGGGTGTGTTACATTGACAGAGTGGGGTCAGTCTTCTCTTCCCTGAGTGGGTTACTTTGACAGAGTGGGGTCAGTCTGCTCTTCCTTGTGTGTGTAACATTGAAGAGTAGGTTCAGTCTGCTCTTCCCTGGGTGTGTGTTACATTGACCGGGTGGGGTCAGTCTGCTCTTCCCTGGCTGTGTTACAGTGACAGGGTGGTGTCAGTATGCTCTTCACTGGGTGGGTTACATTGAGAGTGAGGGCAGTCTGCTCTTTCCTGGGTGTGTTATATTGACAGAGTAGGGTCAATCTGCTCTTCCCTGAGTGTGTTAGATTAACAGGGTCGGGTCAGTCTGCTCTTTCCTGCGTGGGTTACATTGACAGAGTGGGGTCAGTGTGCTCTTGCCTGGGTGTGTTAGATTGACTCAGTGGGGTCAGTCTGCTCTTCTCTGGGTGTGTTACATTGACAGAGTGGTATCAGCCTGCTCTTGTCTGGGTGGGTTACTTTGACAGAGTGGCGTCAGTCTGCTCTTCCTTCGGTGTGTTACAGTGACAGGGTGGGGTCAGTCTGCTCTTCATTGGGTGGATTAAGTTTAGAGTGAGGAGAGTCTGCTCTTGCCTTGGTGTGTAAATTGTCAGAGTGGCGTCTGTCAGCTCTTCCCAGTGTTTGTTACATTGACAGAGTGTGGTTAGTCTGCTCTTCCCTGCGTGTGTGACATTGACAGATGGGGTCAGTCTGCTCTTCCCTGGGTGTCTTGCATTGACAGAGTGGGGTCCGACTGCTCTTCCCTGGGTGTGTTATATTCACAGAGTGGGGTCAGTCTGCTCTTCCCTGGGTGTGTGACATGGACAGAGAGCCGTCAGTCTGTTCTTCCCTGGGTGAGTTACATTGACAGAGTGGGGTCAGTCTGCTCTTCCCTGGGTGTGTTGCATTGACAGGGTGGGGTCAGTCTGCTCTTCCCTGGGTGTGTTACATTGACAGAGTGGGGTCAGTCTGCTCTTCCCTGGGTGTGTTACATTGACAGAGTGAGGTCAGTCTGCTCTTCCCAGGTGTGTTACACTGACAGATTTGGTTCAGTGTGCTCTTCCCTGCCTGTGTTATATTGACAGAGTGGGGTCAGTCTGCTCTTCCCTGGGTGTGTTACATTGACGGAGTGGGGTCAGTCTGTTCTTCCCTGAGTGTGTTACATTAACAGGGTGTGGTCACTCTGCCCTTCCCTGGGTGTGTTACATTGTCAGAGTGGGGTCAGTCTGCCCTTCCCTGGCTGGGTTACATTGACAGAGTGGGGTCAGTCTGCTCTTCCCTGGGTGGGTTACATAGACAGAGTGGGGTCAGTCTGCTCTTCCCTGGGTCGGTTACATTGACACAGTGGAATCAGTCTGATGCTCCCTGGGCGTGTTTCATTGACAGAGTGGGGTGAATCTGCTCTTCCCTGCGTGGGTTAAATTGACAGAGTGGGGTCAGTCTGCTCTTCCCTGGGTGTGTTAGATTGACACAGTGGGGTATGTCTGCTCTTCCCTGAGTGTGTTACATTGACAGAGTGGGATCAGTCTGCTTTTGTTTCGGTGGGTTACATTGACAGAGTGGGGTCAGTCTGCTCTTCCCTGGGTGTGTTACATTGACAGAGTGGGGACGGTCTGCTCTTCCCTGGGTGTGCTCATTGACAGAGTGGGGTCAGTCTAATCTTCCCTTGTTCTGATACATTGACATAGTGGGGTCAGTCTGTTCTTCCCTGGGTGTGTTACATTGACAGAGTGGTGTCAGTCTGCTCTTCCCTTGGTGTGTGACATTGACAGAGTGGGATCAGTCTGTTCTTTCCTGGATGTCTTACATTGACAGATTGAGGTCAGTCTGCACTTCCCTGGGTGTGTTACATTTGCAGAGTGGGATCAGTCTGCTCTTGTCTCGGTGGGTTACATTGACAGCGTGGGGTCAGTCTGCTCTTCCCTGAGTGGGTTACATTGACAGGGTGGGGTCTTTCTGCTCTTCCCTGGGTGTGTTACATTGACAGAGTGGGTGAAGTCGGCTCTTCCCTGGGACTGTTTCATTGACATAGTGGGGTCAGTCTGTTCTTCCCTGGGTGTGTTACATTGACAGGGTGGTGTCAGTCTGCACTTCCCTGGGAGTGTGACATTGACAGAGTGAGGTCAGTCTGCTCTTCCCTGGGTGTGTTACATTGACAGAGTGGGGTCAGTCTGCTCTTCCCTGGTTGTTTACCATTGACAGAGTGGGGTCAATCTGCTCTTCCCTGGATGTGTTACAGTGACAGAGTGGGTTCAGTCTGCTCTTCCCTGGATGTGTTACAGTGACAGAGTGGGGTCAGGCTGCTCTTCCCTGAGTGGGTTACATTGACAGAGTGGGGTAAGTCTGCAGTTGACTGTGTGAGTAATTGTGCAGAGTGAGATCAGTCTGCTCTTCTCTGGGTGGGTTACATTTACAGAGTGAGGTCAGTCTGCTCTTCCCTGGGTGTGTTACATTGACAGTGTGAGGTCAGTCGGTTCTTCCCTGGTTCTAATACATTGACAGAGTGGGGTAAGTCTGCTCTTCCCTGGTTGTGTTACATTGACAGAATGGGTTCAGTCTGCTCTTCCCAGGGTGGGTTACATTGAGAGTGTAGGGTCAGTCAGCTGTTCCCTGGGTGTGTTACATTGACAGAGTGGGGTCAGTCTCCTCTTCCCAGGGTGTGTTTCATTGACAGAGTGAGGTCAGTCTCCTCTTCCCAGGGTGTGTTACATTGACAGAGTGGGGACGGTCTGCTCTTCCCTGGGTGTGCTCATTGAGAAAGTGGGGTCAGTCTAATCTTCCCTGGTTCTGATACATTGACATAGTGGGGTCAGTCTGTTCTTCCCTGGGTGTGTTACATTGACAGAGTGGTGTCAGTCTGCTCTTCCCTTGGTGTGTGACATTGACAGAGTGGGATCAGTCTGTTCTTTCCTGGATGTCTTACATTGACAGATTGAGGTCAGTCTGCACTTCCCTGGGTGTGTTACATTGACAGAGTGGGATCAGTCTGCTCTTGTCTCGGTGGGTTACATTGACAGCGTGGGGTCAGTCTGCTCTTCCCTGAGTGGGTTACATTGACAGAGTGGGTTAAGTCGGCTCTTCCCTGGGACTGTTTCATTGACATAGTGGGGTCAGTCTGTTCTTCCCTGGGTGTGTTACATTGACAGGGTGGTGTCAGTCTGCACTTCCCTGGGAGTGTTACATTGACAGAGTGGGTTCAGTCTGCTCTTCCCAGGGTGGGTTACATTGAGAGTGTAGGGTCAGTCAGCTGTTCCCTGGGTGTGTTACATTGACAGAGTGGGGTCAGTGTGCACTTCTCTGGGTGTGTTACATTGACAGAGTGGGGTCAGTCTCCTCTTCCCAGGGTGTGTTTCATTGACAGAGTGAGGTCAGTCTGCTCTTCCCAGGGCGTGTTACATTGACCGAGTGGGGTCAGGCAGCTCCTCCCTGAGTGGATTACATTGACAGAGTGGGGTAAGTCTGCAGTTGACTGTGTGAGTAATTTTGCAGAGTGAGATCAGTCTGCTCTTCTCTGGGTGGGTTACATTTACAGAGTGAGGTCAGTCTGCTCTTCCCTGGGTGTGTTTCATTGACAGAGTTGGGTCAGTCGGTTCTTCCCTGGGTGTGTTACATTGACAGGGTGAGGTCAGTCTTCTCTTCCCTGGGTGTGCTCATTGACAGAGTGGGGTCAGTCTGCTCTTCCCTGGGTGTGTTACATTGACAGAATGGGGTCAGTCTGCTCTTCACTGGGTGGGTTACATGACACTTTGGGCTCTGTTTGCTATTCCCTGGGTGTGTTACATTGACAGAGTGGGGTCAGTCTGCTCTACCCTGGTTCTGATACATTGACAGAGTTGGGGAAGTCTGCTCTTCCCTGGTTGTGTTCCATTGACAGAGTGGGTTCAGTCTGCTCTTCCCAGGGTGGGTTACATTGAGAATGTAGGGTCAGTCAGCTGTTCCCTGGGTGTGTTATATTCACAGAGTGGGGTCAGTGTGCACTTCTCTGGGTGTGTTACATTGACAGAGTGGGGTCAGTCTCCTCTTCCCAGGGTGTGTTTCATTGACAGAGTGAGGTGTGTCTGCACTTCCCAGGGGGTGTTACATTGACAGAGTGGGGTAAGTCTGCAGTTGACTGTGTGAGTAATTTTGCAGAGTGAGATCAGTCTGCTCTTCTCTGGGTTGGTTACATTTACAGAATGAGGTCAGTCTGCTCTTGCCTGGGTTTGTTACATTGACAGAGTGGGGTCAGTCGGTTCTTCCCTGGGTGTGTTACATTGACAGGGTGAGGTCAGTCTGCTCTTCCCTGGTTCTGATACATTGACAGAGTTGGGTAAGTCTGCTCTTCCCTAGGTGTGTTACATTGACAGAATGGTGTCAGTCTCGTCTTCCCTGGGTGTGTTACATTGACAGACTGTGGTCAGTCTGCTCTTCCCTGGGTGTGTAACATTGACAGTATGGGGTCAGTCTGCTCTTCCCTGGGTATGTTACATTGACAGAATGGGTCAGTCTGCTCTTCCCTGGGTTTGTTACTTTGACAGAGTGGGGTCAGTCTGCTCTTGGCTGGGTGTGTTACATTGACAGAGTGGGGTCAGTTTGTTCTTCACTGAGAGTGTTAATTTAACAGAGTGGGTTCAGTCTGCTCATCCATGGGTGTGTTACATTGACAGAGTGGGGTCAGTCTGCTCTGGGCTGGGTGTGTTACAGTGAAAGAGTGGGGTCAGTTTGTTCTTCCCTGGGAGTGTTACATTGACAGAGTGGAGTCAGCCAACTCTTCTCTGGGTGTGTTACATTGAAAGGGTTGGGTCAGTCTGCTCTTTCCTTGGTGTGTTACATTGACAGGCTGGGGTCAGTCTGCTCTTCCCTCGTTGTGTTACAATGACAGAGTGGGGTCAGTCTGCACTTCCCTGGGTGTGTTAGATTGACACAGTGGGGTCAGTCTGCTCTTCCCTGGGTCTGTTACATTGACAGAGTGGGTCAGTCTGCTCTTCCCTGGATGTGTTACATTGACAGATTGAGGTCAGTCTGCACTTCCCTGGGTGTGTTACATTGACAGAGTGGGATCAGTCTGCTCTTGTCTCGGTGGGTTGCATTGACAGCGTGGGGTCAGTCTGCTCTTCCCTGAGTGGGCTACATTGACAGAGTTGGGTCGGTCTGCTCTTCCCTGGGTGTGTTACATTGACAGAGTGGGTTAAGTCGGCTATTCCCTGCGACTGTTTCATTGACATAGTGGGGTCAGTCTGTTCTTCCCTGGGTGTGTTACATTGACAGGGTGGTGTCAGTCTGCACTTCCCTGGGAGTGTGACATTGACAGAGTGAGGTCAGTCTGCTCTTCCCTGGGTGTGTTACATTGACAGAGTGGGGTCAGTCTGCTCTTCCCTGGTTGTTTAACATTGACAGAGTGGGGTCAATCTGCTCTTCCCTGTTTGGGTAACATTGACCGAGTTGCGTCCTTCTGCTCTTCACTGGGTGTGTTACATTGACAGAGTGGTGTCAGTCTGCTTTTCCCTGGGTGTGTTACATTGACAGAGTGTGGTTAGTCTGCTCATCCCTGGGTGTGTTCCATTGACAGGGTGTTGTCAGTCTGCTCTTCCCTGGGTGTGTTACATTGACAGAGTGTGGTCAGTCTGCTATTCCCTGGGTGGGTTACATTGACTGAGTGGGGTCAGTCTGTTCTTCCCTGGGTGTGCTACATTGACAGAGTGGGATCAGGCTGCTCTTCCCTGAGTGTGTTACATTGACACAGAGGGGTCAGTCTGCTCTTCCCTGGATGTGTTACAGTGACAGAGTGGGGTCAGTCTGCTCTTCCTTTTGTGTGTTACATTGACAGATTGGGCTCTGTCTGCTATTCCCTGGGTGGTTTACATTGACAGAGTGGGGTCAGTCTGCTCTTCCCTGGGTGTGTTACCTTGACAGAGTCGGGTCAGTCTGCTCTTCACTGGTTGTGTTACATTGACAGAGTGGGTTCAGTCTGCTCTTCCCAGAGTGGGTTACATTGAGAGTGTCGGGTCAGTCAGCTGTTCCCTGGGTGTGTTACATTGACAGAGTGGGGTCAGTGTGCACTTCTCTGGGTGTGTTACATTGACAGAGTGGGGTAAGGCTGCTCTTCCCTGAGTGGGTTACATTGACAGAGTGGGGTAAGTCTGCAGTTGACTGTGTGAGTAATTTTGCAGAGCGAGATCAGTCTGCTCTTCTCTGGGTGGGTTACATTTACAGAGTGAGGTCAGTCTGCTCTTCCCTGGGTGTGTTACATTGACAGTGTGGGGTCAGTCGCTTCTTCCCTGGTTCTAATATATTGACAGAGTTGTGTAAGTCTGCTCTTCACTGGTTGTGTTACATTGACAGAATGGGTTCAGTCTGCTCTTCCCAGGGTGGGTTACATTGAGAGTGTAGCGTCAGTCAGCTTTTCCCTGGGTGTGTTTCATTGACAGAGTGAGGTCAGTCTGCTCTTCCCAGGGTGTGTTACATTTTCAGAGTGGGGTCAGTCTGCTCTTTTCTCGGTGGGTGACATTGACAGCGTGGTGTCAGTCTGCTCTTCCCTGAGTGGGTTACATTGACAGAGTGGGGTCAGTCTGCTCTTCCCTGGTTCTGATACATTGACAGAGTGGGGTCAGCTTTCTCTTCCCTGTGTGTGTTACATTGACAGAGTGGGTTAAGTCGGCTCTTCCCTGGGACTGTTTCATTGACATAGTGGGGTCAGTCTGTTCTTCCCTGGGTGTGTTACATTGACAGAGTGGTGTCAGTCTGCACTTCCCTGGGTGTGTGACATTGACAGAGTGAGGTCAGTCTGCTCTTCCCTGGGTGTGTTACATTGACAGAGTGGAGTCAGTCTGCTCTTCCCTGGTACTGATACATTGACAGAGTTGGGGAAGTCTGCTTTTCCCTGGTTGTGTTACATTGACAGAGTGGGTTCAGTCTGCTCTTCCCAGGGTGGGTTACATTGAGAGTGTAGGGTCAGTCAGCTGTTCCCTGGGTGTGTTACATTGACAGAGTGGGGTCAGTGTGCACTTCTCTGGGTGTGTTACATTGACAGAGTGGGGTCAGTCTCCTCTTCCCAGGGTGTGTTTCATTGACAGAGTGAGGTCAGTCTGCTCTTCCCAGGGCGTGTTACATTGACAGAGTGGGGTAAGTCTGCAGTTGACTGTGTGAGCAATTTTGCAGAGTGAGATCAGTCTGCTCTTCTCTGGGTGGGTTACATTTACAGAATGAGGTCAGTCTGCTCTTCCCTGGGTTTGTTACTTTGACAGAGTGGGGTCAGTCGGTTCTTCCCTGGGTGTGTTACATTGACAGGGTGAGGTCAGTCTTCTCTTCCCTGGGTGTGCTCATTGACAGAGTGGGGTCAGTCTGCTCTTCCCTGGTTCTGATACATTGACAGAGTTGGGTAAGTCTGCTCTTCCATAGGTGTGTTACATTGACAGAATGGTGTCAGTCTCGTCTTCCCTGGGTGTGTTACATTGACAGACTGTGGTCAGTCTGCTCTTCCCTGGGTGTGTAACATTGACAGTATGGGGTCAGTCTCGTCTTCCCTGGGTGTGTTACATTGACAGACTGTGGTCAGTCTGCTCTTCCCTGGGTGTGTAACATTGACAGTATGGGGTCAGTCTGCTCTTCCCTGGGTATGTTACATTGACAGAATGGGTCAGTCTGCTCTTCCCTGTGTTTGTTACTTTGACAGAGTGGGGTCAGTTTGTTCTTCACTGAGAGTGTTAATTTGACAGAGTGGGTTCAGTCTGCTCATCCCTGGGTGTGTTACATTGACAGAGTGGGGTCAGTCTGCTCTGGGCTGGGTGTGTTACAGTGACAGAGTGGGGTCAGTTTGTTCTTCCCTGGGAGTGTTACATTGACAGAGTGGAGTCAGTCTGCTCTTCCCTGGCTGTGTTACATTGACAGAGTGGGGTCAGCCAACTCTTCCCTGGGTCTGTTACATTGACAGAGTGGGGTCAGTCTGCTCTTCACTGGGTGGTTTACATTGACAGAGTGTGTTCAGTCTGCTCTTAACTGGGTTGGTCAGGTGACGGTCTACCTCATTCATTGGGGCGGATGTCAAAGAGCATGTTGAACCGGAGAGGGATCGGAGCGAATTGGAGCCGTTTCGTGAGAGATTACAGAAGATAAGACAGCTCAGCTCAAAGCACAGCGCTTTATGCTGCCCCGATTAAAATATTGAAGATGGCAGAGGGGCAGATGAGCTGAGACAGGGTGGGAGCTGGGAGATATTGATGATGTGGAAGGACAGTGTGTGTATCTGATCACATTCTGTCAGTCTGACTAATAGCAGTCATTCCTGGCACTGGATTCACTGAGGGGTGAAGGGTGAGTGAACAGAGCGGACTGTCCCTGTTATTCTGTTCCTGACTCTCCAGCTCCCGCTCTGTTAGTGACCTCTCAGTCTCCCGGGAAATGGGCTGTTTCCCAATTGTGCCGGTTTCCTGGCCTTTATCCTTGGCCGAGCTGAGAGTTGATGGTCTGAGGAATATCATTCCCAAATGACTCCTGTCCAAGATAATACCGATTAATGTGTCTGTGTGTCCTCCATTAATCTGTAAACATCATTTCTCAGGGCTGGAGGGACATGGATTGATGACATTGAGGATGTTATGAACCAGACCAAACTCCTCTGCCTTAAGAAAATGGTCTCGACCCCTTTTCCTGATTTACATGAATGTTTGCAGAGTCAGGATTTCTGATTGTTTTGTGGCTGGAGTTTATTTTATCCTGATATAGATTTGACACATTAATCCTCCCTCCCCACCACTACAGAAGCTGTTGGAACTGTTCAGTGTTTCCAGCGGCTTCTGTAATTATTTCAGGTTCCTGACGGGAGCAGTCTCTCAATTTTCGAACAAAACAAACCCATCCTTGTGCTGCAACTAATATTTCAATAAGAAATGGGAAGCAGCAGAGGGGAAAGCTTCCGAGATGCCGTGATATGCTGCCCGGTTCCATACTGCAATTCACAGGAACCATCGCCAGGAAAAGCAAGGAGTAACGTGAGAGATCTGGTTTACCGGAGGATGCAAGATTTATTGCCTCGTTTCATTCCAGTGCTTTTCATTTTAAAGGCTATTTACCAATCGCGACACTGTGATGACTGGGAATCGATCCCAGGTCAACTGTATGGAAGGCAGCTCTGCTCCCCACTATCCCACCATCTAGCAGCTCCCTCCCCATTCCCAAACACACTTAACAAGGCCGTGATCATCACCAACTGGATTGGGGCTGAAATCCAAACATACACATCCTCTGTATCTAACCCAGTGATGGAGCTCTCCTGATTGAGTTTGATGTGAACAGGATGGGGGAAGTGGGAGATTTAATCAGTACCTAACGCCGAGCTCAAAATGACCTGGGAATTTGAAATGCTGCAGTGTAGAGGGAGATTTAGTCTGTATCTGACCCCATTCTCTACCTGCCCTGGGGATTTAAATGGGGACAGTTTAATGGGAGCTTTACGTTGTCTGGAACCTTGTGCTCCCTCTGCCCTGGGAGTGTTTGCTGGGAACACTGTCTAACCTCTGTGATATGGATCCTATGAAGATTGATGGGAGACAGTGTAAATGGAATTGTCAGGGTCCAATTCCTTCACGTGGATGAGAGAAGGTGAGAAAAAAATGATCCCAGTGGGACTGAAGGGTCAGCAACAGAATGAAGACACCATTGGCTCAGAGACAGGAGACAGGAGAGACGGTAATGAGGGTTTCAGACTGGAGGGAGCGACAGGCACATACAAGTTGGGAACTGTTTTCAGTAAAAGGCAATTGATCCCAGGTCACTGCAGAGTGTAAGAATCTGATGCCTTTCCCTCACTATCCCCCTCCAATCCCTGGGAAGATCTGCTCCCACCCCATGTTCCATCCCAACTGCTGACTGTGTTACATACATTAATACATTGGAGCTGGGCAGAGGTGCTTTTAAACCTGGGATCTTGCTGTGTAACTTGCCTCCAAAATGCTCTTGCTCCCCCTTGCAACTAATCTTTTCCCTCTTTTATCCTGAAGAACATTTGTTTGGAAAGCTGCAACGTGAAGATCCAAAATGTTCGAGGCCAGGAAAGAACAACCTCCAGAGGGGGAGCACGGGCCTGAGGCCTGAGGCCTGGTCGACAGGCTGCACCCCATGGGGGCCCACAGTGAGTTGTGTGTTTATTTACCTGGAGGTTTAATCTTCTGTGGGGGACCCTGGGTTTTAGTGGCCTCTGGGTAACTGGCTCCTGTCAGATTGTGGCCCTGTCATTTTTAAAACAGGTTTGAAGCCTGGGGTTAAAGTTTGTCAATCCCCAGGATCTGAGAGGTAGGACTCTCTTCGGGTGGAATTAAAACGCAAATGCTGTGACCCTTTCTAAAGACTCCCTTTCTCAACCTTCTCTTTCACCCCTCTCTCTCTCACACCCCTCTCTCTCACCCTCCCTCTCTCGTCCCGTCTCTCTTTCCTCCTCCCACTCTCATCCCTCCTATCTCACACTCTCCCTATCTCACCCCTCTCTCACAGCCCCTCCTGCTCTCACCCACGCTCTCTTGCACCCCCTATCTCTCTCACCCCCTTCTCTCTCACTGCCTCTCTCTCTCACACCCCCTTTCTCTCTCACCTTGTTATCTCTCTCTCCCTCACTCTCTCTCACCCCCTCTCTCTCCACCCTGCTCTCTCACTCTCACCCCTCCCTCTGTCATCCCTCACCCTCTCTCCCCTATACACCCTCTCTCTCCCCCGCCCTCTCTCTCGTCCCCTCCTGTCTCTTGCTCCCTTTTTCTCTCTCTCATTCCCCTTCCCTCTCGCGCTCTGTCTCACACTCCCGCTCTTTTCTCTCTGTATACCCCCTCTCTCGCACCCTCTTTCTCTCGTTCACACCATTTCTCTATCTCTTTTGACCCCTTTCTTCCTCCCTCCTCCTTGCTCTTGCTCTGTCTCTCTCTAGCGCCCACTCTCTCATCCCATCTCCCTCACACTCCTCTAACTGTCTCATCTGTTCACTCGCTCTCTCTCTCTGTCTCTCTCTCTCTCAACCCATCATTCACTGTCTATCTCACCCTCTCTCTCACATCGTTCTCTCTCTCTCTCTCGCGTCCCATCTCTCTCTTCCCTCTTTATCTCGCTGTCCCCCTTTCTCTCTCACCCTTTCTCTATCTCTCCTCCTTTCTCTCAATCCCTCTCTCTCAAACCCTCTCTCTCCCACTCTCTCTCCCACCTCCTCTCTCTCACCCCCTCACATTCACTCTTTCTCTGAACTTCTCTCTCTCTCTCTTCCCCCTCTCTCTTTCTCCCCCTCTCTCCTTTTCTCAGACCTCTCTCCCTTTCTCACCCTCTCTCTCTCACCCCTTTCTCTCTTACCCCCTCTCTCTCAACCCCTCTCTCTCACCCTCTCTCTCTCACCCCCCTCATCCCCCTCTCTCCCCCTCTCTCCCCTCTCTATCCCCCCTCTCTCCCCCGCTCTCTCAACCCCTCTCTCCCCCTCTCCTCCACTCTCTCCCCCTCTCTCCGCCATCTCTCTACCCCTCTCTGTGCCCTCTCTCTGCCCCCAATCCCACCCTCTCTCCCTCTACCCCTCCCTCCCCCTCCCTCGCCCCCTCTCTCTCGTCCTCTCTCCCCTCCTCTCTCGCCCCTCTGTCTCGCACCCCTCTCTCACCCCCTCTCTCTCTCTCACATTCTCTCTCTCTGTCTCACTCTTCCGCTCGCTCTCTTCCTCTTGTGGTCTCTCTCTCACTCTCTCACCCTCTTCTCACGCTCTCTCTCTCTCCCTGCCTCTCTCCCTCTCTCTTGCCTCCCGCTCTCTCTTATCTCACGGTCTCTCTCGTTCGCTCTCTCTCGCTCGTGCTCTCTCTCTCTCTGTCGCTCATGCTCTCTCTGTCTGTCACTCTCACTCTTGCTCTATCTCTCTCTGTCTGTCACTGTCTCTCTACATCTCTCTCTCTCAGTCCTCCCCCTCACCTCCTTTCTCTTGCAACCCATCTTTCTCAACCCCTCTCTCTCCCGTCTCTCTCTAACCCTCTCTCTCTCTCACCCCCTCTTTCCCCAGTCTCTCTCTCAACATCTCTCTCTCAACACCTCTTTCACCCCCTCTCTCTATCAACCTCTCTCTCTCCCCCCTCTCAACCCCCTCTCTCAACTGCTCTCTCACCCCTCTCATTCTCACCCCCTCTCTCTCTCTTCCCCTCTCTCCCACCCTCTCTCTCTCACTCCCGTCGCTCTCTCTCTCAACCCCCCCCTCTCTCACCCTCCCCTCTCTCTCATTCCCCATCTCTCACCAACCTCTCTCTCACCTTCACTCTGTCTCTCTCACCCACCTCTCTCTCTCTAGGCCCCCCACACCCCCTCTATCTCCCCCCACCCCCCCTCACACCCCCATCCCCACACACCCCCTCACCCACCTAGCCCTCTCACCCCCACACCCCCCTCTCACACCCCCTCTCTCTCTCA
Organism: Chiloscyllium punctatum; assembly: GCF_047496795.1. Classification (NCBI taxonomy): domain Eukaryota; kingdom Metazoa; phylum Chordata; class Chondrichthyes; order Orectolobiformes; family Hemiscylliidae; genus Chiloscyllium; species Chiloscyllium punctatum. The sequence goes on from NC_092742.1 coordinate 134,998,471, forward strand.
AACCCCTCTCTCTGTCACCCGTATCTTTCTCTCACCACTCTAACTCTCTTACCTTCTCTCCCCCTCTCTCTACCCCCTCTCTCACTTCTCTCTCTCATCCTCTGTCTCACCTCTCTCTCACACACACACACCCCTCTCTCACGCCCTCCCTCTCTCATCCCGTCCCTCTCTCACACCCTCCCACTCTCACACCCTCCCTCTCTCCCTCCTCTCTCTCCCTCTCCCCCTCTCTCACCCCTCTCCCCCCACTCTCACTCCTCTCTCTCACCCCCCTCTCTCTCACCCTCCCTCTCTCATCACGTCCCTCATTCCCCCCCACTCTCATCCCTCCTCTCTCACACTCTCCCTATCTCACCCCATCTCTCTCTCAGCCCATCTCTCTCTCAACCCCTCCCACTCCTCAGCCCATCTCTCTCTCAACCCCTCCCACTCTCACCCACCCACTCTTGCACCCCCGTCTCTCTCACCCCCCCTCTCTCACCCCCTCTCTCTCACCCCCTCCTCATTCCAGTCTCTCTCCACCTTTCTATTACACCCTCTCTCTCACACCCTACTAACTCTCTCTCCCCCCTCTCAACCCCTCTCTCTCACCCCCCTTCGTTCACTCACCCCCTTCTCTCTCTCAACCCCTCTCCATCTCAACCCCACTCTCTCACCCCTCTCTCTCACCCCCTCTCTCTCACCCCCCTCACCAACCCCTCGCTCAACACCCCCTCACTCTCTCATCTCCTCACTCTCTCACCCCCTCACTGACCCCTCTCTCTCTTCCTCTCTCTCACCCCTCTATTTCTCCCTCTTCCGCGCTCTCTCTCACCCTTCTCTTTCTCTCTCTCACACCCTCTCTCTCACACCCTCTCTCTCACCCCTCTCTCTCTCAACCCTCTCTCTCACTCCCTCTCTCTCTCACCGTCCCCCTCTCAACACTCCCTCTCTCAACACCCTTCAATCTCTCATCCCCTCACTCTCTCACCCCCTCAGTCTCTCACCTCTCTCTTTATCAAGCCCCCTCTCTCTCTCTCACATCTATCTCCCTCTCACACCCTTCTCTCTCTCCCCTCTCTCTACATCACCCCTCTCTCTCCCACCCCAATCTCTTTCACATCCCCCCTCTCTCACACACACACACTCTCACACACCCTCGCACTCTCACCCTCTCTCCCACCATCTCTCAGCCTCTTTCTCATCCTCCCTCTCCTCTTCTCACTCCCTCTCTCTTACCCCCTCTCTCTCTCCCACCTCCTCTCTGTCACTCACTCCCACCTCTCCCGCTCACCGCCCTCTCACCCAGCTCTCTCTCTCACACCCTCTCTCTCCCGCACCCCCTCTCTTCCACCCTCTCACTCTCTCACCCCCCTCTCTCTCTCACCCTCCAAGCCCTCTCCTTCTCACCCCCCACCCCTGTCACTCTCAACCCCCCACACTCTCTCACCCCCCTCTCTCTCAACCCCTCTTTCTCACCCCTCGCTCTCTCTAACCCCCTCTCTCGCACACCTCTCTCTCACTCCTTGTGTCTCTCCCCACTCCCTCTCGCAACCCCTCTCTCTGTCACCCCCTCTCAACCCTCCTCCCTCTCTCACCCCCTCACCCCTCTCCCTTTCTCTCTTACCCCGCGCTCTCTCTCTCTCTAACCCCTCCCCCTCACCCTTCTCCTTCACATGCTCTGTCTCTTCCCCTCTCTCTCAACCCTCTCTTTCTCTCTCAACCCCTCTCTCACCACTCTATCTCACACCCTCTCTCTCACCCTTCTCTCTCTCACACACCTCTCTTTCTCTGTAAACCTCTCTCTCACCCCTCTCTCTCTCGCTCTCTCTCTCTCACTCTCCCTCTCTCTCACTCCCCCTCTCTCTCACCACCCCCTCTCTCTCACCCCCACTCCCTCACCCCTCTGTCTCACCACTCTCTCTTCCCCCTGCTCTCTCCGCTCTCTCGCTCTTCCCTCTCTCTCACACTCCCCTCTCACTCGCCCTCCCCTCACTCGCTCTCCCCTCTCTCTCCCACACCCCCTCTCTTCGACCCTCTCACTCTCTCACCCCTCTCTCTCTCACCCCCACCCCTCTCTCTCACCGCCCACCCCTCTCACTCTCAACCCCCCCTGTCTCTTAGCCCCTCTCTCTCAACCCCTCTTTCTCACCTCTCGCTCTCTCACCCCCCTCTCTCTCACTTCCTGTGTCTCTCACCACCCCTCTCTCACCACCACCTCTCTCAACCCCCTCACTGTCTCATCCCCTCTCTCTCACCCCTCTCTCTGTCACCCCCTCTCACCCCTCCTCCCTCTCTCAGCCCCTCACCCCTTTCCCTTTCTTTCTTACCCTGCGCTCTCTCTCTAACCCCTCCCCCTCTCACCCCTCTCTCTCACCCCCCTCTCTCTTCCCCTCTCTCTCTCACCCCTCTCTTCCTCTCTCAAACCCTGTCTCTCTCACCACTCTCTCTCTCACCCCTGTCTCTCTCAGACCTCTCTTTATCTGTCACCCCTCTCTCTCCCCTCTCTCTCTCTCATTCCATCTCTCTCTCACCACCCCCTCTCACCACCCCCTCTCTCAACACACCTCAATCTCTCATCCCCTCACTCTCCTACTCCCTCAGTCTCTCACCCCACTCTCTTTCAAACCCTCTCTCTCACACACACATCCATCTCTCTCTCACTCCCCTGTCTCTCTCTCCTTTCTCTCCCTCACCCCTCTCTCTCCCACCCCAATCTCTTTCACATCCCCCTCTCTCGCACACACTCTCACACACTCTCGCTCACTCACCCCTCCCTCTCTCCCACCATCTCTCTTTCTCTCTCTCACCTCCTCTTTCTCTCTCACCCCCTCTCTCTCCCACTCCCTCTCTTCCATCCTCTCACTCTCTCACCCCTCTCTCTCACCCCCCTCTCTCTCCCACCTCCCTCTCTCTCAACCGTCCATCTCTCTCACCCCCTTCACTCTGTCAACCCCCTCTCTCACCCCTCACTCTCTCACCCCTCTCTGCCACACTCCCTCTCTCTCACTCCCTCTCTCTCTCACCACCCCTCTCTCAAACCCCCTCATTCTCTCATCCCCTCACTCTCTCACACCCTCACTCTCTCACCCCCTCTCTCTCACTTCCTCTCTCTCACCCACCTCTCTCTCACCACACTCTCTCTGTCACCACCCCCTCTCTCAAACCCCCTCATTCTCTCATCCCCTCACTCTCTCATCCCCTCACTCTCTCATCCCCTCACTCTTTCACGCCCTCAATCGCTCACGCCCTCTCTCTTTCTCAAACCCCCTCTCTCTCTCACCAACCTCTCTCACCCCTCTCTCTCATGCCCTCTCACACCCTTTCGCTCTTACCCACGCTCTCTCTCTAATCCCTCGCCCCCACCTCTCTCTTTCACCCCCTCTCTCTCACACACTCTCTCAATCACACCCTCTCCTTCTCACTCCACTCTCTCTCTTACTCCCTCCCCACTTTCTCTCTCTCAATCACCCATTGTCTCTCACCCTCTCTCTCTCCCACCCCCTCGCACCCCCCTCACCACCTCACCCCCCTCCCACTCTCACACCCGTTCTGTCTTACCCCTCGCTCTCTCTCTAACCCCTCCCCCTCTCGCTCACCCCTCTCTCTCACCCACTCTCTCTCTCTCACACCCTCTCCTACTCACGCCACTCTCTCTCCTACCCTCCACTTTCTCTCTCAATGACCCCTTCTCTCTCAACCCCTTCTTACCCCCACCCCCTCTCTCCCCCTCTCTGCCCCCCTCTCTCTCCCTCTCCATCCCCCTCTGTCTCTCACATCCCCTCTCTCTCCATCCCATCTCACTCTCTCACACCCACTCTCTCTCACACACCCCCTCTCTCTCACCCCCACTCCCTCACCCCCTCTGTCTCAACCATCTCTCCCCCCTCCCGCTTCTCCCCTCTCTCACCCTCCCCTCTCTCTCGCGCTCCCCTCTCTCTCACTCCTCTCTCACTCCCCCCCTTCGCACCCCCCTCACCACCTCACCCCCTTCCCTCTCTCACACCCGTTCTCTCTTACCACGCTCTCTCTCTAACCCCTCCCCCTCTCTCTCACCCTTCTTTCTCACCCACTCTCTCTCTCACACCCTCTCCTCCTCACGCTACTCTCTCTCCTACCCTCCACTTTCTCTCTCAATGACCCCTTCTCTCTCAACCCCTTCTTACCACAACCCCCTCTCTCCCCCCTCTCTGCCCCCCTCTCTCTCCCTCTCCATCTCCCTCTGTCTCTCACACCCCCTCTCTCTCCATCCCATCTCACTCTCTCACACCCACTCTCTCTCACACACCCCCTCTCTCTCACCCCCACTCCTTCACCCCCTCTGTCTCACCCATCTCTTTCCCCCCTCCCGCTCTCTGCCCTCTCTCGCTCCCCTCTGTTTCGCCCTCCCCTCTTTCACCCTCCCCTCTCTCTCGCCCTCCCCACTCTCTCTCCCTCCCCTCTCTCGCCCTCCCCACTCTCTCTCCCTCCCCTCTCTCGCCCTCCCCTCTTTCGCCCTCCCCTCTCACTCGCCCACCCCTCACTGGTTCTCCCCTCTCTCTCCCTGCCGCCCCTCTCTCTCCCTCCCCTCTCTCGCCCTCCCCTCTTTCGCCCTCCCCTCTCACTCGCCCACCCCTCACTGGTTCTCCCCTCTCTCTCCCTGCCGCCCCTCTCTCTCCCTCCCCTCTCTGGCCCTCCCGTCTCTCTCCCTCCCCCTCAGTCTCCTACCCCTCTCTTGCCCTCCCCTCCCTCTCACTCTCCCTCCCCTCTCACTCTTCCCTCCCCTCTTACTCTCCCTCCCCCTCCACCCACTCAGCCTCCCCTCTCTCTCCCACCCTCTCTCTCCCACGCTCTCTCCCCTCTTCTCTCTACTCCCTCACCCTCTCACGTGTCTCACGCCCTCCTCTCCCCTCCTCTCTCTCCCACTCTCTCTCTCTCTCGCTCTCTCTTCCCTCTCTCTCTGCGCTCTCTCCCCTCTCTCTCCTTCCCCTCTTTCTCTCCCCGAACTTTCTCTCCCCCCAATCTCTCTCTCTGCCCACACTCTCTCCCCCTCTCTTCCCCCCTGTCTCACCCTCCCTCTCTCGCCCCTAACTCTCGCCCCTCTCATTATCTCCTCCCCTGTCTCTCTCTCTCTCTCTCTCTCTCACTCTCACACTCTCTGTCTCTTGCCCCTCTCTCTCTCCCTGCTCCTTCACTCTCTCTCCACCTTCTCTTACTCTCGATCCCCCTCCCTCGGTATCACTCTCTCTCTCTCCCCACCTCCCATCGTTTCTCTTTGACTGAATCTCTCTCCTTCCCTCCCTCTCTCTCTGACACACTCTGTCTCCCTGGTTCTTCCCTCTCCCTCTGACCCAAATTCTGGGGGGTTTGTGGTGGTGAGGCTGCGTGTGGGGGCTGGGGGTGGGATGTGATAGGTGGGAGGATGGAAAATTGGGTAGAGACGGAATTGTGGGAGGGAGACAGACACGGCGGGGAAGGGGTGTGAGAGAGAGGGAGATGAGGGAGAGTAAAAGGGAGAGGTGGTGAGAAAGAGAGAGTGTGCAGAACGAGAGAGAGGGAGAAAAGTGAGGAGGAAGATTAGGAGAGAGGAAATGGGGAGGCCAGGTTGGAATTGGGGGGGGGTCAGAGGGAGTTAAACCCAGCTCCTGAGCTCAGGGCGCGGTGTCCTCCCCTTCCCTGAGGACCAGGACTTGGGACTGAGTCTGTCTCTCTCCAGCTCAGCTTCTCCAACACAAAGACACACAACAACATCGGTCACTCTGCTGCTCGGCTCGCTTTAATCAACATTTTTATTGGTTACAAATAGAAGTGATGGATACAGTCAGTGGGATGGTGCCTTTTCTCACTGCCCAACCCCTCTCTGACCCCTCTCTCTCTGCCCCCATCTCTCTCTGCCCCTTCTCTATCTGTCGCCCTCTCTCTCTGCCCCCCCTCTCTCTCTGCCCTCTGTCTCTCTCTCTGACCCCTCTCTCTCTGCTTCCTCTTTCTGTCCCCCTCTCTCTCTGCTCCCCCTCTCGCTCTGCCCCCCTCTCTCTCTGCCCCCCTCTCTCTCTGCTTCCTCTCTCTCTGTCTCCCCCTCTCTCTGTCCCCCTCTCTCTGACCCCCCCTCTGTACCCCCTCTCTGTCCCCCCATCTCTCTGTCCCCCCCACTCTCTGTCCCCCCCTCTGTCCCCCCTCTCTCTGTCCCCCCCCTCTCTGTCCCCCCCTCGCTGTCCTCCCCTCACTCTGTCCTCCCCCTCTCTCTGTCCCCCCTCTCTGTCCCCCCTCTCTCTGTCCCCCCCACTCTCTGTCCCCCCCTCTGTCCCCCCTCTGTCCCCCCTCTCTCTGTCACCCCTCTCTCTGTCCCCCCCTCGCTGTCCTCCCTTCTCTCTGTCCTCCCCCTCTCTCTGTCCCCCCTCTCTGTCCCCCCTCTCTCTGTCCCCCACTCTCTGTCCCCCCCTGTCCTCCCCCTCTCTCTCTGTCCTCCCCCTCTCTCTGTACCCCCCTCTCTCTGTCGCCCCCCTCTGTCCCCCCTCTCTCTGTCCCCCCCTCTCTGTCCCCCCCTCGCTGTCCTCCCCTCACTCTGTCCTCCCCCTCTCTCTGTCCCCCCTCTCTGTCCCCCCTCTCTGTCCCCCCGTCTCTCTGTCCCCCTCTCTCTCTGTCCCCCTCTCTCTCTGTCCCCCCTCTCTCTGTCCCCCCCTCTGTCCCCCCTCTGTCCTCCCCCTCTCTCTGTCCTCCCGCTCTCTCTGTCCCCCCTCTCTCTGTCCCCCCTCTCCGCCCCCCCTCTCTCTGTCCCCTCCCCTCTCTGTCCCCCCTCTCTCTGTCCCCCCTATCTCTGTCCCCTCGTCTGTTCCCCCCCTCCGTCCTCCCCCTCTCTCTGTCCTCCCCCTCTCTCTGTACTCCCCTCTCTCTGTCCTCCCCCTCTCTCTGTACCCCTCTCTGTCCCCGTCTCTCTGTGCCCCCCTCTTTGTCCCTTCCTACTCTGCCCCTCCCCTCTGTCCCCCCTCTGTCCCCCTCTCTCTCTGTCCCCCCTTTCACTCTGTCCCCCTCTCTCTCTCTGTCCCCCCTCTTTCTCTGATCCCCCTCTCTCTGTCGCCACCTCTCTCTGTCGCCCCCTCTCTCTGTCGCCCCCCTCTCTGTCGCCCCCCTCTCTGTCCTCCCCTCTCTCTGTCCTCCTCTCTCTCTGTCCCCCCCTCTCTGTCACCCCCTCTCTGTACCCCTCTCTTTACCGGTCTCTCTGTGCCCCCCTCTTTGTCCCTTCCTACTCTGCCCCTCCCCTCTGTCCCCCTCTGTCCCGCCTCTCTTCTGTTCCTCCTCTCTTTCTGTCCCCACTCTCTGTGCCTCATCTCTCTGTCCTCTCCCTCCCGTCCCCCGTCCCCCTCTGTCCCCCACTCTCTGCATCCCCCCATTCTCTGTCCCCCTCTCTCTGACCCCTTCTCTCTTCCCCACTCTGTACCCCCTCTCTGCCCCCACTCTATTTCCCCCTTTATCTCCCCCCTCTCTGTCTCCCTCTCTCTCTGTCCCCCTCTCTCTGCCCACCTCTCTCTGTCACCCTCTCTCTGTCCCCCTCTCTGTCCCCCCTCCCTCTGACCCCTCTCTCTGTCCCCCTCTCTCTGTCCCCGTCTGTCTCTGTACCCCCGCTCTCTGCCCCCTCTCTCTGCCCCCCTCTCTCTGTCACCCTCTCTCTGTCCCCCTCTCTGTCCCCCCTCTCTCTGACCCCTCTCTCTGTCCCCCTCTCTCTGTCCCCGTCTGTCTCTGTACCCCCGCTCTCTGCTCCCCTCTCTCTGTCACCCTCTCTCTCTCTCTGCCCCCTTCACTCTCTGCCCCCTCACTCTCTGCACCCCCCTCTCTCTGCCCCCTCTTTCTCTGTCCTCCTCTCTCTCTGTTCCCCTCTCTCTCTGTGCCCCTCTCTCTCTGTGCCCCTCTCTCTCTGTGCCCCCTCTCTCTCTCTGTCCCCCTCTCTCTGTCCCCCTCTCTCTGTACCCCTCTCACTCGGTCCCCCTCTCTCTCGGCCCCCCTCTCTCTCTCTGTCCCCTCTCTCTCTGCCCCCCTCTCTCTCTGTCCCCTCCCTCTCTGCCCCCCTCTATCTGTACCCTACTCTCTGTCCACCCCGTCTCTGTACCCCCTCCCTCTGTCCCCCCTCCCTCTGTCCCCCCTCTCTCTGTTCCCCCCTCTCTCTGTCCCCCCTCTCTGTCCCCCCTCTCTTTTCCTCCCTCTCTGTCCCCCCGCCCCCCTCTCTCTGTCCCCCCTCTCTCTGTCCCCCTCTCTCTGTCCCCCTGCCTCTCTCTATCCTCTTTGTCCCCTCTCTCTCTCTCTGTCCTGCTCTCACTGTTCCCCCTCTCTCTGAACCCCTCTCTGTACACCTCTCTCTGTCCCCCACTCTCTGTCCCCCCTCCACCTGACCCCCTCTATCTCCTCCATTCTGTACACCTCTTTCTGTCCCCCACACTCTGTCCCCCACTCTCTCCATCCCCCCATTCTCTGTCCCCTTCTCTCTGTCCCCCTCTCTCTGTTCCCCTCTATCTGCCCCCTCTCTGTCACCACTCCCTCTGTCCCCCCGTCGCCGTCTCTCTGTCCCCGTGCTCTCTCTCTCTGTCTGTCCCCTCTCCTCTTTCCCCCCTCTCTGCCCCCCTCTCTTTTACCTCTCACTCTGCCCCCTCTCTCTCTGCCCCTCTCTCTCTCTGTCCCGCTCTCTCTGTCCCGCTCTCTCTCTCTGTTCCCCCCTCTCTCTCTCTGCCCCTCTCACTCTGTCCCCCTCTCTCTCTGCCCCTCTCTCTCTCTGCCCCTCGCTCTCTCTCTGTCCCGCTCTCTCTCTCTCTGTGCCCCACTCTCTCTGTCCCCCCTCTCTCTTTGTCTCCCTCTCTGTACCCCCACTATGTACCCCCTTCTCTGCTCCCCTTCTCTGTCCCCCTCCTCTGTCCCCCCGACACCCCTCCTGTCCCCCCCCGTCCCCCCTCTCTCTGTCCCACCTCTCTCTATGTCCCCTTTATCTCTGCCCCCTGTACCCCCCTCTCTGTCCCCCCTTCTCTGTCGCCCCTTCTCTGTCCCCCGCTTTTCTGTCCCCCTTCTCTGTCCCACCACCCTCTGTCCCCTCCCTCTGTCCCCCGTCTCTGTCTCCCCTCTCTCTGTCCCTCCCCTCTCTCTGTCACCCTCTCTCTCTCTCCACCTCTCTCTCTCTCTGTCCTCCTCTCTCTCTCTGTCCTCCTCTCTCTCTCTGTGCCCCCTCACTCTGAACCCCTCTCTCTGTCCCTCCCCCTCTCTGTCACCTTTCTCTCTCTATCTCCTTCTCTCTCTGTCCCCCTCTCTCTCTCTGACCCTCTCTCTCTCTGCCCCCTCACTCTGTCCCCCTCCCTCTCTCTGTCTGTCCCCTCTCCACTTTCCCCCCTCTCTCTGCCCCCCCTCTGTCCCCCCCTCTCTCTGCCCCCTCTCTCTGCCCCTCTCTCTCTGTCCCGCTCTCTCTGTCCCGCTCTCTCTCTCTCTGCCCCCCCCTCTCTCTGCCCCTCTCACTCTGTCCCCCTCCGTCTGCCCCCATCTCCCTCTACCTCTCTCTCTCTCTCTCTGTCCCGCTCTCTCTCGGTCCCGCTCTCTCTCTCTCTCTATGCCCACTCTCTCTGTCCCCCACTCTCTTTGTCCCCCTCTCTGTACCCCCCCATGTACCCCCCTCTCTGCCCCCCTTCTCTGTCCCCCCCTTCTCTGTCCCCGCTTCTCTGTCCCCCTCCTCTGTCACCCGGACACCCCTCCTGTCCCCCTTGTCCCCCCTCTCTCTGTCCCACCTCTCTCTCTGTCCCCACTCTCTCTGCCCCCCACTCTCTGTCCCTCCCCCACTCTCCCCTCTCTCTCTCTATCTCCTTCTCTCTCTGTCCCCCTCTCTCTCTGACCCTCTCTCTCTCACTCTCTCTGTACCCCTCTCTCTGTCCCCCCCTCTCTCTGTCACTCCCTCTCTCTGTCCCCCCACCTCTCTCTTCCCCACTCCCTTTCCCCTCTCTCTCTGCCCCGTCTCTCTGCCCCTCTCTCTCTGTCCCGCTCTCCCTGTCCTGCTCTCTCTCTCTCTCTGTACCCCTCTCTCTGTCCCCCCTCTCTCTGTCACTCCCTCACTCTGTCCCCCCTCTCTCTCTCTCTCTGTCCCCTCTCCTCTTTCCCCTCTCTCTCTGCCCCTCTCTCTCTGCCCCTCTCTATCTGTCCCGCTCTCTCTGTCCTGCTGTCTCTCTCTCTCTCTCTATCTGTACCCCTCTCTCTGTCCCCCCCTCTCTCTGTCACTCCCTCTCTCTGTCCCCCCACCTCTCTCTTCCCCATTCTCTTTCCCCTCTCTCTCTGCCCCGTCTCTCTCTGCCCCTCTCACTCTGACCCCTCCGTCTACCCCATCCCTCTCTGCCCCTCTCTCTCTCCCTGTCCCACCTCTCTCTCTGTCCCCCCTCTCTCTGCCCCCCTGTACCGCCCTCTCTGTTTCCCACTTCTCTGTCCCCCCTTCTCTGTCCATCGCTTTTCTGTCGCCCCTTCTCTGTCCCCCCACCCTCTGTCCCCCCTCTCTGTTCCCCCCCTCTGTCTCCCCTCTCTCTGTCCCTCCCCTCTCTCTGTCACCCTCTCTCTCTCTCCCCCTCTCTCTCTCTGCCCTCCTCTCTCTCTCTGTGCCCCTCTCTCTCTGTGCCCCCTCACTCTGACGCCCCCCTCTCTGTCCCTCCCCCTCTCTGTCCCCTTTCTCTCTCTATCTCCTTCTCTCTCTGTCCCCCTCTCTCTCTGACCCTCTCTCTCTCTGCCCCCTCACTCTGTCCCCCCTCTCTCTCTCTGTCTGTCCCCTCTCCTCTTTCCCCCTCTCTGCCCCCCTCTCTGTCCCCCTCTCTCTGCCCCCCTTCTCTGTCCCCCCCCTTCTCTGTCCCCCCTTCTCTGTCCCCCTCCTCTGTCCCCCCGACACCCCTCCTGTCCCCCTCGTCCCCCCCTCTCTGTCCCACCTCTCTCTCTGTCCCCCCTATCTCTGTCGCCCCCTCTCTGTCCCCCCCTCTGTACGCCACTCTCTGAAACCCCCTCTCTGTATCCCCCTCTCTGCCCCCTCTGTCCCTCCCTCTCTGTCCCCCATTCTCTGCCCCCCTTCTCTGTCTCCCCTTCTCTGTCCCCCCTTTGTCCCACACTCTGGCCCCCCTCTCTGTCTACCCCTGCCCCCTCAACCCCACTCCTGTCTCCCCCTCTGTCGCCCGTCTCTCTCTGTCGCCCCCCTCTCTCCCACGGCCCTCTCTCTGTCGCCCCCTTCTCTCTCTGTCCCTCTCTCTTTGCCCCCACTCTCTCTCCCACCGCCTCGCTATGTACCCCCTCACTGCGCCCCCCCCGTGTACCCCTCTCGCTGCCTCCCTCTCACTGCCCCCTCCGTTGCTCCTCTCTCTGACCCCCCTCTCTCTGACTCCCTCTATCTCCTCTACACTCTGTCCCGTCTCTCTCTGTCCCCCCTCTCTCTGCCGCCCCTCTGCCTCTGTCCCCCTCTCTCTCTGTCCCCCTCCCTCTGTCCCCCTCTCTCTCTGCCCCCCCCTCTCTCTGTCCCCCGTCTCTCTGCCCCCTCTGCCTCTGTCCCCCCTCTCTCTGCTACTTTCTCACTGTCCCCCTCTATCTCCCCCACTCTCTGTACCCCCCTCTCTCTACACCTCGCTCTGTCCCCCTCTATCTCCCCCACTCTCTGTACCCCCCTCTCTCTACCCCTCCCTCTGACCCCCTCTATCTACCCTCTTTTTGTCCCCCTCTATCTCTTCCACTCTCAGTAGCCCCCTCTCTGTCACACGCTCTGTCCCTCTCTCTGTGCCCCCCTCTCTGTGCCCCCCTCTCTGTGCCCCCTCCCTTTGCCCCTCTTTCTGTGCCCCTCTCTCTCTGCCCTCTCTCTCTGTTCCGCGCTCTCTGTCCTCCCCTCTCTCTGTCCCCCTCTAGCTCTGTCACTCCCTCTGTCTGTCCCTCCATCTCTGTCCCCCCCTCTCTCTGTCACTCTCTCTCTCTGTCCCCCACCTCTCTCTTCCCCCGTCTCTTTCCCCTCTCTCTCTGCCCCTCTCACCCTGTCCCTCTCCGTCTGCCCCATCTCTCTCTGCCCCCCTCTCTCTCTGTCCCACGCTCTCTCTGTCCCGCTCTCTCTCTCTCTGTCCCACCTCTCTCTCTGTCCCCCTCTCTCTGCCCCCCTGTACCTCCCTGTCTGTCCCCCCATCTCTGTCCCCCCCTTCTCTGTCCACCGCTTATCTGTCCTCCTTTCTCTGTCCCCCCACCCTCTGTTCCCCCCTCCCCACCCCGCTGTCTCCCCTCTCTCTCACCCCCTCCCTGTCCTCCTCCTCTCTCTCTCTCTCTGTGTCCCTCTCTCTCTGTCCCCCCTCTCTCTGACCCCCATCTCTCTGTCCCTCCCCCTCTCTGTCCCCTCTCTCTCTCTATCTCCTTCTCTCTCTGTCCCCCTCTCTCTCTGTTCCCCTCTCTCTCTGCCCTCTCACTCTGTCCATCCCCTCTCTCTCTGTCTGTCCACTCTCCTCTTTCCCCTCTCTCTCTGCCCTCTCACTCTGTCCATCCCCTCTCTCTCTGTCTGTCCACTCTCCTCTTTCCCCTCTCTCTCTGCCCCCCTCTCTCTCTGTCCCACGCTCTCTCTGTCCCGCTCTCTCTCTCTGTCCCACCTCTCTCTCGGTCCCCCTCTCTCTGACCCCCTGTACCCCACTCTCTCCCCCCTTCTCTGTCCCCCCTTCTCTGAATCCCCTTCTCTGTCCCCCACTTCTCTGTCCCCCCTTCTCTGTCCCCGCACCCTCTTTTCCCCCCTCTGTCCCCCCTCTCAGTCTCCCCTCTCTCTCTCCCTCCGTCTCTCGCTGTCCTCCTCTCTCTCTCTGTGCCCCTCTCTCTCTCTGTCCCCACTCTCTCTGACCCCACTCTCTCTGTCCCTCCCCTCTCTGTCCCCTCTCTCTCTATATCTCCTTCTCTCTCTGTCCTCTCCCCTCTCTGTCCCCTCTCTCTCTATATCTCGTTCTCTCTCTGTCCCCCTCTCTCTCTGTGCCCCTCTCTCTCTGCCCCCTCACTCTGTCCACCCCCTCTCTCTTTGTCTGTCGCATCCCCTCTTTCCCCTCTTTCTGTCCCCCCTCTCTCTGCCCCCCTGTACCCCCCTCTCTGTACCCCCCTCTCTGTCCCCCCTTCTCAGCCCCCCCTTCTCTGTCCCCCCTTCTCTGTCCCCCCTTCTCTGTCCCCCCACCCTCTGTTCCCGCCTCTGTCCCCCCCTGTCTCCCCTCTCTCTCTCCCCCCTCTCTCTCTGTCCTCCTCTCTCTCTCTGTCCCCTCTCTCTGTCCCCCCTCTCTCTGACCGCCCTCTCTCTGTCCCTCCCCCTCTCTGTCCCCTCTCTCTCTCTATCTCCTTCTCTCTCTGCCTCCCCCTCTCTCTGTCCCCCTCTCTCTCTCTGTCCCATCTATCTCTCTCTGTCCCCTCTCTCTCTGCCACTCTCTCTCTGTCCCCCTCTATCTCCCCCACTCTCTGTACCCCCTCTCTCTACCCCTCCCTCTGACCCCCTCTATCTCCCCTCTTTTTGTCCCCCTCTATCTCCCCCACTCTCAGTACCCTCCCTCTCTGTCCCCCTCTCCGTGCCCCTCTCTCTGTGCCTCTCTCTGTGCCCCTCTCTCTGAGCCTCTCTCTCTGTATCCCGCTCTCTGTCCCCCTCTCACTCCCACCGGCCTCGCTATCCCCCCTCTTTGTCCCCCTCTCTCTCTGTCCCCCTCTCTCTGTCGCCTCTCTCTCTGACCCCCTCTCTCTCTGTCCCCCTCTCTCTGTCCCGCTCTCTCTCTCTCTGTCCCCCCTCTCTCTGTCCCCCTCTCTCTCTGTCCCCCTCTCTCTGCCCCCCTGTACCCGCCTCTCTCCCCCATCTCTGTCACCCCTTCTCTGTCTCCCGCTTCTCTGTCCCCCCTTCTCTGTCCCCCCACCCTCTGTTCCCCCCTCTGTCACCCTCTCAGTCTACCCTCTCTCTCTCCCTCCCTCTCTCTCTGTCCTCCTCTCTCTCTCTGTGCCCCTCTCTCTCTGTTCGCCCTCTCTCTGACCCCCCTCTCTCTGTCCCTCCCCTCTCTGTCCCCTCTCTTTCTATATCTCCTTCTCTCTCTGTCCCCCTCTCTCTCTGTCCCCCTCTCTCTCTGTCCCCTCACCCTGTCCACCCCCCCCCTCGCTGTCCACCCCCTCTCCTCTTTCCCCTCTCTCTCTGTCCCCCCTCTCTCTGCCCCCCTGTAACCACCTCTCTGGCCCCCCTTCTCTGTCCCCCGACCCTCTGTTCCCCCCTCTGCCACCCCCTCTCTGTCTCCCCTCTCTCTCTCCCCCCTCTCTCTGTCCTCCTCTCTCTCTCTGTGCCCCTCTCTCTCTGTCCCCCCTCTCTCTGACCCCCCTCTCTCTGTCCCTCCCCCTCTCTGTCCCCTCTCTCTCTATCTCCTTCTCTCTCTGTCCCCCTCTCTCTCTGCCCCCTCTCTCTCTCTGCCCCCTCAATCTGTCCACCCCTCTCTCTCTGTCTCTCCCCTCTCCTCTTTCCCCTCTCTCTGTCCCCCCCTCTTTCTGCCTCTCTCACTCTGTCCCCCTCCGTCTGCCCCCATGTCTCTCTGTCCCCCTCTCTCTCTCTGTCCCGCTCTCACTCTGTCCCTCTCTCTCTCTCTCTCTGTGCCCCACTGTCTGTGTCCCCCCTCTCTCTTTGTCCCCCTCTCTGTACCCACCCCCCTCTATGCAACCACTCTCTGCCCTCCTTCTCTGTCCCCCCTTCTCAGTCCCCACTCCTCTGTCCCCCTCCTCTGTCCCCCGTCACCCCTCCTGTACCCCCCGTCCCCCATCTCTCTGTCGCACCTCTATCTCTGTCCACCCTATCTCTGTCTCCCTCTCTCTGTCGCACCTCTCTCTCTGTCCACCCTATCTCTGTCTCCCTCTCTCTGTCGCCCACTCTCTGTACCCCCTCTCTGTACCCCCTCTCTGAACCCCCCTCTCAGAACCCCCCTCTCTGAAACCCCCTCTCTGTACCCCCTCTCTGTACACCCCCTCTCTGTACCCCCATTTTTGTACACCCCCTCCCTGCCCCCTCTGTCCCGCCCTATGTCTTCCCCTCTCTGTCCCCCCCTCTCTGTCCCCCCTTCTCTGCCCCCCTTCTCTGTCTCCCCTTCTCTGTCCCCCCTTTGTCCCCAACACTGTCCCTCCTCTCTGTCTACGCCTGCCCCCCAACCCCCCCTCCTGTCTCCCCATCTGTCGCCCGTCTCTCTCTGTTGCCCCCCTCTCTCCCATGCCCCTCTCTCTGTCGCCCCCTCTCTCTCTCTGTCCCCCTCCCTATGCCCCCACTCTCTCTCCCACCAGCCTCTCTCTGTTCCCCCTCACTGCGACCCCCGTGTCCCCTTCTCGCTGCCCCCCTCTCACTGCCCCCCCCGTTCCTCCTCTCTCTGACCCCCTCTCTCTGATTCCCTCTATCTCCTCTACACTCTGTCCCGTCTCTCTCTGTCCCCTCTCTCTCAGTGCCCCCTCTCTCTGTCCCCCCACTCTCTCTGTCCCCCTCTCTCTCTCTGTCCCCCTCTCTGTGTCCCCCTCTCTCTCTGCCTCCCCCTCTCTCTGTCCCCCTCTCTCTCTGTCCCCTCTATCTCTCTCTGTCCCCCCTCTCTCTGCCCCACTCTCTCTGTCCCCCTCTATCTCCCCCACTCTCTGTACCCCCTCTCTCTACCCCTCCCTCTGACCCCCTCTATCTCCCCTCTTTTTGTCCCCCTCTATCTCTTCCACTCTCAGTACCCCACTCTCTGTCCCCCTCCCTCTGACCCCCTCTACCTCCCCCTCTTTTTGTCCCCCTCTATCTCCCCCACTCTCAGTACCCCCCTCTCTGTCCCCCTCTCCGTGCCCCTCTCTCTGTGCCTCTCTCTCTGTGCCCCTCTCTCAGTGTCTATCTCTCTGTCCCCCCTCTCTCTGTCCCCCTCTCTCTCCCACCCGCCTCACTATCCCCCCTCTTTGTCCCCCTCTCTCTCTGTCCCCCTCTCTCGGTCGCCTCTCTCTCTGACCCCCTCTCTCTCTGTCCCTCTCTCTCTGTCCCCCTCTCTCTGTCCCCCCTCTCTCTGTCCCCCCTCCCTCTGTCCGCCTCTCTCTCCCACCCGCCTCGCTATACCCCCTCTTTGTCCCCCTCTCTCTCTGTCCCCCTCTCTCTGACGCCTCTCTCTCTGACCCCTCCTCTCTCTGTCCACTCTGTCTCTGTCCCCCCCTCTCTCTGTCCACTCTCTCTGTCGGCCTCTCTCTGTCCCCCTCTCTCTGTCCCCTCTATCTCTGCTCCCCTCTCTCTCTCGGTCCCCACTCTCTCCATCTCCCCACTCTTTTCCCCCCAATCTCTGTGCCCCTCTCTCTGTCGCCCTCTCTCTGACCCCTCTCCCTTCCAACAGCCTCGCTCTGACCCCCTCTCTCTGTCCCCCCTCGATCTGTCCCCCCTCTCTCTGTCCCCCCGTTCCCCCTCTCTTTCCCCCCTCTCTGTACCCCCCTCTCTGTCCCCCTCTATCTCACCCACTCGCTTTGCCCGTCTCTCTGTCCCCCTCTACCTCCCCCTCTATTTGTCCCCCTCTCTGTCCCCCTCTACCTCCCCCTCTATTTGTCCCCCTCTCTGTCCCCCTCTATCTCCCCCACTCTCTGTACCACTGTCTCTGTATCATTCGCTCTGACCCCCTCTATCTCTCTCACTCTCTGTGACCCTCTCTCTGTCCCCCTCCCTTTGACCACATCTATCTCCCCCCCTCTCTCTCTTCCCCCTATCGCTGTCGCCCTCTCTCTCCCACCAGCCTCTCTCGGATACCCTCTCTCTCCCAACGGCCTCTCTCTCTCTCTCTCTCTCTGTCCCCCCTCTCTCTCTCTCTGTACCCTCTCTCTCTGTCCCCCCTCTCTGTCCCCCTCTCTCTCTGCCCCCTCTCTCTCTCTGTCCCCCTCTCTCTCTGTCCCCTCTCTCTCTCTCTGTCCCCCCTCTCTCTGCTACTTTCTCACTGTCCCCCTCTATCTCCCCCACTCTCTGTACCCCCCTCTCTCTACCCCTCGCTCTGTCCCCCTCTATCTCCCCCACTCTCTGTGCCCCCCTCTCTCTACCCCTCCCTCTGACCCCCTCTATCTACCCTCTTTTTGTCCCCCTCTATCTCTTCCACTCTCAGTAGCCCCCTCTCTGTCACACGCTCTGTCCCTCTCTCTGTGCGGCCCTCTCTGTGCCCCCCTCTCTGTGCCCCCTCTCTTTGCCCCTCTTTCTGTGCCCCTCTCTCTCTGCCCTCTCTGTCCCGCGCTCTCTGTCCCCCCCCCGTCCCCGTCTAGCTCTGTCACTCCCTCTCTCTGTCCCTCCATCTCTGTCCCCCCCCTCTCTGTCCCCCTCTCTCTGTCCCGCGCTCTCTGTCCCCGCCTCTCTCTGTCCCCCTCTCTTTCTATCACTCCCTCTCTCTGTCCCCCCACCTCTCTCTTCCCCCGTCTCTTTCCCCTCTCTCTCTGCCCCGTCTCTCTCTGCCCCTCTCACTCTGTCCCTCTCCGTCTGCCCCATCTCTATCTACCCCTCTCTCTCTCTGTCCCACGCTCTCTCTGTCCCGCTCTCTCTCTCTGTCCAACCTCTCTCTCTGTCCAACCTCTCTCTGCCCCCCTGTACCTCCCTCTCTGTCCCCCCTTCTCTGTCCCCCCATTCTCTGTCCCCCGCTTATCTGTCCTCCCTTCTCTGTCCCCCCACCCTCTGTTCCCCCCTCTGTCCCCCCCTGTCTCCCCTCACTCTCACCCCCCCTCTCTGTCCTCCTCTCTCTCTCTCTCTGTGCCCCTCTCTCTCTGTCCCCCCGTCTCTGATCCCCCTCTCTCTGTCCCTCCCCCTCTCTGTCCCCTCTCTCTCTCTATCTCCTTCTCTCCTTGTCCCCCTCTCTCTCTGTTCCCCTCTCTCTCTGCCCCCTCACTCTGTCCATCCCCTCTCTCTCTGTCTGTCCCATCTCCTCTTTCCCCTCTCTCTCTGCCCCCCTCTCTCTCTGTCCCACGCTCTCTCTGTCCCGCTCTCTCTCTGTCCCACCTCTCTCTCTGTCCCCCTCTCTCTGCCCCCCTGTACCTCCCTCTCTGTCCCCCCTTCTCTGTCCCCCCCTTCTCTGTCCCCCGCTTCTCTGTCCCCCCTTCTCTGTCGCCCCACCCTCTGTTCCCCCCTCTGTCCCCCCTCTCAGTCTCCCCTCTCTCTCTCCCTCCGTCTCTCTCTGTCCTCCTCTCTCTCTCTGTGCCCCTCTCTCTCTGTCCCCCCTCTCTCTGACCCCCCTCTCTCTGTCCCTCCCCTCTCTGTCCCCTCTCTCTATATCTCCTTCTCTCTCTGTCCCCCTCTCTCTCTGTCCCCCTCTCTCTCTGTCCCCTCATTCTGTGCACCCCCTCCCTCTCTGTCCACCCCCTCTCCTCTTTCCCCTCTCTCTCTGTCCCCCCTCTCTCTGACCCCCTGTACCCCCCTCTCTGAACCCCCTTCTCTGTCCCCCCTTCTCTGTCCCCCTCTTCTCTGTCTCCCCTTCTATGACCCCCCACCCTCTGTTCCACCCTCTGCCCCCACTCTCTGTCTCCCCTCTCTCTCTCCCCCCTCTCTCTGTCCTCCTCTCTCTCTCTGTGCCCCTCTCTCTCTGTTCGCCCTCTCTCTGACCCCCCTCTCTCTGTCCCTCCCCTCTCTGTCCCCTCTCTTTCTATATCTCCTTCTCTCTCTGTCCCCCTCTCTCTCTGTCCCCCTCTCTCTCTGTCCCCTCACCCTGTCCACCCCCCCCCCTCGCTGTCCACCCCCTCTCCTCTTTCCCCTCTCTCTCTGTTCCCCCTCTCTCTGCCCCCCTGTAACCACCTCTCTGGCCCCCCTTCTCTGTCCCCCGACCCTCTGTTCCCCCCTCTGCCACCCTCTCTGTCTCCCTTCTCTCTCTCCCCCCTCTCTCTGTCCTCCTCTCTCTCTCTGTGCCCCTCTCTCTCTGTCCCCCCTCTCTCTGACCCCCCTCTCTCTGTCCCTCCCCCTCTCTGTCCCCTCTCTCTCTATCTCCTTCTCTCTCTGTCACCCCCTCTCTCTGCCCCCTCTCTCTCTCTGCCCCCTCAATCTGTCCACCCCCTCTCTCTCTGTCTCTCCCCTCTCCTCTTTCCCCTTTCTCTGTCCCCCCCTCTTTCTGCCCCTCTCACTCTGTCCCGCTCCGTCTGCCCCCATGTCTCTCTGTCCCCCTCTCTCTCTCTGTCCCGCTCTCACTCTGTCCCTCTCTCTCTCTCTCTCTCTCTGTGCCCCACTGTCTGTGTCCCCCCTCTCTCTTTGTCCCCCTCTCTGTACCCACCGCCCTCTATGCAACCCCTCTCTGCCCTCCTTCTCTGTCCCCCCTTCTCAGTCCCCACTCCTCTGTCCCCCTCCTCTGTCCCCCGTCACCCCTCCTGTACCCCCCGTCCCCCATCTCTCTGTCGCACCTCTATCTCTGTCCACCCTATCTCAGTCTCCCTCTCTCTGTCGCACCTCTCTCTCTGTCCACCCTATCTCTGTCTCCCTCTCTCTGTCGCCCACTCTCTGTACCCCCTCTCTGTACCCCCTCTCTGAACCCCCCTCTCAGAACCCACCTCTCTGAACCCCCCTCTCTGTACCCCCTCTCTGTACACCCCCTCTCTGTACCCCCCTTTTTGTACACCCCCTCCCTGCCCCCTCTGTCCCGCCCTATGTCTTCCCCTCTCTGTCCCCACCTCTCTGTCCCCCCTTCTCTGCCCCCCTTCTCTGTCTCCCCTTCTCTGTCCCCCCTTTGTCCCCCACACTGTCCCTCCTCTCTGTCTACGCCTGCCCCCCAACCCCCCCTCCTGTCTCCCCATCTGTCGCCCGTCTCTCTCTGTTGCCCCCCTCTCTCCCATGCCCCTCTCTCTGTCGCCCCCTCTCTCTCTCTGTCCCCCTCCCTCTGCCCCCACTCTCACTCCCACCAGCCTCTCTCTGTTCCCCCTCACTGCGCCCCCCCGTGTCCCCTTCTCGCTGCCCCCCTCTCACTGCCCCCCCCGTTCCTCCTCTCTCTGACCCCCTCTCTCTGATTCCCTCTATCTCCTCTACACTCTGTCCCGTCTCTCTCTGTCCCCTCTCTCTCAGTGCCCCCTCTCTCTGTCCCCCCACTCTCTCTGTCCCCCTCTCTCTCTCTGTCCCCCTCTCTGTGTCCCCCTCTCTCTCTGCCTCCCCCTCTCTCTGTCCCCCTCTCTCTCTGTCCCCTCTATCTCTCTCTGTCCCCCCTCTCTCTGCCCCACTCTCTCTGTCCCCCTCTATCTCCCCCACTCTCTGTACCCCCTCTCTCTACCCCTCCCTCTGACCCCCTCTATCTCCCCTCTTTTTGTCCCCCTCTATCTCTTCCACTCTCAGTACCCCACTCTCTGTCCCACTCCCTCTGACCCCCTCTACCTCCCCCTCTTTTTGTCCCCCTCTATCTCCCCCACTCTCAGTACCCCCCTCTCTGTCCCCCTCTCCGTGCCCCTCTCTCTGTGCCTCTCTCTCTGTGCCCCTCTCTCAGTGTCTATCTCTCTGTCCCCCCTCTCTCTGTCCCCCTCTCTCTCCCACCCGCCTCACTATCCCCCCTCTTTGTCCCCCTCTCTCTCTGTCCCCTCTCTCTCGGTCGCCTCTCTCTCTGACCCCCTCTCTCTCTGTCCCTCTCTCTCTGTCCCCCTCTCTCTGTCCCCCCTCTCTCTGTCCCCCCTCCCTCTGTCCGCCTCTCTCTCCCACCCGCCTCGCTATACCCCCTCTTTGTCCCCCTCTCTCTCTGTCCCCCTCTCTCTGTCGCCTCTCTCTCTGACCCTTCCTCTCTCTGTCCACTCTCTCTGTCGGCCTCTCTCTGTCCCCCTCTCTCTGTCCCCTCTATCTCTGCTCCCCTCTCTCTCTCGGTCCCCACTCTCTCCATCTCCCCACTCTTTTCCCCCCAATCTCTGTGCCCCTCTCTCTGTCGCCCTCTCTCTGACCCCTCTCCCTTCCAACAGCCTCGCTCTGACCCCTCTCTCTGTCCCCCCTCTATCTGTCCCCCCTCTCTCTGTCCCCCCGTTCCCCCTCTCTTTCCCCCCTCTCTGTACCCCCCTCTCTGTCCCCCTCTATCTCACCCACTCGCTTTGCCCGTCTCTCTGTCCCCCTCTCTCTGACCCCCTCTACCTCCCCCTCTATTTGTCCCCTCTCTGTCCCCCTCTATCTCCCCCACTCTCTGTACCACTGTCTCTGTACCATTCGCTCTGACCCCCTCTATCTCTCTCACTCTCTGTGCCCTTCTCTGTCCCCTCCTTGACCACATCCTTTCTCCACATCTATCTCCCCCCTCTCTCTCTTTCCCCCTATCGCTGTCGCCCTCTCTCTCCCACCAGCGTCTCTCGGACACCCTCTCTCTCCCAACGGCCTCTCTCTCTCTCTCTCTCTCTGTCCCCCCTCTCTCTCTCTCTGTCCCCCCTCTCTGTCCCCCTCTCTCTCTGCCCCCTCTCTCTCTCTGTGTCCCCCTCTCTCTCTGTCCCCTCTCTCTCTCTCTGTCCCCCCTCTCTCTGCTACTTTCTCACTGTCCCCCTCTATCTCCCCCACTCTCTGTACCCCCCTCTCTCTACCCCTCGCTCTGTCCCCCTCTATCTCCCCCACTCTCTGTGCCCCCCTCTCTCTACCCCTCCCTCTGACCCCCTCTATCTACCCTCTTTTTGTCCCCCTCTATCTCTTCCACTCTCAGTAGCCCCCTCTCTGTCACACGCTCTGTCCCTCTCTCTGTGCGGCCCTCTCTGTGCCCCCCTCTCTGTGCCCCCTCTCTTTGCCCCTCTTTCTGTGCCCCTCTCTTTCTGCCTTCTCTGTCCCGCGCTCTCTGTCCCCCCCCCCGTCCCCGTCTAGCTCTGTCACTCCCTCTCTCTGTCCCTCCATCTCTGTCCCCCCCCACTCTCTGTCCCCCTCTCTCTGTCCCGCGCTCTCTGTCCCCGCCTCTCTCTGTCCCCCTCTCTTTCTATCACTCCCTCTCTCTGTCCCCCCACCTCTCTCTTCCCTCGTCTCTTTCCCCTCTCTCTCTGCCCCGTCTCTCTCTGCCCCTCTCACTCTGTCCCTCTCCGTCTGCCCCATCTCTCTCTGCCCCTCTCTCTCTCTGTCCAACGCTCTCTCTGTCCCGCTCTCTCTCTCTCTGTCCAACCTCTCTCTCTGTCCAACCTCTCTCTGCCCCCCTGTACCTCCCTCTCTGTCCCCCCTTCTCTGTTTCCCCATTCTCTGTCCCCCGCTTATCTGTCCTCCCTTCTCTGTCCCCCCACCCTCTGTTCCCCCTCTGTCCCCCCCTGTCTCCCCTCACTCTCACCCCCCCTCTCTGTCCTCCTCTCTCTCTCTCTCTGTGCCCCTCTCTCTCTGTCCCCCCGTCTCTGATCCCCCTCTCTCTGTCCCTCCCCCTCTCTGTCCCCTCTCTCTCTCTATCTCCTTCTCTCCTTGTCCCCCTCTCTCTCTGTTCCCCTCTCTCTCTGCCCCCTCACTCTGTCCATCCCCTCTCTCTCTGTCTGTCCCCTCTCCTCTTTCCCCTCTCTCTCTGCCCCCCTCTCTCTCTGTCCCACGCTCTCTCTGTCCCGCTCTCTCTCTGTCCCACCTCTCTCTCTGTCCCCCTCTCTCTGCCCCCCTGTACCTCCCTCTCTGTCCCCCCTTCTCTGTCCCCCCCTTCTCTGTCCCCCGCTTCTCTGTCCCCCCTTCTCTGTCGCCCCACCCTCTGTTCCCCCCTCTGTCCCCCCTCTCAGTCTCCCCTCTCTCTCTCCCTCCGTCTCTCTCTGTCCTCCTCTCTCTCTCTGTGCCCCTCTCTCTCTGTCCCCCCTCTCTCTGACCCCCCTCTCTCTGTCCCTCCCCTCTCTGTCCCCTCTCTCTATATCTCCTTCTCTCTCTGTCCCCCTCTCTCTCTGTCCCCCTCTCTCTCTGTCCCCTCACTCTGTGCACCCCCTCCCTCTCTGTCCACCCCCTCTCCTCTTTCCCCTCTCTCTCTGTCCCCCCTCTCTCTGACCCCCAGTACCCCCCTCTCTGTCCCCCCTTCTCTGTCCCCCCCTTCTCTGTCCCCCTCTTCTCTGTCCCCCCTTCTATGACCCCCCACCCTCTGTTCCATCCTCTGCCCCCCCTCTCTGTCTCCCCTCTCTCTCTCCCCCCCTCTCTGTCCTCCTCTCTCTCTCTGTGCCCCTCTCTCTCTGTTCGCCCTCTCTCTGACCCCCCTCTTTCTGTCCCTCCCCTCTCTGTCCCCTCTCTTTCTATATCTCCTTCTCTCTCTGTCCCCCTCTCTCTCTGTCCCCCTCTCTCTCTGTCCCCCTCTCTCTCTGTCCCCTCACCCTGTCCACCCCCCCCCTCGCTGTCCACCCCCTCTCCTCTTTCCCCTCTCTCTCTGTCCCCCCTCTCTCTGCCCCCCTGTACCCCCCTCTCTGTCCCCCCTTCTCTGTCCCCCCTTCTCTGTCCCCCTCTTCTCTGTCCCCCCTTCTATGACCCCCCACCCTCTGTTCCACCCTCTGCCCCCCCTCTCAGTCTCCCCTCTCTCTCTCCCCCCTCTCTCTGTCCTCCTCTCTCTCTCTGTGCCCCTCTCTCTCTGTCCCCCCCTCTCTCTGACCCCCCTCTCTCTGTCTCTCCCCCTCTCTGTCCCCTCTCTCTCTCTCTATCTCCTTCTCTCTCTGTCCCCCTCTCTCTCTGTCCCCCTCTCTCTCTGCCCCCTCAATCTGTCCACCCCCTCTCTCTCTGTCTGTCCCCTCTCCTCTTTCCCCTCTCTCTGTCCCCCCCCTCTCTCTGTCCCTCTCACTCTGTCCCCCTCCGTCTGTCCCCATGTCTCTCTGTCCCCCTCTCTCTCTCTGTCCCGCTCTCACTCTGTCCCGCTCTCTCTCTCTCTGTGCCCCACTCTCTCTGTCCCCCCTCTCTCTTTGTCCCCCTCTCTGTACCCACCCCCCTCTCTGCAATCCCTCTCTGCCCCCCTTCTCTATCCCCCCTTCTCAGTCCCCACTCCTCTGTCCCTCTCCTCTGTACCCCCGTCACCCCTCCTGTCCCCCCGTACCCCCTCTCTCTGTCGCACCTCTCTCTCTGTCCACCCTATCTCTGTCTCCCTCTCTCTGTCGCACCTCTATCTCTGTCCACCCTATCTCTGTCTCCCTCTCTCTGTCGCCCACTCTCTGTACCCCCTCTCTGTACCCCCCTCTCTGAACCCCCCTCTCTGTACCCCCTCTCTGAACCCCCCTCTCTGTACCCCCCCTCTGTACCCCCCCTCTCTGTACCCCCCTTTTTGTACACCCACTCCCTGCCCCCTCTGTCCCGCCCTCTGTCTTCCCCTCTCTGTCCCCCTCTCTCTGTCCCCCCACTCTCTGTCCCCCTCTCTCTCTCTCTGTCCCCCTCTCTGTGTCCACCTCTCTCTCTGCCTCCCCCTCTCTCTCTGTCCCCCCCTCGCTCTATCCCCTCAACTCTCTCTGTCCCCCCTCTCTCTGCCCCACTCTCTCTGTCCCCCTCTATCGCCCCCACCCTCTGTACCCCCTCTCTCTACCCCTCCCTCTGACCCCCTCTATCTCCCCTCTTTTTGTCACCCTCTATCTCTTCCACTCTCAGTACCCCACTCTCTGTCCCCCTCCCTCTGACCCCCTCTACCTCCGCCTCTTTTTGTCCCCCTCTATCTCCCCCAATATCAGTACCCCCCCCCCTCTGTCCCCCTCTCCGTGCCCCTCTCTCTGTGCCTCTCTCTCTCTGTGCCCATCTCTCTGATCCCCTCTCTCTGTATCCCGCTCTCTGTCCCCCTCTCTCTCCCACCCGCCCCACTATCCCCCCTCTTTGTCCCCCTCTCTCTCTGTCCCCATCTCTCTGTCGCCTCTCTCTCTGACCCCCTCTCTCTCTGTCCCTCTCTCTCTGTCCCCCTCTCTCTGTACCCCCTCTCTCTGTCCCCCCTCCCTCTGTCCCCCTCTCTCTCCCACCCGCCTCGCTATACCCCCTCTTTGTCCCCCTCTCTCTCTGTCCCCCTCTCTCTGTCGCCTCTCTCTCTGACCCCTATTCTCTCTGTCCACTCTGTCTCTGTCCCCCCCTCTCTCTGTCCCCTCTATCTCTGCTCCCCTCTCTCTCTCGGTCCCCACTCTCTCCATCTCCCCACTCTTTTCCCCCCAATCTCTGAGCCCCTCTCTCTGTCGCCCTCTCTCTGACCCCTCTCCCTTCCAACAGCCTCTCTCTGCCCCACTCTCTCTGTCCCCCTCTATCGCCCCCTCCCTCTGTACCCCCTCTCTCTACCCTCCCTCTGACCCCCTCTATCTCCCCTCTTTTTGTTACCCTCTATCTCTTCCACTCTCAGTACCCCACTCTCTGTCCCCCTCCCTCTGACCCCCTCTACCTCCGCCTCTTTTTGTCCCCCTCTATCTCCCCCACTATCAGTACCCCCCCTCTGTCCCCCTCTCCGTGCCCCTCTCTCTGTGCCTCTCTCTCTCTGTGCCCATCTCTCTGATCCCCTCTCTCTGTATCCCGCTCTCTGTCCCCCTCTCTCTCCCACCCGCCTCACTATCCCCCCTCTTTGTCCCCCTCTCTCTCTGTCCACCTCTCTCTGTCGCCTCTCTCTCTGACCCCCTCTCTCTATGTCCCTCTCTCGCTGTCCCCCTCTCTCTGTACCCCCTCTCTCTGTCCCCCCTCCCTCTGTCCCCCTCTCTCTCCCACCCGCCTCGCTATACCCCCTCTTTGTCCCCCTCTCTCTCTGTCCCCCTCTCTCTGTCGCCTCTCTCTCTGACCCCTATTCTCTCTGTCCACTCTGTCTCTGTCCCCCCCTCTCTCTGTCCCCTCTATCTCTGCTCCCCTCTCTCTCTCGGTCCCCACTCTCTCCATCTCCCCACTCTTTTCCCCCCAATCTCTGTGCCCCTCTCTCTGTCGCCCTCTCTCTGACCCCTCTCCCTTCCAACAGCCTCTCTCTGACCCCCTCTCTCTGTCCCCCCTCTATCTGTACCCCCCTCTCTGTCCCCCTCTATCTCACCCACTCGCTTTGCCCGTCTCTCTGTCCCCCTCTCTCTGACCCCCTCTACCTCCCCCTCTATTTGTCCCCCTCTCTGTCCCCCTCTATCTCCCCCACTCTCTGTACCACTGTCTCTGTACCATTCGCTCTGACCCCCTCTATCTCTCTCACTCTCTGTGACCCTCTCTCTGTCCCCCTCCCTTTGACCACATCTATCTCCCCCTCTCTCTCCCACCAGCCTCTCTCGGACACCCTCTCTCTCCCAACGGCCTCTCTCTCTCTCTCTCTCTGTCCCCCTCTCTCTGTCTCTGTACCCCCTCTCTCTGTCCCCCCTCTCTGTCCCCCTCTCTCTCTGCCCCCTCTCTCTCTCTGTCCCCCTCTCTCTCTGTCCCCTCTCTCTCTCTCTGTCTCCCCTCTCTCTGCTACTTTCTCACTGTCCCCCTCTATCTCCCCCACTCTCGGTACCCCCCTCTCTCTACCCCTCGCTCTGTCCCCCTCTATCTCCCCCACTCTCTGTGCCCCCCTCTCTCTACCCCTCCCTCTGACCCCCTCTATCTACCCTCTTTTTGACCCCCTCTATCTCTTCCACTCTCAGTAGCCCCCTCTCTGTCACACGCTCTGTCTCTCTCTCTGTGCCCCCCTCTCTGTGCCCCCCTCTCTGTGCCCCCTCTCTTTGCCCCTCTTTCTGTGCCCCTCTCTCTCTGCCCTCTCTGTCCCGCGCTCTCTGCCCCCCCCTCTCTGTCCCCTTCTAGCTCTGTCACTCCCTCTCTCTGTCCCTCCATCTCTGTCCCCCCCCCCCCCTGTCCCCCTCTCTCTGTCCCGCGCTCTCTGTCCCCGCCTCTCTCTGTCCCCCTCTCTTTCTATCACTCCCTCTCTCTGTCCCCCCACCTCTCTCTTCCCCCGTCTCTTTCCCCTCTCTCTCTGCCCCGTCTCTCTCTGCCCCTCTCACTCTGTCCCTCTCCGTCTGCCCCATCTCTCTCTGCCCCTCTCTCTCTCTGTCCCACGCTCTCTCTGTCCCGCTCTCTCTCTCTCTGTCCAACCTCTCTCTCTGTCCAACCTCTCTCTGCCCCCCTGTACCTCCCTCTCTGTCCCCCCTTCTCTGTCCCCCATTCTCTGTCCCCCGCTTATCTGTCCGCCCTTCTCTGTCCCCCCACCCTCTGATCCCCCCTCTGTTCCCCCCCTGTCTCCCCTCACTCTCACCCCCCCTCTCTGTCCTCCTCTCTCTCTCTCTCTGTGCCCCTCTCTCTCTGTCCCCCCGTCTCTGATCCCCCTCTCTCTGTCCCTCACCCTCTCTGTCCCCTCTCTCTCTCTATCTCCTTCTCTCCTTGTCCCCCTCTCTCTCTGTTCCCCTCTCTCTCTGCCCCCTCACTCTGTCCATCCCCTCTCTCTCTGTCTGTCCCCTCTCCTCTTTCCCCTCTCTCTCTGCCCCCCTCTCTCTCTGTCCCACGCTCTCTCTGTCCCGCTCTCTCTCTCTGTCCCACCTCTCTCTCTGTCCCCCTCTCTCTGCCCCCCTTTACCTCCCTCTCTGTCCCCCCTTCTCTGTCCCCCCTTCTCTGTCCCCCGCTTCTCTGTCCCCCCTTCTCTGTCGCCCCACCCTCTGTTCCCCCCTCTGTCCCCCCTCTCAGTCTCCCCTCTCTCTCTCCCTCCGTCTCTCTCTGTCCTCCTCTCTCTCTCTGTGCCCCTCTCTCTCTGTCCCCCCTCTCTCTGACCCCCCTCTCTCCGTCCCTCCCCTCTCTGTCCCCTCTCTCTATATCTCCTTCTCTCTCTGTCCCCCTCTCTCTCTGTCCCCCTCTCTCTCTGTCCCCTCACTCTGTCCACCCCCTCCCTCTCTGTCCACCCCCTCTCCTCTTTCCCCTCTCTCTCTGTCCCCCCTCTCTCTGCCCCCCTGTACCCCCCTCTCTGTCCCCCCTTCTCTGTCCCCCCCTTCTCTGTCCCCCCTTCTCTGTCCCCCCTTCTATGACCCCCCACCCTCTGTTCCCCTCTCTGTCTCCCCTCTCTCTTTTCCCCTCTCTCTGTCCTCCTCCGTCTCTCTGTGCCCCTCTCTCTCTGTCCCCCCTCTCTCTGACCCCCTCTCTATGTCCCTCCCCCTCTCTGTCCCCTCTCACTCTCTCTATCTCCTTCTCTCTCTGTCCCCCTCTCTCTCTGTCCCCCTCTCTCTCTGCCCCCTCAATCTGTCCACCCCCTCTCTCTCTGTCTGTCCCCTCTCCTCTTTCCCCTCTCTCTGTCCCCCCCTCTTTCTGCCCCTCTCATTCTGTCCCCCTCCGTCTGTCCCCATGTCTCTCTGTCCCCCTCTCTCTCTCTGTCCCCCTCTCACTCTGTCCCGCTCTCTCTCTCTCTCTCTGTGCCCCACTCTCTCTGTCCCCCCTCTTTCTTTGTCCCCCTCTCTGTACCCCCCCCCATGCAACCCCTCTCTGCCCCCCTTCTCTGTACCCCCCTTCTCAGTCCCCACTCCTCTGTCCCTCTCCTCTGTCCCCCCGTCACCCCTCCTGTCCCCCCGTCCCCCCTCTCTCTGTCGCACCTCTCTCTCTGTCCACCCTATCTCTGTCTCCCTCTCTCTGTCGCCCACTCTCTGTACCCCCTCTCTGTACACCCCTCTCTGAACACCCCTCTCTGAACCCCCTCTCTGAACCCCACTCTCTGTACCCCCCCCCTGTACCCCCCCTCTCTGTACCCCCCTTTTTGTACACCCCCTCCCTGCCCCCTCTGTCCCGCCCTCTGTCTTCCCCTCTCTGTCCCCCCCTCTCTGTCCCCCCTTCTTCCCCCCCTTCTCTGTCTCCCCTTCTGTGTCCCCCCTTTGTCCCCCACACTGTCCCTCCTCTCTGTCTACCCCTGCCCCCCCAACCCCCCTCCTGTCTCCCCCTCTGTCGCCCGTCTCTCTCTGTTGCCCCCCTCTCTCCCATGCCCCTCTCTCTGTCGCCCCCCTCTCTCTCTCTGTCCCCCTCTCTCTGCCCCCACTCTCTCTCCCACCCGCCTCTCTCTGTTCCCCCTCACTGCGCCCCCCCGTGTCCCCATCTCGCTGCCCCCCTCACACTGGCCCCCCCTCTGTTCCTCCTCTCTCTGACCCCCCTCTCTCAGTGCCCCCTCTCTCTGTCCCCCTCTCTCTGTCCCCCCACTCTCTCTGTCCCCCACTCTCTCTCTCTGTCCCCCTCTCTGTGTCCCCCTCTCTCTCTGCCTCCCCCTCTCTCTGTCCCCCCTCTCTCTATCCCCTCTATCTCTCTCTGTCCCCCCTCTCTCTGCCCCACTCTCTCTGTCCCCCTCTATCGCCCCCACCCTCTGTACCCCCTCGCTCTACCCCTCCCTCTGACCCCCTCTATCTCCCCTCTTTTTGTCACCCACTATCTCTTCCACTCTCAGTACCCCACTCTCTGTCCCCCTCCCTCTGACCCCCTCTACCTCCGCCTCTTTTTGTCCCCCTCTATCTCCCCCACTCTCAGTATCCCCCCTCTCTGTCCCCCTCTCCGTGCCCCTCTCTCTGTGCCTCTCTCTCTGTGCCCATCTATCTGAGCCCCTCTCTCTGTATCCCGCTCTCTGTCCCCCTCTCTCTCCCACACGCCTCGCTATCCCCCCTCTTTGTCCCCCTCTCTCTCTGTCCCCCTCTCTCTGTCGCCTCTCTTTCTGACCCCCTCTCTCTCTGTTCCCCTCTCTCTGTCCACCTCTCTCTGTCCCCCCTCTCTCTGTCCCCCCTCTCTCTGTCCCCCCTCTCTGTGACCCCTCTCTCTCTCACCCGCCTCGCTATCCCCCCTCTTTGTCCCCCTCTCTCTCTGTCCCCCTCTCTCTGTCGCCTCTCTCTCTGACCCCTCCTCTCTCTGTCCACTCTGTCTCTGTCCCGCCCTCTCTCTGTCCACTCTCTCTGTCGGCCTCTCTCTGTCCCCCTCTCTCTGTCCCCTCTATCTCTGCTCCCCTCTCTCTCTCGGTCCCCACTCTCTCCATCTCCCCACTCTTTTCCCCCCAATCTCTGTGCCCCTCTCTCTGTCGCCCTCTCTCTGACCCCTCTCCCTTCCAACAGCCTCTCTCTGACCCCCTCTCTCTGTCCCCCCTCTATCTGTCCCACCTCTCTCTGTCCCCCCGTTCCCCCTCTCTTTCCCCCCTCTCTGTACCTCCCTCTCTGTCCCCCTCTATCTCACCCACTCGCTTTGCCCGTCTCTCTGTCCCCCTCTCTCTGAACCCCTCTACCTCCCCCTCTATTTGTCCCCCTCTCTGTCCCCCTCTATCTCCCCCACTCTCTGTACCACTGTCTCTGTACCATTCGCTCTGACCCCCTCTATCTCTCTCAAACTCTGTGCCCCTCTCTCTGTCTCCCTCCCTTTGACCACATCTATCTCCCCCCCCTCTCTCTTCCCCCTATCGCTGTCGCCCTCTCTCTCCCACCAGCCTCTCTCGGACACCCTCTCTCTCCCAACGGCCTCTCTCTCTCTCTCTCTCTGTCCCCCCCCCTCTCTCTCTCTGTACCCCCTCTCTCTGTCCCCCCTCTCTGTCCCCCTCTCTCTGTCGCCTCTCTCTCTGACCCCTCCTCTCTCTGTCCACTCTCTCTCTGTCCCCTCTCTGTCTCTCTGTCCCCCCTCTCTCTGCTACTTTCTCACTGTCCCCCTCTATCTCCCCCACTCTCTGTACCCCCCTCTCTCTACCCTTCGCTCTGTCCCCCTCTATCTCCCCCACTCTCTGTGCCCCCCTCTCTCTACCCCTCCCTCTGACCCCCTCTATCTACCCTCTTTTTGTCCCCCTCTATCTCTTCCACTCTCAGTAGCCCCCTCTCTGTCACACACTCTGTCCCTCTCTCTGTGCCCCCCTCTCTGTGCCCCCCTCTCTGTGCCCCCTCTCTTTGCCCCTCTTTCTGTGCCCCTCTCTCTCTGGCCTCTCTCTCTGTCCCGCGCTCTCTGTCCCCCCTCTCTCTGTCCCCCTCTAGCTCTGTTACTCCCTCTCTCTGTACCTCTCTCTCTGTCCCCCTCTCTCTCCCACCGCCTCTCTCTCTGTCCCCCTCTCTCTGTCCCCCCCTCTCTCTCTGTCCCCTCTCTCTCTGTCCCCCTCTATCTCTCCCACTCTCTGTGCGCCTGTATCTGTCCACTTCTCTCTGACATTCTCTACCTACCCCTCTTTCTGTCCCCCTCTATCGCCCCCACTCAGTAACCCCCTCTCTGTCCCTCTCTCTGTGCCCCACTCTCTGTGCCCCTCTCTCTGTGCATCTCTCTCTGTCCCCGTTCTCTCTGTCCACCCTCTCTGTCCCACTCTCTCTGTCCTTCTCTCTCTGTCCCACACTCTCTGTCCCCCTCTCTCTGTCCCCCACCAATCCCCCTCTCTCTGTCCCCCTCTCCTCTGTCACCCTCTCTCGCTGTCCCCCTCTGTATCACCCTCTCTCTGTCCCCCTCTCTCTGTCCCCCTCTCTCTGACCCCCTCTATCTCCTCCACTCTCTGTTGCCCACTCTCTATCGCTCTCTCTCTGTCCACCCTCTCTCTGTCCCCCCCACTCTCTGTTCCCACCTTCTCTCTGTCCCGCCCTCTCTCTGAAACCCCTATCCATGTTCCCCCGTCTCTCTGTCCCCCCTCTCTGTCCCCCCCTCTCTGTCCCCTCCCTCTGTCCCCCCCCCGTCCCCACCTCTGACCCCCTCTCTCTGTCCCCCTCTATCTCTCCCACTCTCTGTGCCCCTCTCTCTGTCCCCCTCTTTCTGATCAACTCTACCTCCCCCTCTCTCTTTCCCCCTTTATCTCCCCCACTCTCTGTACCACTCTCTCTGTACCATTCGCTCTGAACCCCTCGATCTCTCTCACTCTCTGTGCCGCTCTCGCTGTTCGCCTCCCTTTGACCACCTCTCTGACCGCCTCTCTCTGTCCCCCTCTCTCTCAGTCCGGCTCTATCTGATCCCCATCTCTCGGACCCCCTCTCTCAACCACCCGCCTCTCTCTCTCTCTGTCCCACCTCTCTCTGCCCCCCCTCTCTGTGCCCCCTATCTCTACCCGCTCGCTCTGTCACCCTCTCTCTGTCCCCTCTATCTCTCCCCCGCTCTCTGAAACCCCTCTCTGTCGCCCTGTCTCTGCTCCGTCTCTCTCTGCCCCTCTCTCTGACCCCCTCTCTCTCCCCCACTCTGTAACCCTCTCTCTGTCCCCCTCTATATCCCCCTCTCTTTGTCCCCCTCTCTCTGAGCCCTGCTATCTCGCCCACTCTCTGCCCCCTTCCCTTCCACCCGCCTCTCTCTCTCTCCCCCTCTCTCTCTGTCCCCCTCTGTCTCTGTCCCCCTCTCTATCTGTCCTCCTCTATTTGTCAGCCTCTTTCTGACTCCCTCTCTTTTCCCCACTCTGTATCCCTCTCTCTGTTCCCCCAGTCTCTTTTTCTCTCTCTGCCCCCTCTCTCAATACCCATCACTCTGACCCCTCTGTCTGCCCCCCATCTCTCTCTGCCCCTCTCTCTCTGCCCCGCTCTCTCTGC
This sequence comes from Chiloscyllium punctatum, assembly GCF_047496795.1. Classification (NCBI taxonomy): domain Eukaryota; kingdom Metazoa; phylum Chordata; class Chondrichthyes; order Orectolobiformes; family Hemiscylliidae; genus Chiloscyllium; species Chiloscyllium punctatum. Next base: position 135,030,661 of record NC_092742.1, read on the forward strand.
CCCACTCTCTCTCTGTCCCCCACACCTCTCTACCCACCTCTCTCTTTCACCCCCTCTCTCTGTACCCACCTCTCTCTGTTCACCCCCTCTTTGTAACCCCCTTTCTCTGTCCCTCCTCTCTCTGTCCCCCCTCTCTCTGTCCCCTCCTCTCTCTGTCCCCCCTCTCTCTCTGTCCCCCCCTCTCTCGGTCCCCATCTCTCTCTGTCCCCCTCTGTCTCTATTCCCCTCTCTCTCTGTCCCCCTCGGTCTCTGTCCCCCTCTCTATCTGTCCTCCTCTATTTGTCACCCTCTCTCTGACTCCCTCTCTTTTCCCCACTCTGTAGCCCTCTCTCTGTTCCCCCAGTCTCTTTTTCTCTCTCTGCCCCCTCTCTCTCAATACCCATCACTCTGTCCCCCTCTGTCTGCCCCCATTCTCTCTGGGCCTCTCTCTCTGCCCCGCTCTCTCTGCCCCACGTCTCTCTGCCCCCTCTCTCTCTCTCTCCCCCCTCTCTCTGCCCCCCCTCTCTCTCTCTCCCCCCCTCTTTCTGTCCCACTCTCTCTCTGCCCCCCTCTCTCTCTTTCCCCCCCTCTCTCTGTCCCCTCTCTCTCTCTGTCCCCCGTCTCTCTGCCCCTTTCTCTCTATCCCCTCTATCTCCCCCACTCTCAGTACCCCCCTCTCTCTACCCATCCCTCTGTCCCCCCTCTATCTCCCCCACTCTCTGTACCCCACTCTCTCTGTCACTCCCTCTCTCCGTCCCCCTCTCTCTCTGCCCCCCCCTCTCTCTGTCCCCTCTCTCTGTCCCACTCTCTCTGTCCCCCCCCTCTCTGTCCCACTCTCTCTCTGTCACTCCCTCTCTCCGTGGCCCTCTCTCTCTGTCCCCCCCTCTCTCTGTCCCCTCTCTCTGTCCCGCTCTCTCTGTCCCCCCTCTCTCTTTCCCCTCTCTCTCTGCCCCGTCTCTCTCTGCCCCTCTCAATCTGTCCCTCTCCGTCTGCCCCATCTCTCTCTGCCACTCTCTCTCTCTGTCCCACGCTCTCTCTGTCCCGCTCTCTCTCTCTCTGTCCCCCCTTCTCTGTCCCCCCACCCTCTGTCCCCCCTCTGCCCCCACCCCGCTCTCTCTCCTCTCTCTCTCTCCCCCCTCTCTCTCTGTCCTCCTCTCTCTCTCTCTCTGTGCCCCTCTCTCTCTGTCCCCCCTCTCTCTGACCCCACTCTCTCTGTCCCTCCCCCTCTCTGTCCCCTCTCTCTTTCTATCTCCTTCTCTCTCTGTCACCCCCTCTCTCTGTCCTCCCTCTCTCTGATCCCGCTCTCTCTGTCCCTCCCCCTCTCTGTCCCCTCTCTCTTTCTATCACCTTCTCTCTCTGTCAACCCCTCTCTCTGACCCCCTCTCTCTCTGCCCCCTCACTCTGGCCCCCCTCTCTCTCTGTTTGTCCCCTCTGCTCTTTCCCCTCTCTCTCTGCCCCCTCTCTCTCTCTGCCCCTCTCTCTCTGTCCCGCTCTCACTGTCCCGCTCTCTCTCTGTCTGTCCCACCCTCTCTCTCGCTGTCACCACCTCTCTCTGTCCCCGCCCTCTCTCTCTGCCCCTCTCACTCTGTCCCCCTCCGTCTGCCCCCATGTCTCTCTCTGCCCCCCTCTCTCACTCTGTCCCGCTCTCTCTCTGTCCCGCTCTCTCTCTCTGTCCCCCCTCTCTGTACCCCCCTCTCTGAACCCCCCTCTCTGTATCCCCCTCTCTGCCCCCTCTGTCCACCCCTCTGTCCCCCCTCTCTGTCCCCCCTTCTCTGCCCCCCTTCTCTGTCTCCCCTTCTCTGTCCCACCTTTGTCCCTCACTCTGTCCCCCTCTCTGTCTACCCCTGCCCCTCCAACTCCCCCCCGTCTCCCCCTCTGTCGCCCGTCTCTCTCTGTCGCCCCCCTCTCTCCCACGCCCCTCTCTCTGTCGCCCCCCTCTCTCTCTTTGTCCCCCTCTCTCTGCCCCCACTCTCTCTCCCACCCGCCTCTCTTTGCACCCCCTCACTGCGCCCCCCCCCGTATCCCCCTCTCGCTGTCCCCCTCTCACTGGCCCCCCCTTTGTTCCTCCTCTCTCTGACCCCCCTCTCTCTGACTCCCTCTATCTCCTCTACCCTCTGTCCCCTCTCTCTCAGTCCCCACTCTCTCTGTGTCCCCCTCACTCTCTGTCCCCCTCTCTCTCTGCCCCCCCCTCTCTCTCTGTCCCCCTCTCTCTCTGTCCCCTTTCTCTCTCTGTCCCCCCTCTCTCTGCCCCTTTCTCTCTATCCACCTCTATCTCCCCCACTCTCTGTACCCCCCTCTCTCTACCCATCCCTCTGTCCCTCCTCTACCTCCCCCACTCTCTGTACCCCCCTTCTCTAACCCTCCCTCTGACCCCCTCTATCTCCCCTCTTTTTGTCCCCCTCTATCTCTTCCACTCTCAGTAGCCCCCTCTCTGTCACACTCTCTGTTCCTCTCTCTCTGCCCTCTCTCTCTGTCCCGCGCTCTCTGTCCCCCCCTCTCTCTGTCCCCCTCTCTCTCTCTGTCACTCCCTCTCTCTCTGTCACTCCCTCTCTCTGTCCCCCCCCTCTCTCTGTCCCCTCTCTCTGTCCCGCTCTCTCTGTCCCCCCTCTCTCTGCCCCACTCTCTCCGTCCCCCTCTCTCTCTGTCCCCCCCTCTCTCTGTCCCCTCTCTCTGTCCTGCTCTCTCTGTCCCCCCTCTCTCTGTCCCACTCTCTCTCTGTCACTCCCTCTCTCTGTCCCCCCACCTCTCTCTTCCCCCCTCTCTTTCCCCTCTCTCTCTGCCCCGTCTCTCTCTGCCCCTCTCAATCTGTCCCTCTCCGTCTGCCCCATCTCTCTCTGCCCCTCTCTCTCTCTGTCCCACGCTCTCTCTGTCCCGCTCTCTCTGTCTCTGTCCCACGCTCGCTCTGTCCCGCTCTCTCTCTCTCTGTCCCCCCTTCTCTGTCCCCCCACCCTCTGTCCCCCCCTCTGTCCCCCCCTCTCTGTCTCCCCTCTCTCTCTCGGCCCTCTCTCTCTGTCCTCCTCTCTCTCTCTCTGTGCCCCTCTCTCTCTGTCCCCCCTCTCTCTGACCCCACTCTCTCTCTATCTCCTTCTCTCTCTGTCACCCCCTCTCTCTGTCCCCCTCTCTCTCTGCCCTCTCACTCTGGCCCCCCTCTCTCTCTGTCTGTCCCCTCTGCTCTTTCCCCTCTCTCTCTGCCCCCTCTCTCTCTGCCCCTCTCTCTGTCCCACCCTCTCTCTCTCTGTCCCCACCTCTCTCTTCCCGCGTCTCTCTCTGCCCCTCTCACTCTGTCCCCCTCCGTCTGCCCCCATGTCTTCTCTGCCCCCTCTCTCTCTCTGTCCCGCTCTCTCTGTCCCGCTCTCTCTCTCTCTGTCCCCCCTCTCTGTACCCCCCTCTCTGAATCCCCCTCTCTGTATCCCCCTCTCTGCCCCCTCTGTCACACCCTCTGTCTACCCCTCTCTGTCCCCCCTTCTCTGCCCCCCTTCTCTGTCTCCCCTTCTCTGTCCCACCTTTGTCCCCCACTCTGTCCCCCTCTCTGTCTACCCCTGCCCCTCCAACCCCCTCCTGTCTCCCCCTCTGTCGCCCGTCTCTCTCTGTCGCCCCCCTCTCTCCCACGCCCCTCTCTCTGTCGCCCCCCTCTCTCTCTTTGTCCCCCCCTCTCTGCCCCCACTCTCTCTCCCACCCGCCTCTCTCTGTACCCCCTCACTGCGCCCCCCCCGTGTCCCCCTCTCGCTGTGCCCCTCTCACTGGCCCCCCCTCTGTTCCTCCTCTCTCTGACCCCCCTCTCCCTGACTCCCTCTATCTCCTCTACCCTCTGTCCCGTCTCTCTCTGTCCCCCCTCTCTCTGTCCCCCTCTCTCTGTCCCCCTCTCTCTCAGTCCCCCCTCTCTCTGTGTCCCCCTCTCTCTCTCTGTCCCTCTCTCTCTGTCCCCCTCTCTCTCTGCCCCCCCTCTCTCTGTCCCCCTCTCTCTCTGTCCCCTCTCTCTCTCTCTGTCCCCCCCTCTCTCTGCCCCACTCTCTCTGTCCCCCTCTATCTCCCCCACTCTCTGTACCCCCTCTCTCTACCCCTCCCTCTGACCCGCTCTATCTCCCCTCTTTTTGTCCCCCTCTATCTCTTCCATTCTCTGTACCCCACTCTCTGTCCCCCTCCCTCTGACCCCCTCTACCTCCCCCTCTTTTTGTCCACCTCTATCTCCCCCACTCTCAGGACCCCCCTCTCTGTCCCCCTCTCCGTGCCCCTCTCTCTGTGCCTCTCTCTCTGTCTCCCGCTCTCTGTCCCCCTCTCTCTCCCACTCGCCTCGCTATCCCCCCTCTTTGTCCCCCCATCTCTCTGTCCCCCTCTCTCTGTCGCCTCTCTCTCTGATCCCCTCTCTCTCTGTCCCCCTCTCTTTGTCCCCCTCTCTCTCCCACCCGCCTCGCTATCCCCCCTCTTTGTCCCCCTCGCTCTCTGTCCCCCTCTCTCTGTCGCCTCTCTCTCTGACCCCCTCTCTCTCTGTCCCCCTCTCTCTGTCCCCGTCTCTCTGTCCCCTTTCTCTCTTTCCCCCCTCTCTCTGCCCCCCTCTCTGACGCCCTCTCTCTCTCAGTCCCCCACTCTCTCCTTCTCCCCACTCTTTTCCCCCCAATCTCTGTGCCCCTCTCTCTGTCGCCCTCTCTCTGCCCCCTCTCCCTTCCAACTGCCTCTCTCTGACCCCCCCCCTCTGTCCCCCTCTATCTGTCCCCCCTCTCTCTGTCCCCCCCGTCCCCCCTCTCTTTCCCCCCCTCTGTCCCCCCCTCTATGTCCCCGCCTCTCTGTCTCCCCCCTCTCTGTCCCCCATCCTCTGCCCCCCTCTCTGTACCCCCCTCTCTGTCCCCCTCTATCTCCCCCACTCGCTTTGCCCCTCTCTCTGTCCCCCTCTCTCTGACCCCCTCTATCTCCCCCACTTTTTGTCCCCCTCTCTGTCCCCCTCTATCTCCCCCACTCTCTGTACCACTCTCTCTGTACCATTCGCTCTGACCCCCTCTATCTCTCTCAATCTCTGTGCCCCTCTCTCTGTCCTCCTCCCTTTGACCACATCTATCTCCCCCTCTCTCTCTCTTCCCCCTATCTCTGTCCCCCTCTCTCTCCCACCAGCCTTGCTCGGACACCATCTCTCTCCCAACGGCCTCTCTCTCTCGCTCTCTCTGTCCCCCCTCTCTCTCTCTCCGTACCCTCTCTCTCTGTCCCCCTCTATCTCCTCCACTCTCTGTGAACCTCTATCTGTCCGTCTCTCTCTGACCCTCTCTACCTGCACCTCTTTTTGTCCCCCTCTTTTTGTCCCCGTCTATCTCCCCACTCTCAGTATCCCCCTCTCTGAACCCCTCACTCTCTCTGTCCCCCACTCTCTCCATCTCCCCACTCTTTGTCCCCCACTCTTTGTCCCCCTCTCTCTGTGCCCCTCTCTCGGTTCCCCTGTCTCTGACCCCCCTATCTCCCCCCTCTCTGTGCCCCTCTCTCTGTCACCCTCTCTCTGCCCCCCTCTCCCTTCCACCCGACTCTCGCTGTCCCCCCTCTCTCTGTCCCCCCTCTATCTCTCCCCCCTCTCTCTGTCCCCCACTCTTTCCCCCCCCTCTTTCCCCCCCTCTCTGTACCCCCCTCTCTGACCCCTCCTTCTCCCCCTCTCTCTGTACCACTCTCTCTGTACCATTCGCTGTGACCCCCTCTATCTCTCTCACTCTCTGTGCCCCTCTCTCTGTCCCCTCCCTTTGACCACATCTATCTCCCCCTCTCTCTGTGCCTCTCTCTCTCACCCGCCTCGCTATCCCCCCTCTTTGTCCCCCTCTCTCTCTGTCCCCCTCTCTCTCAGTCCGGCCTCTCTGTTCCCCCTATCTCTGTCCCCCTCTCTCTCCCACCCGCCTCTCTCAGACCCCCTCTCTCTCCCACCACAGGTCTCTCTGTCCCCCTCTCTCTGTCCCTCCCTCTCTCTGTCCACTCTGTCTCTGTCCCCCTCTCTCTCTGTCCACTCTCTCTGTCGGCCTCTCTCTGTCCTCCTCTCTCTGTCCCCTCTATCTCTACACTGCTCTCTGCCCCCCTCTCTGTCGCCCTGTCTCTGCTCCTTCTCTCTCTGCCGCCCTGTCTGACCCCCTCTCTCTCTCTCTGTCCCTCACTCTCTCCATCTCCCCACTCTCTGTCCCCCACTCCTTGACCCTCTCTCTCTGCCCCCCTTCTCACTTCCACCAGCCATCTCTGTCCCCCCCTCTCTCTCCCCCCCGTGTCCCCCCCTCTGTCCCCCCCTCTCTCTCTGTCCCCCTCAATCTCCCCCTCCCTCTCTGACCCCCTCTACCTCCCCCTCTTTTTGTCCCCCTCTTTCTCCCCCACTCTCAGTACCCCACTATCTGTCTCCCTCCCTCTGACCATCTCTACCTCCCCCTCTTTTCCCCGGTCTTTTTGTCCCCCTCTATCTCCCCGACTCTCAGTACCCCTCTCTCTGTCCCACTCTCTGTCCCCCTCTCCGTGCCCCCCTCTCCGTGCCCCCCTCTCTGTCCCCTTCTCTCTGTCCCCGTCTGTCTGTCCATATCTCTCTCAGTCCGGCTCTCTCTGTTCCCCCTATCTCTGTCGCCCTGTCTCTCCCACCCGCCTCTCTCAGAACCCTTCTCTCACCCACCTCATCTCTCTCTGTTCCCCTCTCTCTGCCCCACCCTCTCTGTCCCCCTCCCTCTGTCGGCCTCTCTCTGCCCCCTCTCTCTGTCCCCTCTATCTCTACCCCGCTCTCTGCCCTCCTCTCTGTCGCCCTCTCTCTGCTCCGTCTCTCTCTGCCTCCCTCTCTGACCCCTTCTCTCTCTCTGTCCCCCACTCTCTCCATCTCCCCACTCTTTGTCCCCCACTCTCTGTGCCCCTCTCTCTGTCGCCCTCTCTCACTGCCTCCCTCTCCCTTCCACCCACCTCTCTCTGTCCCCCCTCACTGTCCCTCCCCTCTGCCCCCCCATCTCTCTCTGCCCCTCTCTCTCTGCCCCGCTCTCTCTGCCCCACTCTCTCTTTGTTCCCCCCCTCTGTACCCAGCTCTCTCTTTCACCCCCTCTCTCTGTATCCACCTCTCTCTGTTCACCCCCTCTTTGTCCCCCCCTCTCTCTGTCCCCGTCTCTCTGTTCCCCCCTCTCTCTGTCCGCCCCTCTCTCTCTGACCCCCCTATCTCTCTGCCCCCTCTCTCTCTGTCCCCCCTATCTCTCTGCCCCCTCTCTCTCTGTCCCCCTCTGTCTCTGTTCCCCTCTGTCTCTGTCCCCCCTCTCTCTGTCCTCCTCTATCTGTCACCCTCTCTCTGACTCCCTCTCTTTTCCCCACTCTGTAGCCCTCTCTCTGTTCCCCCAGTCCCTTTTTCTCTCTCTGCCCCCTCTCTCTCAATACTCATCACTCTGTCCCCCTCTGCCAGCCCCCCAACTCTCTCTGCCCCTCTCTCTCTGCCCCGCTCTCTCTGCCCAACTCTCTCTCTGTTCCCCCCTGTACCCACCTCTCTCTTTCACCCCCTCTCTCTGTACCCACCTCTCTCTGTTCACCCGCTCTTTGTCTCCCTCTCTCTCTGTCCCCCCTCTCTCTGTCCCCCTCTCTCTCTGTCCCCCTCTGTCTCTGTTCCCCCCCTCTCTGTCCCCCTCTGTCTCTGTCCCCCTCTCTCTCTGTCCTCCTCTATCTGTCACCCTCTCTATGACTCCCTCTCTCTCCCCCACTCTGTACCCCTCTCTCTGTCCCCCAACTCTCTGTCCCCCTCTATCTCCCCCTGTCTCTGAGCCCCGCTATCTCTCCCACTCTCTGCCCCCCCTACCTTACACCCGCCTCTCTCTCTGTCCCCCTCTGTCTGTGTTCCCCTCTCTCTCTGTCCCCCTCTGTCTCTGTCCCCCCTCTCTCTGTTCCCCCCTCTCTCTGTCCCCCCCTTTCTCTCTGTCCCCCATCTCTCTGTCCCCATCTCTCTCTGTCCCCCTCTGTCTCTGTCCCCCCTCTCTCTGTTCCCCCTCTCTCTGTCCCCCCCCCTCTCTCTCTGTCCCCCCATCTCTCTGTCCCCCTCTCTCTCGGTCCCCCTCTGTCTCTGTTCCCCTCTCTCTCTGTCCCCCTTGGTCTCTGTCCCCCTCTCTATCTGTCCTCCTCTACCTGTCACCCTCTCTCTGACTCCCTCTCTTTTCCCCACTCTGTAGTCCTCTCTCTGTTCCCCCAGTCTCTTTTTCTCTCTCTGCCCCCTCTCTCTCAATACCCATCACTCTGTCCCCCTCTGTCTGCCCCCATCTCTCTCTGGCCCTCTCTCTCTGCCCCGCTCTCTCTGCCCCACTCTCTCTCTCTGTCCCGCCCATCTGTACCCACCTCTCTCTTTCACCCCCTCTCTCTGTACCCTCCTCTCTCTGTTCACCCCCTCTTTGTCCCCCCCCTCTCTGTACCCCTCTCTCTGTGCCCCTCTCTCTTTCCCCCTCTCTCTGTCGCCCTCTCTCTCCCACCCGCCTCTCTCTCCCACCCACCTCTCTCTGTCCCCCTCTCTCTCCCACTGACTCTCTCTCTGTGCTCCTCTCTCTGTCCTCCCCTCTCTGTCCCCCTTGCTCTCTGCCTCCTCTCTCTGACGGCCTCTCTCTGTCTCCCTCTATATCCCCCTGCCTCTGTCCCCATCTCTCTGACCCCCTCTATCTCCCCCACTCTCTGTGCCTCTCTCTCTGTCGCCCTCTCTCTGCCCCCTCTCCCTTCCACCCGCCTCTCTCTTTCCCCTCTCTCTCTGTTACCCCTCTGTTTCTGTCCCCCTCTCTCTGTCCCGCACTCTCTGACCAGCTCTCTCTGACACTCTCTCTCTGACCCCCTCTATCTCCCCCTCTCACTGTCCCCCTCTCTCTCTGTCCCCCTCTCTCTCTGTCACCCTCTCTCTGTCGCCATTTCTCTGCCCCTCTCTCTCACTGTCCCCCTCTGTCTCTGACCCCCTCTCTCGGTGTCCCCCTCTGTATCACCCTCTATCTGTCCCCCTCTCTCTGACCCCCTCTATCTCCCCACTCTCTGTGCCACTCTCTCTGACGCTCTCTCTGTCCCTGCCCTCTGTCCCCCCCGTCTCCTCCCTCTGTCACCCCCCCTCTGCCCCCACCTCTCTCTCACCCCCTCTATCTCCCCCACTCTCTGTGCCACACTCTCTGTCCACCTCCCTTTAACGACCTCTATCTCCCCCTCTCTCTGTCCCTCTCTCTCTCTCTCTCCCCCTCTCTCTCAGTCTGACTCTCTCTGTTCCACCTCTCTCTGTTCCCCTCTCTCTCTCCCCCTCTCTCTCAGTCCGGCTGTCTCTGTCCCGCCTCTCTCTGTCCCCCTCTCTCTCCCACCAGCCTCACTCGGAACCCTTCTCTCTCCCACCCGCCTCTCTCTCTCTCTCTGTCCCCCTTTCTCTGTCCCCGCCTCTCTCTGTCCCCACTCTCCCTGTCCCCCCCTCTCTCTGTCCCACCCTCTCTGTCCCTCTCTCTCTGTCCCCTCTTTCTTTCTCCCCGCTCTCTGCCATTCCCTCTGTCGCCCTGTCTCTGCTCCGTCACTCTCTG